>NC_092423.1:112436472-113055083 GCF_036169615.1 Heliangelus exortis | reverse complement strand
CCTCCCCTGTGAAGACAGGATGAGGAAATTGGGGTTGTTCCACCTGGAGAAGAGGAGGCTCTGAGGTGACCTTATAGCAACCTTCCAATATCTGAAGGGGGCCTACAAGTAATCTGGGGTAGGGCTTTTTACACAGGTGTGTAATGAGAGGACAAGAAGAAATGGTTTAAAATTTAAAGTGGGGAGATTTAGGTTAGGCATTAGGAAGAAATTCTTTCCTGGGAGGGTGGAACATATTACCCAAGGAAGTTGTGGATGCCCTCTCCCTGGAAGTGTTCAAGGCCAGGTTGGATGGGGCCTTGAGCAACCTGGTCTGGTGGGAGGTGTCTCTGCCCATGCAGAGGATTGGAATTAGATTATTTTTAAGGTTCCTTCCAACCTAAACCATTCTATGATTCTATTATTTTTTCAGATAAGGCCAACAGAGAAATATTGTTTGCAGCTTTATTTCTAAGTGAATAGTTAATGAAGTAATAAACTTCATCCGCAAATTTGAGCTGCTGTGCACCTTCATGATAACTAGACAATATTTTCCAAATTGCTTGAACTGCATGAGTGGGTCAGAAGTAAGATTGTGTTAAAGAGAATTGCCTGGAATAATTTTTCTTTTGTAAATCTTAAATAAGTGCTAGACATTCTTATCAGTTCCCCTGGTGGTGCTTATTTAGTACCTCATTCCTCTTTCATGAGCAGGGCTCCTGGCCCAAACTGCACATGTGCTCTCTCTGAGACCAGATTTATGTAACTGAAGACAAAAACCCTTAGTCATCAAAGTCTTCATAGACTAAAACAAATATGTACACCATCAGCATAAAGTAATAAGTACTAACAAGCGAAAGGAGACAGCTCAGAGGAAGAATAGTATTTAAAAAGGGGATAAGACAAAAGGCACCAAATAGATGCTCATGGAAAACCAGATTAAATCTGGGAGACAAAGGATGTGTCCACAGTTAGAGACCACAGGACATTTATTTGGATGTGAGTAGAAATCACCCAAGGTACCCTGGTGGCCTTAAGCCAAGATGCTTGCAGTTCATTCCACAACACAACACAGTTATGTTGATAAAACAAGCCAAATAGATATAAATATTTCTGAACTTTCAGGGAATTGACAAGTTCTAAAGGTCTTTTTCTCCCTCAAATAGACACCCCTCACTCTCATTTTCACACTGGTTGGTTTCTTTCTCTGGACAGAATAGGTAGGAAAACAGTGTTTCTGGATATGATTGTAGGGACTTTGGTAGTCTCATTATTGCAACTACTCAAATGTTGCAGTTTCATGTGCTTACCAATAGCTGTTCAAACAGCACAGGATAATATACTATCATCATCCATGACAAAAAGAAGGAAAGAAATTTCCACTAGGAACAATGAGAAATGAACTTTGTAGAAAGGGCCACTAAAGCTACAGCCAGCTGAAAGCTTCACATAAGGGAATGTAGATGGAAATAAAATGGAGATATATTCAAGTGTCATGATTAGCTCATGAAGTAAGACTTACTTTGTAATATGAAAAAGGTCCGTATCAGGTCTTTACAGGTCCTATCAGTTATTTACTCAGTGGTTTCCTTTGGCAAACACAGGTAATTTTCACTGGAATATACACTACCTGCCTTCTACAATGTTCCCCACAAAGGGGAACAAGTCTTATCTGCCATTGAAAAGAAATGGGCATTTAATACTATTTATAGCTATATCTATAGGCTATTTTTAACTTGCCAGGACTACACCAAGTGTAGACCTCTGTTTTCCACTTCCAGCAACAAAATGTAACTCTGCTGGGCACCACAGCACAAGGCTCTGGGCAGGCCCTTTGAAAGCAGAAGACAGATTATCAGAGACTGACCATTTGGTGAGGATTTACTGAAAAAAAAACTAATGATGAATAAACATTGCTAAATGGTGGTCTCCTTCCTTGACACCCTTTCATTCAAGTCTAGAGCTGGTAAAAGAAATGGGTTAGCCCAATTTGTTCAGTGTGTGGAAGTAGGAGGGAAGATGGAGACCAGAACTGAAGGAAGGAAAAATACAACAGAATTTATTTTTCATTTTCACATAGCAAAAAAACCAACAAAACCCAGTACCAGATAAACAGTTTTTAGGTCAGCCTTCAACGTTTTTCACAGGGAAAAGAAAAATTAGTGTTTCAATTGTGTTACTCTCACTACTTTTTCTTTGAGACATAGATCAATTTTAAATGAAAACAGTGTTCTCTTGAAATGAAAATAAGAAACTTTTCATCTAGAAAACATCAAGCTAAATAGGCTGATATTATTCATTATTAAAATGCTTAAATGAATGCTTCTTCTTTCCACTATCTTTCCCCATTTTTTTCAATTTAGAGTGGTAATCCAAGTTCAGAGACAAATGATGCCTCCAATATGTACACTACTTTTGGCCAGGAGAAAAAGGAAACATGTCAGAGCCAAAGGACCAGAAAAACCCCACAGTGAACCTCTGAGGCCATCCCCAACTCATGGGGGACTGCCCACAGTCAGATGTCTACACTCAGGTCACTGTGACCTTCTGGTGTGGCAAGAAAAAAGGTAACAAGCAGAAAAACCATCTCTGTTTTTGAGCACTTTCTCTCTCTTAGCAAAGCTACCAGGAAGTGGAAGAAACATAAGAATCCCTACCTTCACTTTGATGCCAAAATTGCCAAAATAATTTTGGTTTAGCCAGTAAACTGTTGTTAGGGTCTGAATTAACAGCCCATCTATTTATTTTTTTTTAATTTTTTTTTTTTTTTTGGTGTCCCACCACCAATCCCTAACCATTCAGTTCTGCTTCCACAATACCTACAGTAACATTTTCTCTCAGTATCAAACCAATGCCCCTTCTCCTGGCATGCTGAGGAGCCCATAGCAGCTGATACAGCTCAGACTGCTTGCACTGTCTCAGATCACACAGCCCTTTTTATAGAATGGAATTGTCACCCACTTTGCATCTCCTATGGGATTAGAAAGTTCCCAGTTTGTTTTATGAAGTCACCATAGCAAAAAAAAATTTAAAAATATATGGTGAGAAGGGGGAGAAGGCTTGCCAGAACAGACCTCTGTTATTTCTGCAAGGAACCTGAGGGACTGCACTTGCCTTATATTTGTTAACTCATGCAGGTACTAAACTCTTGAAGATCCTTGCCCACTCTTCTCACTGCCTAGACAGTGTCTCAAACCCTTTTTTTTTCTATGGATTTCATGGGTCCATTTTGCAGCAGTAAGTGATGAATAATCTGGATCTCAGTGTTCTCAAAGAGCATGCACACCAATTGTGAATCTGTGTAGCTTTTTATTTCTTCACTTCAAAAAAGGTTCACATCATTGACTTGCACACTGAGAACTGCAACAGCTTTTACTTCTGACACTCAGAACTGAAAAATTAGTTGGATTCTTGCAATTTACATGAGTTTTCATCCAAACATAATCCAATATTCAATCAAGGGAGGCACTATGCAGAACTTTGAACATTGTGATTAATATATTAAAGACCAGGGAGCCTTTGAAGCTGAGGTGTTCTAATTAATCTCCTTTATTTTTCATTTTGCTCTCCAGTCTGTTCACAGTATTGATAACTGATTCTGCCCAGCATGGAGGGACTGATAAGATGCCCTCCTGAGATGACACCCAGCCCTTTATTTCTCAGATACTTTAATGAATGAGTTAATCTTCGAGCTGCAACCTGCAAACAAAACAAGAATATATTTTTCTCTTTTGCAAATGCATCCTGATTATCCTAGGCTTATAGGTGTAAGCAAGCCTTAGACTTGTCTGCTTTCCTTAAAGTACCTACTGAAGTTGTACCAGCCAAGTCTTGGTCTAATGCAACATGCCAGACTAGGAATCCATTACAACAAGACCACTAAATATATACTAGAAAGAGAACAGATGTGCCCAATAGCTTGGGAAAAGCAGATATTATGTTTAATTATGTGACATAGTTTAAAAGGAAGTAAAATAAAAATCACCTATGCAATTAATTAAGTCAGGAAACTTTTAGTAGATTGAAGTACATAATATTAAGTGAGTAGTTTGCTCAGATGAGACAGTTTTCTGAATTCAAATCACTAACTAAACCTGAGCAGTCTGTCTGGGTCCTAAACTCCATAATGCTTTGAATCAGAGTTTAGATCATCAGGGTAGGAGTGTTTGAACTCAGATTCAAATACCTTCAGAGTGGAGTACAAATTAATAGTTTAAACTTGCAGCCTTTTGTGGTGAGGTTTATCACCCCTTGGCTCTGAAGAGAGAGAATACCAGAAGTCCTTGGCAATTATGAAATGTAGGATGGTGGTACTTTACCCATGACAGGCTTCAGATACCACTAAATATACCTACATGGCACTGCAGTAAGGGGATCCCCAAATTGTGTCTTATGCTGAACTTAACAGCCCTCAAAATGCTTCCTATGCAGCCCACAAAAGGGTGCCAATGATGGAAGGAAGTTCACAAAGTTCCAGAACCAGCACTCTCCCAAAGCTCACATCTCCTCTCCTCTTTCTCTGCTTGTAGGGGCTGGGCACACCAGCAACACTCAGGTTAGGACATGAAATGGTGGCCTATCCCCAGAGAAATGTATTGTCACTAGCTTTTGTGTATAAGGCCTATGCTTCTCCAGGACATCAGTTAGCTCAGATAGCAGTCAAAAAAGTCTGCAGAAATCAAAATTGGTACATCATCACCATTTCTGCTTTACTCTCATCACAGATGGTGGAGAGTTTGTTCTGGCTGAAACACTACAGGGGCATTTTGTGCTTAGTGTGGGCCCTAGAGTACAAGTGAAATGATACTCCTAATCCAACTCCCTTGTTATTTTCCCCAGTTTTTCCTGATTTTCCCTGTTCTACACATGCTTGAGAGATGTGTAACTGAATATTGAGCAAAGGGGCATATAAATGACTGTTGGATATCACTTGGATCACTTGGCACAGCCAGTTTTGACGTTTTTTGACAAGATTGTTTTGTGAGAAAACCAGAATGTGATTATGCCATTATTTGAAGGACCACAGCCCAGCCTCTCCCATGCAAAGTGCAAAACTTTGATTGTAGCAGGAAACTTACCTATGACACTACAAGTACTTTATTTTGCCACCCTACTACTCATTCAGTGGAAGTTTTAATGGAACCTTATGAAACATGAAAAATTTTTGATACCTGAGGACAGATAGCTCAAAAAATGTTAATGAAACTATGCAAATATGGAGAAATGTTAGTATGAATAATACCTTCAAACACATTGCACTACTCCAGTCTTGGGTTTAGCCACTCATTATATATGCTGTGATTGCAGCCAAGTACTTATTGCAAGATATTGCTAGCAATTGACTGACAACTGTTACTACAATAAAAAATTTCATCTGAGGGAGCTGCAAGGTTTATGGACTCTGTAACACTTAAACAAAACATAAGTGATCTTGAGCTAATGCAAAATTTCTAGGACAACAGGGCAAGCCATGGCTACAGTGGAATTTTAACCAGCTCCCACTGTAGTTTTAAAACACACACAAAAGTGAATATTGTATATTGTATGATAATAACTTACTTTCATAGATGTCTAACACTAACCAATTAGCCAGAAGCACTGCAATGTACCAGTAATGAATTATCTTTAACCAGCACTTTGCACTTAAATGGTGCCAATGTGCTTTAAAGTTTAAATACTCAGGTGGTTTAGTCCACTGAAATTGGAGTAATCAGAGGATCTACACTTGTATACATGAGTGAAGGATGTAAAGATGTTTTATTTCATGTACATTGACATTCAGCCATGGATGAACAGCTGTCTACTAGCTAACAACACTGTTTCATGTGACTTCAGATAAGACTTGTCTGCTTGAAACCTGGAGGGAAATGAGATAGAACTGAATCATGAACTGAGAGGTTTGAGCCTTAATGAAGCTGCCTGGGGCCAATTTGTAGCACTACTATTGAATCATATACAGGAGCACATAAGATAATTATTTACCTCTTGATTTTTCCCCTATAAATCTGTGCAAGAACAGACATTTTTTCTGTACAGACTTGTTGTTTTGCCTTTTTGACCTCAGTCATTACCAGTCCCATCACCAAACACCTCACAGTGGCAGTGACATTTCCCTCATGTAGTTTCTTTGCATATCGCAGTCTTGATATTCCTCCCACATGCAGCAGAAATCTCACAAAGAGGTCACATGAAGAAAAAGCTAAACAAAAATAAAAGTGATTCAGAACCTCATGATTAATCTTCAAGCATTTTATCTCAGATGGGACAGATATCTTGAGTCAGTTATTAATTACTTACATCTGTTTCTGCCATAGGTGGGCCTGCCAGAGCTCTCTAATTCTTGGATCCATAAAGCAACTTTCCCATGTGCATCAGTGCTTGGCTCTGCTGTTTTGGTTGGGTTTATGCCATTTCTCTTTTCTCTGACAGAGTGTTTTTGTATTTAAAACCAAGAAAACTCCATCTGCTGCATGGGAAACCAAACTGCAGCTAATGCCAGTGTGTTTCTCTTGTCCACAATCAGGGACAGAACTGCCATTCAGAAAGCACTGTCACAAACCTATAAATACCCAGATGGGCTATTTGTTTCTCTCTGATGCTTTTGCACTAAAATGTAGTAACAACAGAAGAAAAACAGTTTGTCCTGCCTTGAGCCCCATAAAGGTGAAGTTACTTCCACACAAGTGACCCACTGGGACCTGTATCACCCCAGAAGTGTGTGGCCAGGCAGGTCCCTGCCTCCCATTGACTTCCAAAGTCAACTCCCATTGACTTTGAGATGTTCTGGCTCAGGCCCAAGGGCTCTGCACAGCTTTTCCAGTGACCCTGGTTTCCCACAGCGCTCAGCACCAGTGTTTCCATGGATCTGACAGGCTCACAGCCTGCAGCAGGACCCGGCAGAGTCCTGAGCAGAGGACTTCCCCTGCAAGGGACATCCAAACAGTGGCTGGAGGAGACAAGTTGACCACTGGATAAAAACATGAGGCTGTTTAAGAGATGGCAGCTCCAAAAGATTAGAGATTTGCATTGTAAATAGAGTTCCCCAGTGACAGACAGATCCTACCCCCTCATAGCATGCATACCTCGGTGACTCATTTATACCAATTGCTGATTGATTCATCTAAATAGTTTCCATTTTGTGCACTCCTGACTTCTCCAACTCTTCTCACTTGTATGCATGGACCCAGACCTTCTCCTGCAGGGGCAGCCATGACATTGCTGCAAGCTGGGGAGGAGGTGAGGAAGGAGCATGGTGGCCATGACCATGTGCCAGAGCAAGCCAGATTGCTCCCCAGCCCACGCAGGTGGCAGTGCTTGGCACAGGGTGCCAAGGAGATGGAAGGAGATGACACACTGGTATTAACTGAGATGTCAGCAGAGTGCTAGGGCATCAGAAAAAAAATAGGCCCTTAACAAATCTGTTAAATAAAAAAAAAACAAACCAAACACTAAAAAGTTTGTTATAATTTACAGAACTACAGAAAGGCTCCACAGGGTAATTCTAGGTGGAACTAAAGAAACCAGTTAATCCAACTGAGATTAATTGGGAAAAAGACCTTAGGCAAACATGTGATAAAGAGGCAATCTGAAGCTCACAGCTTATGCTTTTGCTCTAAGATTTCAGAACCATACCTGACCTTTGGAACATGCAAATCTTAAAAAGATTTCATAAAACAGAAAATTCAATCAATGAACTTTATTCACTTTGTCAAAATGTCAAAGTTGCTTTTTAATGAAGTGCTGACACTGTATCATTTGTCTGGACCTTGTAGTTTAATATCTACTCCTAATATTTTTCTTTCGGTCCATGTCAGGGAAGGGATGAAAAAGCCTGCATTTGTGTCAATGGATTTACAGATTTTTGAAAGGTGTGATGCCAGGTTAAAAAGCATTTATTGTCACTGCCTGTATTATCTTACTGAGTTCATGAAGTGTGTTCTCATCTCTCGTGGTTGTCTGAATGCTCTGATTCAATGTCAGAGCATGCAACCCTTAATCTGACCAAATTCAAGATAGGGCTCACAATGCAACACTCTCAGAGCCATCCTGGCAACCCAGTGAGTCACTGTGGACTCTCTACTTCCAAAAGTCTGCTAAATGCCCAGCTACAAGACCATGAGATACACTCATAAAGCACTTTTTAGTTTTCTAGGGCAGTAGCTTGCTCAAATGCCACTCAGGCTGTACTGGTTTCTGCTGGTCAGTGTTACAGAATTCATTGTCAGGAGACAGTGTGTGAAGATTCAGAGTTTTCAAAGATTTTTTTTAAGCAATCTGGAAAAAAGCCAATGGAGCAAACTAATAAAAACATGTAAAGTAGATTCTGGGAAAAAATATGCCCCTGATACAAGAACAGCATCCCCAAACTGTTTTTAGTCACCGGATCCATCTTCACCAATTAGACTGTATGATAATTTGAAAAATAAAATGGTTTTCTGATCCTTTAAGATTAATATCCTGTACACAGACAAATGAGCTACACTCCCGTATCTGCTCTCATGTCATGCTGTCAGATAAACTGCTGAAGTAGAAATAAAACAAATACCAGATTCCTTTTTTTTTTTTTTTTTTTTTTTTTTTTCTGGTTTTAAGAAAAGTACACAGCACACCCTAAATAAATCCTCATTATATTACTTTTCTTGAAATAAGATTAGTGGGAAAATAGTTTAGCATATGAAAAATTCCTCTTCTACCATAGATTAGTTGGCAAGCCCTGATAGAGAGGCCAGGGACATTACTTTTATCAGATGGAAAAAATCTTTCTTCCTGGACTGAGCTATGGCAGCTTTATTCATTAGCATTTTCTTCTTCTGTTGAAAAATGCCAGTGGGTGAAAGAAGACTGTCTTTGGTAGGACATTATTAACCTAGTCTTTGGGAAGCTGCAGTTTGCTGCTTCCCACAGACTGGGAAAAATCATTGAAAGCAACACTCAAATATATTCTCTGAAGGAGCTAGGGCATTATGTCTCCATGCTACAGTTCATGATCTGGAAAATAAGGGTCAAATATTATGTCACTTTAAAGGAGGCATGGAAGAATTACACTAATTGACTTACCCAGGTAAAATACAGATATCCATTAACAAATTATAAAAAGGATTTCTGTCTCTGAATTGCCTCTCTTCAGCCAAAATAAAGTGCAGCATGTAGTAAGAAGAACATTTGCCACCCTGTACTGAAAAATATTTTATCACATGCAGTGGTAAACAAGGAGATGTAAACCCGTGCTTGGAGGGTTAATTTCCCTATGATGAAAGGAGGGTGATCTACAGGGTTGGGAGTCATGGATCACCTTTCTGTTTCACCTTTCTGTTTGGTGTTTGTACAATCATCAGTGCAATAGTTGTCCTGATCCATGACAGGCAACAAAGCTAACAATGAACAGGCTCCCAAACAATTTGGACAGCAACTTAACTTCTGCAGATTCAGAGAGATCAGATTTACAGGAATGAGCACATAAGATATTGCAGAGTTTAGATTACTTTTCAAAATACAAGGCTGGGGAATGTCAGTCCCTGAGGTTTTCAAAGCAGGAGTCAAAATAAGCAAACAGAGCAAAAGAAAGCAGCACATTTGTCAAGTGAAACAGGGATATCACGATGTGGCCAGGAAGGTGCTTCTGTCACTTGTGGGAGTTTCCTGAACAGTGGTGGTGTAATGCAATTAGAAATATCATCATTCATAGGAAAAAAAAAATACTTAAAATTCGTGTCAAAACCCATTAATTTAACTAGAAACTTTTGGAAAGTAATGCCACCTAAAAGCCAAGCATCACAGGCAGGCTTACCCACTGCCAAGCAAGGATGATTTGCAAATCAAGGCATCAAAAATTATGTAATATTGTAGCACAATGTAACTTCTGGCTACTCTTTTAAGAAACTGCAGGTAAAGAGTTTTCTTTGATCAGGGAAACTAATGTATACTTACAGTTACAGCTTACTTAAGTGGGAGATTCTAGATGTTAGCACCTTCTTCCTTTGGTTTCTGTACTAGAGATAAGTGATGTCCCAAACTTTGTAGCTCTCACTACCAACATATACCCACAAAGAGCAAGACTGTGGCAGATTGTTCCAACAGTTCCTCCTTGCACCATTTCATACCTTTGTCAATAGCTTTTTGTCAAAACAGCCTGAGGGATCCAAAAAGTCAGGACACAGTGGGCACACGTAGCTCAAGCAGAGACTGCGTGACAGCACAGAGTTGCTGTGCTGACTATTGAGTACCCAGCCCAGGTGACACGTGTGAAATCTCCAGAAATTTAGCTTAATGGTCTGTTGAACTTCATTATGAGAACTGCCAAATTAACACCCTATTAATGATTTACTCTGGCACTTGTACACCAAACTGCTTATGTGGAAAATTAGATCAAGATCAATGTCTCAAATGTCTTATTTAAGGGGACCTTTCAAAAGTTTCAGAGGATAGGATGAAATTTTCCCTTTTTTTTTTTTTTCTTAATATGAGAGGCTGCAAAAGACAGGAATCTCAAAGGCCTCTTATGAATGTGTACAAATACCTGACTGGAGACCCACAAAGATGGTCGGTCTGAAGCAACTCTCCTACAAAGACAGACTGAGAGAGTTGGGGCTGTTCAGATGGGAGAAGAGACAGCTCCTGAGAGACCTTATAGTGGCTTTCCAGTACCTGAAGGGGCTACAGGAAAGCTGGGGAGGGACTTTTTACAAGGGTATGTAGTGATAGGATGAGGAGTAATGACTTTAAACTGAAAGATGGTAGATTTAGATCAGGTATTAGGAAGAAATTTTTCATTATGAGGGTGGTGAGACACTGAAACAGGTTGCTCAGAGAAGCTGTTTCTGACAGCAGTGGCAGCGTTCAAGGCCAGGTTGGATGGCGCTTTGGGCAACCTGATCTAGTGGGAGATGTCCCTGCCCATGCAGAGGGGTTGGAATGAGATGATCCTTAAGGTCCTTTCCAATCAGAAACATTCTGTGGTTCTGTGATACCATGATATTCCATCTGTGCACAAGAAAACAATTTTTCACCATGTGTGGTCAACCACCAGCAGAGATTGTCCAAGAGCTATGGAGTCTTCGTCCCTGGAGATCTCCAAAACCAGATTGGACATGACTCTGGGCAACTTGCTTTAGGTGACACTGCTTAAACTGGGGAGTTGAACTAGAAAACTTCCAGCAGTCCCTTCCAGCCTTGACCATTCTGTGGTTCTGTGATTCAGTAACTCTGTTCTATTCATAAAGCATGTAATCTCAGTTCTGATGCACACTGGAAAGGTTTCTGAGACAATGGATGATCCCAGACTGCTCCACTAGGATTCATCACTAGCCAAAATCTTACCCATTCCAGAGTATCATATGACAGACACAAGGCATCTACTAAACATTTGAAACAGAAGAGAAAAAATACAGTGCTATTGTGGACATGGTGGATTATGCAAAGTACTACTTATTGCAGGTACCGATGGAAATATTTTAAATTTATTCCAGGATTACAGTAGTTGGCCTTGGAAATCCAGCTGTCCTTGGAATCTCACCTTTACCATATCAGGAAATTACTCCACTTCTCAAACCCAGACAGGACTGTGGTTGCCCATGACAAATCTGAAGACAATCTGCAGGGCTGCAGGTGCTCTGATGGATCACGCTTCACATGTGATTCATGCTAAAAGCTAAAAATTGAAATCAAGAGAAAGAAAACATGGATTTTCCTGACATCTTATTTCATCTTTCATTGCTGAAAATAGCTCCAAAGCTCCAAGTTTTCAGTCAAATCTAATGAAGCAGGCTGAAGAGTCAATGCAGTTGAGGTTACTAAGCAACATATCTAAGGATTTGGGCCCTGTTCCTGTGAATATTTTAACTGGTAATTAGGTTTTTTTCAAATAGTTTCAGTACCACTGCTCACACTAATTATTTGCATGGCTGGAAACATAAGTCAAGATACAGTCTATTGGTAAGGTGACTCTGAAAGCCCAAACTCACCAAAAGGATGGGGACCAAGGTGGAATTCAGTTAATGTGATTTGAATCTTCATTATTAAATTCAATAAAATGAATCATGAGCATATCTTCATGATAGAACTCTCATTAAAATGTGACTCTACAGACCATAAATGTAGCTCATTTGAAAATGTATGTCCTACCCAGCCTGATACCAGAGTAAGGCTAAGTCAGCAACATCTTAATGTCCATTCTATTACAACTCAGATCCACAGATATCCCTTTTTTCTCATTAAAAAGAATCAAAATCCACAGGTCACATTCTTGGCTGATTTCAGTGATATGATGTAGAGCTTCAAACACCAATTCTGCTACCCAGATGTGCAGCTTTGGAACAGAAGATGCACATTTTATCAGGAAAATTAAATGGAAACAGGCTAAACTACCAAAAAGATAAAATTCCCCAAAACAGTACTTCTTTGCTTTTACTGATTAATTTATGTCACCTATGAAAAAGATTTTTAAAAGATAAGTGAAATGTGGCATCTGGCTGGAAGCTAAACAGATTTTTTAATATATATCAGAAACATGTATTTTACAAAGCAAGACATTTGTCTCTCTTGTCTTACACTGAATAATTAGACTCAGTAGCTATAAACTGCTTCCAAATGAATAAGATTTTAATACAAAATGCCATCAAATTTCAGTGATAATCTGATTATGGCAAAATTAATCATGGGAAAAAATGGTTCCACACTTGATGCATCCTTTAAAAAATGAGGATTCTTTGGTATTACCTCATTCAATAAAGATGCTACAAAAACCAAAATCCCCAAATATTACTCACACTTAGCAGTTTTGAATATTTGTGCCTTCCATCTGATTAAAATGCATTAAAATTTGCATACAGATATCCAAATTTATCTAGAGTTAGAACTGCATTTATGCTTACTTTCTCTGCATTGTAATCTGGCTTTGCACTTCAAATTTATGTTTCAATTTATGCTAGACATGCCTAGGAAAAACTGGAATCTAATATTTTTTTGGCTCCGTTTTGCATTAATTTCTGGGTTTTTTTTCCCATATTCTCCCATCTTAATCATAGCTAGCAATGATTGGCCATCTTCTATGTTGTCAACCAACAGACTTTTTATCATTCTGCAATACACAGCAGCTACCCTTGTTAATAGGTAAGATTTCAGACTAAACACTTTTGCAGCTCTGGTCATTTCTTTTAGTTGCCTAATTGGCAAAATAACTCTTTGGAAAGGCATGCACTTCTCAGACTGAGTGGAAAAGGAATTATTGATGAAATGTTAGGAGTACTGATGGGATTCGTGAAAGTAAGTGAAAAGGAAACTTCTTCTAATTAAAACTCTGGGTTAGAATTTGAAAATGTACATTGTCCTACATAGGCCATTGATCTGAAAAGATTCCTCCTAAAGAGATCAATGTACTGCAGAAGATGTTCTTGGGACAGGAAAGAAATAATTTATCCATTTAGGATTACAAATTCCCAGGCTGCAGGGAAGCCATTCCCCATTCTTCTCCCATCTTCTTCAACAGCCCTTCCGCATAAAAACCCCCCATATTAAGGAGGAAACCTAAAGGTCAAAATCCCTTGAGCATTTCCAAAAAAATGTAGACAAAGATACCACACATATTTTACACTTAATCTGAATGGGATGGGGTTACCTATGTTGCACGACCCTCTTTTATTACTCACAGAAGCACTTGTGTACAAGAAATCCTGAGGCTCTTGCCCCAGGCTATCAGGCTCTGGGATTGGCCCTTTTAGACAAGCTGTAGGGGAGCAAATCATGTAGGAAGTTCAAAAAAGAAAATTTCCCTGGGAAAACTACTTTGTTTCTTCTGAACTGATCCACTAACTGTGACACTATTTTACAGGATGTTTTGATTTCTTCCATACTGTTTTTTCCTGACAGAAAAAGAAAAATAAGGAAAGGGAAAAGGAAAGGGAAAGGGAAAGGGAAAAGGAAAGGGAAAGGGAAAGGGAAAGAGAAAGGGAAAGGGAAAGGGAAAGAAAAAAGGAGAGGGAAAGAAAAAAATATGTTTCCTCAGAATTTTTCCATGTGACTGTATTCTAGCTCTTATGCAGCAGAATGTTTCTTGTCAAATCCTAAGAGTTAAGCGGAAGAGACCTAAACAGCCTGGAGATCAACAGTTTATGTTTGGCTGATGTTAAAGTGGGTTCTGGAGCTCTCTTGACAGTTTTGATCAAAGCATAGAGTGAATTGCTATAAATATCCTGACATAAAGCAATGTTGTTCCAGGACAGGAACTTAAATTAAACCTCCTGTCCTTAGAAAGTTCACTCTTTAACCACAAGCACCAGGGGCAACTCCCGCCTCACCAGCCTCTCTGTGTGGTTTCTTTCTGTAGCAGGGCAAGCACTTCCCTGCAAACACAGCCTACCCATACATGCCATTTATCCAAGCAGAGGAAAAAAGGGTTTATCCAGGATCTGCCACATTCACTAAATAATTCAACAAAATTTTTTTTCTTTAGGCTACTGCCTGAAGTACATGTATTTTGGGTCTGAGCCTAGCACTGGTTGTTTGGGTTCATTAAGTTCCTACTGTTCAACTGACCTTGTCCCTTTTTTGTTGGTTTGTTTTTTATGTTGTTTTGGGGTTTTTTATTGTGCCTTTTCAGTGTTTGATTGTTTTGGTTCGGTTCTTTTTAACATAGCAATGAGATAAAATATTTTTCCCCCAATTAATATAAACACTCAAATGTTTAAATATGGGCCGGCTCCATCAAGACTGCTTTGAGGAAATAAGCTGTTATTTTATTTCCTGGTGGGATTAGTTCTTGTCAAATACATTTTTAATGCACTTCTGGTATCTAATGAATTATGTAGCATGCCCCTTTTTCTTCTGTCAAATGAGGCTTGGAAGAAATCAGGTCAAGTCCAATGGCAAAAAAAATGACATAGCATTCTGCAATAACTCCTAATCTGAGTGAAAGAATCATTCTAATGAAAGCTAATTCCTGTTGAAAAAAAAAAAGAAAACATTACAAATGTGCCAGGCTTCCCTATTTTTGTGGCCACCACTACCAAAACTTCTTCCAGTGAGGCAGAGGACAAGTACAATTTTTACAGGCCTTAAAGGAAGCTGATAAAAAACATTCATATGAGCTTGTCCTTTTCCTCCTCCTTCCTGGACACCCATTGTCATAACCGTGGAATACAAAATGTACCTTAGATGACTCCTTGGTCTAAACTGTTATGGTTATTGCATTCTCATCACTATAAAATAGTAAAATACTAGAATAAAAGAAAATTTTCCAAGGTTATTTTCATTGTTTGGTCACAGGTCCAAAGCCCAAAACAACTCTTCTTTCTAAGAGAGAATTGACTCAGATTTCCGTGGAACAGCACCCTTAATGCAGTAGGGTGTATGTTCAACATAGAAGTGAGGATAACTTCTAACATCTCCCTCCCTCTAGGTTTGCTTCTGTGATGCTGACACACTGATTCACTCCAGGATGACAGGAAGATTATTTTAAAATGTTTTTTTTCTTTTACAGCACTATAACATTGTGGTTATTGCTATTAAAAAGTGAACAGGTACATAATTTCTAATTAAACTTTGACCATCACATTTGTTCTGTTTTTAAAAATAGCTCATTGGTAATTTTCCTGACAAGAATCAAATTAACAGTTTTGCATTGCCTTGAGCTCATACCATTCTCAAAGACCTGTGAGCTTCCATGCTCTATTTCGATTGGGATAAAAGGCCTTTCCAGGTCAGACAGGGAAGATTATTTGTCATGGGGGTTTTACACTTAATTAAATACCAGATACATCGTTTTTTTGACTGAAGCAATTTAAGCTCAAATATTCCCTATAGAACTCCTGAGATGAAAATTGTTCTTCTACCTCCTGTTTCCAACGTATTGTTTTTCTTCCAAAATTTCATCTCCTAAAATAACCAAAGATGTCACACACACCTTAAAGGAAGAAAAAAGGACAAGTTCTTCTAAACTCAGAGCTTTTTCTTTTCCCCAGCAACACTACTGCTTTTCCATTTTATTTTTATTTTTCCTGAAGAGTTGTCATTAATCACTAATAAGGAAAACTTCAGTTAATTAAAACCTACCTTGACATGATGTCTGAAATTTACCTGTTAATACATTGTGTCCTATAGATTCTGCTTTTCTTCTGGTCCAGTCATGCTCCCACATTCAAATCCCCTCTAGAACATAAACTTCTCAGGAAGGTGGCCTCATCAGCAGTTTAGATAATCTGGAAACAGATTTCTCCTGATTTCTTCTATTGAATCTCTTCCCTGGGATGCACTCAATTAAATATTAATTGTCCCCAGAGAAAAAATGAGGAGAGAGCGACTTCTACTGGGTGAAAGTGGGAAGGTCATGTTATAGTCCCTGTTCTGATGCTATAACTACATAAGTAAAACACCATTTTTTATTTTTTTTTTTACGAGGAAAAGAGATCATTTTGGGGCAGTCCTAGGTGCAACAAATCAGCTTTTCACCAGTTTCTCTGCCACTGGAAAAGTTTTCCCTAACGACAGAACTGGAAAGTACAGATGGGGCAGTAGCAATTTGCCTCCCTGGGATTTTTCTGCCCAACCAAGCATATTCTGAGATATTTTACCTTCAGACAAGCCTTGTACACAAGATGTGGAGGCAGAGGTGTGGGCTGAGCCACAAGCTATCAAAACTGGAGCAGTTTATGATATGTACAGAATTTGTGAGTAGCCAATTCAAGGTGTAAGGCACACACACCTTTGTCACCCCATGTGTGTAGCAGCCCTTCACTATCACTGAATGCTGGACACCGTGCCCATGGAAAAGTGCCAAGGGAAGTTCACAGGTGACAAAATGATGATGGGATTGCCTCACCAGCACTACAAGCAAAGCCAGGAATGTCTTTATCAGATCTGACCCCAGTGTCTCAGAGAGGGAATGAGAATTTCAAGACATCTGGACAACAGATGTGAAATGCAACCCACCCGTGTCCATGGCACTTGTACTGTTATAAACTGAGCAAAGCTCAGGGACACATGAATCATCACTGTCAATTACTGCAATTCACCTCCAGATGGGCAAGGAGACACACAGGACCAAAGTAATAAGACAAACAAGAGGAGGCAGGAGTGAAGATGAAAATTAATATATAAGGAAAAAAATGTTACTGTAATAGGCAGTAAACTGCCATTATTACTGTCTGGTTTAGTACCTTTGGACAGATCTTGCAAATGGGATAATTATCCATGTTGTTTGGACTTCTGTTTGTTTATTGACTTCTTGCTTTCCCTTCTGGCATAGCTGTAAAACTCTAGTGGCACAAGATTACTTTGGGGATGCTCAGAAATTCATGTACATGATACAAATGGGAGGAACAACTTCTTTCCAGCCTTTCCCATGGGGGTGTCTGGAAGTGAGAAGAAATTCAGCAATGCAGCAGCAGGGATAGAAGCAATTTAGCAAGCCAAACTAACCACAGAGTAAAACTTAGGACCTGAAGTAGGCAAGCATTTCTACCCTCACTGGGTTGGAAATCCCAATCTTTTGCTTCTTTAAGCAGGAACACAAGCTACAGTAAGAGAACAGCACCTTCTTTCTAGCTGCTATCTAACCATGTATAGAGGGCTCTGCTTCAAAGAGATAACAATGGAAACAGGAGATAAATGCTGGATAACAGAAAATGCACCAGTGAACTCCAGCTGACTCAGATTTTCCATAGAGACCTTTTTCACACTGAAAAGTATATGGAAAGATTGATTTGGAACGCTTTTATTTTTTAATTTATCAGACTGGCTACCCTCTGCTCCCCTCCCTCTCCTCCTCCCCCCCCCCCCCCCCCCCAGGAATTGAAATAGAACTTCAAAGCAAGTTAAAATGTTTTTGCTTGACATTTTGAATTTTTTCCAATGTTTTCATTCTGAAATACTTTAATTTTTTGTTTGTTTGTTTCTCAGACATTAAGATAGTAACAGGAAGAACAAGCCCCTTTTATCCCTGTCCTTTTTTAAATTATCTGAAAAAACTTTTTCAGACAGAAACTTAATTTGGTTTTGGTAAGAAGCTTTAAAAAGCTTTGATTTCAGTTAACTTCTATTTTATTTTTTTTTTACTATTGGTACGAATATTAGTGTTTTTAATTTAAGTTAAGCTATGGAATTGAAAATTCAATTACTTACAGAACTACCAACTAAGATGACTGTGACTTATTTCCCCACAAATCAGCAATAGCAGCCCTTCAGTGTTGATTTGTTTGCAGGCATCCCAGAAGAAATTAGTTTTCAAGAGAGCTTAGGAAAGCAATGCAGTGACTACCAGGATTTTGGCAGGGGAAAGCATGGGAGATCTTGACTGTGGGACTGATGGAGTGCAGGATCATCAGGAAAGAAGAGAAAAGGCTGGTTATTTTCACTCTAAAGGAAGGGATTGCACCAAGCTGAACTGCCATGGTTTTGCAAAATGGGAAGGTGTTCCATAGTCTTTTTTGTTCCATCTCACTCATGCACAAATGAAAGCTGCTGGAAAGAGCAGCAGGTCATGGGAGCTTCTCATCTTTTCTCTTCTCCTCACATCGACTTCCCTTACATCCACCAAGAAGATGCTGGGGCAGCATAACATCCCTGGTAGTCCAGGAGTCACAGCTCAGCTACCCACTGGTTAAAAATAAATTATCAGCTACAACAACAGTCAGAAAGCACCGAGACCGTAATTTATTTTATTTTATTTTAGTATACCAGCTTTTTCAACTCCTTCCCATCAATCCCTCAGCATATTTGTCCCTCAAAACAAAGTCTCAGCACATTCTGTTGCAAGGGGCAGGCAGCACCACGGTCAGGATGCAGACACAAATGTGGGCTTTGTCTCCTGACTGCTGAGCACAGGGCTGATGGGAGGTTAGAGAAGATAAATGGATGGTTGGTGCTTGCCTCTGTGTGGTGTCTCTCTTCCCAAAGAGTCTGTCACTGATACCTGCCCTTCTGAGAAAGGTAAGACTTTGAAACAACTTGAAAAGAATCAGTCCATAGACACTATTTCAGAAGATGATAGATATTTTTGGTAACTCATAACAATTTGCTGTAGGTATAGTGGAAAAAGACACTGTATAATTATGACCACAGCTTTTGCAGCTGTGCAATCAAGCATGGGTACAGTGAAATAGCAGTCAAGACCTGTTGTGTTGTATGACACCAGTCAGTAAAAATAAAGCTTCACTTTTGCACTCAAGCTACTTCATAGGGTGGTGGCTGAATATCCTAGCAAATCTGTCTTCTCCAGCTTCTTTGGAGACTTCCTGGCTGAGGTAGAAAGAGCTGCTCTGACATAAAAATAGGTTTTGTGATGCCAGACTGTTTATCTGGGAGCTGTTCCTAGGGAGATTTGAGATGGGTCCATCAAAAATAACTGCTGCAGTGGAAGAGGACAGACATAGGTCTCTATCCACTCTGCTCACTGCTGCCACAAGCACAGTGACCAATCTGGCTTCAGGTGGTGGGGTTGTCTTCTCTTGAGGAGGAGAAAAACACAAAGCAAAAATGGGAGAAAGCAAAATGAATGACTGAGCAATTAGCTCTGCTGAGCCCCATCACCACTGATGCCTTCACTTATTGCCCTTGGAGCCTCCAACTGAAAATGCATAAACACAGATCTTCTGAATGTGGAGTTTTTATGATTATTCAGAAGGAGATGGTGTGGAAATTAAGAATTAGAAATTAGTGAAGGAGGCATAATTTAATCTAACCATCGTTTGAAAATGCAGCATCAGTTTAATATTACTAGTATTTTAGATTGTTCTCTGGGTTGAAAGACCTTTCTGGTTATCCTTTGTACACTAAAAGGATACTCTCGTATCTGAAGGATACAAGAGTATGTACAGTTCCATTTTTTCATTGATATCATGAAATATGATTGTCATGGTACTCTCCAAATGGAAAAATCATTCACAGAAACCATTTCACCTTTATCTGGGCCCACATTATTAGCTCTCTCCATCACCTCCTCCTGTTGTGTGTTACAGGCACAAACACATGGCAGGCAAAAAGTTCCTGGGATGGGAACACAGGCTACAGGATGCATGAGTGTGCAAAAGCCAGTAAAAGAGCTGCACTGCAGCTCAAAGAGCTGTGGACTGAAGCTGAATTCAGCTGGTAAATCAAAGGCTTGGTTGACAAAAAGAGCTCTGGAAGAGCATCTTGCTTTGAGGAAGAAAGTTAGGCAATGTTTGTGACCACAATCTACAAGGCACTTATTTCCAAAACTTTATAAATAGAAGGTTTATGGGGCAGGTTCCTTCTCTAGCAGTAATGTAGAGAGTGCTCCCCATCCATTCACATAAACATGTGGGATCCTGGAAGGACTGTACAGAGGGTAGAGCAAGGGTCATGGAAAGAGACAGAAGGGGAAGCGGTAACAAATACTGATTTATTACAATCTGGTCTATTAATCTTTTCAATTTGCCAAGCAGGAACACATTTCTATCTTTATGCTTTCATGTATGAACCTATTATTGAACAATTAATATTAAAAAGGAGTGCCATATTAAAAAGAAATACATTTGAATAAAGGCCTCAAGCTAAGTCTGTTGTGTTTTGGATGTCAGAGTACAGTAGTCAGCAGCACTGCTATAGCTACAAATGTATGCAACTGAAACAATTACTGGTTTTTATTACAGTAACAGAAGCTTAGACTTGTTTTAGCAGGCATACATTTGTTTTTAATTTTCATTAGTCTGGAAAAAATATCATTAGTATAGTGGGATTTCATGCTCTTTATTAAATGTAAGTAAATTAACATGTATACAGAAAGAATCTTTTCCTTCTCACAAATCAGGTTAAAATGGCGAGCAAATCTGAAATGCAAGGTAAAGAAGGCCCTGGTGCACAAAAGCCTAGGCTTCGAAGTTCCCTGCTTCTCAGAGAATTATTAAGAGAATTTTCTCCTCCTTGGCACAGGCAGTTCCATAGTTTTGTTTTCTTTACCAGTAAGCCAGATTATTGAAGCCTTTCCATGTGCAAGTAAATGTTTACACCCATTGCTGATCAAAAAAGCAATTTAGCATGTTTGAAAATCCCATAGATGAGATTTCAAGGTCCCTATATCAGCAGAATTAAATGCATTAGAAAGAACTTGTACATCAGTTGGGTGTATCTGTCTCCCCTGAAATAGCTGCATGTATTTATTTTACAGAAAAAACATTGATTAGTCTGAGTTATTGACACAATTACAAGGTAGGTAGTAGGGACCAATTCAGATAAGCTGCTGAATATATCAACCTCTTTGATGATCTGGTCAAGAAATACACTTTTCAGTTCTTTCAAAAGCTATGAAATTAACAATACCCTGAATTCTGAAATATAAAATATGTCTGGGTCCTAATCACTTTAGTCCTTGCTTTAAAGGAGGATAAAAAATATTTTTGGAAATAGGATCTGTTGCTGAAGAACTGGGCTCCTCAGTGCTCTTCATGGGTGATGGAGACACCTCTGTTCTTTGCCATCTGGTGGGCATGTGCTTGTGGGGCTGAAAAAACAGCCAGCAAAATCTCCTCCCAGGGTGGACACCTCTTGCACCCCTGTAAAAAGCAAAGGACTCAGTGCTGCCCTTACACCCACAGAGACATTTCATCCCTTTTGAAGGGAAGTGCATCTGAGGATGCTGCAGAGGTGCCCTGGAGTAGGGACAGCAGTGGGGACTCTTGGCCCTAGAACCTGGTGCCCCACAGCACCCGTTTTTGATCCATCCCAGTACTCTCCAAATGTAATCAACCAGCAAGAGAAGAAGGGCACAGAGAAGCAGATCTTCTTCTCACCTCACTTCAACTCCACCACGAGGACACTGAGGCCACACTGCACCTCTGGTAGACCAGGAGTCACAGCTCAGCTGACAACTGGTAAAAATAAACCTGTCCCCATAACAATAGTGTCAGAAAGGACTGATAGGATCATAAAGGCAAAAATAGGCATGATACTGCTCCCTTTTCTTTCTGAAATACAATGTAGAAGGAATTGTTCATAGCACAAAAGAGAAAACTCTTGCTGGCAGTGACTATGGTATTGCTTTGGCCCCTTTAAACATAAGTTTTAGGCAACTGTAGGTTTACAAAGATTCACAGGTCCCCTTTGCAGGCCTCAAGAGGCAGCCCTGGGTATCTATCACGTAACCATTTCCAAAACCTGAGCAGCAGCATCCCCCACTGTCCCTTTCTGGCAACCCAGGTTTAGAGACGAAAAAAAGCCTCCTCAGGAACAGCTGCTGAGCTGGTCAGGACTGTTCTGCTCCTAGGACTTACATTCTGCTTTCTGCAAATCACACTTCTGAGATGTCTGGGTTGATCCCTTTGCACTGAATCATCCTGGACTGCTTTGCTCTCTAGTAGGCAGGGAAAGAGAATAAAAAGGCACCCTTTTTCCTATTTTTGTTTTCTCTAAATTCTCTCAGGAGATATATCATGTTTTTCAAGAAGTGTCAATATCTGCATGTCTAAAGCTTCTTGTAACATATCCTTGCCGTGTATTTCAGACACTACAAGCCCACATTAGGATGCTGACTGACATGACCAAAAAAGAGGGAATTTGCCTATTTATTTAGGGAACAGGTCAAGCTTGTGATTTTTGTGACCTTGCCAGGGTGTCTGCTTACCTTTGTACAAGCATATTAAATTAAAACTGCAAAATGCAGAGTGGTATTTTTCTTCAGACACACATTTCCTATGACAGGTATATATTTCCTGACTGGGACCATCTTTTTGCTTCACAGAAATATTTCATAAAGTTAGTGTTTGAAGTGTTGAAAGAGGAACAGCACAGCACCTTCTTGCTTTTCTCAGCCTTCTTGGATTTTTTCAATTTCCAGTCCCTGAAAGCTCTTTTTCTCACTTACTCCTTTTCTTGTCTGATTGCATTTTACTCCCCTCTTCACAGGTATATTTTCTGTTTCTGTACTGATTCCCTGAGAATCTGCAAACCTTTCCATGTGATGGTATTATTCAGTCAAAGCTTCTGGCACCTACAATGAAAATGAGAGCTACCAGGTGGCAAGAACCTCCCTGGAGTAGTAAGCTTCTGTTTGCCAGATTTCTGCCTTAGCCCTTAAAAGCATAGCATTTGGATTAGTTTGTATTACCCACATTTTGCACAGTTCCCTACCCAAAATAGACTCCATGAAACTCTGATGAACTAGGATCTTGGCTAAACTTTTCTGAACTACTGACAGGTACTGACAGGTCAGCTCAGCTGAGCAATTTCTAAGGGGATCATTGCAAAAAAGTGCAATGGAAAACCTGCACCATGCTGGCTCTGAACACTTCCAGAGCTGCAGACTGATGGGTAACCTCACCTGACCTTTCAGAGGCTTTTTAATCCACAGACAGAATGAAGTCTTTGCATTGAACACACAAATGCACAAGATGCCTCTGAAAGGAGCCAACTGTTCTTGCATTTGTTCTGTGCACTTTTCATGACATTGTCTCTCATTACATGCACACGTACAGCTCTTTTCACAGGGCAGGAGTGCACTCTGGGCAATGATCACTGACAGAAGAGTTACTTCATGTTTGTTCTTTTTCCACTGCTCTGCCTGCATCTCACATTTACTGCCTTACACCAAATCAAGAGGATCTCTTCACTGCCCATTCCAGTCTGTTCTCCTCTGCACCAGATTTCTTACCTCATCCATCCCTGGCCCCACCTCTCAGTCTTCTTATCTTATTTTCCATTTTCTCAGTCAAGCTCAGCCTTATCTGGTCTTCAGCTCCCACACGCCCATTCCAGGTTGATCAACATAGAAGGTGCTTCTGCAGATGGAGGTTCTTTAAACTAATTAACATGAGTGAATTAAACATCAAATGTGGAAACAGGGCTGAAAACCTGCTAAGGCACTGAGCACTTAGTAACCTCCTTGGACTGAACCTCACATCCCCAGTGTTCAATGCTGACATGGGACCACAAGGTCTGGGAGCAGTCTCTCCCATTTCCAGTGCCAGCTCTTGCCAGCCTTCTTCTCCATGTCTATTTTTCTCTTCCAATGCCTAAATCAGTTTCTGTCTCCTCTGCATGCAAACCGAGATTTTCTTTCCTCAGTGCTCTCTGGATGTCACCATGGGAAGTTCTGAGACAGTAGAAATGGTAGAAATACTGCTTTATTCTCTGTGTCTCCAAAACAGATCTGACTTCCCTCAAGAGCAAAAGCAGTCTAGGCAATATTCACACACACTTGGCCCCAGACATCAGCTAAAAGTCAAAACCTCAGCTGTTGTGTGACCTTGCCTTGACATTTTGTATGACACCAATACAGAAAGCAGATGTTTGTAAGAGCCCATCTATCAGAGATGAGCTTTACACCACATTTATTCCGAGCCCACAGCTTTGAGTTTTACTCATCTAATAAGTGTGTGCAGGGGCCTTCTGCAAAAAGACAGTGCCAATGGGAAAGCTTGGTGCAAATGAACACTTGATGATCAGCATCACTGCAGTAAATATTTATGTTCTGGATGACACAAACTCATTTTACATCTGCTTACCCAGGATTTACTGTGTCAAAACCAATACCAAAATAGGAGATTTTCTTTATCTTTTTCATAACGCTTAATTTCGGTCTGCAGCTTTTCTTATTTTGCAATTAGTCATACCTGGTGCTTTCATAAAAGCTACATCCAAGGAGAAAAAGTCCCTAAATAAACCCTAATTTAGTCTCTCAGAAGGCATTTGACAACCACCTCAGATGAATAAACAGTGCTTACATAGCTGCCTAAAACTGAGGACTAAGGTGCTGCTCTGAGGCCTCCAAAACTTTCTTGTAGAGATGAGACTTGTGTCATCCCTCTTGCCAAGGGAGGAAGTCAATAGCTGTGTGTTGCACAGTGGCAATAAGACTCCACACTTCCTTTATCTTTCTGTCTTGAAAATGTGAAGTATGTCTGGCTCCAGGATTTATTGCTTTCACTCTCACCCTGTGAGGATCCCTCAAGTCTTAAGCCTCTTCTTGCCATGTGTTAATGCACAGCCAGGACCAAAGGAGTTCAGGGAGCAGCTTCTACCCTAGTGGGTTGTCTGAGCCTGTTCTCACCAGAAGACTTACTTGAAAAGTTTCCATCAATCTGTTCATGAGATTTGGGATTCAATTAGCACTTTCATTTGAAGTATCTGCTTCACTCAAAACTGGGTTTTGTTTGCTTACGTTCTTCTTGTGGTTTTTTGAGAAGTTTTTGGCAGGTCTCAGGCAAGCTTTGGGGGAAATTTTTCAGAAGCTTCTAGATAGATATGCACACATATGTCTAAACCTGCTGGTTTGTTGTTGGTTTTTTTCAGGAGGCAACTGATAACACCTTTTACATTCAACAAGAAACTGTGGGATGAAGGGATAGGGATTACCCATTAATTTTTATTCCCACAATTACAATATTCTTCACCTCTAATTTGCAAGTTGGTGTGTTGTTAACTGTTCTGAGGTTGCTGGGTTTTGCTCCAATTCGTGCTTGACCTGATGTACACAGCCAGACCTCCTGGGTTTCTGGTGTCAAACCCATCAAGACTCTGTCAGGAACTATTGGCACCGGTTCCGGCTGCATGGGTAGGGCAGGGAGTCAGAACAGAAACTTCTGCACAAGGGAAATGCAGTGTCTACCCAAAAATTAACTTCCCCATACTTAATGAATGGCACAATACAAAATCTCTGCCTTATGAAACCATGTTGCTTCCCTTCCAAATTTTGAGGGAGCAGCTGACAAAAAACTCCCACGAGATATGAAAAGGGGAGAAAAGTAACTCAAGGCAGCTGTGTTCCTGCAATCCTGATATCCTGGGGAGCTTGGGAGCTGTCTTCAAGGACTTTTCTACTGTGATGCATTTAGTACTGTGATACAGATTAGGAAATTTTAACTCACTGCTGAAAGTATATGAAATGCTATGATATAATAGTTATTTAATAACTGCGTGATAAGAGTGATCTCAGGCACAAGGCTATACGGATAGCAGTGTATACATGCCTAGAAAATTAATTCTGCTAACACTTAAATGTCCATATATCTGTTTATGTTTTTCCAACTAGCATTAGTTAGCTGTTTTCACACCATGAACTCCCTCTGCAGGGATACAGAGATTTCACATACAATGGAACAGAAAATCTAAACACAATGAAGACACCATTCATGTGTAGCAATCTCATACTCAGTTTCCTTAATTCCCTGTGCTTGAAATTTACCCATGCATGTTGTTACTGTCTTTAGAAAAAACAAAAAACCAAAAAAACCCAAACATTGATCCAAAAGGAAGCAACAAAAGAAGTAATCACATTTCAGTGGCCATAGAATACAAGATTTACATTCACACTGCAATAAGACATCAAGCACCTGGAAGCCAAATAAGCAAGTTTCCTGCATCATTTTGGATTATTTTTTTGTTTTTAATTTGGATGGACTTAATGAGTTAAGTCCTCATGGCCTTGTTTCTTCTTCTGAACCCAGGAACAAAGATGCTATGCTAAAGCCAATTATAAATGTCACCTTTTCCATAGCTACCAAACCTTCCAGGTCATCACACACCAGTTAGCAACATCTACTAAAGAGCATGTAAGTGAGTGTAATTGATAGGAAAATACAGTGAGGAATAAATACTGTCTCTCTGTATACACTTCACCCATATCCAGGGTTACACTGCAGCAGTTGCTTCATCACCCAGTGTCCACTCCCCAACCAAGAAGGGGAATCAGGAAAAAGAGAGAATCTCCATGAACTTATGAAATAACAACAGAAATTATAACATTTAATGAAGTAACAAAAATAGCACAAGCACCAATACAAGCTTATTCTCAGCCTACTCTTTGGGAGCAACAGGCAGCCAAGAGGAAAGAGGCCCAAAAGGAAGGAGGCTCAAGAAAGTTCTGGCTGGATCCCTCACAATTTCAGTACTTTCTGCATAATAGTGTGAAGAGAAGGTATTGAGGCAGCAAGGGAATAAATTTTTCCTCCTGGATGAGTCGAACACACTTCAACTGACATTAGCAATGGAAGAGCTAACTTGTCCTCTGGGTTAGTATAATATAGTATACCATAGTCAGTAGAGAAAAGCAAGTTGCCTGAGAGAACAATTAACTTTATCTTATGGCCAGATAAATACAAACCAGAGGTTTCACTCTGCTCCCACTGACTATGTATAGAGCTGAATTACTGGGAAATTACAAAGGCAAGTGAGATGAATTCTACACAAGATGTCTCACCTTGAAAAATGTACATGAATTTGATACAGGTGTCCAAAATATAATTTGCATCATGAAGTTTCTCGACATCAGGCTGGAGAGTGGTAAGGGCAGTCATGCTACTGTAATTTTATTTTTTTAAAAATACAGTCATGCTTCCTGGATAACTGAGTACAAGATCCTTGCCCATTATAAAATGTATATGCCTAACTGTTTCTGTAACATATCAAGCTCTCAGTTCTGGCTGCCTCATGCTATCCACAAAATGCTTAGCTTTAGGATAAAGCCATTTGTCTGAAATAGTCTTCCAAAGAAGTGATGGCCCTCAGGATTAGTGGCATGTCACTTGGGAGATGTGTGAAAAGGAGCAAAGAAAAACACTCCTTATGGCTGCAATTGTCCACGATGCCTTCAAGCAGCTCAACCCGGCAGCAACTTTCAGCCCAGCTTTTCCCATCCTCCTTACAGTATCTACACAGATTCCATTATACCCTTCAACTTTGCAGTTTTCTCATCCCCTGGCTCTTCCACTGCAATTTGCATCTGCCATTAGTTAGTGGCAGTGCTGGCAAAAGCCCCACACTTCACAACTCCCTCTTGGCAAGGGGGATTCTCCTCCCAGGGCTCTGCTTTTCAGCTGCTTTGAAATGACAAAAAAATAGAGATTTGGCTGAACCACACAGAAGGAATTGCAGCAGTCTGGGGGTCTCTAAGTAGAAAATATTTCAACAAGACTGTGCTGTGTCCCAAAAGCATATTAAATACAAATAAGTTTCCATACTATAACAGCTCTGATAGTCTTGCCTGAGTTGGTCTTCTGTGAATGAGACACATCAGCCTCACTTAAAATGAATCATAAAGTTACTCAACATTAAAGTCAGAGTTTCTAAACTCAGATTCTGTTCTGACTGAAGGCAGCATAAATCTGAAATAATTCTGTTGCTATAATTACTCTAGGCTCAAGTCAGTGTAATAGAGAATAAAATATATCCCAGCAAGCACTGCTAGTCCTCACTTTAATAATATATTTTAATTTTATGGGGAATCTTAACCAATGCAGTTTAAAGAGGAAGATGGAACGAGAATTTGGAAACGAGTCACTTTCAAATGAATTCAAATATAATGGCTCCCTGTGAAGCAGCTTGCAACCAATGCAGTTGCTCATGCAGAACAGGGTTATTTTTAATTTTAGCTAATGTTAATTTAAATACCATTTTAGTGACTGTGAAAGAAATTTAACACTTGATTAATTTTTATTGTGATTAATTATTCCCATATTTCTTAAGCTTGTTGTGTTAGATTCTGATTTCACTTACATTTTGTTTTCCACTACTTTCATTTGGATAGCCCCAAAGAATTTATTTCGGGTTTTTGTTAGGATAACTTGGAAAAAAATAGGCTTTATATAATTTTTTAAATAATTTAAAAGTACATACTTCAACAGTTATTCATACCTCCTTTTATTTATTCTGAAAATAGGAAAAAACTAGAAACTCCAAGGAGCTCCAAGGAGCAAGCAAAGCATGATTTAAACACTAGTGAAGTGCAGGTCTAAAGAGGTGACTTTAATGTGTCTAATTTTCTTCTTGACTGGGTAAACTGTTGGAGCAGCCAGCCCAGGAGAAGCCATCAAGACAAGTTAGTTCAAAAGAGGCTTCCAGGAGGCTGGGTTAAGGTTTGACCTTCAACCCTAGAATCACATAATTCCAGTAGAATCTTTAAAAAAAAAAAAAAAAAAAAAAAAAAAAGTTAAATCATAAAACTTTTGAAAAAAGGGCTGGGCTTAGTGAGTACTGGGAGATGTGCCTGAATGTGCAGCCAACATTTACAGCTCTGAGACATATCACCTACTGAGCTAGGAGCCTCCTCTGCTTCAGCAAGGATGCTGAGCCTCCACAAGACTTGTTTTCTGAGGAGTGAATAACTCCTTTCTCAGGAATGAATCTCTCCAAAATGTCCAGATGGTAATGTTACCTAAGAAACGTTCCAGAGTGATGCTAAATTTGCAAAGTGCCCATGGCAAGGGATATGTAGAGAGACATCTGTGTTTTAATGATACTTCCTTCATCAATAGTTAGAATAAGCAGCAATAAGATAACAGGACAAATAATGTTTCCTCATGGGATATAGCTTATAGCATCCCTCACTGATTATACATTGCCATCCAGTCTTCACTAAATTAATATTTTAGATGCAATCTGAACATTATATCTCACAAATTAGAGATATCCTGTACAGGGTCAGGAAGTGAAGCAAGATTAAGTCAGATGGCAAATGCAAAGAGCTCAGTTATGATCAGAAAGGTCCATTGGTTGATTTGAGACCAATGAAACACACCTGATAGACAAAGACACCATGAGAACTTGGGCTGGTCCACAGCAGAACACTTTCTCAAAGAGCCAGAAATGTCCAGCCAAAATTGAAGTTGCTCAGTAAAGCCTATCATAGTTTCTAAGCTCATCTCCTCTAGATTAGAAGTACAGAGTTCTGTGATTTCCCAGTGCATTGGTGAAATATCCAGCCACATGACATTCTGCATTTGTAAACCCCAAAATGTTTTGCTGCCTTGTTATTTCATAATATATATATATACACTTACCTACAAATACAAGCAGAGATATTTTTATGACTCAGAGCATACAAAATAAGACTGAAATTATGCATTAATGCAATACAGGTGGACACCCAAGTAAGTAAGCCACAGAATTGGTTGTGCAGGCTCACTAAATCAATGCATGTAACCTAGGCAACCAGGGGAGTAATGGTGATGTGGCAGCTGTCTGTAACAGCTCAGTGAATTCAGAGCAGGCAGGCAGCTGAGGGTGGTTTGCACTTTGCAGGTACAACCATCAGAAACAAACATCTCACCCTTGCTAGCAAGCAAACTGTTCAGTTATGACCAGTTGTTAACATACATTATTTAAAAGCTAGAAGCTATACCATGCATGCTCTAAGGCTTTCAAAGTGTCTGTACCTGCTAATGGACACAGCTAACAGAAAAAAAAGAAACAAAAAACAAAAAAAACGAAGATTTCTGCTTCCAGTAGAAGAGCTTCCTTATGCAAGAAGCAATTCTCTGATAGCCCCTCTGGCAGGACACAGATCTGAAGTGCCAGGAGAACCAGGATTAGACCCTAAGGAATGAGTTTATGCAGAGGATCAGTCTGCTCTTCAGTGTGAATGGCTCAGATGTTCCAGCAATTGCAAACACAAAATCACTCCAGTGCAAAACTTGATTAGTTCTACTTCTCTGACAGGTAGTTTTCCAAAACACTGAACTTCTGTAGGTATTTGAAGTTCAGCCCACTCTTGGAAGTAGTATTAAATTTTGTCTAGTTCAGCATAGTGTCTTCACTGCACAACACTGTTTGAAGCCGGTTTAATGCTACTACTACTATTACAAATAGTTTAGGAAGTGGCAGAGATTCCCTTTTCTTTAGTTTTTTTTTTTCGTTTCTGGCCTCCAGTTATTCAACTTAGATTTATTTCTGTTATTGAATTTCTCTAGCAATCCCATTTTCCATCAAATAGAGCTCTTACACACTCCATTAACAACAGAGGGATAGTTATGTTGCACAATGAAAGAAGTACATATATTGAGCTATGGTAAAAAAAAAAACATTCAGTGTACTTTTCCAGTCATTTTAGCATCTGTCTTTAGTAAAGTTCCATTAATTTGCAGCCTGTGATTCTTTTCTTTTTGCCAATACTTCTGTTGTTTGTGATGGGTTTTAGCATTTGCCACAGTACTGGATTGTTAATGTACCCATCTTTTTGCTCTTTTCAATCCACTCAGCTACCAGATGCTTTAAAGGACATTTCCACTAAAGGATTCCATTAGTATTGACTCTATCCCACATCAGATGTTCAATGTGAAGTGCTAGATTTAATCATGTATTTGTTTGAACACGGTCCACTATTGTCTTGGCTTTTACTGTAAAAAAAGAGATTAGTAAAGTTTCTCACTTCACAGATTATTGGATCTTTTTGATGAACAGTGCTGTTTGTAGTCTAATAACTATAAGCTTCTAATTATAAAGAATCTTGGATAATTCTGGATGGTACAAGATGCTGGTTTTCAGGCAGCACGTTGCAGTCAGACTTATTCCAGCATCTCTTGCCTGCCCTATGGAGCAAGTCTAAATACACAGTGAATGGAAGCATGACTTATTGTCTGTATAATATGTACACACGTGTTTTGAAAAAGATCTCTGAAGCACAGGCTAAACCCGTTTTGACTTGGGCAATGTGAGAAATTTACACACAGATATTCTGGACAAATTCAACTCAGTTGAGCTCCATCACCAGCAGGTTAAAGTGCTTGTTAAGGTTGTATGTAGCCCTCTCGTAACTGTGTTGACAGATGAGAGCTTTCTAGTGTACAAAGCGATCGAGTGCCTACAGATGACTCCTTCACATGAATTTTTTTATTTCTTTTTTTTACTATGAAGTTATGTTCATATGCCATTATCTTAGCAACAGCAGTCTGATTCAACTAAGTTCACTATTTTCTCCCTGGGAAATTAATACAGTTATGACATCCCGGATTAATCTTCTATTCCGCTGCCTTTTGGGGTATAGAAGATCAATTTATTTGGCACTGTACACTACAAAGCAACAGCTCTGGGAGCAATCAGCCTAGAAAGAGTTTGAATAATGCTCCTGTCACAGGGTAAGCAATCATTAAAATAGAAATACAGGGTCAGCAACACATAGATAGCTCTTCGGCAAGCAGGTAGATTTGTAATCTAAGGGGTTTAATGTCCTAAAATAAGGGACCAACAATAACAAGGTAACATGCAACTTGATGAAACACAGCCAGAGGTTATCTCAAAGTGCATCTGCAATAAATTAAAAGTTCATGGCAATGATATATTACTTAAGCTACAGGGGACAAGAAATAACCTCTGTGGGTAATTATGCCTATACAGCTATAGGACTGCAGTCACATTTGGCAAAGTACTATCTGAACTGTTAGGAAGGCAACATTCATATATATCCATATATTTTGTGCTTAAGCAAAGATGAGAAACCAAGAATTAGGCTCCGTTTCCTCCTGACACTGCTGGCTCTTCCATTTAAGGGTATTTCTTACTGTGTGGAAAGGCCTTTTTAAAGTTAAATGGACAAGTAACATGACCTATTTTTACTGCTTGTTCCTAGATGTCAGTCAAAATGTTTAAAAAAATTAAGATGTTGAAATGTTGAAAAAATTAAGAGTTCAGTGATATAGCTTAGAAAAGCTTTGGGTTCTTGCTTTTTTTAAAAAAAACAAAACACAACACACAACACACAAAAACAAAACAAAAAAACACAAACATTTCCTTACCCCTTTGTCATCAATATCCGAAAGTTCAAGGTGTGTGTTGAGAGGCCAGTTGTGTAGTTCCTATTTACCAGAGCAGTCCTGAGGAAGAAAGTTGAACAGTATTTGTGAGTGATGCTGGTTTCATGTACACAAGACAGAACAACCCCCTCGCCCCCCAGGAATTGATTCCAGGCTTAAAAGTTCTTGTGCAACAAAGAATATGGTGTATAATGTGCTTTAAGTATCTGACCAGCACTATCAGTCTGTCTCCATCTCCTCTGATTCATGTTTTCTAGATACATATAGAGTCTGGAGACAGATATTTGGTTGTGCTCAGTTTCTAACACACCCTAACATTTTTGGGTGAGTTTTGAAAGCACTACATGTCTCTAACATTGATGCAAGAACCCACTGGTTAGAGACTTGTAGGGGATGTGCTAACTGACCACAGCAGACTTGTATGGGAACTTGATAAGCATCAGAAACAATAAAATTGTCTGTTTTATTGTGAGACAATCTAGTCTCACAAAACTAGTCTCCTTCTGAAATACAACATATAGTTTTGTATTTCCTGGCTGTTAATTTGCTCCAAAACTCAACAGTTGCACACTGTAAGTGAAGAGCAATCACAAGAGGCAATTCTAGTGCATTGGCAACATTTCAAAATCACAAATCTTAAGAATTAAATGTGTTCTTGGTCATGAGATCATGCACTGAAGAAAGGATTAGCATGAACTATAGAATGCTTTGGGTTGGAAGGCACCTTAAAGATCGTCTAATTCCAACACCCCTGCTCTGGGCAGGGACCCCCCCAGGTTGCTCAAAGCCCCATCCAACCTGCCCTTGAACACTTCCAGGGAGGGGGCAGCCACAACCTTCCTGAGCAACCTATGCCAGTGTCTCACCACACTCATACTAAAGAATTTCTTCCTCATGTCTAACATAAATCTACCCTCTTCTAGTTTAAACCCATTATCCCTTGTCCTGTCACTACATGCTCTTGTAAAAAGTCTCTCCCCAGCTTTTCTGTAGCCACCTTTAGGTACTTCAAGGCTGCTATAAGGTCTCCCCAGAACTTTCTCTTCTTTAGGCTGAAGAGTCTCAGATCTCTCCTCCTGTCTCCATAGTAGAGGTGCTCCAGCCCTCTGATTATCTTTGAGGCCCTCCTATGGACTTGTTCCAACATCTCCAGTCTTGTGTTGCAGGCTCCAGAACTGGACATAGTACTTTAGATGAGTCTCCTGATATTGCAGTAGTAGAGAGGGAGAACCACCTCCCCTGGCCTTCTGGACACACTTCTTTTGATTCAGCCCAAGAAATTATTGTCTTTCTGGGTTGCAAACATGCATTGCTTGCTTATGCTGAGCTTCTCATCAACCAGCACCCCCAAATCCTTCACTTCAGGAATGCTCACAATCCATTCTCCATCCAGCCTGCATTTGTACTTAGAATTGCCCCAACCTAGGTGCAGGACCTTGCAATTGGCCTTACTGAACTTCATGAGGTTGTTCATGGGCCCATCTCTCAAGCCTGTCAAGGTCCCTCTTCCCTCCAGCTTGCTGGCCACACCACATAGCTTGTTGTTGTCACCAAAGTTGCTGAGGGTTTTAATAGGGGTCATTGTATATTCAATTTAACATTCACAGAAATGTCTTGCTCTCCGGGAAACATTGACTCAGAAGAAAAAAGGAGGCAAAAATGGGATTTGTAGAGAAATCCTTACTGTATTGTATTCAATGAAACCTAAAACCTTGGCTCTTTAAGTATCTTGGAGGAGTTTCAATTTATTTCAGAGCATTGTGAGTAGCATAAAATTAACCAAATTTTGTTTTCAGACAACTATTCTTAGCAATAAAATCAGTCAACATGTGGTGCGTGTAAATAAACAAGACAATAGCATAAAAATAAATCAACTTTTATGGGGAATAAAAAAATATCTATTTTTTCTCCAAATGTACTTTAAAGCTCTTTAACATCAAAGTGCATGTGTTAGTCAACAGTGTTTTCTTTTCCTGACCAGGAAAAGTTGTTTAAGGCATCAATGTAGAGATTGGCATTGATGTGAAGATACCGCGATAATGCCCAATTTTCCCTTAGAAATGGGGAGCTAGGCTCTGCAAGAACCCCAAGAACACCATTCTTAACAGATCTCCATAATTAGACAGGCCTTATAATAACATTATTAGTCAGAGCAGCAGGATGGCAGCTTTAAGAGAGTTGCTCTTTGGAAAGTTTCAGCAAAATGTTTGTCACAACTTCTAGCGGTATCTACAGGGACAAAAAGTTTCCCATAAATGCTTGAGAACAGCCTGCACTGCTGCTTTACACAATTCATCCCTCAGCTGATGTCCTCCTCTCTTCCTACTTCTCCTTTTCATCTGCCTAGTTTTACACTTAGAAAAGTTTTTTAAAGGGTGAAAGAGGATTTACTCTTTCAGTTACATCTTCCTTTAAATCTCACCTGTAATCTCCTAATTTTCCTAATTAAAGTCATAAAACATCATTATTTAAAAGACATCTTGCAAATTAAGTATTCAGAGATCAACATAAGTATTTCTCACAATTAGGACCAAGAGTAGTTACTACTATTAACAACGTAAACCAGTTAGGACTTGATTAGGGGAGTTAGAAGATAAGAAATGAGATACAGGTGTGGCTGAAGGGTGAAGCCAAAAGCAACTAATTACATTGGGTTTCAAGAAGAGAATTATAATGTGATTAAGCTCTTAAACATTTAATACCATTTCTTTCTTTGTCAGTATACCTTTGCAGCTCTTTATAATGACCATGAAACCCACTTTGTAATATAGAGAAAAGCAGAATGCAAACTTTAACTGGAGCCTTTTCTTTAACCAGTAACTGGATCTCTCTCATACTGATCATCTTGGATTCACATCCAATCTGATGTGCAATGACAGAGCTATGGAGACATGCTGTGTAGTCAGGCCTTCTACAGGGAATATGGACCAATATTTCTGATATGGCACTGCAAATAGAGTCAAAGACATCCATTGGGTGACTGTCACATGTTACCACCTAAAGCCCCATCAGCTGTCCATGGAAACCAAATGAAACCCAGGCACCAGCTCTGGATACTGAGTTGCTGAACACCTAGACCTACAGCAGCTCTTCCAGTTCAAAACTGCTGTAAGTCCTGTGGGCCATTTGCACTGGAAGCCATGCTCCAGAAGAAGATCTGGAGCCATCCCACATGGAAGAGTACTCCAGACTACATGGAACCAGAACAGAGACCTTTGCTAGTGCAGGCAGAGTATTCACTGAACCCCTTATTCACTGAACCCCTGTGCTATTCGTAAAACATCTCACATGCCAAAGAAATTTTTATGATTAGCAAAGAGACCAGCTAGTAGCTATCAAACTTATTGCTCCTGGCAATTTGAAAATGAAACATTGTCATTTCCCCTTTGCAAAGTATATGGTGTAGCTTCTGGCTGCAAATAAGTCTTTTTTTGTGTTGCTCCTGGTATTAGCCTACCTCAGCAGCCATATTAAGAAAGACAAAACTAGAGCCAGTGAAGCCATCATGCCAGTTCCTCTCTCGCTGCTTCTCAGATATCCACATAGTAACTTCTGAATGTGAACTTCTGTTTGCTGCACCCCAGGAGTCATCCTGGCTGTTCTCACACTGCCTGAATCCTCCTTTTGCCTGAATTTCCTTGTGTGGGGAGCCAGTATTTGCTCCAGGTTCAAGTCAATCAATCTCAATCAACCTGGAGTCTGTGTGAAGACCTGGAGAGGATGCAACTCAAATGTAGAGCTGATATCTGTGCTACCCCAACACATCCAGTTTGAGAGGTATGTCAGACCACTAGAGGACGGGAATTCAGGCTCAGGAAAGAATCCATTGTCAATATTTAGCATAAAATTTCTCTATAACAGGGGTAGAGTATCCAAATAATAGAAACTGCTGTATACAAATTAGACATCAATGGGTCAGTTTAATATTTTAGTTACACTGCTAAGAACAAAAGGACAAAAATTTCTCAAATAGTTGGCAAGTAGCACCTGTAGAAACATCACCTCCCCTCAGAAATCTCACAAATGCTTCTCTCATATGATCACACCGAGCACAAAAATAGAAATCAATTGATTCATTCACTTTTCCAATAGGAAGGGAATCCTTCCTTACAAACAAGACCCTCTCACACAATATTTTGTTCCCAACAGCCCTGAGGCTACTTCCCCGTTGGCAGAATTGCAGCAGCAGCAAAGACAGAAGCTACAAGATATTCAAAGGAGCCAAAGGAAATACATAGCATGGTTTCCATCAAATTGCAGTACCAGCTGGCTGTCTATTGTTGCTAGGCACAAAAAAACCCCTCAAGGTGAACACAAACAGGTATGCAAGGGAAGAAATTTTGTACTGGCTAGTTTAACTTTCATACACTTAGTGACCTTCTCATTAAAGCCAAGACTATGAAATTTATTACTCAATTAAGAACAATCTAACAAATAAACAAAATAAACTTTAGAAGTAGTAGATGGCATATTAACTGCTATACTATTATCCCTGTCCACAGTCTCATGCAACATCATTAGGTTTTACTAGTGGAAACTCTAGATTTTAGATTACTTATGAAAGTAATATAATTTTACCTGATGTATGCAGGATAGATGCTTGTCCTGAGATTTTTACTAAGTATGTATATAAAGATAAGCATTTTCTATTTAATATCTTTGCTTGATATTGTTTTATAATATTCATTACTAGGTCACTGGTTGGATGATGAATGGTTACTGAGATCAGTGAAACTGAGTAATTATCAGTAACATGTAGGTTTCTCCAAAACAATCTACTAAGGTGTCCATTTCAGCTTCTTTCTAAATCCCCAAACTAGTCTGTTGGCCAGTTAAAGGTTATAAGTTATAAAAGTTTGTTATGTATTAAAAGCATTAAAGGTATTACAGAGTTTAAAATTAAAAGTTATAGGTTGAGAATAATTTTGAAATTATTACCATAAAATCAGAAACTTTTCAGAGTGTCTTCCCCAATTAGAAGTAAAAATATTCACTTTATTTCAACATTCATTAGTCAAATAAAGCTTTCATCTCTGTAAATCAATAATAAGCTTTCCTGAAGGTAGTGTTGTAAAACAAGCTTAAAATTAAAATATATATATATAAATAAAGGCCAGAGTAGAGGACCCAAAGAATTGCTTGTTTCCACAAACTAAAGAGATGCTTCAAGGAATAATGGAATTTTGATAAACTCCTGGACTTTCAAAGTTCTCCCTAAATTCTGCTGTATTACCCCTTCTTAAAAATTTCCTAGGCCAAATCTGATGGGAGGCTTTGGGACAGTATCCTCTTCTTTTCTCTGAAGAGTAGTATCCACAGTTCAGAGGCACTTGCCACTTGGGTGTTTCTCACCAAGTGCAAAGCATGAATATCTTTATACCAGATGTTAATGTTGAGGGCTGAGACCAGGAGTGCTGAACTAAGCCTCGACTTCAAGACTGCCTTCTTCAAATGGATTGACTGTGTGGCAAGACCTAGTTTTATTACTTCCTTTTGAGGTAATCTCAGATGTTCAAAGAAAAGCACTGGCACTTTTATTGAGGGTATTAGCACTCTTTTTCAAAGCTTCTTTGAAGATACAATAGGAAGTGCATGAGGCAGTTTCACAATGCAAGACTTCATAGACACCCCATAGGAGCTTTAGTGTTCTTGGCCCTCACTCCCAGCCCATGCCATTACCTCCACTTCTTTAGGACAAAGCAGGAAAAAAAGCCAAATTTGCAGTCCAAAAGAGCTGTGTAACACTCGATCCCCATGCCATGCTCCACGCTTTCTGTTTATTTTTCCAGGCGAGTTTTCAGATTTATGAGTCCTACCTGGCCCGGCTCCCTGCATGGCTTCACTCACAGAAGCTTGCACAGAGGTGGTGGGAACAGAGCTGGGAACAGGACATAACAGGAAGAGCAGGTATTCTGTGGCTTGCACCAAGAACTCAGGTGGGCAGCAGCTCAGAGAGACATAAAACTGCTTTAATTCTGGCTCAGTTCACTGTCCCAGTTTGCAGGAGAGCTCCATGAATAGCTGTGCTGGTACAACTGGGAAGCAACTTTGTTTTTCCCAACTTTGCTGGGAAGTAGAGGAGTGTGGGGCCAGAAATGAGCAGGCGTGGGTGGAAAGTGAGGAGCAAAAACTCATTCCGCTGTGATTGCTGCTGAACTACTCTGCAATTGATAGTATTTGGTGTTATTTCTGCAGTGCTGGAAAAAGAACATGCTTTGTTTTGGGTGAACAGGCAATCTGTGAATTCTGGTGACAGTTCAGAGAGGTTACTCTGCAAACCAGCACAGTGTTAAAATGAAGTTCTGCCTAGCTGAGGGTGTTTCACCACCACAACCCTTTCTGGAAGAGTCTGTTCAAATCTATCAGCAATTAAACCTCTCAGATGATATATAATAGAGTTCTAAAGGACATCCTCCACAAAGCTGTGAAATATGGTATTTCACCACCTTGTATTTACATAGCCATCTATTCCTTTATAAATTCAATGTGAATTACACTCCAGTAGATATTTCCGAATAATATGTAAATACTGTTCTAATTTGATAGATTTTTCACTCACTTTACAGACTTGAAAAATTGCACTTAGGACTATCAGGTCATTTAATATCCACTCTTTGTCTTGGACCTCTAGACTTTACTCCATGGTAAGTAATTTATTTAATTGAAGTGCTGGTTGTGCTTGAGAGCTACCACTAACTCCCTTAATATTCCTACAGTTAAGTATCACCATTACTGTTTTATCATGGTCACAGCAGTTTCCTTACTGTCACCAGCAGATTTTTCTGATTTTTGTAGTATTCTCTCAGACTACTCAGTACAGCTTCAACACACTTTGCCAGGTGGGCACTTCCTAAGCTGAAGTGTCTGCACTTGTGGTTGACATTTTCCACAGCCTTGGAGTTCAGTTATCAGTGAAATCACTTTTAGCTCTTGAGATGTTTACCAGTGGTGAGTGTTCTAGGGCAGTCATAGGAAGTCATGTAGTATGAACACAATTTTTGCTTCTTACAAATAAACATTAAGTTGGTCTGGGTAGGTGAATGGGTACCAAGAAGTCATCTAATCCAAGTCCTGCAGCAACCATGAAGTCAGTTTGTACTTATCTTACTACTTCACTACATGTGAGGCCCCAATGTCCTTTTCAAAAGGACTATTGTATTTTTACCTCATCCTTCATGTAAAGGAATAAATCTCCTTTTGCTAAAAATGAACAGAGGAAATTTTTTTGTTTTTCAATTTTATCTCACAGGTTGAAGCTATAAAGAAAACCTTGCCAGAACTCCCTTTATGCCATCTGCCAGGAGCTTTTGCAAAGATCTCTGTGATATTCTGGAGCCCAGCTGAAGTAAACAGCACCCTGGATAAACATGATGGACCTAATTGAGGGATTTTGGGAAAACAGCACGGGAGGTGCCAGACCAAGGCCTTAAAACATTGTATTGGTAATGACAGAGTAAGATTACTGCAGAGAAAAAACTGTCAGTATATTGTGTATTATTTATGTGACTGCATTCAGTAATAAACACTGTTTATTCCAGAACTTGGCAGAGATGGTTCATACAGTATCAATGAAATCAAGGAACCCTCTGTGCACAGTCCTCTTCAGAGTTTACATTACTCTTAATATTTACTGCAGGCACAGAAATGCTAGCAGGAAGTAATAAATCCATAAATTTCTATGCCTCTCTAAGGTCTTTGCAGACTTCAGTAAGATAAAAAGCCTCGTATTTTATTTTATTTCCACTAAGAAACCAGTTCAGAAAGTTGCTGGTCTTCTTTCTTCTCCTGGGTTTCTTCTACCAGTAGTTTTAAATTCCAGGTAACTGAAAAGAACAAACTGTTACTGATAGCATCAGGAAGCACAGCTGTAGACTACTTTTTCCAGCATTTTTGAAAAGTGGAGACATTACAAGCATATCTGGTTGTTAGTCTTATGTTCATTGCTCATTACGGACACAAGCTGACTTTGTCCAGCAGCAACCCTGTGCTGCAACCCTCAGTGCACCTGCTCAGACTCCCTTTGTGATTCAATTGATCAGTAACTCAGTTTCACTGCCCAGGGCCTGGAGTTGAAGGAGTCCCATAGGAAAGCAAAGGGCAAAGCAAACTATGACTTGGTAACAATTTTTCAAGTACAAAAAGAAGGCCAAATTGAGACCTGTCACACCAGCTGCTCCCTTGTGTTGGAGAACATGGAGCTCAGCTTAGCCACAGATAGGCCAAGCAGAGACCAAACAAGAAAAAACAAATTAATAAGAGAGTTTGTTTGATGAGAACAAAGGTCTGTTTTGGTTTGGTTTGGTTTGGTTTGTTTTTTCCCCTCAGTCCCTGCACATACCTGTTCACTTCAGAAAGGGTCTTATCCTGCAGGATACTTGGTGCATAAGCATGGCCTTGAAGATGCCATTAAAATACAAATGCAGAGAACATAATAGGGCAACTTCAGTTTGCAAGGCCAAGCTTAATTTTGGTCTTTTCTATTTTTCACATTTGATTATATAAGTTAAGTTATTACATATATATATTATATATAAGTTATATATCCATCCTGGTCATAAACACGCAGTTTCACACAGCCGCAAACCAACCGACTTGCAAGGAAGAGGTATAAATTAAAATACATAGGCCTTTAGCACATCACTTGGCTGAGAAAACAGTTGCATTTGCTTAAGTTAACAGAATGAAAAGGATTCTTATTATTGACTTCCTAGCCAGCAGCACCAGGGGGCTGAGCGTCCCGAAGTTCCCTAATGAGCATCTGAAAGAGATGCCCGGCACTAACGCTCAGAACCGCTTCAGAAATTATGAGGCAATTTATACAAAACCAGTTTCCAGCAGAAAACTCCATCCAGGCCTGATAAGCCATCTTTCCGACCTTCCCCGGATCCAGCCCCAAAACCCGTGGAGGGTGAAGCCCTTCTTCCCACGAAGGCAGCGGCTGCCATGGTCAGGTAGGGACAGAGGCAGGGGCAGGAGCAGGGGCAGGGGCAGAGGCCAGGGCTGGAGAAGAGGCAGAGGCAGAGGCAGGGACAGGGGCTGAAGCTGGAGGAGAGGCAGAGGCAGGGGCAGGGGCAGGAGCAGAGACAGAGGCAGGGGCAGGAGGAGAGGCAGAGGCCGGGGCAGAGGCAAAGGAAGGAGCAGAGGCAGAGGCCAGGGCAGGAGGCCGGGGCAGAGGCAGCGGAAGGGGCTGAAGGCAGAGGCAGAAGCAGGGGCAGGAGCAGGGGCCTAGGCAGAAGCAGGGAGAGAGGCCGGGGCAAAGGCAGGAGCAGAGGCCGGGGCAAAGGCAGGAGCAGAGGCAGGGGCGAGACCGGGCGCAGAGGCAGAGGCAGGACCAGGGGCAGAGGCCGGGGCAAAGGCAGGAGCAGAGGCAGGGGCGAGACCGGGCGCAGAGGCAGAGGCAGGACCAGGGGCAGAGGCAGGGGCAGGAACAGGGGCAGGAGGAGAGGCAGAGGCAGGGGCAGAGAGAGGGGCAGGGGCAGAGGCAGAGGAAGGGGCAGGGGCAGAGGGAGGGGCAGGGGCAGGGGCAGGGACGGGGGCAGGGGTGGGGGCAGGGGCAGGGGCAGGAGCAGAGGCAGGAGCAGAGGCAGGGACAGAGGCAGGGACAGAGGCAGGAGCAGGAGGAGAGGCAGAGGCCGGGGCAGGAGGCCGGGGCAGAGGCAGCGGCAGGGGCTGGAGGAGAGGCAGGGGCAGGGGCAGAGGCAGGGGCAGGAGCAGGAGCAGGAGCAGGGGCAGGGGCAGGGGCAGGGGCAGGGGCAGGGGCAGGGGCAGGGGCAGGGGCAGGGGCAGGGGCAGGGGCAGGGAGAGAGGCCGGGGCAAAGGCAGGAGCAGAGGCAGAGGCAGGGGCAAGGGCAGGACCAGGAACAGGGCAGGGGCAGAGGCAGAGGGAGGGGCAGAGGCAGAGGGAGGGGCGGGGGCAGGGGCAGGAACAGGAGGAGAGGCAGGGGCAGGAGCAGGAGTAGGAGCAGAAGCAGAAGCAGGAGGAGAGGCAGAGGCTGGGGCTGAGGCAGAGGAAGGAGCAGAGGCAGAGGCCGGGGCAGAGGCAGGGGCTGGAGGAGAGGCAGAGGCAGGGGCAGAGGCTGGAGAAGAGGCAGGGGCAGGGGCAGGAGCTGGAGAAGAGGCAGGGGCAGGAGCAGGGGCAGAGCAGGAGCAGGAGCAGGGGCCTAGGCAGAGGCAGGGAGAGAGGCCGGGGCAAAGGCAGGAGCAGAGGCAGAGGCAGAGGGAGAGGCAGGGGCAGGAACAGGAGGAGAGGCAGGGGCGGAGGGAGGGAGGGGCAGAGGCGGAGGCGGAGGCGGGGGCAGGGGCAGGGGCGAGACCGGGCGCAGAGGCAGAGGCAGGACCAGGGGCAGAGGCAGGACCAGGGGCAGGAGGAGAGGCAGAGGCAGGGGCAGAGAGAGGGGCAGGGGCAGGGGCAGGGGCAGAGGCAGAGGAAGGGGCAGGGGCAGGAGGAGAGGCAGGGGAAGAGGCAGGGGCAGAGGGAGGGGCTGGAGAAGAGGCAGAGGCAGGGGCAGGGGCTGGAGCTGGAGGAGGGGCAGGGGCAGGGGCAGGGGCAGGGGCAGGGGCAGGGGCAGAGGCAGGGGCAGGGGCAGGGGCTGGAGGAGAGGCAGGAGCAGGAGCAGGAGCAGGGGCAGGGGCAGGGGCAGGGGCAGGGGCAGGGGCAGGAGCAGGGGCAGGAGCAGGGGCAGGAGCAGGGGCAGGAGCAGGAGCAGGGGCAGGGGCAGGGGCAGGGGCAGGAGCAGGAGCCTAGGCAGAGGCAGGGAGAGAGGCCGGGGCAAAGGCAGGAGCAGAGGCAGAGGCAGGGGCAAGGGCAGGACCAGGAACAGGGGCAGGGGCAGAGGCAGAGGGAGGGGCAGAGGCAGAGGGAGGGGCAGAGGCAGAGGGAGGGGCGGGGGCAGGGGCAGGAACAGGAGGAGAGGCAGGGGCAGGAGCAGGAGTAGGAGCAGGAGGAGAGGCAGAGGCAGAGGCTGGGGCTGGGGCTGGGGCTGAGGCTGAGGCAGAAGCAGAGGCAGAGGCCGGGGCAGAGGCAGCGGCTGGAGGAGAGGCAGAGGCAGGGGCAGAGGCTGGAGAAGAGGCAGGGGCAGGAGCTGGAGAAGAGGCAGGGGCAGGAGCAGGGGCAGAGCAGGAGCAGGAGCAGGGGCCTAGGCAGAGGCAGGGAGAGAGGCCGGGGCAAAGGCAGGAGCAGAGGCAGAGGCAGAGGCAGAGGGAGAGGCAGGGGCAGGGGCAGGGGCAGAGGCAGAGGAAGGGGCAGGGGCAGGAGGAGAGGCAGGGGAAGAGGCAGGGGCAGAGGGAGGGGCTGGAGAAGAGGCAGGGGCAGAGGGAGGGGCTGGAGAAGAGGCAGAGGCAGGGGCAGGGGCTGGAGCTGGAGGAGGGGCAGGGGCAGGGGCAGGGGCAGGGGCTGGGGCTGGAGGAGAGGCAGGGGCAGGAGCAGGAGCAGGAGCAGGAGCAGGGGCAGGGGCAGGGGCAGGGGCAGGGGCAGGGGCAGGGGCAGGAGCAGGGGCAGGAGCAGGGGCAGGAGCAGGAGCAGGGGCAGGGGCAGGAGCAGGAGCCTAGGCAGAGGCAGGGAGAGAGGCCGGGGCAAAGGCAGGAGCAGAGGCAGAGGCAGGGGCAAGGGCAGGACCAGGAACAGGGGCAGGGGCAGAGGGAGGGGCAGAGGCAGAGGGAGGGGCGGGGGCAGGGGCAGGAACAGGAGGAGAGGCAGGGGCAGGAGCAGGAGTAGGAGCAGGAGGAGAGGCAGAGGCAGAGGCAGAGGCTGGGGCTGGGGCTGGGGCTGGGGCTGAGGCTGAGGCTGAGGCAGAAGCAGAGGCAGAGGCCGGGGCAGAGGCCGGGGCAGGAGGCCGGGGCAGGAGGCCGGGGCAGAGGCAGCGGCTGGAGGAGAGGCAGAGGCAGGGGCAGAGGCTGGAGAAGAGGCAGGGGCAGGAGCTGGAGAAGAGGCAGGGGCAGGAGCAGGGGCAGAGCAGGAGCAGGAGCAGGGGCCTAGGCAGAGGCAGGGAGAGAGGCCGGGGCAAAGGCAGGAGCAGAGGCAGAGGCAGAGGGAGAGGCAGGGGCAGGGGCAGGGGCGGAGGGAGGGAGGGGCAGGGGCGGAGGCGGAGGCGGGGGCAGGGGCAGGGGCGAGACCGGGCGCAGAGGCAGAGGCAGGACCAGGGGCAGAGGCAGAGGCAGGACCAGGGGCAGGAGGAGAGGCAGAGGCAGAGGCAGGGGCAGGGGCAGGGGCAGGGGCAGAGGCAGGGGCAGAGGCAGAGGCAGAGGCAGAGGCAGAGGCAGAGGCAGAGGCAGAGGCAGAGGCAGAGGCAGAGGCAGGGGCAGGGGCAGGGGCAGGAGGAGAGGCAGGGGAAGAGGCAGGGGCAGAGGGAGGGGCTGGAGAAGAGTCAGAGGCAGGGGCTGGAGAAGAGGCAGAGGCAGGGGCAGGGGCTGGAGCTGGAGGAGGGGCAGGGGCAGGGGCAGAGGCAGGGGCAGAGGCAGGGGCAGGGGCAGGGGCCAGGGCAGGAGGCCGGGGCAGAGGCAGCGGCAGGGGCTGGAGGAGAGGCAGGGGCAGAGGCAGAGGCAGAGGCAGGGGCAGAGGCAGGGGCAGAGGCAGGGGCAGAGGCAGGGGCAGGGGCAGGGGCAGGGGCAGGGGCAGGGGCAGGAGCTGGAGGAGAGGCAGAGGCAGGGGCAGGGGCAGGGGCAGGAGCAGGAGCAGGAGCAGAGGCAGGAGCAGGAGCAGGAGCAGAGGCAGGGGCAGAGGTAGGGACAGAGCCAGGAGCAGGAGGAGAGGCAGAGGCCGGGGCAGGAGGCCGGGGCAGAGGCAGCGGCAGGGGCTGGAGGAGAGGCAGGGGCAGGGGCTGGAGGAGAGGCAGAGGCAGGGGCAGGGGCAGGGGCAGGAGCAGGGGCAGGAGCAGGGGCAGGGGCAGGGGCAGGAGCAGGAGCCTAGGCAGAGGCAGGGAGAGAGGCCGGGGCAAAGGCAGGAGCAGAGGCAGAGGCAGGGGCAAGGGCAGGACCAGGAACAGGGGCAGAGGGAGGGGCAGAGGCAGAGGGAGGGGCGGGGGCAGGGGCAGAAACAGGAGGAGAGGCAGGGGCAGGAGCAGGAGTAGGAGCAGAAGCAGGAGGAGAGGCAGAGGCTGGGGCTGAGGCAGAAGCAGAAGCCGGGGCAGAGGCAGCGGCTGGAGGAGAGGCAGAGGCAGAGGCAGGGGCAGGAGCTGGAGCTGGAGAAGAGGCAGGGGCAGGAGCAGGAGCAGGGGCCTAGGCAGAGGCAGGGAGAGAGGCCGGGGCAAAGGCAGGAGCGGAGGCAGAGGGAGAGGCAGGGGCAGGAACAGGAGGAGAGGCAGGAGGAGAGGCAGGGGCAGGAGCAGGGGCAGGGGCAGAGAAAGCGGCAGGGGCAGGAGCAGGAGCAGGACCCGAGGCCGGGGCCAGGGCAGGTCGCACGCTCCTGTCCCACCTGCTGCCTAGGAGGTGAAGCACAAACCTCCCCCCCCAAAAACACGCACTGCTGAAGGAGGGTGGGTGCTGTCAGGCGTGTCCACAGTAAGAATCGAAGGGGTTTCCCTTCTCCCGCCTCCTCCTGCCATAACCACAAAGTCCTCCGCAAGACACCTAAAAGCACGGACCCCAGTCTCCTACTCCCCAGGAGGGCGATGGAGCCGTGGGACATGCTCAGTGCGAGCGGCAGGCCCCGCCTCCGCCTGACCCGGATACAGACAGGGCTGGCTCCCTGCGGAGGAGCGTGGAGCCGGGTCGGCCCTGTCGCCGCCGTAGCAGGAGAGAGGGAGCGTCCCGTCCCGTTTCGGCTACGCCATGGGGCTGTGGTGAGCGCCCGGCACCCCTCCCCGCCCGCCCCGCCGTACCCTCCTCCCCCGCAGCCATGGCCCCCATGGGGATTCGCCTCTCGCCCCTCGGCATGGCCGTGTTCTGCTTGCTGGGGCTGGGCGTCCTCTACCACCTCTACTCCGGCTTTTTGGCCGGCCGCTTCGCCTTCTTCATGCTGAGCGAGCCGGCGGGCGGCGGGCCCGAGACCCCCCGTGGCTCCGCGCCCGCCGGCACCGTGGACCTGCGGGAGCTCCTGGCTGTGTCCGTCCTGGCCGCTGTCAGGGGCGGGCAGGAGGTGAAGCGGGTCCGAGAGGATAACGCCTTGAACGCCAAGGCGAAGGGGAAGACTCGGGAGGGAGCCGAGGAGCAGCTGACGAGCGGCGACCTCCTCTCCAACCGCAGGATGTTCTACCTGCTGAAGGCCGCCTTCCCCGCCGTGCAGGTGAGTGCCGGCCGCCCTCCCGTCAGCCGGGAAAGCCGCTGGGTCCGGTGCCGGGCGTCCCCCCGGTGCAGAGCTCGGTTACCGGCGGCCTGAGGAGAACCGGCGGGCACTTTAGACTCGTGTGTGTCACCGCTCCGTGTTGTAACCTCTGGGGGAAAGCGCTGCCCTTCCTTCCCCTCGGGCTGGTGGAGTGGCGGTGCCACCTCGTACTTGTTGCTGTGAGTGTTGGGTTGCAGGCGAAGGAGTTGGATCGCGGATAAGCGAGTTCCGTGTAAGGTGATTCTAGGTTGATACGGACCAGAAGGAGGAAGATCCCCGGGTCTGAACGTGGTGGGTGAAGTGTGTGGCCTCTCTGCTCAGGGCTAGCGGCCAAATCCACGTGTGTTTGCTATGCCGTGGTTAGCAATGTTCTTATTTTCTTGAATTTGCCCTTCTTGCCTTAAGTGATAGGAACTGTGAATTTGAGGTTTAGGAACGCCTCGTTATAACATCTTGAGCTTTGAGCTCTCCTGACTGGGGCAGCTGATAAGCCAGCGGCTGTGTCACGTTATGGATCACTGCCTAGGAATTTACTTTCAGAGGTGAGCACTGCCCTCTCCTCTCACTTGCCCCTGAAATGTGGGGTTGCAAACAAACTAGCAGCTGACTTCGAGGGGTTTTGGTTGTTTTGTTTCCACTTTTGCTTTAGTAAATAGGAACTTCAGTCTCTTGAAGTTAAACTCCTTAGATTTTTGCAGCCGTTTGAAACTGATAGAAAAACAAGTCTGGATTGCAAAGGCGATGATGGCATGGTTTTCCTGGCTAGGTTGAGAGAAAAAGTTAAGTTTAATGCTTGGTAAGTTTTCAGTGGCTGTTCTGAAAGTTCTTCAGGGTGGTGTGGCTTGAGGTGTTTTGGGTTTTCTGTGGCTTGGTGTTGGGTTTTGATGGGGTTTTTTTGTTTCGGTTTGGTTTTTTGTGGTTTGGTTTTTCTTTTTTACAGTGTTGTAAAGAACTTACTAAACATGAAATTGAAGAATTTGGTGTTTCCTTTAAATACCTGAAATAGGCTTGGTCTGTGACTAATCTACTACAGAAATTTTATGAAGGCTGTGTTCAGAAGATTGGTGTCTGTCAGTGGCAAGCCACCTTCACAGGTGGTAAAGGAAGGAAAAATATATTTCCCTGTTCTCTTTTGCTTCTCAGCATCCTCATGGAACTTGGCATTACAGCGTACCTGTACTACTGCCTGAAACCTGTATGCTTACTCCCCTTTCATGGATGGAGGGACTTCTTCAGTTTAGATATAAGAATTTTTCATGCTTCCAGAGAAAGCTAGGAGTTTGGTTTGGGCTTGAAGAGCTCAGTGAACTGTATTGCCTGTTCTATGTCTGTGGTCTTGAGCATAAACTCTGCTCTGGTGCCTGGGATGTATAGCAGTGACAGTCTAACTTGTACATTTTTTCTGAGAGCATGTTAGCTTTTAACATCTACTTTTAAAAAACTTCATTATGCCTTTTTATTTTCGTTACAGTTGATTTGTTTTGCTAGTCTTTAAAAATAGATGGTACTTTCTAAAGTGCAGGTGTATTCTCCAGCCTAGTATGGAGTGAAAAATGTGTGTCTACATATGTGGAACTGGAAAAAAGCCAAGCATATGTGTTGTTTATCTTATATTTTATTTCTTTTTCTCACACCCTTCTTAGATTAGCTGCACTTGAGCACTGATGATGAGTAGGAAGAATTTGAATAACTGATCAGCTGAAAGATTTGCCAAACAATCTGACAGATCAGCTCTGGGGTATTTAGTATTCTAAGTACATGATCAGGATAATAACAGCTTATCTCATGCAGCGTTTAAAAAATATCCACTAAGCTGCATATTCTGGTAAGAATGCTGTCTTTTAAAGTCTATACTATGATGATGTATTTGAGCATTTTTATCTATATTAAAAGTTTGTTTCACTATATACCTATGGCACTTCTCTAATGTCAAGGCAAAGTCTCATCTCAGTCTGCAAATCCTTTATGTATACCTTCAGCACAACACATCTAAAACTGCTACTGTTTCATTGAACAGACCTGCTGCAGTTTCAGTGTGAACATGAGGGTTATAGAGGATTTCCTTGGACACCTTTCATGTGATGCAGTATAAGCCTGTATCTTTTATGAATGCATATCTTGCATCATGCTTGTGGTCTCATGCCTGAGTACAGAGGGATGTTCCAGAAGAGCAAAACATTGAAGTCAAACAAAACCCCTCTTCTCTTCTTGCTAGAGAAGGTGCTGCTAACAAAAGCTGTCAAACACAGACTGAAATATTTCTGAGAATTCAAAGTGTAAACTTATGCAAAATGCCATTATACTTACATTGTGGAGCTGTTGAGCTTAGTAAGGGTATCTCAACATTTAAATTGGTGCCAAATGCTGCAGCCAGCAAAAAAGCCCACAAGAAAGCAGCACAAAAACTGAGAGCCAAAATATGCCTGTATTTCAAAGGAAATGATCCATTAATTATCCTCTAAGAATAGCAATGGTTTTCCAATGTTTAAATATAACTAAATCGAAGTCATTTGACTGGAATAAATTAAAGTCTGTGAGCAGCCTTGGATTCTGTGTATTTTGATGCTGGACAGGGTAAGGGAAAGCACACTGTCTGCCTGAAGCAGATCTCTTCTTAGGTGTGTTTAATAAGAGAAGGTGAAAGAGTTAGGCTTCTCACTAATGGAAGCTAAATAAATCTGGAACAAGCCTTACAGTCCCGACAGTTAATGATTTACAAAAGACCTTTGAAAATCTGAGAGGAAAGTAGGAAAAAAACCCCCAACATAGAAAATGTTTTGCCTTTGTCTTTAAGTAAAGGTATTGTCTGTACAGAGGAAGAGGAACTCCACTGCTTACATCACCTGCTCTATTTGATATAAATAGATGCATTTGCATCTGTTCAAGACTTCTCACAGCTAGGTTAGGTAAGACCAAAGAGGAACAGACCAATTCTGTTTTACACTGTGTAGTTTATTGAATGTATTCAATGGTATTGAGTATTGTTATATACCTCCAAAATAGGTGTGAAAAAGACAGGGAAGGAAGGGGCAGGATCTTCTCTTTTTTTAACACTGCTTTCCCAGGAACTAGCACCAGGAGCTTGGTATATCTGAAAGTATCCAAGGTAAAAAAAGTAAAATAAAAATTATTTAGGAATATTCTGATTCACTTCACATTATGGCCCTACCAGCCCCCTGTGTCAGCACCTCCGAAGGAGCGGCCCTGCTTGGTCACTGAGGCAGGAGTGATTGACAGAGGAAGATGTATTCCTTAAACACCACTTTGGCCAAAGTCCTTCTGTCCTTCAACTGTGAAAAAAAAGCCAGTTTCAGTGACGCATACAATTCTGCTATTTTGCTTCTGAACTATACTAGCATTATTTTCACAGGATACAGATCTCAGCTTTATTTGCCAAAATGAATTCTGCCCTATCATACTATCCTATGATTCTGTACTCACATTTGCAGCTGTTAAGCCTTATTTTTGACCACTGCATTGTTTTATGTTCTGTAGTTGCACCAGCTATATGTCTTTTTCTACTGTAAATACTGAATAGAGAAATAGAATTTTATTTATTTATTTATTGTTACTGTGATAGGGTCAGGTCTTCCTCTGTGCCAGTCTCTTCAAGCATCGTTTTTTCAGTCTTGCCACTGCCCCAAACTCAAAGGCATTTTGTCTTTCCCAGTCAAGATGGGTGATAGATACCTCATTTCAAGCTTGTGCATAATAATTCTGTAATCAGTCATCAGTGTTTGAAGTGGAAATTTAAGAACATGACAGTTTTACTTTTAATGAGATTTTTTTTCTAAATCCACTTTTTAAAGATTGATTTCTCCTGCATTTGATACTGATTCAGTAGGAAAGATAAATATGTAAAAGAAATAGGTTAATAACCAAAATCCTACCTAAACTATAGGAGGATTTCAATGCTTTGCTGAATGAGTTCAATAACTTGTTTGTTTCTTCATGTTTGGCAAATGGCATCCTCAGGTTTTAGGATTTTGAACAAAAATTAACATTCTTGCTAACTGTGTGATCTTAGCAACTGCCAAAAGGTTTCTAAGTAAAACAGGAATTTTGAATGTTTATTGAAATCTCATCAGTAGTTCTTGTCTGGAGACACATCTCTTTTAACATGGGTTTTAACTGATGCTAGCTGACTCACCATGGCTCTCTCGACCTAAGGTGAAATTAAAGCCTGTAACTTTATGGTAATGAGTTCTGTGGTTATCTTTTCAGATGCAATTGCAAGTAGTTAATTTGGCTTTTGTGTAAACTGGGGGTGTTTAATCTGTCAGCTGAGCATCTGGAGATTTGAGTTTCTTAGTAGTGTAGCCGCTCACAAACAGCAAAAGTTTTGTCGGTGTTGCTAATTGTATCAATAGACTTTTAATCTGGCCTTATTTGGATGTTTTCTTAAAATGAAAAGTAGTGTTGCAACTCTTGTGACAAGCTAGTCATCCCTTTTTCTTTACTAGGCTTGCATCTGTACAGAACTGTTATGGAGAATCTACTGAAACAACTTGTGAGCTAATGAGTAACTGGCTATTACTTTTAATGGTTCTAAATTTTAGTTGTTTCTACTGATTATGGGTGGAACCTGTGAATTCTGTCACCCCTACTGATTCCCTCTGTTACATTTTTGTTGTTTCACCAACTTCCATTAATCATAAGTCAGTATAAGCAGAGCTGTCATCTGCTGTTGCCATTTATGAAAACCTGTTTGTTTCCTTCTGCGTCCTGCTGGCTTAATGACCAAAGCCATGTAACAGGTTTTGATAAGCACTAATTGAGATTTTTGACATTTCAGCTTGTCTGTATTCTTTGCAGATCCTGACATCTTGTTTGTGCATGATGTGACTACTTGTCATTAAAATTAAAGGAAGATGTAGTTGTTGGTAGAGAAGACTCCAGAACTTCTATCTGGACTTCCCTGCCTTGACAAATACAAGTCTCCATTATCTGTGCTGCTGTATTATTATAGAAATATTTTTGGGGGTGTTGTTTCAAATGATTGACAACACAAGACCAGGTTTTTTTATACTTTCTATTATTTTATATATATTAGTATATTTTTATACCTTGCACATTTATGTAAAAATATAATTTATATTTCATTAAACTTTATTACCTTTTAACAAGTTATTTATATAGAGAACCATGTGATTCAGGAAGGTCCTGTCTATCATAATAGGATCCACCCTGCTAAAACTCTTTGTAAGCTGGATCCTAGCAAGAGCAACCTTTTTGAAATGAATGAAGAATATCACCTGTAGAAGCTCATTTTTCCTTTCTAATACGTTGGGGTAATATAGTGAGGGAAGGAAAGGGAAGGAACCCTTTCAAAAGGAAGCAGCTGGCTTAAGAAAACATTGGTGCATTGAATAAAACCAGAATTTTTTACTACACTGCCAAGGCCACTATTCAAATTGTTTAAAGACATTTTAAACTTAAAAGGAGGTGATATCTTGATTTCCAAGGTGCATTATTTTCAGTGCCAAGCAGCATAAGCTTTCAGGAAGCACCTTTCATCCATACTGAAAGCTGCTATTCACTTCCCCAAAATTCAAAATTTGGAAGGGAGGGATCACAAGTAGTTCTGGCTGCAGCTGAATGCAAAGCCTTCCTTCTGTAGCAGATTTTGGAGCCCTGTTTCATAACCAGGATAAGGTAGATAATTTCCTCTATTTGAAATACAGTGCTTTGACCGTTTCGTGATCTCCTGGAGAGTGCCCTCCTGTTGTGTGTATTTATACGTCCTGACTTTTCCAGTGAGTGTTTACATTCAGAGGTTTTGGCATCCAGTTCCTTCACACAGTTTGTGTATGTACAGATGCTGTGAGAAGACAGCTTTCACCTCTGATACATTTGAGGGGAAGAAAAACAGAAGCTGAGCAAATGGAGGTAAAACCAGACTGACTTGTAGTGTACTGGGCATGAAGACACATGGCTCTTCAGAGCAGCACGGTGGCAGTAGTTGGAGGTGTGAGGTGTGAGGCTTGGCCCATAAGCAGAGGGAAAGCCCAAAGCCTGATGGTTGAACTGCTCCCTCCTCAGTTGTGACATCACTGAAACACACTCAAGTAATAACAAACCAGGTACAGTTGTGTGCGGCTACTAAGTATGTCAGTGGGGCTTTCAAGCTGTGTAGTTGTGGGTGTCTTCTTACTGATTGCTCTGACGGAGTGTGCATGTGGTGATAAAATGTGGAATGGGCTGCCCAGGGAAGTGGTGGACTCTCCGTCCCTGGAGATATTTAAAAAGAGACTGGATGTGGCACTCAGTGCCATGGTCTGGTAACTGCAGCGGTGGGTCAAGGGTTGGACTTGATGATCTCTGAGGTCCCTTCCAACCCAGCCAATTCTATGATTCTATGAAAATATCTTCCACTGTCAACAGGGGACATCTCTCAGCCAGTAGGAAGGTATCAGAATCATTGTTCATTTATTGTTTGAGAATATTTGCATTTACTTATTTCCTTCTGTCCCTCCACTACTTTCCTCTGTCTTCTGTCAGGTGAATACAAATGGCAAAGTTAAGTTTGAATCTTGGGTATGTGTAATGCTTACCTTGGGTTATCAGTGGTGAAGTGATTGTGTGTGAAGTGGCTGTGTATGTCATGCAGAGTTACTGCCCTAACAAAACAGAAAAAACAAAGTCAAACAGCTGTTAATGTTTTACTAACGTTCCCCTGGATGCTATTTTGTCTGCGCCTCAAGGCTTTTCATTTCCATGGTCCCATTAAAATCAATAGTCTTGAATTATGGAATAGTTTGAGTTGGCAGGGACTTTTAAAGGCCATCTAGTCCAACCCCCTTGCGTGTTCAAACTAGATCAGTTTGCTCAGAGCCCCGTCCAACCTGACCTCAGCTGTTTCCAGGGATGGGGCTTACACCACCTCTCTGGGCAACCTGTTCTATTCTCCGTTCTTGCAAAGAAATAATCAAAATATACTTATTTCGATATTCTGAGTGAATATTCTGCTGTTACCTGAGCTGTGTTGAGGTTTTTTGTTTTGTTTTTATCTTGAGTAGCTTTATTAGTATTTCTTCTTTATACTATAGGTATTTGTGTTGTTCTCGTTTTGATTTCTATTCTAATAAAACAGCACTAAGATTTGGATTTGAGAGGACTTAATTATCAGATTGAGATACTGACACTCTCAGGAATGAAGACCTGTGCTACTTCATCTTTTTTCAAGATGTTGGATTATTTGCATATTAAAATACAAAATGAATATTGGGATGGATAAGGATGTAGGAAGGAGGGAGAGTAATTAAATAAAATTACCATACCACCCAACACTTTGAGAAAAGCATCACATTTTCATGTACTGATGTTTGCTCAAAAATAAAAGTAATTTATGTATTTTAACATAATCTATTTATTTTTTAGCATATATTTTTTCAGTTTCATTTATCTTTAATGTTTAAATTCAAAAGCAAAACTACAGCTGTGTGTCCTGCTCTTTCAAACCAGGAAAAAGCCTGAGTTTGTTCACCTCACCATGGACAGCTATCTAGTATTCAAGAAGATTTGTTGGGTGATGAGCTGCTGATAGTGAAGTTCTAGTAGGGGGTAGCCCACAGAATCGCAGGATGTTTAGGTTGGCAGAGACCTCCAAGATCATCCAGTTCAACTTTTGACTAACACCACAGTCAACTACTAAACCATGTCCTTAAGGACCACGTCCAAATGCCTTTTAAATGTCACCAGGGATGGTGACTCCACCACTGTCCTGGGCAGGACATTCCTATGCCTGGACACAGGACAAGGAGCCACTCTGAAGTTCCCTGATGTCTTTACGTGATCCACACAAGACTGTAGTACACTTCTGAGTTACTTTCCATCTCCCTGAGGAGGTCATGCTGGAGGAGAGCATGTTCTGTGGAACTAATTTCCAAAGGCTGGGAATGCCTGGGTGTTCTCAGAAGGCACACCCCAGGCTGATCTCTCTGTTGCAGTTTGATTTCTGCTGCTGGCTTCTGCGAGCGGCATCTCTCATCCCTTACAGGATTCCTGCACCTTGCAGGCTCATTTGGCAGAAGGTCTGCACTGGTGAGATGCAGCCAGACTACTTCATTCATAAGTAATTATTTTTGTAGACCTTTCAGCAGTAGTCCATTCAATGGTTTACATGTATTTTATTAAATCTCTGTGTTTGATGCATTTCTTCCTTGTGAGGAGGGCTTTTTCCTTCAGGTGTGACTGGGGAAAATTGCTGAACTGTAGTTAAGCTCCATGTTGGTGAGCAGCTTGCAGAGCTTTTTGAGATGGGCTTTTACAGCTTGCTGCTCTTAGGTGGCTAACCCCAAATAGCTATTTCCTTCTGTCTTCTGCTTGCTGTCTCAAGTTCCTTCATGATGGGTTGCTGTCTAAGTCTGATTATTAGGAGCAGGCACAGTTATGTATATGATAGCAAGCATGTGAACTTTATTTATACCAACATAGCAGTTTAATTTAATTTAAGTGTCTTGCTGAAACAAGCTCTGTTGTCTGAAACATTTGGCACTGTCCTTGTCTTTTTACTGTAGCTACTCCTAATTTCTGAGTGAAGGCCTAGAAATGCACTGGTATGTATCCATACCAGTATAGAAAAACTTGAAATGTAAGGTCATGGCCTCTGAAGGCTTCCAGAAAATGCCAGTTAAACGTAGGAACAGAACATCACAAATGCATGTTTTCCAGGTATATTTTAATGTATTTAAAATGGAAATGGAATGGGAAGGAAAAGAAACCTATAATGTAGCTTCCTAGCAATAAATAGATTCTACAGCTGTGTGTGGAGTAATAGTTATGAATTTCTTCATGGACTGTGACTTGTGGAGTATTCAACAAAGGCTACAGAGTAAATGGTCATATGAATGGCAGAACTAGTCACCCAGTTGATTTTTTGTTTGTTTTTTATTTCCTCCAGATGGCTCTGCATCCTCATCACTACTTTTTTCCTCCCTTTTTTATTTTTTTCTGGTAAATTAATCCCGGCTGTTGAGAGAGACTCCCCACAAGCATTATACAACAGGTTTAACATGATATTCTTCCTTCAGAGGATTGGTTCCAACCTGTAAACTTTTTGGAGGCCTCTTCCTTCTCTTGAGGAAATGTGTTCTTATGGTGGTGCATAATGTGCTGTTGTGGAACTGAAACTGCCCAGGGGCTGTATTGAAGCTGCCAAGTCTGTGGGACTAGTTGCCTTGGCTTTTTGTAATACTCTTTTCCCTAGGGGAAAATACAATCATCAGGTTTATTGTAAAATGACAGCTGTTTAATTTGTAAATGTCACAGTAACTTCAAGGATTCTGGGTTTGGCATACATTGCTTCTAATACTGGTTTTACGTGAGAAGACAGCTATGATGTATGGCTGCAGTTCTGCTTCCTTTCTCTTTTTATGAATTCTCATAGAGAAGATGGCCCTTAACCCTTTGCTAATAATCTTCTACAGCTGAGGGGTGTGATGTCTTTTCTTGTCATAATGCAAGTTATGTATAATTCCTAGAATCATAAAATGGTTTGGGTTGGAAGAGATGTTTAAATGTCACCTAGTCCAAATCCCCCTGCAATGAGCAGGTACATCTTCAATTGGATCAGGTTGTTCAGAACCCCATCCAGCCTGGCCTTGAACACTTCCAGAGAAGGAGGCGTTTACCACCTCTCTGGGCAACCACCCAGACTTCAGTTTAAAACTGTTACCCCTTGTCCTATTGCTACAGTCCTTACTAAAAAGTCCCAGTCTATCCCTTTAAGTATGGAAAGGCTGCCTGGTGGTCTCCCTGAAGCCATCTCTTCTCCAGGCATCTCTCTCAGCCTGTTTTCATGGGAGAAGTCTGATAATTTTTCTGACCTTTCTTTAGACCCACTCCAAGAGGCCCATGTCCTTCTTATGTTGGGGATTCCAGAACCATGGAGCAGGTGGGATCTTACCAAAGCAGAGTAGAAGGGCAGAGTTACTCTCCTTGACCTGCTGACCACACTCCTTTTGATGCAGCCTAGGATACTGTTGGCTTTCTGGGCTGCAAGTGCGCATTTTTGGCTCATGTCCAGCTTTTTGTCCACCAGTACAGTACTCCTGAGCCCTACTCTGTAGGTCTGCTGTCAATCCCTTCGTCCCCCAGCCTGTATTGGTGCTCGGGATTGCCCCGACCCAGGTGCAGGACCTTGCACTTGGCCTTGCTGAAATTCATGAGGTTCACGTGAGCGTGCTTTTCCATCTTGTCCAGGTCCCTCTGAATGGCACCCCAGCCTTCAAGCATGTTAGCCACACCACTCAGCTTGGTTTTGTCTGTAAATTTGCTGAGGATGCACATGATCCCACTGTGTCATTGATGAAGATATTAATCAGTACTGGATGTGGTTCACAGTAAAAATCTGGATTTTGGCTTTCCATTGCTTGTCACATGATGGCAATAGCTTGTGAGTTTCTGAAGAAATCCTGATAACACAGCCTAACATTCAAATAGGGTCTGCTTATTTCTTTATTTCCATTGTCTTTTAACATCACTTGCCTACTAGATCTGTAATAAGTTGGTTTAGTCAGAGAGGCTTTTATCTGCTCTATCAGTCAGTTACTTGAATCTGCGTTAGCAGTCTTGACTCCGTCTGTAGCAAGGAAATGGATATTGGTGATTCTGGGTTGTAGACACTGAGTACACACTCCTACTGAGTAATTAATGGAATGATGCCTTTCTGAAGGGTTCAAACAGGCTGAAGCTTGAAGGGCACAGTAGCAATGATTTCTCTTTTGTTGGCAGTAGAAAGAGCATAGAAATATTGGTGTTGTAATAGAACTGAGGTGGTAGAAGTAAATGGGATGAAATTTTCTAAATTCCTATTAGAATTTATGTCTAGTTGCATTGCAGTTCTCCTAGAAATCACGTTTATGCTAGTAGTAAGTTGATATGGGTGGGTCGAGACCCGTTTTGAGACATATTAAGATGTGTGTTAAGACATTTCCTCAGTAGTTCTTCCTGCCAGGTTACGTGATGCTTTTTAACATGAGGGATCATTACATAAATTGTTTTTGTTATACCTGTATCTCTTGTGATCTAAAAATACCTTGCTACTCCAGTCACAATGGCACAGTATTAGGTTTTACAGAACCTAATCCTTACATCCAACAGATTGGGACTGTATGCTCTGCTGCTGGACCAAACTCTGGGCATGCTGAAATGCCCTCCAGTCCAGAATAAAATTCATGAAGCTAGGCAGCAAGTGATGACAGGCTTAAATGTGACTTTTCACTGCTGTTTATAAATGTTCTTTATGGGCATTCTTAGGTGCTTAGTCCAACCTAACCTAAAGACCTATGGAACTTGTTTATAAAATAACATCCATCTGACAGTTGTGTAATGGTTCTATCCAGTGGAGCTGCTTAAATTGCCAGTCATAACTTGATGCCTGAAGCAGGAACATAGGCTGGGATTACTGCTCCCCTGAATGATCTGCTAAATAGTTGTTGCTAAAATACCTATACATTTGAATCTACTGATCTGTGTTAATGGACTATTACACATCTACTGTATCTATATACCACATGATTCTCCAAATGTTCTGCTGGTAGTCTTTGAAAAAACTGCATTTAACTTTTGGTGTAAAAAAACCTGCACTTCATGCTGTGAGAATGTTCCAGAGGAAGAACTGCAGCCAGAGAAATGGTGTCCAACTGTGGTGAGCTTCACAGTAAAGTTCTGAGAGTGGTTTTCTGTTGCTTGTAATAGCTTGTGAGTTGCTGAAAAATGACTAATTCACTCTCTTCCAGGTAGAGGCGAAGGGAGAAAGTGTGAGCAAACCTGTAATTTTCTGGAGCACCACAGTTCTCTATCTGATTAGTTAATGCAACTATTTTTGTTGCCGTGTCATAGATAAACTCTGAAGAACATGTTGATGCAGCTGATGAGGAGACTGTCTCTTGGGATCGCAGTATTCCTGAAGACATAAAACAAAAAATCCAGCCTAAAGAGGTTCCAGCAGAAAGCGTGACTGTCTGGATCGATCCATTAGATGCTACACAAGAATACACAGGTAGCTGATTCTTGTTGACAGATCGTGTGTAATTCTGATGTCTGCCTTTTATACTGGAGACAAAATAGTATTTTAAATGGCATCTCTTGTTAAAGTGTGCTATGTCCAAGCCAGTGTGACTTGAATTGAACAAACTGCATAAAGAAATCTCTATAGTTAACAGGCTGTAGCATTTACTTTTGTATATACCAACTCTGACATGACTTTGGTATTCTTTGCAACTAAGTAATTGCTAAAATAAATTATAACTCTCATTTATGGATTCTGCTGGAATTGCACATTTCTTTATTTGTTATTACTGTGACAGTACTAGGTATCTCAAAATATGTTTTATTTGTTTATTTGAAGGGAATGCTTAGTAAATGTTTTTACTTGACAGTTTTACAAAAAAGCATGCATAATTCAATCTTCCCCTTTTTTAGATGTTGTAAGATGCTACATAAGCAGTTCAAGGTAATCCAACTAAAATTGTTGCTGATAAGTACTGCAGAACAAACAAAAACGGATTTTTTTTTTTAAATTTTATTTTTGCAGGTGAGCTTTCTCAGGTGAATGTTCTTTGAGTTATCATCTTTGAATCAATAAAGGATAGGAGGCAGGGCAGAGAAGGGGGAATACAGGGGCACAGGTTTCCATGAAAATACATTGCATAAGATACAGCTGTTAACATTGGATCTGGTAGGTGTTCAGGTTAGATCTACTGAACGGGAAAAATCGCCAGAAAACTGAGAAGTCTTTTGAAAACTGCAAGGTTATTTGAAGATACAGCAAAGTTACATAATTGCAAGAGGCAGAATGTAGGCTAGCCTTCAAAGGACAGCATTTCTATAATGTCAGGTCTGCTTTCTATTTGTATTCTTGGCATCTGGCTGTAAACTTGCTCACTTTCTTGTTTTGCCCACAGAGGATCTTCGGCAGTATGTCACAACAATGGTTTGCGTGGCTGTAAATGGTAAACCAGTAATAGGAGTGATACACAAGCCATTCTCAGCATACACAGGTACCTTTTGACTTCATGTATTTTCAACATCTGCAGTCTTAACATCTTTAACATCCTTAGTGTTAATTAAGATTTGATGTTAGGGAGAACATATGTAGTTCTAAATGAGAAAATACTACCCAGGGCAAAATATCACTGCTGCAGACCTCAGAAGTAGAGCTGTAAATGTGTTCTGTGCTATAAAACCACTAAGGAAAATGCTGCCCTCATTTAACTTCAAAAACATGCATTAAAAAAAAAAAAAAAAAGAATGGAAATTATTTTTTAAGAATGAAGATCCTTCAATTGGAGTGCTCATAGCAAATCAAAGAAAGTGAAGCCTACAAATTTTGACAAGTTTGTGTGCTGTTACTCTTTAGCAGAAAACTACTTTGCTCGTTCAGGAAATCTTAGCTCCATGTAGTATTACAAGGAGCTGGTATTTATTCAGACTGAGTAACAAAGATGAAAGATCTCAGTGTTAACTGTTTGTATGCAACAGGCAAGACCATCTAGCATTGCCTTATTGATTATCTGACATGCTTTTAATGCCACAACCCTGAACTAATTAATTCTTTAGTACTAATGATGTGTCAGTGAGGATAACTGCAAGTTTGGTAGTGTGTATTCAGAGTAGTTTTAGGATTTGTGTCTTACATACTAAGTATTAGAAATTAGATTTTCTATTCTTTTCCCTTAGGCAATACTGACCTCTAGAGTTCTGAAATTGTGCTGTAGCTCTGGCACAGAAACTAAGACTGAATAATAATTTTTTTTGTTCTGTTTTTTTGGCCACTGAACACTCAATGTTTTGTGCTAATATTTTTATTCTCTTTAAATGTGAATGCAGTCATTTTAAGTATGTGCTATATTCCAGTATGTCTTAAGAGCCATAGGGTTTCATGGAACACATTTTTTTAAGTATTGACATCTATATCTGAAGTAATATTTTTTTAGTATTGTAACTTTGAGAATTTATTTCCTTTAATAATAATAATAAAATGTGAATTGTTCAGATATGGCATCACATGAGATGAAATGAATTGTCATTCTGTGCGAAGCGTATTCATTTCCCTAGCTGGAAATAACAATATGTTGTGAGTAGAATTGTTCCTACTAGTACCACACAAATACAAAGCAATAAAGGGCAGTCAGCATGGTTATTATATGTAACTCAGTCTGTTGCCATACAATCTGGCCCTCTGTTGAGATGAAATTGCTGGTTAGTCTGCAAACTAAATGTCAAATTAATGGTTAGGGGATGCCACCTACCAAGCTTTGCTTTGAACCTCATGAGGAAGCAAGTGGGAGGTTATGTATTTTAAATCCTGTCCTCTGATACACACCATCAAATGTTTTTCTCAGTATTACTATCCTCCTGAGCTATTTCCTTCCTTAGCATTACTATCCTTATGAATAAAATGTTTTGGCTGTATTTTTGCTGTCTGCTTTGAAACGGGTTTTCTTTCCTATAAAAGGACTGTTTGAGGAAATACTGGATCTATCTCTGACTCAAAGCCATCCTTTTAGCATCAGTGTCTTTCCAATTGCAGGTTCTGAATGTTACTACATGAGATTTTCTTCTTACTTTTTTTTTTTTTTTTGACAAGAATAGTCAGGCATGGGATAATGCCATAATTACAGAAGTGTGTATGTGTGGGGAGGCTATTTCTCTTCTACTTGTATGCACATGCAGGCATGTACCCCTTCCTTCTCTCAGCCCTAATTTTCCCTTTTACAGTAGGAAAGGAAATTAAATCAGAGGTATCAATTAAATTTTCTCAGATAAGAATTCTTTTATCTTTACACTTAACAGATCGTCTGTTGTAAATCTTAGCAGCTTTTGTGATTCTCTTGTAGCCTGGGCAATGGTGGATGGTGGGTCAAATGTAAAAGCTCGTTCCTCCTACAATGAGAAAACTCCAAGGATAATTGTATCCCGCTCCCACGCAGGAAAAGTTGAGCAGGTTGCACGGCAGACATTTGGAAATAAGACTGTGATAATCCCCGCTGGTGGAGCAGGTGTGGTTCCTTAAGCATCCTATCCATTTTATTGTTTCCCAATGATTAACAGGATATAACTGTGACATCTCTTTTTCCTCTTGCCTTGTGTTCTTCACATCCCTAAAAGCAGGCACTTGACAATAGGGACACAAATTTTTTTTTGCATATAGAAACCTGCATGGCAACATTGCTCTGGATTCAGGCTGTTCAAAAAGTTAGTGTTAGTGGATCTAAGCCTGGACCAGCAATGTTCTTCTGATCCTTTTAGTGAACGTGCTGATGTGTGTACACTGATGGCACCAGTGCTTCCATGGAGGAAAAAGGCTTGTCTGACCACATTCAGAATCATAGAAGAGAGTACGTTCATTGTTAGCTTAGTAGTATGTTTAATGAAACATCTTGTTAAGAAAAATACAGCAATTTGGTACTATTTCCTGTATATATGTCAAAAGAGAAAAGCCAGTGTCTCTCAGGTCTGATTTTATCCATGTCATATTCAGTCCAAAGAGGTTTTAGCTTACTTTTGTAACCTTACACAACATCCTTGTGCATGTTACTGACAGAAAGCAAATACTTGAGGCACTGGTGTGAAGCAATAGCTGTTTTAAAGTCTCAGAAAAGTCATGCCAAGTTTTAATTTTATGGAACTCTATCTTGGTGTCTTTAATATGGAAAGCTAGAACTGCCTTACAGCTTATTCTTACTCTTGTTCAGTCAAGAATATCTTGCATAGATTCTTGACAGTGAATCTGAATGATTTTTCTTATGATAAAGGAAGTGGAAATGTAGCTAATTGTATCTTCTCCAGGACTTGACTCTGTGTAAAAAGACAAAGAAAGGAACAGCTTAATGAAGCAGGAGTATTGGTTGGACTGATGAAAAATTGAAAAAATTCAACAAAAGAAAGAGTAGTATTTTGAGCAATGACTTTGTACTGCATAATATATGATAAAGGGGAATGCCCTGGGCTGAGCTGCTTTATTAAAGAGTGGTATATTAAAGAGCATCTTCCTGCTATTATAATAAAACTCAGGAAAAAGAAGGTAGACTTCAGCATAATACAGAGATTGAGAATAGGTGAATGAAAATGAGAGCAAAGCTTTATTCATGTTTCTGATATTGCTCTTTTAATGTCTCTAGCTAAGTCTCTGTAGCATATTTGTAAAGACTGCCTACAAATAATGTCTCAATACCAAAGGCTTTAATTGGGGTGCAGTGCAAAAATCGTGTGTGGGTGGTGAGGAAGGGGTGAGGAGGTGTTTCTTTGAGATTTCCTCTACAGGTTAGAGGGCAGACACAATTAATTGATGTCTCCACCATGATACTGGATGGCATGATGTAATTAATGATACCACTTTATTAAATCTTGCACATGCATATTGTTAACACTTCATAATAGCTTTATCCTTTGGGATGAACAGTAAAACTTGGTTTAATTTTTATTTTTTTTTTTTTTTTACGTCTGCCCATTTCTTCCAGGTTATAAGGTGTTGGCCCTCCTTGATGTGGCTGAAAAGAATCAAGAAGAAGCTGACGTGTATATCCATGTCACCTACATCAAGAAGTGGGACATATGTGCTGGAAATGCAGTGCTAAGAGCACTGGGTGGCCATATGACTACCCTGACTGGTGAAGAAATCAGTTACACAGGCTCAGATGGCAATGAGGGAGGACTTATAGCCAGTATCAACATGAACCATAAAGCACTAATTGAAAAACTTCCAGATCTGGAAAAAACATTACATAAATAAACTTGACTGATGGAGAAGTATAGGTCATGCTTTTGCAAGCTCCAAATACTCTGTCTGGATAAGCAGGTATGAAAGCCTGCTGGGAAAGAAGCACAGCAAAGCAAAGCATTTTGGTGTGGGTTTGGGTTCTATGTTGTGCATTGGGTTTCTTCAGTGGTGGTATTTAAAAAAGAATTAAATAATAATCATCAGAAGTAGGAAGGGGACTGACTGCCTCACACCTCAGTTTCCATGAGTTATTTTTTTGAGACAAGTTTCGTGCAGTTCTTAGACACGAGGTGTATATACAGTGTTTATTGGTGAACATAGGTGAGCTACAGAACAATCCAAATTTATTAATAACTTAAGTAGTTCTCATAGAAATTTCTTTGAACTTTTTAAGTCTTCTTAGTGTAGTTGTAGCCACTCCATAATGAACTAGGTAGAAAAAAAGGTTGATTTGTATAGGCATCTGAAAACTCAGTAACTGTTTAGCAGGAAACATTGCCCTGTGTTCTGTATCCCCTGAACAGAAAGCACAAGAAGGTTGACACAAATTTATATGCAGCAACAGTTCGTCTTTTACAGTGTGGCACTCCTCCTGCTTTGTAAGAAAAAAATAGAAATGTTCTGCACTATTTTGACCTTTTTTTTTTCCCTGAAGATGTAAACCAGTTTATTTCGGATGGGTTGTGAATATCAGTATTTTATTAATCAGTGTAATTATTTCCATAGACCTTTTCAAAATAAGGCAACGTTTCCTTGTGTAGTTTTAAGAGTTACTTCTTGCCCTTGCTTTCTGCTTACACTGTTGAAGATGCATGCTAGATTTTTCTCTAATGTAGGACTTTTTCATAGTTGGTATTTGTGCCTGTAGAAGCAGTCTCTTCCTTCAGCAGCTGTTTTTTGTTTGGTTGGTTATTTTTTCCATTGGACAGTTATGTGGAATGAGTTTAAGAGAAATATTAAGCTGACTGGTTGTTTCCATTTACAATACAAGACATAAACCAGCATTTTCTTCTACAACCCTAGAATTAACACTGTCCGTTTAGGCTAAGGGACACTCTTTTCTGCAGAAAGCTCTTGAGCTATGCCAAACAGCTTGATGCTGCTTGGTTTTTGGAGATTTATGCAAAGGGATCATTTGAACTTGAATCTGTTTAAATAAGTTAGAAGAACATGTGGCACTTGAAGAATAGCAGGGTCTGCAAACCTTTACCAAGAAATGCACTTTGTCATTCTGTTATACACAGAACAGAGCATTGTCCCTTGGATATCAAATGACAGCTTGTTGTACCTCCAAAATATGTGGACTTCTATCTGCAAAAATGTAACCATCTGTATTGTTTTCAGCACCACTCTGAAGGGTTTCAGAAGGTTAAAATGTACCTGTTGTTTGAATTATCAGTAGATAAGCTTCCTTTTTCTCCTCAGAAAAGTTGATATTCTTAATTAGCACAGATGTTTTCTGTTCAAAGTTTATTTTCTACAGGCTTAGGCTGTTTAAACCAAATAATTACTTGCTTTCATTTTAACTTCTTTCATCATACTGCCATGGTGATTAAAAAGAGTTTTTCCTTCTTATGTCATTAGTGTAGTATGTCTAGATACTTCTTTTAACTTGTAGCTAACGTTCACATTTGCTGAAGACCGCCTCAGATGTTGCATAAATACAGATGCAGACTTTAATTTTGTAAACTTAGTGGCAAAATAGACTCAAGCTTAGTCCTGCTAGCCTTTTGGGACAGGTAGGTTTTTTTAGATAACCATTTTCCAAAAATTGACACTATTGCTGCTGTTGAAAATAGCTTTTACACATGTAGATAGTTTACAAAGCAACGTGACTTCCATTTTAAATCTAATAAACTACTATTTGCTGTGACAAATAAGTGAATATGCCCTTTTTAAAAAGGGGCTGATATATTTTGAAAACCTCTTTGAAATTCCAAACCTCAGTGAAGAATAAACATCATATATTTATGAAGGCTTTAGTAATATTTTATAAGAATGCAGCATTTTATCCCACCGGCTGATATAAATTACTTAGAGCCTAATAAATAACAGAACTCATTCATTTATTAAAGAACAGTGATTAAAATTGAAATATGAGAAATAGCCATAGCTAGCCTAGTAGAAAAACCTAACTGTGTCACAGAGGTTGAATGCACAACATTTAAATAGGCAACTAAAACAAAGTCTGTGGCAGGTTATGGTTTTAGATTCAGGTTGCAATCATGTAAACTTACCTTGTGAAAATGTGACTGTGTTTTTTTTGGGTACAGTTCTGTCATTTCCTTGCATAAGCTGTGATCAAATTTAGCTTCTGTATGAGAAATGAAAACTAAGATGTTTCATATCATTGCAAGAGCAATGTACTTATATCATAGTTGAAGATATAGAGCAGTAAACAAAAGTATTTGTCTAACTTATTTTTCCTTAGGAAGGTGAGGTATGAAGAAGAGCTTCAACCCTCCTTTCCTGTCATACTGGCCAGAATATTCAGTCTTCCATTCGGAAGATGTGTGCTTGTTTAGACCCATTTATATCCTAAATTGCTTTGTTGCAATGGATCTCAATGTTCAGGACTTTTCACTGTGGACCCTTATTGACCCCATCTCACTTCTTGTGGAAGTGAAGAAAAGGTGAGAGTGAGGTGCCCAGTTAATTCTGTACAGTCTGAGCTCGTACAGCTTTACCACAGCTAAGGCCTAAGGTGGTGCTTGGGGTCTCCCAGTCTAATGTACAGAGGAGCTGTTTTGATATGAGAATAGGTAAGTACCTGGTGAATATCCAGTTTCTGATGTACTTTTACAATAAATGCAACTTTTATGCAGACCAGCAGGTATTCAGAAGTGCTTGGTTAGTGCAAATGTGCCCGTGCGTAGTGTTGACACTCAGTAGATGTGATTTCTTTGACTGTGTCTACATAAATATTTGTTTCACCTCCACTGTGTGCATGTGATTTAAGCTTCTGCCCAGAGTGGTAGGCAGTCATACTGTGCCCATGTCTCATTGCTGGGATAGAACATTGTTGTTTACATTCTAGCCTTTTCCACATAAAACTGTCATACTCTTTCTAGGGATGCTACTTAAAACAATTGCATGGTGTTACATGGGTCTTACAAAAGTATGTATTTTCTAAAAATTTTAATGAAAAAAAATATTCATGGTATCATTCTAGCTCCGAACAAGGGAAGTAAAATAATGTATTGTTTTAGCATTGGTTTTCCAATGGTGGATTTTTTGAGTGGCTGTTGTGATTAAGGTAGTTGCAAGTGAAATTATTCTAAAACCATATGTACTTTTGCATTCTGCTAAAAGAGTGGATGGTAAAATAGATGATACCTTGTACTGTACCAACAGTCCTAACTTTCATCCCTTGAATGAATGTTTTCTAAATAAATTGAAAAAAAATAGTCAAATATTGTATGTAACTGTTTTTGGGTTGAACTGTTTTCCAGACTTCTACAGATCAACTTATGTAAGAGCTGTTTGTTCTGATCTACAGAGCATTTAATAATAATGAAAACATTTAGCAGAGGTGGTGAGTTGACCACATAGGTGAAACTGCAAATTTATCTCATGTTGTTGTTTGTTTCATACAATTGCTATTTAATTTGGGCATTAAAGTGGACAGATCTTTTTAATTGGGTTCAGGTGTGAGAACAGATATTTTTTTTTTTTTTTATTAAATGGCTAGTGGTTGAAGATCAGGGCAGGAGAGTCAGCACTGGAGTTCATTGGAGTTCATTGCTGCTTTTTTTTTTTAATCAGCAAATATATCCCAACATCTTTGCAGAATCCTTTTATCTCTTGGTGTTGTACAAGAGCAGTGAAATAAGAAATTTTATCCACATTACAGATGTGGCCAAGCATTGTGCTGGGCCTCATCTGTCTCAGGCCAGCAGAGGCTGCCTACTTCATGGTCTCATGGATGTCATTCCAGTTGCAGTTTCTCTGACAGCAAAACTACTTTTTTAGGGTCCTGTCTTCCCAGTTATGTTCAGCCCCTTCACAGATCTGTTTTCTAAAGTAAACTAAGGAGAGAGAAGCAGGTAGTTGTATCAGAGAACACATTATCATTATTTGATTTAAATTGTGTTGGTAGTTTAATTTCTCTTGTCCTTCAGGGGTTAGATAACCATACAGATAAGATTTAGTGGACCACAGATAACTGCCTGCATGATTCTAAGACGAAGCAGGATAAGAGTGGGGAAGACTGTCTCTAACCAAGGAGAGACTGGATGGATGGATGGATGGATGGATGGATGGATGGATGGATGGATGGATGGATGTTTTCCACTCAGGCCATTCACACTGAGCCCTTTTTCAGTGCTTAGTTGTAGAGAGTTAGGCTTTTTCACATTAGTGTATCTTCTGAGTTTTCTATCCAATTCATTGTAATGTAACTTGTTAAAAAATGACTGAGGTAACTGGGGACTCAAAAATTGCTTAACTTTTGAACAACATTTTCTGTATGGCATCTCTTAGAATGAAGTGCTACTACCTCCTACGGGGCTCTTCCCACCCCGCTTCCCAACAAGTCACTCAAGTTGTTTCAAGAAGCAGTGGAAGCCTTGTAATACATCGTGGTTTTCAGATGCCACACCAGCTCTTTCAGCTCATCTGCCAGTGGATCAGAAGTGCTCATCCCATTTCCTTCTAAGGCTCCCTCTAGAGCCAATAATGAGCAACAACTTTGCTCTCTTTACTCTTCCTCATTTTTCTGCTTCTTCATGATCCTTGCTTCTTTCTTAGTCCATGTGGTCAAGAAAAATGAGAGATCAGAGAGGAAACAGTCCCAGAGCAAGAACCACAGCAGCAAACTATCCAGGCTGTTCATGTTTGGCACCAAGAGCTAAGTTGCTGATCCTACCAAATGTGAGATAGATGGCAACAAATAAAGGTATCTCCAAGAGAGGTTCATATGAATGAAGTTACTGGACATTCAGAAAAGATGCAAATGGACTACAGAGAAAGTAGATTGAAGTAAAACAGCTTTTCTATGTAATGTTAGAATCATTCAGCATTTCTGCTCCTCCGGATGCTGAGCTTCATTGCTTATGAAGGAGGCTCCATTGGCCCTCTGTGAAAGGCCTGATTTTGCTGAAGTCAGTAGCAGCATTCCTACTGAATTCAATGTAAGAAGCAGCAAGCCAGATAAAACACAAACAGTAAATTAAGCTATGCTCTGAAGAGCCTGGCTTCTGCCAGTAGAGCAAACAAACTGGGTTGTGTTAAGCTCACCTCTGGTGGCTTCAGTTTCCATACAACATCATAGTGTCTTGAGGTTCCAAGTCTTTCAGTTTGGTTTTTTTTTTATGGTCTACAGCTGATAGAGCCTACTTTCAGATAATGCTGTTTTCAACATTGCTTATTCCTTACTTGTAAATCGCATTTCTTTCTTCTCCCTGAAGGGCCACCAACACTATGGCATTTTTCCTGTTGCCCCACCAAATCGTATTAGCACTTTCTGATTATGTGCCAAGTTGAAATAATTTTTTTTAATAAACTCTCTGAAAATACCAGTCTGTGAGGGTGTTTTCCTATATCTTACCTTTCTGTTGGGTAATGGATTTTTTTTTTCCCAGTAATGCATGTCAGGCTGCTTCAGCTGTGTTATGTATATCCTGTGTACAAGACTTTCTGCATGAGGGTTTATTGTTGAACTTGGCTAGTCAAGCCAAGTTAATGATAAATACAATTCAAGATCTACACTGGTTTTGCTTTGTGTTTTATTCTGAAAACTGGGGGATTTGTGTGATGGAAAATGAGTGCTTAGAAATCCTCCATATGGTATTTTTCCTTGGATCTAGAAAAGCTTACTTTCTGACATATTCTCCAAGACTTTAAATATTTTGTCATTCTGCTTGAGTCTGTTGTTTCTCTGCTTTCTCTAGTATCCTACCAAGCTCTATCATTACTAACCCTTCTACAAATAATGTGCCTCTCTTCATAAGTGGAACTGGAGAGTTAGTTGAAACATGCTTCAATCATAAAATCATAGAATAGTTTGGGTTGGAAGGGACCTTAAACATCCAGTTCCAACCCCCTGCAGGGGCACCTCCCACTTGACCAGGTTGCTCAAAGCCCCATCCAACATGGTCTTGAAAACTTCCAGGGAGAAGACATCCACAGCTTCCCTGGGCAACCTGTGCCAGTGTCCTACCACCCTCACAGTAACCCTCACAGTAAAGGATTTCTTCCTAATATCCAATCTAAATCTTCCCTCTTCCAGTTTAAAGCTGTTGCCCCTTGTCCTATGACTATATGCTCTTGTGAAATTTCCCTCCCCAGCTTTCCTTTGGGTGTCTTCAGATACTGGAAGGATGCTGTAAGATCTCTCCAAAGCCTTCTCCTGGCTGAAGAACCCCAACTCTCTCAGCCTGTCCTCATAGGGGAGATGCTTCAGCCCTCTCATCCTCTCCATGGCACTCCTCTGGACTCCCTCCAAGATCTCTTTATGTCCTTCCTTCCTACACTGCAGGCTCCAGAACTGGATACAGTAACATCCCCCATCAGTGTGGCATTTGGGGCTGTTCGTGGGTGCCCCTTCAAAAGCAGCTGTTGCAGGTCTCAATATGATGAAGCCATGTGTCATCCTGGCAATGCTGACTCTGACACAGGTTCCTGATTCGTGTCTTTCCCCAGGTATGAAGCAAAATTGCCAAGCAGCTTCTGTGCCAGCATGGTCCAGTTGGTACTCACAAAAGGTACGTTTTAGCGTGCCTAACACTAACATGTTTACTGTGTTAAGCACAAACACTGATCACACACACTGCTAAACACTCTCAGATTTTAGAGCAAGGTGGCTGCATGAGGACTGCTCATTGAGATGTATCCCAGGTTTATGGAAACTACCGAACCATGCCTGCAAAATTGGCTGACTGAGCTGCTTTGCTTAGGTCAGAAACATGCTGAGAATAATGCCATAATACCAACCAGGGAGCTGTGGAGTTCAGGGTCATTCTGGACTGTGGAACTGACTTGGATGGATGTAGATAATATATGCCACAGAAGCATAGTGTAGATATTTTTAAAACCCTCACTGATCTTCTTGCTGTTCTGATAAGATCCTAATCTTCTCTGACAAGAACAGTTTAATAACATATTTCGACCGAAAACCCATGTGTCAGTATAACTTTTAGCAATGACCCGAGAGTCTCTAATACTAAGGGACTTTTTTTTTTTTTGGGGGGGGGGGGGAGGGGGGGAGGTGAGGAAGATTGATGGGGATGTAGGGAGAAGCAAAGGCCAGCAGAGGGCTCCCGAGCGTTCGGAAGAGCCAGAAAGAATTCGAGGACTATGAATTTACATTAACTTACATGTTTTATTTATGTATTTATTTATTTATTTGAATTATTTTTAAGCCGGGCAAGTCTTTCCCCTTGGTTTCTCGATTGTGGCACGAATTGTTTTTTCTGAAGAGGCCACCCACAGAGTTGCAGGGCAGCACCGAGTTGGTACTGTGGGATTTGACAGCTTGTTGTTATTTCTCCCTCATGCCTGTTAGCAATGCTGCCTGTTGCTGTCTGCAGCTTGGCACGGCTTCTAGCTGGAAGAAAGGAGCAATTTTCCTCAGGCCACATCTCCTGGGTCACTAGAAAAAGGAATGAGAGCAGTTACTATCCAGTTTTGAAACTCCACACTCGAGATTCAATGTTCTTGCTAAACTTGCAGTCAAGGGGGAAAAACACTGCATGAATAATTCCTGAGCTCTGCCTCCCCACTGAGGATGTGCTTTTAATTTCTGTGGCTTTAGTCACATATCCAGGACACTGGGAGGAAAAGGAGAGGGACAGAAGAGAAGCTAAGTGGAAATAAAATTGAGGTTACATCATATAGACTCAGATCAAGCATTTAGGCTGCTAATTTCTCATCAAAATGGGATGAAAAATCATGATGATGACACCCTAGAAGAACTTTTCTTTCACTGATTTTTCAGAAAACTTTTAAGCCAAAACAAAAATGGCACAGCTGAGCCACTTACTGTTGGTTTGCTGGGTTTTTTTTTTCTTTTTTCACTTGAACTAGCAACTGTTTATACAGAAAGTAATTAAAAATACAAATTTCATTCTTGCATACTTCAGTATTTCAGTGTCATACTGTGAATATATAATAGATAAAGCACAGGGAGTTTGGCTGAAATTATAATGAGCAATTAATTTTTCAAAGTTGTTTTCAGCACTGGAGGACCCATTAATCTCTACTTGTCTGTCTCATCCTAGTTTATGAGTGACACCATAGAAAAAATCCCCAACAGATGATGCAAAATAGAGATTTTCAAAATCAGTGGTGCAGTCTTTGTAGCACCTCTAGAAATGTTTTTCTCTTAATTGAAAAATCTAGTATTTCACTATATTAACTATTAAAATTCTTTACAGTAGCTGACAACTCTCATGCTTTCCCTTTTTAGCCACTGAGATTTTTCTTTTCTTTCTACATTTTCAAAGGTAAGGATCTGGACTCTTCCTTTTATTAACATTTCTGACTTCAGTAAGTATGGAATAAAAATGGAAAATGGACTACCTGAAACCAACAGGATCATGTGCTTCTTGTTTTAAGTAGTTCATTGTAGTAATTCTTTAAAAAATCTGCTGTGACAGCAAATAATTAAAAAATATACAGATTCATCATCTCAGTGCTGGTAATCTTGCATCCAGACAGTAGAAACAGAGATGGTCAAGCTTCTTCTACATCACCAGCATGATGCCTTTGGTTATGGAGTGGATCAAGCATCTCAGATCTGAGGCACTTGGAAATATGGAAATTTCCCACTGTCTCAATACAGCCATTTTCCCCTAAATAAACCCATTTTGAGCACTAGCCAAAGGACATTCTTATATTGCATTTGGTAGAAATCCAAGGAATCCTCTGTGTAAGCAGGACATGAGGTGGGCTCAAACCTCATATGCAGGTGCCATCCCTTTTGTCTCGAGTTTTTTTCTTTGTCTTGAAGACTCTTGAAGGTATTTTATGATGAGGCCTGATTGCTACAGTGGAAGGATTTGGGAGGCTTTAATGAGAGCTGTGAATACTTGAGCCCTTTGAAAAATCTTCCAGGGTGGATTCCCTCAGAAGGACTTCAACAGAACATTGAGTAAGGGAATTTAAAGGAAAACCAAATCATGATGTTTCAGTTTTTGCCTCAGAGAGGACTGTGTTTCTGGAAGGAGTAATTTCTGAGATTTCCTTTTTCATGTGAATGCTAGAATAGGTATATTTCTGAGCATTTTTATCAAAAAAGCTTTTAGATATCTGAAACTTCAGAGCCATGCTGCCTTTTTATTTCCTCTTAGAACCCGGAGGACTCCAAATACTTTGCAGATAAAGAAGAAAGGGAACAAGTCTGTCAAACAGTTTTTATGGTGGTGAAAGTAGATCTGAAGATAAAATCTGTTTTCAATTTCTCTCTTGTTGGGAGGCATTAAATGATTTATATCTGATCTAAAAATCAAAACCTTTCCAAATTGCCACTTCCTCTCTTTTCTTCAAGGTTTGTGATACACACGTGCATCATAGTAAGAAGAAAGAAGTGCTGGGAGAAAATAACTTGGAAAGGATTGGGCTGATGTTAGGTGAACTTGAGAAGCCTCAGCTCTTTCCTCCTGTGCTATAAACAGAAGTGGAGACAGGAGTGCATTTATCTGGAAGTACAGCTTGTCCTCCACTTTGCACTGAAAGGACTAAATTGCAAGGAATCAGTAGCTCTAACTCCTGGTAGATATGTGCCTGGAGTCTGGGACTAACGTGGCCTATCTGCTCAGAGAGCAATTGAGTCACCCCTGCCTGCATTTTGATTTGGAAAATTTTGAACTACATTTAGGAAATTCCTTTCAGAGTGCAGCATTGTGACAACTTCAAAAAATGAACAAGAATTTATAACCTCTATCAATCATCTTCTGCTCATTGCTGAGCCCTGGCAATAAGGTTCAGATTTACTGACAGTTTTATTGTTGCAATTCACTGGTTTTGAGAGTGCTAAGGTATCAAACAGTCACTCAAGTAAGTGCTAAAGAGAAGTGTAAAAAAAAAAAATATACATGTTCCAATGCTTTGATTTTTTTTTCTTGTAAAGGAATTATCCTTTTTATAGAAAATGTAGCTTGTGGATGCCATAATATGAGCCAGTAACATGGTCTTGTTGCAAAAAAAGCAAAATTATGTCAGATACAAGGTGTAACAATGGGCATTTGCAAAAACTTCTTTACTATGAGGATGGTATGTGCTGGGAGAAGTTATGGAGTCTCCAGACTTTGAGGTTTTCAAGATCTGTCTAGACACCAGGTCTGGTGACAAATGTACTTGAGAAACCTCCTAGTAGGATGGAGTAGTGACCCTTAGAAATACCTTCCTCCCAACATTTCTTGATCATGTGAGGTTAAGGTTAAAAAGGTTCCAAGTAGCTGTGGGGAAAGGCCTCTGGTAGGGCTTTTGAATCCCCTAATATTATCAAAGTTTTCCCATGGGTAGAGCACAGGTCTCACTCCCTTCTTTAAAGCCATGAGCATTCAGTATTTCTGCAAATCGTGGGTCAGATCAGCAGAGGATGACTATGGAAATAAACACCTGAAGCTTAATGCAAAGCAAAAAGAGGTCTGAATTAAAACTTCACAGGAGACCTGGATTCCAGGATTTTTTTACTGATTTTTCATTGGATTACTATTTGACTTCTTTGCTGGGTTTTTTGGTTCGGTTTGGCGTGGTTTTTTGTTTTGGGTTTTTTTTTTTTTTTTTTTTTTTTTGGTTTTTTTTTTTTTTGTTTTTTTTGGGTTTTGTTTTTTTTTTTTTTTTTTTTTTCTTAATTTCTAATGAGTTATTTCAAAAGTGGCTGGTAGTTCAGAAGAACATGAGCAGGAGCAGTATACATGAACTTCAGCCTTTTGCAGTGATAAGAGCTTTACTGACAGTCTCTGCATAACTGAGTTACTTCCATAAACTGTAGCTAAGCCAAGACAAGCAGGGCAAACAAATTAGTGAAAGAGGAGAACAGGCAAAACTGGGACTAGTTCCAAATTCAGCTGTTCCTTAGCAAAAAAAAAAAAAAAAAACAAACCAAACCTTTTTGTGCTATGCAGAGTGTATGTCCCCAGCAGAATAGTTGTTCAGGCACAGGCTTAGGAAGGAAAATGTGTTTTATCCCTGCAGTTGAGAGGTTGGGAGGCTAACTTCTATTTGGGTATTTGCTGTGGTTATTCTTGCTCCATTTCTTTGAAGCAGATGTAACAGAGAAAACCTGCAAGAAAATGTTCTCAGAGATACCTTTCAGATTGACTTCTAGCCTCCTAGAGGAATGGATGGTGCCAGACTTCTCATCTTATGCTTGTTACACTTCCTTTCTTCCTCCTTTCTTTCCATTATCCTAACCTTGGCACCAGGTGCTGCTCTGCTGTGGATTAAGCTGTGCTCCAGCATCCCAGACCCATCCTTACACAACTGCTGCTGCCCTCTGCCTTCCTGCTGCCTCAAGACAGACCCTGCACAGAGCTGTTTAAGCTCTCTGAGGCAGCACAACTCACTTGATAAAAAAACAGGGAAATATTTCAGGTCAGGACACTCGGTAGGAGGAGGTAGGAGGCAGCAGCTGAATTGCTCTCAGTCCCCACGAAGCTGCCTGCAAGGCAGGGAGCTTGGAGTGAATGATAAACCACATTTTCCTTCCTAAGCCTGTGCCTGAACAACTATTCTAAGGTCCCTTCCAACCTAAGCCATTCTATTATTCTGTGGTTCTGACCCACTGTTGCTTTGTGCTCTTTGCTCCCAAAATGCAGCTGTATGATCATGTTCTTTTCCTGTTTCCAATGAAGTGAAAGAGCAATGTATAGCTCTTCTGGCACCTATATTATGTCAGTTCTGGAAGATGTTTCACCTTCATATTGCTTGACAGAAGAGTTCAAGGTACTAACAATTAGGAAACGACCATCAGTCATCTTTATAGCTTCATAACTAGTCTCATAAAAAAGACTTATGGAAGATGCTCGTGTGAGGAGGCTTCTGCAACTCTCCCACAGAGCTGCTCTCAAACAGCCCTAAGCTGTCTGCTCCTTGAAGATGTTGTTCTATCTGAAGTATTGGATTGTGATTTGGCAGCATCAGTGTCCAAAGGATCAGAGAAAGGGGCTTGGACTGCCACTGTCTCAGCTTCAGCTGTAACTGATATCATCCTGGGTTCTGACAAAATGCTAAGTTCTGACTTTCATAGAAAAGCCAAAACATGAATGCCATGGGTTGCAGTTCTAGAGACTCAAACTCCTGCCTCTACTTGGCCTGTGACTGGGCAAGTCTCCTTCCCAGTACAACCAGCAGTAGTTTCCTGTTCAACTCTCCAAACTCTGCAACAATTAGGGTGCCCAAATTTTGTTAGAATATGTTCTACATTTCAGATATGTTCAAATCTTCTGTCCTGTGAAAGTCAATTTTAAGTGCTAGTTGGAATCTCAAAATTATCACCTTTCAGCTAAGACACCATTCAGAAAGTATTTCTAATGTCCCATATTTGTACATTTCTGATCAGGTTATACAAAGTTGTCCACTGTATTTTCTCAATCTCATTTCCCACCTGGCAAAGCATCTTCTCCTTCCCTTTCACACTAGTTAAGGAATTTTTTTAGCCAGGGACAGCAGCTGCCTCACCTCCTGCAGTGGCAATGCAAAGCTCTGGCTGGCCCATTCTGGGTTCTCAGCATATTATTCCACCTGTTCAGGATAGGTAACTCTGCCATGTTCTTCACCATCTACCCACACTGGAAGGACTTAAGGAAGAAAGGAAAACTGTGAGCAATACCAGCTGAACCAGTACATTTTAGATATACTGTGTCTTGTGCAGATAACACAACAAAAGAACTGTGAAAATGGAAGATACAGAAGACTAAAATGTTAAGAGATGACTTATAGAGTGACAAAACTATTTTATAAATCACTGTAATGAGGGCAAAAATAAAAATCAGACATTCAATGGCTTTAAAACTCATGCAGCTTAGTTCTTATGTGTTATTAAAATTGCCAATATTTCCTGAGATACAGTAATAATTAACTTTTCGGCTATGGTCATATGTGTTGTCTGGAAACATAAACCGCTTCCAGATTAATAAGAGAAGTTTCATTTAATAAATTATAGATAATCTGCTTCCACGAAAGAATTGCACAGAGGCAGAAAAAAAAGAAGCAAAGAAATTAAAATACCATCACTTACATTTACAAGAAATATATAGAAGTTATACAAAGGAATTGCTGAACCACCTAAAATTTAACACTGTCTTCCAGCAACAGCTTAAAATAAGCAGGCAGTGATTGCCCATGTGTGTGTGGAGTCGTGTTTAATCAGAGTATTTTTAATCATTAGGTTTCATTCTGCCTTCAGTCTGGGGGTTGTTCGGGCTGTCCCTATAGAGAAGAGGTAGTTGTTTGAGTGATTTGACTATGAGATTGCTCCTGGAAAACACTGGCTTGTAATCCTGGGATCAGGTTTCCTTATATGAAAAGGAAATTGTAATCCTGGGGGGAAAAGGAAATTGCACACCTGGGGGGACCTCCTCTTAAACACCTCGGTGTAGACCCTAGAAAAGGCTCTCTGGGGCTGCCTCCTCTTGGTTTTTTTCTACTTACAGGTTCATCACGGAGCTGAGATGAAGAGTACATCTGCTGCACACAACAGTGCTGGGGCAGTACTGCAGGGCAGAAAGCCCTGAGCATCTGTCCCACCTGTTGGTCCTGTTGTCCCACCAGTCTGGGCAAGCTGCCCTAGCACAGCAATGGGCTGCAGTGGGATGTGGCATGGATCCACTCAAATGGGCTCTGCAGCAGCATCAGGCAGGTACAGCAGTGCCCAACACAACATGCCCCGCATTGGCAATTCTGCCCCTTTCAGACCCACATGTGCCCAAGTGCAAGGTGGGGTGTGCTGCAGACCCCATCTGCAATGCAAAGCCCCCTCCCCACAATCCTTCCTCTCACACACAGCTGCAAGCCTCAACTCTGGGAGCTCAGTAATAAGAAGATTTTTAAAAACATGCCTTGAAGTGCAGTAGTGGTGACAGAAATAGTTTTGAAACAAGTGAAAGATGGGGATAAAAAGCAATGACTGCAGTGAAATTATGAATAATATTAAAACTGTCCCTGATAATATTTCCTTTTTTAAAAATTATTTCTGATTAAAATTCTTTAATCAGCAGAACTCCAAACCTCCTCCATTCCTTGCTATATTGCTGCATCACTGGTGAGCTATCAAACTCTGCCACAGAGGGGAAGCAGAGTATCATTTTAAATCCATAGTGGTGCAAGCAACAGGTCTTGCTTTCTGGCAGAGTTAAAGCCTTGTCAGGAAAAGCTGAAATTCTAAACCTTTTCCTGCATAAGTCCTTTTTATGTATGTAGTTATTTAGAAAGTAAATAAAATGTTTGCTTTTCTTCATTGAAAACTTAAGTGTTACAATATCTCTCTTTCCTTTGTATTTGCTATGAATGAAGGCAAACTACCTGGAAAGAGGATCCTCACAGGTTGGTTCTCCTTTGGGATAGTAATGTGCAGCTCAGCTTCAGAAAAACTTCCCGAGCCTTCTGCTGGGATGTCAGGGTGATGACTTGAAAGGAAAAATGTTATTTTAGAAGGTATTCATTATCTGTTAAGCAGGTGCCTTCTCACTGTAATGGCTGATGAGGAACGCAGAAGTTTAATTGCAACAGAGGACTCATGAATATTTCAGGAGCATTTATTTGTATGATTAACTCACAGGCCCACAAAGGTGGCTTTATGAGTGCATGATGCTTCTTATAGTCATACCTTTGTGTAAAAATTTTTTAGAACACTTATGGAGGTGTTCTAAAACTCAGTCTCAGACTGAGATGAGTTGTCTCCCTACAGAACTTCTTCTTGAAGAAATCTTATCCCTATTGAGAGAGCCTGAAAGTTCTTGTGGTTTTGGCCATGTGCAAGGCAATGTCACAGTGTGCGGCACGAAGTGTTTCCAAGCTTGTTACTTTTGCTTTCTAATCATCTGGGTTGCTAACAGTCTGTAAGGCTGCAAGGTGCTTGCATGGAGGCTTTTTGCCTTTGTGAAGAAGCAGAGACTACAAATGCATTATACAGCAAGAGGGGTGAATGCTAAAGATAAAAATTGTGCAAAATATATCAAGCTGTTTCTGCTACAAAGAAGCTTAATTTGGAAACTATGTCCTACTAACGGCATCAGCTTTACTGACGCCATCAGATTAGTATCCTTATTCTTTTAGAATTACAAATGTATTGACATGAAAAGCTAATAATAGCCCTGCTGCCTCGTAGGAACCAGAATATGCTCTCAGATGAACATAACAAAATCACTGCTGCAGCCTGCAGAAAATCTCATGTGGAAAACTGTCCCCACTGAAGTGAGTAGGAGGGATTGGTTTTTTGCACAGATGTTGACATGGCAGGACACTGTTCTCTGATTCAGGCATGCTGCTTAGGGGGTTGCTAATATGCAGAAAAAGCTTTCTTTAAAACTTCTGTTTTATAATTTGCTGTCTGGTGAAAGGTGATGCAAAAAGCCTGTGTACGCCATTAATTACTTTGTTGATTTTTTCCTGGCTTCCTTTCTCAGGTTTGAGAACCTAAGGAGCAAAAAATTTGTCTTAAAAGAAAAAAAAAAAAAAATAAAGGTGTTCAAACACAGCATCTGTAATAGTGAGCCACCAGATGGACTGTACTCCTGCCCTGGAAACTCCTGGGGCTCTAACACCTGTGTTCCTGGTTGGAGTGGGGTTCTTCTCCCAGGCAGGGTACAGGAAAGGGTTGGGTAGTAGACCTGAGCATCTGGTCAGAATTGATGTCTTCCATCTCATCTGCAAGAAACAGAGTCTGTTCCTGTAATCCCCAGAGTAGTTTGTGCCACTGCTGAGTTGCCACAGCTGATGAATTTTTGTACCCAAAGGAAGCAGCAACATCAGTGCTATAGTGAAGCTTGCCAAAGAAATGCACATCATCCTGGGAAATGTGTTTGAGAGAAGTGTGACCATGGGCTAAAGATATTTTTTACAGCAGCAGAAAGAGTGACAGTTAAAGGGAACAAAAAATGTTAACTACATATACCTAATATTCACAGGTCAGCAATTAAGGTGCTCATAGGTTTTCACTGAATGCTACAGTGACATTATAAGGTTCCTCTCATTCTTTAATTGTCTGACATCCATCCTGCAGAAAACCTGGGAAATTATAATCACAAGGTCAGGGACCAGTCTTCTGCAAACAGAAAGTTCTGTCTCATTGACATCCTGCAGCCTGTCCTCAACTCTAAGCACTTCTGTGATGGTTTCGTTCTACAGGTGCCCACTTCGTGGTGTGCCTGAGGGCGAGTGTCCTCATGGCACGGGCAGGAACAGCAGCTCCCTTTTAACTTTTTTTATTATTCCCTTTCTGGCATAAATTTGAAGATGCTGTCTGTCCATGCTTCCCTTGGGTGACTTTCCCCTCTGCTCACTTTCTGTGGAGTCAGAGATGTATCTTGGATTTGGAATTAATATTTGGGGTTTGTGATGTCTTCGTCTCTCTTGCTGCTTGACCAACTTCTCATCACTCTCTTCAATTAGCAAAGATTGCTCTGCTGAAGCACTTGTCCACTCAGCTGGAGGGAGACCAATCTCTCATCACTTCAGCTCTCCTTGATTGCTTCCTGCCCGAACTCTAACAGAACTCTGAACAAGAATTTGCAAAGTAGTTACCAAATCCCACAAACCTTGAAAAGGAGAAAGATGATTTTGATTTATACACAGAAAACCGTTACAGTGAACATTATTTTAGTGGAAGAATTAACTCATAGTGTGATAGCATTCTTGTTTGGTTTGTGGGATAGTTTAGTGCGGGTGCTAGAACTGCTTTTTAAAAGAAAAGCTTTTATTCAAGAGTCCCAAACACTTTAACTTCATTCCTTTAGTCATACTGTTTTAATTTTTCTTAATGCCTCTGCCTAGGCAAGCTGTTATCAGAACATCTGTGTCAAAATAGAATGTAAAACAACCTCTTTATACAATACTGCAAATCCCATGTGCTTCCTAATGTAAAATTGCTACAGAGAGAGGAGCCTTAAATGACTGATTCCAACCAATAGCATATATCGATGTTTGTAAAGTAGTTAATGAAAAATCTTAAAATACAGATCATAATATTTGTTTTGACTTTTTTTAATCCTCCTTATAATTCTAATTCAAAACAGGGAAAACTTTGTATTCCTGTGTGTCACAGTTACTGAATTTCTGTTTCTCTTCCTCACCATTTCTAGCAGAACAGGTGACAGAGCAGCCAGATCTCAAGTGTATCTACTCCTAATCAGAGATGACAAGTGTGCCTTACACCACAGCAATCCAGCAATGCCTTGCCACATGAGATTGCTGCATCCCACTTGGAAAAGTAGATCCTTGACACCTAATCTACCTGCCATAAATAATGCTTTTACTCCTATGCAAGTCAAATATGTCAGAAAGGTGACAAAGCAAAAGCACGGCTCTGGGACTGGGGGGTGGGGGAAAATTTAGTATGTTTTTGGTTTTACTGTGTAAAAATACTACTAATTAATATATCTGTTTGTTTCACAATTACCTACCACCTTTGCCCATAGGCTGTCTTAATGAAGTGGTTTTAAACAGACAAATTTATGTGTATGTTTGGTCAAGATTTCAAAATCTTTGGAAGCTTCCCGGTATGCTCCAGCAGTGATGCAGCACTGGACTTCTTCATGTTACACCTCAGCACTTTGACCCTCAAGCACTTCAACACTTACATTCCATTTATGATACAGTTGCAGAAAGATGAAGAATAAGTAGTTTCTGCTCGTTTGGAAGCATAGGTTTTGGTTTAACATTAAACAAAAATGGTCTAATAATCACTCTTTCCTGGAAGGGTCAGCATGCTGCCTATCTCTAACACCCTTTATCTCTTTTCCACATTTATAGAGAAAAATCCTTGGGCTCAGAAAGGGACGAAAGTACAGTGACTTGTCCAGTTGAGGATGAGGTTCCTGAGAACCACTTCCTTCAATATGCTGTTAACTCTACGCAGCCCCTTCTTAAGGAGTGCTATAAACAACCATAGCGTTTGACAAAACACACTTTTATCTGCCCACTGTGCCAGATATTCCGTTTCTCAAAGAGCATTTCAGCTGGTGATAATTGTTTCTCTGCCTCTTGGAGTCAACAATGAAGAACAGCACTGGGAGAGGAAAAAAAAAAGGGTGTGTTCAATAAAATGCTACATATTTTTCTTTTTTGGAAAAACAATGAAAAGTTATCTGTGCTGATATTCATTGTTGCTACAGATTTTCAGAGAGAAGTGGTGCAGTTTACTTTCCAGGCCTTGGCTGCCATCTTTTACATCTTTTTACTTCACTGTGAGGATTTCCATGGGTGATGAAGCTTTACTGAATCCCTGGAGTTGTGCAGATCCCTGTTCCCTACAATGTAGCTTCTCTTTCCTCCCTTCTGTCCTGGCTTTACTCATCATTTTCATTTATGAAGTATTACTAGTTTATTTTTTTATTATTACTTGCTTATCTTCCTGGTTTTCAAGGTAGAGGAAGAAGTATGATTTTTATGTGTGGCATTCAGCATTATTAAAGAAAAGTGGTCTTTTATACTCTTAGAGGAAAGCAACTTATGAACTGAAAAAGAATTAGTGGTAGAGGAGAAGAGATCACATACCAGTGAAGTTCCCATAATAAAGCAAAAGAGTAAGCAGTGCAAGAGATCAAATGGTTCAGGTCAGTAAACAAAAAGCCAAGTAAAAATGCAGCAGATCTTGTGTCTGTAATCAGCAGGGAGAGCTGCAGGAAGGGTTCTGTGCTGGGGGCTCACTCCCTCAGAACTGCCCCATAGCAGTAGGAAGGAGCTGCTGACCTCTAAGTGTGTGAGGCCCCTATCAAACTGTGTAGAATTTCTAAGAAAAATGGGGAGACACCCTTCTTACCACCCCTGTCCCCACAAAGACCTACTGTTAGGTTTTAGCTGAGCCTGTTCTATAAAGGGACTTTCTCTTTGTGAATAGATGAGGTTCCAGGGCATGAGAAAGTTCTGGTCCCTCTGTGCTCCAGCCTCAGTGCTCAGAATCAGATCTCAGCTCTCCTGGGGAGACTGCTGCTGTAAAAATTACAACAGAAAGGACCTGAACACCTGTAAGGATGGACAAAAGGGAGAATTTCCAATGCTAAGTGTTGGAATATGCATCTAAGGATTCAATAACCCCCCTTTTCTTCTGTCACAGGCAAATGAAGGCTTGCAGTATAGCCCACAGCAAGTTTCAGACGTAAAGCATCAATTCAGTGATTTTTAAAATAAATACCAAAAGAAAAACAAAACAAAACTACCCATGAAATACCACCCCTCTGCCTTTTGGCAGATCAGATTCAATTATAGTGCCCAGTCCAAAATGAGCCCCAATATGCAGTTAAATGTCAAGTCACTTAAAATTTAATTTAAAAAAAAAAAAGGTGTGAGTCAGAATTTTATTATTAAGACTGATATTATTAAGACTGATATTATTAAGACTATTATTATTATTATTATTATTATTATTATTATCCCTCAGGCAATAACAGGATTTGGGAAGTGTTTCAAACAGATATTTGAAATTCTGTTTTTTAATTATTCACCACTATTGTCATTCACCTGGAAGCATCAGTGACAAAAAAGTTACCATGGGAACAGTATATGCGTCCCTCGTGCCTTTAACCACTCTAATTTCTGGGGTGGAAGATTGAACCAGAATTCTCAATTTTGGTAACTATAGTTTTTTTCTAATGATTTTCAGTCCAGAAGGGAACATATTCAATGGAGGGAAAAGGTGATTCAGATATATTAGTAATATATGCTATAACTTGAAGCATCATTATGAGCACCAACCTCCCATACTAAAAACAGCCAAATAGCCACATTGCTCAGACTAAGAAGCTGTTTGTAAAAAATATGAATACCCTACAATAAACCTATCTTGTGTTCCCGACCCAAGCCATTGCAATTACTCTTAATCTCGATTAATTGCTGCTACTCTCAACTAACAATGAGAAAGAACATTTGCATCCTCTCATTTCTTTTTTATTTAAATTTTGAGCTTTAAAGAAAGTTTCTGTTTAAGTCCATGGTACTTTGAATATTTATTATAGGAGTTATATTTAACATAATAAATCCTCGTGGCCTAATTCTACTATTTAGTAAATGTATGAAATGAGAAAGAAGAAAAAATCTCAGTTTGAAGTTAAAAGCTTCAGTATTAGACTCCATGTCTTATACAAGAGGAATCATGTTTCATTTTTAATAGCTATAAAGAGATTGAATACATTATTTCACCTCAGTCACTGCAATCATCTCTAATATTTTCTGTAGAAACCTTGAAGGAAAACATAGTAACAAATGAGTAAAGACAGAATTTAATCCTGTAATTTATAAACATCTCACTGTAGTAGACTTTCAGTTTATTTTAAATTGTGATGGAAAAGTAAAAACTTCAATAGGAGGAAGAAAGCCACTGCACCATCTTGTAAAAACACTGGTAAAAATCCATGTCATTAAATAATATTAAAAAAATCGTATGTCAGTTACAAAACCAAAATGAACATTTGGAAATCTCACTCAGTTTTGTTCTCAGTAACACCTGCAAACTGTGTTCTGGGCTCCCTGGCTAATTTTGGAAATTTGTTGCTCGTTGTTTTCTTTTTCTCTGAAAGGATGCCAAATATGTATCCTCTAAGCTGGAAGGCTAATCATGCCACATTTAGTCAGTCCTTGATGAAAGAATAGCTCAGAAGTGTGGAAAAAATGTATATCTCAAAACAGTGAAAAACAAAAATGAAGCTTTTCATATTGACCACAGTATTTTTTTGTTCTTTTTACAGCTCTAGTTAGTTTTTAGGTCAGTGTTTTTTCTAATTTAAATACTAGAACAAATATCCAATCTTTATTTGCATACACTTTTGCACAGACTCTACTATGGAACTGATATTATTTTGTACCTGATTGTTCTCAACCAGCTTGCAGGAAAGTGCACTGGTGTACGTATTAAGACATGTCAGGAAAAGAATTAGTGGGGCCCAGACACAAAAGGTGTCACAGAGCATGGAGACTGCAGAAGAAGTGTTTTGAGCACAAAAGATGACATGAATAAAGTAGATCAATGCAGAACAATTTTAGCTGAAGAAACTCAGAACAATTTATGACTTGGCATCAGAACTGAGTGAATGCTTGACTCACAGATGGTCCAAAGAATTGCTTGAATGTGAAGGTTAAGATTAGGGCAATAGTATTTGTTCCATGTTACCTTTAGCTATATTACAATCGTGTTTCAGGGGGCTGCACAACCATCCTGGCTGAAATCCTTCAGCTTTTTAGAGGATCAGTGTTCTTGGGGACATGAGCACCCATTAGGGAACAATGATTAAGTTTTTTCCATGTGACTCCTTGTGAAAAGGGAGTCTCCTTCTTCTTGGTAGCCACCCTTTAGAAACTGGTACATGATAATAAGTTCTCCCCTAAGCCTTCTCTTCTCAAGGCTTAAGAAACCCAAGTTGTCTCAGCATTTTCCCATAAGACAGGTTCTCCAGGCCTCTGATCATCCTTGTGGCCCTTCTCTGTACTCTTTCCAGCCTGTCTGCATCTTTTTTGATATCAGGGATCAAGAATTAATGATGTACTCCAGGTGTGGCATAACAAGAGCCGAGTAGAGTGGTATGATTTCTTTATCTCTGCTGGTGATGCCCTTGTTGATGCAACCCAGCATCCTGTTGGCTTTGTGTGCTTCTGCAGCACATTGTTCACTCATGTCAAACCTGTTGTCATCCAAGAGCCCCAGGTTCCTTTCCACAGGGCTGGTCTCCAGCCAGGTGAATTCCAGTCTGAGCCTCATTTCTGAGTTCTATATTTCCAGGTGCAAGACTTTACACTCATCCCACTGAACTTTATAAGATTCTCGCTAGCCTCCAACCTGTCCAGGTCTTCCTGGAGGGAGACTCTCCTTTTTGGAGTGTCAGCCTCCCCACTCATTTTGGTGCCATCCACAGACTTTGCCAGGTTACTCTTGATCTCAGCATCCAAAGCACTTATGAAGATATTAAATAATGTTGTGCCCAGAAACAATCCCTGGGGAACACCACTGGTGACTGGTTGCCAGTTTGAGTTACCAGCACCCCCTGGTTACAGTCTGTATGTCAGTTCCCCACGCACCACATGGACCACTTATCTAGGCTCTCACGTGCAGTTTTTCTAGGAGAAGGCTGTGGGAGGCCATGTCAAAAGCCTTGGGGTCCAGGTAGATGATGTCCACTGCTCACCTTGCATCAGCCAAGAAGGCTACTTTCTAGGAGAAGGCAACCAGGTTTGTCAAGCTACTCACCCAGCAGATGACCGTACTACTTTTTAGCTGTTGTCATATTATGGTATGATGCAGATGGGTCTCTCCTGATCCCCTACTCATCTGCCACATTTCTCTCAGGCCAGGATGCCTTACTGTGGCTTCACAGCAACCACATTCTGGGCATGGCTGGAGATATTTTGCATCCCACCACCTTAGGTATCAGAGTTATTACACCACTGAGCTTTCTGATAGCTACAGCCCTCCCTGAATCTTGCCAAAGGAAGGGCTTCCTCATATTACATAAGGGCCCTGGAGGTCAGAGGTGTTCCTATGGACACATGTATTTCATAACATTTATTAGAAGATGTAACATAATTCTTACTATTTGGGAACTGGAAAAAAAATGGTTCTCTCTACAATTATTTCATGCAGTCGATTTTGAAACTGCAGTTAAAAAGAAGTAAAACAGAAGTCTGAAAATTGTGTTCCTTTTCTTGATCTTATTTTGTATTAAGTGAATGCATATCTTTTGGAGTCAGAATGCAGGAATTTTCTTCGAGTGCCGATGATTATATTTCCTACAAAAGTCTCCAGCAGAGAAAATCACTGGCAGAGGCAAATAAATATCAGTGTAATGCACAATAGCTCCTTTTATGATCAGAGAATAAACTGAAGGCAACGCTTTGTCTGAGAAAAATAACCATTATGATACCCACTGAGTAGCAAGTTTGCTAGGACTAACTCCTAAAGCTCTTCAAGAGTTACTTTACCCTTTCACATCTTACACAGCTCCTGTAAATGGCTTTTGTCCTGTTTTGGTTTGCTTCCTCCATTCTTTAAAAGTAATTTTGAAAATTAAAATATATTTTAGCCTACTGTAATATCTAACAATCATGTCATGTCTTTTTTGGCCCTCTGAGTATGTATCCTTGCCCCCAAAAATCCTAAAATATGATAGTTAAGACGAAGATTATCAGTCTCTATTTATGACATTATATGTTTCCATTCCTTGCTACTGATTTTATTGAATTTTTGTGGAAAAAGGGTTCTCACACTGTCCTGTCTTTAGACCATCTTTATAATGGAAAAATGCATAGTTAGAGATAAAACATGGAGCCCAGGAGAGGAGAAGTGGGTCTGTTGTGTGTCAGGCCAATTACTACAGTGAAATCTTGCCACTGAAATCAGTAATCTTCAGCACAGGCTGCTTTTTCAGCCTATTTTGATCTCCAGTATCCAATACTTGCAAGATTGATGGTGATCAAGAATAAAAGAAGATCCAAATATGGCATTAGGCTGCCCTAAATTGTGCTAGCAATCACTCTGACCAATACCAGGATGAAGAAAATAAATTTTTAATCCCTGTTTCCTTCCTCTTGCCCACATTGAATTTCTCAGTAAAATGACTCATCTCAAATAATGGATTTTTTGCAGTCAAATCTGAAAAAAAAGGCTACTTTATTCCATAGTAGTAGCCAAGTACCTGTCTTTACTGTGGAGGACACAGCAGCAGATGCCAATTTTTTTCAGAATTGTGGGAATATTTTGAAAACAACAAGCATTATTCCTTCTTCTTGGGAAATAACTGTCAAGTACTTGTCAAATGTTTATGAATTTTGTTTTAAATTTTAAGCAGATTTATTAAATTATAGAGTAGATTTTCCTGCATCCTGTGTATGGAGGCTGATGGTTTCTAACTCCTGTTTGTAGCTCTTATGCAAATCCAAGTGATCTGAATCCTCTGTACTACACTGCAAATTGCAATAATTTCTGTGTGAACATAAGGATTCATTTTCAAATAAATGAGCAGGAAATTGACATGAGGAATAGAAGTGAATAAAGCATGTGAGCTCAAACTTGACATTCAAAGACACTTGCTTCCCTCTCCATTGTTCTGTTGCAGAGATACAGAAGGCAAATATAAGTAAAATATGGGAAGTGAAGTTTGTTGTAATTTTGAAAGAATCAGTCAAAGGATGAGAATAAATGAGAAATGTCTTTCTCTATTATTAATCTGTTGGGGTTTTTTCTCATTTTACTTAAGGGGATTGTGTATCTTTAAAGAAGCAGGAAGCAGTACAGATTACATTATATGGCTTCCAAACCATTGCAAAATAGTATTATAGTCAGTAGTCAAAAGCATACTTGTATCTGAATTTAAAATGAGTTTTTGCAGCCCAGTTGCACTCCCTGCAGACATTCATCTGTGTAGACATTTGCTTCTCATGAAAAATATATGATCTGCATTGTGAGAATAAATGAAGAAAAATGAAGCAAAGAATTTCCATTTTCAGCTAATTGTTGACTGTCTATTTCAACTCTTAATTGTCTTTTGGTGTCTGTTGATGATAATATTCATATTTTAAACACTGTCAACTTCAGTGTGCAAATTCATCTTGTCCTACAGGAACTGCACTGTGGACCTCACCAGCATAAATTTTGCTGAAGTCAACAGGATTTTGGACATCTAAGGGAGAAGTACTGAGTGATGCTATTTTAATTTCTTTAAAATAGTGTGGATTAAACTGGGCCATGTGGCAGGGTAACCTATTCAGCCTGCCAGCCCAGCTCTCTGAGAGCTGCCACCCTGCAGCTGTCATGGATCAACAGGAGGTTTGGCAACTCCAGCACTTTCCTGTGTCACAGCCAATGAATAAAACAAACCAAAATCATTGCCACCTTAGTTTAGGCAGCCTCTGACAGGAATAGCTGTATGGCTCTATCAGTAAACAGTAATAAGTAATCAGTGAGGAAAGGTAGAGATTGTGGAGTTGTACCACTTCAGCCTTCCAGCCTCCACATGTGAGCCTACATCCAAAGTCACTGTTAGGAAATAAGTTTGTTTGTGCAAAAGAAAACTTAATGTCTCTCTACAGGATGAGTTTATATCCAGTTTGTTGATTCTCTTCAACTTGAAAAGGATATGGCAGCCTATTCAGCTTGGAATCCTGCTTTGTTAAAGTTCTCTGTATTTAGTTTCTAGAGTATCGAGAACTTTAGAAAAATAAAGGTAAAACTTTGCAACACACAATGTTCACAAACTTCGTGAGCCACATTATTTTGCTTTAATCTCTCCAAGACCAGGCTGACATGGTTCCAGGGGATAAGCATCTTATTGATCATTGTGTTGCAGGTTAGGATGTCTGTGGATAGACTACTTCAAACAAACCTGAATTTTTACAGCATTCAACAGCTTCACTTTGGTTTTCCCTGTCAACAGATAACAGAGAAATAGCAACTTTTGCCTTCCTTAATCTGCTGGAAAAGCTGTGCTCCAGCTTTATGCTATAAAGGCTTTCCCCAAGACAGGGGAAAATTCTCTGGTGGCAAATGTAGACTATTGACCATTCATTTCACACCATAATATTGGAAACATTGCTTAGTGTTGCAGATGTTGGGCAATGCTGTATGTAAAGATTTATATCTGCCAAAGTCACAGGTGAAACCACAGCAGTTTTCTTTGTTTTCCATTCTTGTGTAAAACACTGGTGATTCTGTGAACAAGAAACTCATCTGAGATCAACCTGTGCCATTGAAGAGCAGGTTGTGTTTGTACACTCTACTATACATACTTAGCCACGACACTAGTATCTTAATATCCACACCTTGAAGTTGTGCCCCAGTGGGAAGGACAATGTGTCAGGATGTGCCTGGTGACTGGCAAGGGGGAGTCTGGTGGATGCAGGGAGAGCACTCTCTTCACTGTGTTGCAGGTACACGGTTAAGTTTAAAACTCAGTCAGAAATATTTTCCTGAGGAACTTTGTTTATCTTCAGCTCACAGCGTTATTGCTTTTGTTACCTAGTATTGTTTGAGGGATGAATAGACTCAAGTGCCAGGTATTATGTTTGCAGACTGGAATAGCTCTTTGTTTAAAGAGGATCCAGGTACCCTGCCCTAACTTTTAATTGGTGTTCAAAGAAAGGAGCAAATCTTCCTCTCTTTCATGTGAAAAAAGACCATGATTTTTTTTGGAAAATTGTGTCCTGATATCTCCAACATAGAATAATAGAACCGGCTGAGTTGGAAGGGGTCTATCAGGATCAATAAGTCTAATTCCTGTGCCTGTGTTGGGCTCCCCAAGAATCACACCTTATTCCTGAGAATGTCATCCAAATGCTTCTTGAACTCAGGCAGGCTTGGTGCCATAACTGCTTCCCTGGAGAGTCTGTTCCATGGCTCAACCACCCTCTGGGTGAAAAACTTTTTTCTAATATTTTACCTAAATTTCCCCCAGCACATCTTCCCACCATTCCTTTGTGTCCTATGGTTGGTCACCAGATAGAAGAGCACCCAAAACTGCACCATGTACTCAAGATGGGGCCACACCACTGCAGAGTAAAAATAGACAATCACCTCCCATCACCTCATACGGACCCAAAGACTTTCATCTATTAGCTCAGTACATTGTGGAATAGTTACTTTGCATGCAGTTACTTTGTATGCATAATATGCTCCTAAGAAAATATTTCGGTGCTATGCAGTATGTTCTACAAAAATTATCATTTTTTGTTAAAGACTGTCTTCATCATTTTCAAATGTTTTACAGAAGAAGCTTAACATGATGACATTCCCTTTAGTATGTTTCACCAATAATTATTAGGAAAAGACATTTCTTCACCAAGAGAATATCATCCTCTTGGTGTAAAATATCCCAGTATTTCCCAAGCAAAATAATCTTCACTGGGAGGAGAGAAATGAGATGATTGCTGGGTTATAGAATCTGTATTATTCAAAGCCTTCTGAGTACCCCAACACCCCGGTTCCTAATACTTTCTTACATGTCAAGCACATGAGTGGAGTAATGGTTTTGACTATAGTTTCTGCTTATCCACTCTATTTCTTTCCCCTTTCCCTATTTAACGCCTCACAAATAGTTATTTTTTTTTAATCGGACTGCAGAAAGGTGCAAAGCATCCTGCTGCAAGATGTGCATAAAATCTATTGTTATCATTTCCAGTCCTTACAAATTTTTTTAGTCTACACACTGCGTGGCACATGACTTGCTAAAAATCTAAAACAAATCTCCTAATGGAGCTTTAATGCTGCTTTGCCTGATACAAGAATTTTGAAGTAAATTCTCACCTACAATGCTTTTTGTTTTATCCTCTAAGTGTTTTGTGGAAAAGGTTGCTCATGTAGTGTTAATGAATCTCTTTTCTGTAAATAGTTAACCCATAGATGCTGGGCAAGTGTAGTATTTTTTGGTTGTCTGTTTCTTGTTGAATGATATATTGCTCAAAGGACATGTTAAAATGTTAAATTTTCTATTATGAAACAGGACTAACCTAAACATTTCTGTGAAGGTCTGATTTCTCAGGACTTGCCTAAGAAAGAGCAGTCCATTTATCCAAAGACAAGAATATGAGGAATATGTTAAACCATGTCAGACTTCTGCTCAGAAAATTTCACTCTGGATGAAATGGTTTGGATAGTTCAGAAGTAAATTCATTTTTCATAAATTAAAACTGTTTCTGAGCATTACCTCACAGAGGTTAATGCAAGTTGCTTTGTGTGCTTTAAATTTAAATCTTTATTTAACTCAGTTTAGCTTTCTTGAGTGTCTCTGTGGAAACAAAGTATTAATAGAATAATGGATTTCTTGCTTCATGATTAAATAAAAAGGTAAAAGTTCACTCTGGTTTGATCTGTTATGAGATTAAATCACTTAACTATCAAGAAGAGAGTGGAGTTTCACAATTAATAGTATCAATTCTGTTCTGAATTTTTTTGTATTTTTTTCCCTTACAAAGCTTCCAATGACCACTTCACAAAATTTAGACCTCTTTTTCTTTCCATACAAGTTCCCAGTGGTCAGTGCTGCAAGACAAAGCTTTCCATTTAGCTTCACTTCAATCAATGATTTTGTTCATGGCCAGGTTCCAATCATTTCCACTCCTTTGTCCTCTCTCTGATGGCTGCTTAGTCCTACACACAATTTGCCCCCTTCCTTTTCTTTCTCTGACCTTTGGTTGTTCTGAAGCACAAGGGCACACCTGAGTGCCAAAGCTGTCTTCTGCATGAGTCCATTTAATTACCCTGCTCACAGCATATAGAAAGACACAGTTGACATTATTCAGTGGAGCTGTAGATTTCTTCACTTGTCACATTGTACATATACTTGAGATGGGTACAGCTGATCCCTAACCATACTTTGGTTCAGGATGACTCAGAAGCAACTGGAATCATGTCCTGTGCTGAACCTGTGAGCTGCAAAGCTCCTGGCTCATGTACAAGAGAGTGAAAGTGCATCTGAAAAATATTTTGAAGGGTGATTCAAAACCCCAAAAAGCAAGATCACCAAAGCCTAGAACAAGATACCAGAACTAAAAGGAAGACATCTATCTTATCTCTACTATTGACTAGCAGACAATTACTTCACTCTATAAGTATTACAAACAGGATGGGCCCAATCTGAGCTCTCCCTGAATTGTAGGGAGCAGGACCGCATACCAGGTGACTCTCCCTTTGAGCAGGGATATCCCTCAAGGTCTGAGATACCTTCCTTACCTGTGACTGAGATGCTTCTTCACCCAAGGAGCAGAAATCCCTTACCTGTGACAGATCCTGGATAAGTGACTGATAGTATGTCAAATTACTAATAAAAAACATTACTAATCTATGTAGCTACTCAGTATTAATTATTCTAAACCTAGACAAAAACATAGTCTAAGACAAAGACTGGACAAAAGGATCTCCCTTAACCCTTTGCATCTCCATTCTTTGTGTGAATCATTCTAACCTGACTCTAACTTGATTTTCCTTTGTATGTTTCTCCATGCAGTAATCAATAAGGTGAGCCTAGCCACCAAACTGTGGGACCTTGTTAAAGCACTGTTAAACTTCTAAGAATTCTATTGTATTTATCAAACTCTGACACATTATTATTTTACCTCAATAAAACATATTGCTTCTTCTCTTTTGGGTGAGGTGCATTCCACTCACCAACAACAATACCACTGCTTTTATTTCAGATAATGTTCTTATATCATTTCATTTGCACAGATAAGGAACTGCCATAGCTAGAAGACTTGAACTTTATACTTTGCATATATTGCTTCTCTGTTAAGACAGTGGCATAGCAATGGCTGTGAATTTCAAGGCATTACCAGTTCCTTGGATGTGCATAGATGTCTGAGTGTACAGAGTAATTAATCCCTACTATTGATATAGATTTTTCCAACTGTAGCATAACTGTAGTACATTGTAATAAAACTGCACTTATCCTAAGCAACTTTCTAAAGAAGGGGTTAACTACCCACGCAGTCATACATTCCCTTGTGTAAGGTTGCCATCAGTGATCCCAATGGAAATATTCAGGCTTCACCAGTGCTCTCCAGTGTCTTCTCTTAGGAGAAAGGTCAATAGCTCCTTCTCCCCTTTCACCTCCCAACCTCCCCACAGCATCAGCAAGAACATATTACATCTTTTGTTGTAATATACCCTGGCCTACCTAAAATATGTCATGATGCTGAATCATGTTAGACAAAATCCACCTGATTTCATGGCTGAAAGGGCCAATAGAATCTCAGCTATCACAGAGGTATTATGCCATGAAGTTCAGGAGAACTTAATCCTGCTGCAAGGGTAGGAGCAATAAGCATGTTTGGATATGATGTGGTGTCAACTAAACAAATTTTTAAGAGGAAACAAAAGCTTCCTATTTCAGTTGGAAGATGAAAATCTTCATAATGTGTTGTTTGGTTTAGTATGGGCTCAGGAGTACTCTAGTATTCACTGTATTGGCAGCTCTTGGAAAGGTGAAGCAGTACTTGTTTTCACCATGGATGGAAGAAGAAAGTGATAAAGAGATCTACAAAGATATTTTCTTCTGAATAAATTTTGTCCCTCTCATTAAAATGTCATTGAGATTATTTACAATGCAGTAGCCTTAATTTGTGTCTGTTCTCCAGATGGGAGAGGCAGAAGCCTTTCTCCCAGTTTTCCAGCAGCAAACAAATGGCAGAAGACTTTCTACATTGATCTCTCTTCAATATCCAGAAATTTGGATAGCTGAATTTGGAATAGTAATGTTGCAGAGTAATTTTACTAAATCAGCTATTTTGGAAAGGAAATTAGTAGAGTTTAATGTAAATGTTTCAAGAGATCAAAAATGTTTACCTTTTATAGTTGCACTATAATTCTATTATTTAAACATAATTTGTATAAAATTAGTCTGTGAATTATGTGATCTTTTCTACAGACTTACTGAATATCCCTTAGTAACATTATTACCTAATTTGAAGAAACTGTTTCTGATACTTTAAATTAATGTATGGTATGTTTACTGATTTAATTTGTGATTTTTTAACAGAATTGCTTAAGCCAGCATATACTCCATGTTAAATTTAATATTCAGTAATGTTACGCATAATAACATTTACTGTCACAAATGGCATAAATTGTAATAAAATTCATTTGAGACAGTCTGTATTTACTTTGCAGCAATGACATTATATTCAGGGCACTGACAGGATACATAATTCTGGAATTTGTTCTGGAAAATATTTGGTATTTTGCTGAATGTCGTACATAGTGTAGTCCAAATTGATATATTAACTGCTACTGCATTAGGATTTTACCAATTCAATAGTCATATGAGTGATTCATTAATGACAGATGAAACTAATGAAGGGATTCTGATTTTAAAAATATATGACTCTAAATACAGTGTGCTGCACAGAAGAAAGACTTAAAAAGACATTTCAGAATTTTTTTAAAATACCATGTGTATTTTTTGATCCATGGTAAAATGCATGAGTTTAACTCCCAAGGAAAATACTTGTTGAAAAATATATTTTTTTTAATATTATAAACGAATTACTTCACTTCCATACAATGTAGTGAGGGCAAATAGGAAACAGGAAACTGAAAATCTTTCCCCTGTTAACATTTCCAGGCACACATGGCTGTGACACTACCAGGTTTTGACTTAGCTATTAGAATGCACAGAAAACAGAGACACTTCTTAGCCAATCTAAAATTAATATTGTGGAGAATTTTAAAAGAATATTTATTCACTATTCTGAGGTTTTTTATCTTCTGTAGACTTAAACCATTATTTTTTAAAATTGATTTTTTGTAATGAAAGGTTTAAAGAAAAATCTCAAAATGTTTGTGTGCTTCAAAGAAAAGAGAAGTACTAAACTCTCTGACATAAATTTGCTCCCCCTCTGAAGCATATTGTTAAGATTATTTGGGAATTTGATAAATATTAATGAATACTTATGATCATTCAGAAGCACACTACCTGGTGAATATACTTAATAATATAAATCAGCAATAATAGAAAACCTCTTTGCATACTGATCTGAATTTTTCTCATTTGGGTTCCTCATTCCTCGAGACTTTAAGACAGAATCCAATGCCGTGCCTGGGAAAAGTGTACCAAATGCCCCTCTTCCAGGCTGTTTAAATTTAAAGTGCACATTATCAGAATTTTTCTCTTCTCCTTACTAATGTTGTTTTTTTAAGACTTTTCATTTGAACAATAATTTGCTTTATGTTTCCCTGGAAGAAAAGTAATGGTGAATCTCTGAACTGTTGTTTAAAATCCCCATACCTGGAAAAATAAACCACTCCTCTTCAGGGATATTTCATTGCTATCTCTAGTTCTGCTGCCAGAATTTTCACCTTTTTCATCTAGTGTGCCTTAGATATGGTTTCATAAGCCTTCTCAGCTCATTAATTTTGACAGGTTGATATACACTGAGTAATCACTGCAAGTTTCAATAGGCCATCTCAGAATTCTGGTTCTTACTTTTACTTTTATAAACCATTTTATCCTAGACATATGACATGATCAGGAGGTTGCTGAAGTGATTAGTCGTCTACAACAATTTTGGTGGATTTCAGAAAAGTCATATAATTAAAAGCTTCAGATTATTTTTTTTTTTAATTTCTTTAAGTTTGTTTGGAAAAAAAGAAGTGCTTGTATGTTTTAAGGTATTTCTAAAATTTAAGTGCCAGCATATAAAATGAACAAGAGATTTAAAGCACAGAAATCACAGTTAAATCATAAGTAATGATCCAGACTATGCTCCAGAAGATATTCAGATCACTTGTGGTATGGACCCCCAGTGGTGTTGCCTGTATCTGCTTCACTGGTATGAAGAAAACCAGAAGGATTTCATATTGTAAATATGCTGTTGAACTGAAAACAAATATACAATATTAAAAGAGAGAACAATGCATGACAATCAGATGCTAAACTAATTTATTTCCAAGCCAGGATAACTTTAAAAAAATGTGATTGCAGCATGGAGGTGAACAGAGCCTGAGGTTATTAATATACCTTTGATGTTAAAATTTATTTTCTAGAGTGTGAATGCTAAAGTAAGATGAAACAAGAAAAAAAATCCTCTTGATCAAGGGTTTGAGGTTTTAAACCACTAGAAGAACAAGAACAGATTTGAGGCTGAAGCTTTGGGGTTTTAAAATCACTAACCAAAGAAAAAATTTTGATGGTTCAATTTTATTTCCCTCCCATCTTCTATTTGTAGAAGCTGCTGAACAGAAATAGTTAAATGACTGGTTCAGAGGACTAAACAGATTACTAAAATCTCTGAGCAAATTCATCCTACTCATCCATTTAGCTGAAGCAACTGCAAGTTCCCTTGAAAATACTAATGGCCCCATTCATATCTTTCTGTCTCTAACTCCTAAAATAGAGGAAGTCATCAGGATTTTTCCTGAACAGTAATAATGGGCCATGACAGATTTTTTTTTTCTAGCTTCATTCTTCATAACTATCTTTCAGTTATCTCTTAGTTTTGTTATATAGAAGGAGAAAAGCTCCTGCAGTGATCAGTACCCACATCAGCACCTCAGCTGCACTGACTGATGTTTCTCCTGGGGCTGGGACGCATTCTGTGCCCTGTCATGTGGATGAAAACCCCCACATTTCCTCCTGTGTCCCTCAGAAGACACAGCTCATATGGTGGGAGAGACCCACAGCCCAGTCCTGAAGATTCCCAGTGGCATACACCTTCCTGAACAAATCAACACATCAGCCTGGGACATTTTGGTAAGGAGTTTTCAACCCACATTCAGAGTTTAGCCCAAGCCTCTCTTCATCTTTGGGTGCTTTTGCATCCAGATTGCAGCTCCATGACTGTGCTCTTGCTCTTCTCCCATAGGGTCATTTCAACCCATATAGTTTTAAGTCATATAAGACTATAAAATACCCCTGACTACACTGGCCATTTCACAGTTCAAAAGTCTGCAAGCTAAGAAACCAACTGCTATCTTTTGAATTTTAAGGAAACTTTTTTTTTCATTTCTTATTCTGTGTGTTATTCACAGATCAGCTTGTCTCTGTTGACCTGATGGAGACAGGCTGGAGAAGTACATTAAAAACAATAAATAAAAACAATCTGCCAGTGCAAGCACACAAAAACAAACAGACAAGAAAAAAAAGCCAGCTCATCAAAGCTAAGGTGGTAATTCAAAGCCATAAATCTCTGCCATACTCCAAGACAGAACAATGATAAGGTGCATGGTCAATCTATAGGACACTATAAAACTTACATTTGTTTCCATTAGATCTAACATTTCCATAAATGCAGTTTCTCTTTGCCTAAAACTTGGGCTGAGGCCAGTTATGTTGTGACATAAATGCTTTGTGGACAACCTTGATAGGATGGGGGGATACCCTCTTCCAGTAGTGTTCTTCTTTGAGATCACCCCTAAGAGGCTCAGCAGAAGAGTCTAACTTGCTTGACACTTAACAGGGAAGACCTGGTCCAGGTTAGACCATTTTCTTGGAGGAACCCACCCTGCAGCAAAGTGTGCCAGCTCAGCTGCCACCCTCCTTAGGTGGTGGCTTTAATCAGGACTAAGAAGTGAGACCAGTCTGTGGGGCACCTGGCTTGTCATGGGGGGAGAAGGAGGTGATATCTGAGGCTGTGGGTCAGTAAAAAGCAAATTTAGTTTCTCCTCTTGGCACCACTGGGACACCTCTGTTAGGAAGAGCATGAAATCTGGTGCCAGCTGCAAAAAGAGTAAATAGTTAAAAGATAGGACCAGGTTAGTGGCAGGTTGCTAATGATGTGACTGGCTCATCCACACTACTGCTTTTTAGTCATGTGCCATTTTCCTTTTGTTAACTTGATGAAGAAACATTGGAGATTTACATTTGAAAAAGCAACTGAAAGGAAGCCACCTGTGGGAGGGCACTGAGCACTGTGGGACCAGCTCTTCTGACCTGCAGGAAAGGTGGGGGGGGGGAAAGGGCCTATCCTATGGAAGCATAAAGTATACTATGAAAACATAAAGTATTCCAGTAGCTCTGAGAGCATCTAGGAAAACAATTTACAGGACATGAATCTTTAAAGATTTTTCCATTTGTGACCCTTTCTGGGTCAGATCTCTCAAGGAACAGTTTAACATTAGGAGGGATTCACCAGGGACAGATGGATGCAGCCTCTGAGTCTGATACAAGATCCGAAGAAATCCTCAGAGTCCTCAGAGTAATTTCAAAATAATTACACTGTTTGGATATTTTAGATAACCCATTTCAGCTCAAATCATTCTGTTTTGTTCCTGCAGGTTTTTTCTCCTAGAGAACGCTTTAAAATAATGTAAGCATACTGATAAAAAGTACACGCAAGAGCAAGGACATTCAATGTTAGTGACAAATAAGCAGACTGACACTCTGTTATTAACATTTGCCTTTTTCTCCCTTGCTTAATGCTGTCAGGAGCAACGAAGGAGTGATGGAGGGAATTCAACCCTGATTAGGTTCGTTCGTGCTTATAACCTTCAAGAGTGGTTTCTTTCGGCAGAAAGCCTGTATTTTCTGAGCTCTTTAGAAAATAGTTTTTTCTAAACTCTTTAGAATAGAGGTTAGAAATAGTATTTTCTAAACTTTTTAGAAAATAGGGTAAAAATGGATAAAATATTTTAAAATAAAAATGGCAACTGAAATTATACTTCTAAATGCTATCAAGACACAAGTCATGAATAAGAAAGGGTTCATCAAACCTGAAGCTCTCCTAAATGTAGTGATCTGAAAAACAAGGGAACGAATCAGGCCAAGTTTCTCATTTCTGAAAAACCACATTCCAAACTCTGCTGGATTGAAAGAACCTGATATCAGCACTGACTTTCTTAAATAGCAATTTGGTCAGTCTCTTGAACTTCTTAAGTCCTAGTGATGGCAAGTTGTGACCATTTGTCTGCTAAATAGATTATATATTTCAAAAGGAGCTGTCCCGTGAGATAAAACAGTTGCTAGTAATAAAATTAATTTGAGTTTATTTTAGAGAAAGAAAGAAGATGAAAATACTGTGGGGTTTTTTCATAACATTTTCAGCTACATAAATTGATACTTAAGCAGCACAAACTATTTAGATAATATCTAGGCTTAAAACACATTGACATATCCAATATTTTCCATATTCTGTTGTCCTTGCTTTTCCACTCCACACCTCCACCCATTTCCTATTATTTTGAAGGTGGCATTTATTTGAATAAATTAAATAAATAGTCCTCATAGAGCATTCTGAGAGCTAAGGCATCAACTCTGAAACTTGCAAATGAAACAGAATCTTACGTGATATGTTTACTAATGAAAGATATTTTCGGTGTTTTAAGCAATAACTGGGGTTTACATGTGTGAAAACAGAATTTCAAATCACTACATTTTTAAAATCAACATGCAGGTCAGTTGGTTGTGATTTTGAAAAGCTATTTTTAGAACAAGAGCTTTATGAAGAAAGATTTTCTATTTGCTAAATTTGAGAATGGCAGTGGAGAAGCTTCCCTGGATAGTAATTTATATTTGATTTTGACCTGGGTTCAGTAAATGCTAACCTTTGTTCTTCAACAAATTTAAATAGATGCCATTAGTAAATAAAAAGGTCATGAGTCCTTTGTCCAGGGAAGCTTTGTCCTACAGTTTGGAAAAAAGTAAGAGTCTGTGCCATGGTCTCTTGAGCTCATGGTCTCCTGCCACAGAGCTGAACAACTCACAAGGTCACCTACTGAATGCTGCAGTTTCTACAGCTAAAGTGATTAAAAATTCCCTTAATTACTGTATTTGATTACTCAATATCTTTACAGTTTTTGATTTTGCTATAACTTCAACAGATTTAGGTCAATTTAGGCAAGTATAATAAGTCATGAAAATGCAATTGCAGCATTATTTCTATAGAGATGCAGAAATAAAACTGAGCATGAGAAATCATTCAGTTACAAAAAATAATTTCCCAAGGAAATGCTTTGACTGAAGGGATGAAAGGCTGGTGGATGGTGTACAGTACATCAGAGTGTACGTGGGACTCCCTTGGCCCAGAGACTGCCTTAGGGACTTGAGAAAACCACTGCCCTGTCACTGCAGGTGTGGGAGCATCCTGGGACAGTGCTCCTCAACCTCTGATGGGAGTGTAAACCATGGACCCTGGCATAGGATGAGCTTGCTTATAGGGAGCTCTGTTCATCAAGCAGACAGGACTACAACGTAGAGAGCTGGTGGGAGAAATCTATTTACAAATGTGTAATTATATATGCACATTTTTTTTTTTATCATTTGCTGGTAAATGTGTAGCTCAGGTAAAAAGCCAATTTAAAGAATCAGTGTAAAGAGACAATCATTTTTTTACAAAGTTGGAGATTTTATTGGACAGTAGTGCAGTAAACAGCTTGAGTTGATGAAGGAATGTGGAAAGAAAAATATTTGAATGTAAAAAAATATATAGATTTTCCTGCTACTTTGCCACTAGACTATTTTATTCCCACTGGAGAAAGTAATTCAACCACATAACTCTTGTCCTTTTACAGGTGCTTAACATTCCAGTGAAAATAAACTGTTCAGAGAGATATATAGTCACAGTAGAAATTAGCCTAATTCCTTCTGCAACTTAAAGATAACCAAGAGCCTGATTGTGCTTTATATACATCTTTCTCTCACAAGAATTTTTGGAGATTCTGGATGAAACCATTGTGTGAAATAAGAAAACAGTGGAGCTCTGTGAAGCTGCTTGTTTGCCCACAGCTACACACACAAACCAACTACCTGCAGTAGATTAAATGGATGAATGTATTTTATTCACTAAATAGGAAGCTCAGTACAGGGTAAGAAACTGAAATGTCAGAAAAAGCATTTGCTTGAAAGCCTGTAACTTCCTGAATCCTTTTTCACTCTCAAACCTTTCCTATGCTTTTGAGTGTATTTTATCACAGATCTGATTGTGTTCTCAGAAATCATACATAAAGAACAGGATGCAAGTCAAAAACATCCAGCTATGCTGTTTGACACTTTGCTCTTCATCCATTGTGAGCAGAAAAGTTTCTTCACAGGTAGCTACACAAAATGCTGTCTTGTAGAAATTCCCTACTTATTATGAAACAGTAGTGTTTCCTTGCTTGCCTTGCTAACCCATCATGAAAGACCTTTTAACATTCGTACTCTTATAAGAAAACAATCCATCTTTCAGGCCTGGTTTTGCTTTACTTTGCTTTCTCATTGCAAGGGAGTGGACCTTGCTGATGGGTCTGCTGCCTCTGCTGAGGTGGATCTTCACCACAGTACTGATAACCCTGACAAGTTCCAGAAAAAAAAAAAATTCAGCAAAAAACTAAGCCACTGGCTTTGCTTTACTGGGAAATTCTTAAACTCCTGATGCATTGAATGACAAAGTTACCTGAGTATTCATCCTTCATTTACAATAAACATTTCAATTTTACTTAGGTGTTTGTTTCACATTGCAGATACTGACTAACTTGTGGAGAAGTGGCTATCTGACAAAGGTCACGTAGACATGTTGCAGATGGCTGAAGAGGTTCTTGGGAAACATGGAACTCAGCTGGTCTGATCTGCTGATGTTGCATGAATACAGCTAACTATCCCCTTGTATGGGCACTATGTCCTTGACTGTAGCCATTATACAACAAAAGGAACTTGTGGTTAGCTAAAGAATGTAACAGAAGGATGTAGATAACCAAAGAACTTAAGGTGGGGTTGACATTTAGAATAATATCCAATAGGGTGGTTAGATTACAGAATATGTATTAGCTTATTAAGGACTGCATAAATATAGTGTGCTATAATCAATAAATCGAAGCTTGCTGATAACTCATACTGAGTGTCCGAGTCTTCCCTCGCTGCGACACTAACTAATCACTGGGGCTGAATGAAACCAACAACTGCTTCTTTGTTGTTACACAAAACATAAATTTAACTACAGTCCATGTTGTGCTGATGGATTTATAAGTGGATATTTCTTTTTTCTTTTGAAAACTTCCAGAAACCTTCGTGCCACAGCACACAGCAGAGCATATGACATGTGGCTCTTAGATGACATAGAGCTGAAAAAAGAGCCTGACAAAAACAGTTCTGTTTTTGAAGTATTTCTTCATGAGCACTCATGAACTCCCAAGGGATATGATCTGTTGGGAATAGTGGATTTTAAACACTTTGATATCAAAAGGGAAGCAACACAGTGGATTATAAACAAGCACACAGGTCTGTGAAATCTAGTGGGAGCAGAGGGTTGTTTTTTTTGAAGACGTGACAATTTACATTAATTCCAACTAGGAGATGGATAAAGGGTGATTTTGCTTGACAGAAAACTCTTGTGTTCACCAGACCTAGTGTTTGCAAGCTGCAACATTTTTACCTGATCCACCCTCATTGTATAAGCAGTGTAAAGTTGTTGTGCACACACTGTTTACAATCCATGTCTGTTTACAATACTGGCCTCCAAAATCCTTGAAAAGCCAGGGAAAGGAATTTTCTGGATCTCAGAAAAAAAAGAAGTTTGAGTGTGACATCAAATTAAGGGTTTTGGAGCTATGGTAGTTAAATGCTGGGATGAATTACCTTGGTATATTATAGATTCCTCTTCCTTTAAGAGTAACCTTCTATACTAGTCCAATCATTCAACATATTTTCAGTTAAAATTCCTTCACTTTCTTAGAAGTTGCAGTCAGGGAAGCATAGGGTAAGGCACAGAGGGAGAAGGAAAAGAGCATAAAGTGAGAGATGGGAAGGTAGAATATGTCAGGAGAGAGAAACAGACAAGAGAAGGATGCACACTGAAATTTGGGGTCAGAACATAAGCCTTTCATAAACTCCACAGACATTGTTAAAGCTGGAAAAGATTTATACTGATGTAACCAAGGTCCTCTCCAGTTATTTCTTTCTATCTAAAATTTTAAAAAATTGCTATTTTTTTCTAAGTCAGAACAGCAACATGTTCCATCTTAAGTTCCAGCTAAAAATGAGGAAAAACTTCTTTATTCTGAAGGTCACAAAGCACTGGTGCAGGCTGGCCAGAGAGGCTGTGGAGTCTCCTTTTCTGGAGCTATTCAAAACCCACCTGGATGCAATCATGTGTAAATCATGTGTAATAGGCTGATTTTCTGAAAAAGAAAAAAAAAAAAAAAAAAAAAAAAAAAAAAAAAAAAAAAAAGAATGATTGAATACTTATGGAAAATACCAGCAGAAAAACCCAATTGTTCCAATGCTCACTGTAAGCCTTGTAACTATAGCAAGTTAATCTGTACTGTATGTGCAGGGCATTTTTCCCTTGCCTTGCAGCTCTGCAGGTGTTGACTTGTATAGAAATGATGTCAGCCACTCCTCTAGTACTGCTCTGCATGGGTGGGAGCAGGACTGAAAAAAATCAGAGAATCAAAGAAACTGTCTGGCTATTTCTTTGGGGCAGCCTCATCCACACTCCCAACCTTTCCCCCCTGGCAGCAATTTGTGAGGGACACCTATGCTCAGAAAACATCAATTCAAACAAACACAAAGAGGAAAAGGTCAGTAGACAACTGGCTGTGCAGAAAGTCTGCCATTTGCAAAAAGAAATGAGCTAGATCAGAAGTAAAGTGAAAAGATGGTTCTTTAAATGCAACCAGGGAAACAAGTTTCATGGAAAGAGAAGAATTCTTTCAAATAAAGGATATTTTTTCTGCAGCATCACATGAGGGTGTGCCAAGCGTGAGTGAATTTCGACTGATACTGGGAGGCTCAAACCATCACAGCAGTGAATGCAGATTTTTAATTGGAGTAGTGGCAAGAAACCTTTTTGTTTCAAGATAGAGCTCACTGAATGTAATAACACCTTTTGAACACTTCAACTGACTGAATTAAGTCTTTGCTATCAGGTCTTCGTTGCACTGCCAAAGCAAATAATCACCATGTATAATTAATTCCATGCTTCAGTGCTTTGCTGCTCATCTGCAGGGCTCAGGAAGGCTTTTTTCCACCCTTAAGGAATAAGAAATCTCCTGAGTTATATTCATTCACTCTCCTCTGAAGCAGATGGGGTAGACCACAGTGTGGTACTGGGAAAGCAAAACCTTGGTTCCTGCCTCTTGTTTGTGATTAAACCTGTGACCATGCATAGGGACTGGAAAGGGTTTTCCTTCAGGATTGCTTGAGGGAAATTCCCAGGATTTCACACTTCTCTGTGAAACAAATCATATATTGCTTCCTAGGACCATTTGACTATTTTACCTAAAAAATTCCTGGGACCTCCATTTGGGACCAATTTCCTCTGTTGCCTGTTGTTCTCCTTTTGCACACAAGATTTTTTGGTTCTGCTCTTTTGTGCTAAAGATCCTAAGGTTTTTGCTAGCTACAGGAAGGCATTTGATGCTCTGCAGTTTAGAGGACACAGACTCTCTGCACTCTACAACCTCCTGTACTAACACATCAATAACCACCACTTGGGATGGAAGAAACTGGTTCAAGAACCAGTTTGCTTTGAAGCATCTGTGCCTCGTACCACTCCAGGCACCCCACAGGTTTTGGCTCTGGCTTCACTGCCTGCTTTGCCTGTAACTGTCTACAGCATGTCTACACTCCAGTTTGGTACAGGGAATATCCCTGGCATCTTCAGCCCAGCTGACAGACAGGCAGTTTGCCCTATGGCTGTGGCTGTGCTGAACTCAGAGCAAGCCACAAAACTGGGAGTATGCTGCTGACTTGTTTGCCCTGAGCTCTGTACCGTGCTGTTTTATACAGTCAGAGATCACCAAAGGCTGGGAAGCACTGTTGTAGAGGGATACCACTGAAAGCTTAACCTCTTCTGCAGACATCTACTGCTGTCTTCTGCTGAGGCCATGGCCAAGGGCTACTACTGTGCATGTTGCAGCCACTGCATCTCCTGAACCAGTGTGGGGTTTGCTGGGGCTAGGATTTTAGTGCATCTCTTAGGCATGAGTTTGCTTCTTCAGCAAAAAACTGTGAGGGTAACTCAGGCTTCACCTTCACCTGTCTTTCAGTTCTAGCCTGAGCAACTGCACTCTCCCTTCCATACTCTGACATTTATCCTGTTCCATTGGGAAGTAGATTGGCAGCAAAAGAAGAAGTACTGGACCTCCTTTTCATTTGGTGTGCCTACCTGCCCTTCTAACAAAAGCCTCCCATGCTGTTGTAACACCACCAGTGTATTTGGGAAAACAGTATATTTGATTTCAGGTTGTTTTTTGTCTGAAGATACAGATTTTAGCATTATGAAGCTCTGATCAAGCTTCTGGGCTGTCCTGGTTTGGGCCAGGATAAAGGTGATTTTCTGTCTTGTACTTTTGCTTTTAGCTAAGTCTCTTGTAAGTAGTTGCACTTGCTGAAATTAACAGCAAGTTTCTCAGACAGTGTGTGTTTCTAGGACTGATAACACTTGATGTTTATAGTTACTGCTAGAGACTGGTGTGCAGAGCCAAGGACACTGCTCAGCTCTGAGGAAAACATAAAGAGGTCCCACCTGCATCCCTCCTTTGGGGATGAACGGACAAGATAGATGCCAGAATTGACCAAACAGAGTATTCCATCCCATATATTTCATCCTCAGTATAAATTTGAGGGATCACGAGGGCCAAGCCAGATTTCCAGCTTCCGGCTGCCTGCTCTTCCTGCCTTTCCTGTTTCCCTTTCTTCACCCTGGCATCCTGGAAGGATCCCATCCATTTGTCTGCCTGTGGTCCTGATCCATGCCAGCCCATATCTGTTTGTTCCTGCCTCCAGTTCCCGACTGCTGCCGACTCCAGGAGTCCAGCCTGGACTTTCCCAGAGCTGCCCTGCAGCCTTGGTGGTGATGTGAGAGCTATTGGGGGACAGGGGGAAGGAAGGTGGTATCCATTTTCTTGTATATTTGTATATATTTAGTAATTTTTCCCATTTATCATTACTGTTTCATTAAAGTTGTGTAGTTTAGTTTCCAACCCATAAGTCTCTCTCCCTTATTCTCTCTCCTTTCTTATCAGGGAGGAGAGAGATATTAATAGAGAGCGCCTGTTACTCGGTTTAATTGCTGGGCCAGTGTTAAACCGTGACATGGGCCAAACCCAAATGAATGGGAGAAGTCTGCATCTCTGACCATACTGGGGATGGATCTGCATTTGACAGCTGGGGTAGGGACTCCATATTGCAAAACGGAGAATTTTATCTTCCACTTTCATGAACAATGAACATTGGGTGCAAACCTCATGCAACTCACATGACTATTTTGTTTCCTTTCTACTTAGCTCCTCCCTCTGGCTCACCTGTTTGGAACTTGCTACCTCTACACTCCCATCTGCTTTCCATCTGAGAAAGTCATTAAGATGAAGCAGAAATTAAGGCAAGTGAACTCTCGCTTGAATTAATATTAACTAATGCAGTATTTAGGATTTTATCATAATGGTATCTGCCAAAGCCATAAAATAATTAAAGACCATGGCCTGTAGGGCAATACATTAAAAAAAACAAAAAAATCAAACCAAACCAAAAAGTCATTTCTTTGCCTTCAGAGACATTAATTAGTTCCAGCAGCCCATTGCCACTGAAATAGATGCTCTAATTTTTCCAGCTATGAAAAAAATGCAACTGTTGAAGCTTTCTAAGCTTAGCTTTTTACGGATTATAACAATTCTGTTAGGTGGAAGAGATTGTTTGATCTCAGCTTTGAGACACACTATAATAGGACAAGTCTGAGAGAAGAAACTATGGCTTTGCATGGGTTTTTTTCCCTTTTGTAAATATGTTTGCTCACTTTCTTCTTCCTCCCCCTCCCAAAATTTTCCACTTAGGGAAAAACAAAAGAGCTGCATTTTCACTAAGGTTACTTCAAGTGGTACTAATAGCATGAAGGCATTTACTTGCATAAAATAGATTTAAATATAATTTGCTTTCAAATGCCCAGTGAATAAAGAGAGGTGTTTAGAACAGCTGAGACTATTTCTCATGGCACATTTTAATTCAGCTTCTCATTCTTTTTACATGTGGCCAGGGATAAGAAGAGGTCTGTAAAAGCTGATTTTTTAGCCATCTGCTCTTCTTTCAAATACTGCCCCTTTTTTCATCCCTTCATCTCAGGCCTGAGAGTAGATAATTCCCTTTAAGCCTTTCTTAAAGCATTCACAACCACTGTGGTTCACAAAGTCTCCTTTGAAAGGCTGCAAAGAAGAACTGTGCAGTATAATCATGTAATCCAGATCTCGAGCCAGACAAGTTGGTTGTGTTAAACAGCTCCCTAGACTTAAAGTCCTACTAAAGTAGTATTACCAAGGTCCTCTCCTCAAAAGGATTAACTAAGACATAAGGTCACTTAAAAAGAAAAAGCATTTCTTATCTAAGAGGTCATCACAAGATTGTGGCTGTTCTTATGCCCAGACAAACACCTTACAGCCTGACTTGATCTAAAACTCTCCTATCCTGAACATGTTTTTATGAGTCTTTAGCCCCTTCAGGAGCAGAAAGTCAGTATGGTCTCTGCACTGCTGAAATTCCACTCCCACCACTGGCCTCCTGGCAGATTGGGTCCCTCTCCACAGTGAGGTGTTCGATTTTAATGAAATGCAAAGCAAGGCAAAAATGCACAGTAACCTGATGTTTGTTCTCTGTGCTCACCAGAGAAATCAGCAGAAGATTAGATTTATCTGCCTTATAATAACTTTGTGGCATTCTAGGAGAGTTGGGCTTCTGAGTGCAGTAACACTAAGATGTATGACAGATTTTTAGGGAGAGTTTTTTCCTTCCTGATAGTTCGCCCACATGCTGATAAAAGCCTCTCCCTAAAGGCCACATTTGTACCTCAGCTCTATTTCTCTCTCTCTAGGGCTTTTTCCCTGCCAGTGTAAAATATTGCTTAGCATTACTATCCCACCCTAGACAGGTTTAGACTGCTCCTAACCCTGCCCTCAGGCTTTATAAAAATATATGCAATACTATTGAGAAAGGTGATGTAATTATATGGGAGGAAGTGAAAGCTGGATGCCATGATGACATATGAATATTACAATAGAAGGGAGCACTGTGCTGAAAACACAGTAGATGGACAGTGTTTAATCTTACTGCAGAAGTTTTTTAAATTCAAAGTTTTCTTCTACCAGAAGAAAAGTGAAAAAAAAAAAAATCTGAAGTAGAGATATTCAGCAATAGCCTCTCACCTGTAGCATCAACTGTCCCCCTAAAACTTTATTAAATGCCCCTCCTGCTTGTCCCAGATGTCAGAATGCCCAAGTCCTAGACAAACAGCCAGAACACAAGTAAACACCATCCACAGAAGCACAGCAGAGACCAAAGCACCCTGAATACACCCAACTACTCATGGAGACCATATGCAGTCCGACTTTTGGGATTACAGCAGGTTGGTAGTTCTGCCTCTAAAAAAAGCTGGAGCAGGCAGGTGATGTTCTGAAAAAGATAAATTCATCCTGAATTCAAGGGGAGAATGATCAGTGAAGACTTTCCTCCTTGGAATTTCTTACTGAGAGACATTTTCATACTGAAATTTTCTGACATTCGATTCACTGGCTTGCACTTAAACTTGGAGCAAGCTATTTTAGCATTTGAAGAAAAATAGGAAAGTACAGAAAGAGTGTGTTTATAGAGTTTTCAAGAGGGAATGATTATCTAACTCAAGCTACCTAGTTATTTGTAGAGATTTGCATCTGCAAACTGCATTTCAAGTCTGATAATAAAGTTCCCATGTTGATAGTAAGACAGAGAGAAGTTTGCAACATAAAGCTCAGTGCAAGTTTTCTTTGTAGCCTCTTGAAGGAGCAATCTCATTACTGATGATTTATTAGGCACATGCAATTCTGGTAATCATTATGTTTGCAGGTTTTCCTGATGAATCCTAGGAAAACTCAGCAGTGCAACTTTTGACCATCCTAAGAACAGATCTGGGAAATTCAGGTCATGGCAAACAAATTAAATTATCTTGCTGGAGCCAATGGAAAAAATTAGTCCGGTTTCCTATAAAAAAAATTTCTCATACATGAATCAGGGCATCATAAAACTTTTCAAACTAGCAATGGCTGTAGATGTCCAGTTATAGGGGAAAAAAATTACCAACAGGTATCTGTACCAATAGAGAGCTTTTCAGCACATCATTTCAGTGTTTTCATCTTCACAGGAGTCTCTGTTGTCAGAAAACACAGATTGCAAAGGCTTCTGCTTTTAGAACACGATTTTATTGCCATTTTCTCTCTCTATGTGTGCTGAACAGACCTGTCAGGCAATGGGAGTCTTGTGTTTATACACTGCATTTATACACTGTAAAAGACCCCACATGTAGGTGGGAAATGGATTTTGTCCATTTCTTCCTACATGGACACAGAGTTCTAACCACATAATTTTTTCTTAGAAAAAGGAGATGGAAGTAGACAACTTCCAGGTGGGAGAAATTAAAAATGTAGAGCGAACCTTAAAATAGATGCAAGTGAGGATGGATATTTTGAGTCAAGTCATCTTCACCCAGTAACTCCTCATTCTGACTCCAGTCTTGGGATAGCAGGGGGGAAGTTGGCCAGCTCCAGACATTGTTTCCTTTAAGTGAAAGGTGTAACTCTCTAAACCTGTGGTAATACATCAAAAGAAAAAAAGTTCAGTATTTCAATACCAAAGGGAAGAAAATAACATTGTGCTCCATCTTTCCCTTACTACCATACCTCTGGAACTCTTAATGCATATTTAAGAGAGTCTCACATGTGGAAGCATAGATTACTTTGCATGAAGGATTTATTGCATATCTTTCTTCATCAAGAAAAATACCCTTTAAGTCCTCTAGGTTTTAAACAGAATAAACATATCTTTAGACTAAAACTGTGCATGAAGAGTAGAACAGCTCAGTATCTTAGTGTTTCAGAGTGTAAGTAAGCAGCAGCAACAGGGTGGTGAAAAAAAAAGCTTTTGGAGGAATATTTCTTTGTTTTCTTTTCTCCTTCTCTTCTCTCACATGATTATTTCAACATGAGAATTTTGAATAAAAGGTTATAAAGTCTCTTCAGTTCATGCTGGGTTTTTTTTTAAGTGATCATGTAAGTACACTGAAGCATAAATAATCACTTAGCCATGAGCTATAAGTTAACATCAGCTTCCTTAATTAATAGCAACTAGTATGAAAAGTGAAGGGAGCCAGCAGGCAAAGATGTGAAGCTGGTGCTGAGGTAAAAGGAGGTACAGTGAAGTGTGTATGTAACCAGAACATGCAGCCCTCCAAAAGATATTAGTGTCTTCCTTTTCAATTAATGAGCTTTCTAATACCAGCAGTTTAATGCTTGTGCTACTTCTGACTGAAATTGCTGAGGATATGTTTTCCCTTTAATAGACAACTCCACATGGATTTTTCTTCAAAGTATTGTATTTCTGTTCTGCTATCAATTTATCATTTATACTTACTCTATGGACTGGAGTATGTTCTAGAAAAAAAGAAAGTTAGAAAACTGATAGAGAAGATATCATATACTGTACCATTAGAATATCTGTAATATGTAATTTTCCTGTCTTCCCAAATAGGCTAAACACAGTTTATTTCATGATTATTAAATCAATGGACATGCAGGTGAATTTGCCTCTCATTTTGGGAACTAAAAATAAATGAACATTGCATTGAATTGAACACAAAAGAAAATTTTTCACTGTGAGGACAATCAGACATTGGAATGGTCTCCCAGGGGAAGTGGTGGGTTCTCCCACTTTGCAGAGTTTTAAGTCTCATCTCAACGGGGTGTTGAGACACATCCTATAAACCATAATATTAGAAGGGTTGGACCAGACGATCCTTGAGGTCACTTTCAACCTGACATGATTCTATGAGTCTATGAATTTCATAAAATATTTATTCAAATGTTTAAGCAAGCTTGATTGAGTGTTTTTTGATCTCTTGATATTTCCTTTTAAGAATGTAATTTTATTCTTTATCGACATTATTTTTGTCAGTATTAGATAGCACTACAGATCACTGAGATAATGCACATTCAGTCACAGAAGCTTGTTCATTTGTTCCATCATTTACTCCTTGAGATCCTCATGCCACAACTCAGCAAGATTTTCATGGCTGCCACATCTGGGCTGCAGCCAGAAGCCACATTACAAGGCTCTGCAGAACTTCTGAGGCATCTGTGCCTGCAGATGAAGACTCTCAAAGGGGATCTCTGGGCTTGGGTCTCACCACCTGCCCAAGGGTCTTCTGGTCTGGCTGTGAGGAAATGCCCCAAATGTGTTTGTCCCCATCACCTCTTGGGTGGTCTGTGAGGTGGGGTCTAGTGGTGCGCACAGCACATGAGCTTGGCTTACAGGGAATTCCTGCCACAAGAGAGCACAGCAATACCCAAGGTGACCATTTCTGCCTCAAGCAGCATCTGATAAAAGACATTGACCATCTACTGGGCCCATGTTGTCAGGCACAGTCAAGTGTGAATGACTGACTAAATGGTAGGACTGAAAGTGAAAAGAGGGAAGATTTGCAAGTGAGCCTGAAGAATATGAAGGACGGGAGTGCATATTGCTTAAATCCAACAAACATGTTAACCAGAAGACCATGGAAGCAGATCCAACTGCTATTGAACTTAGCTGTGAGCCCCCTTTGGATTTCATATGAGTATAAAACTGGCACAATCTCCTCTGGTATCAAGTGTGCCTTGATAACCACATCAGATCAGGCGTAAATATCAACATCAAATCTGTGCATTGCACAACATTTCAAAGTAAGTGAAGATTTTCCAAGGGAAGCACTCACAAGGGGAGCCTTAAACCTTCTCTGCACCCCATATCTGCTAGATGATATGGTGGGTTAGCTAATTAGCAATTGCTCCCTGGTGTGCAACAACATTTTCTGAGCTATTTCACAGGTCATTGCCCGTATCACAAAAACATAAAGCTCGAAGGTTTTTCCCTAGGATAGGATAGGATACTAAGCACACCCCAACACCTCTCACCTCCCTGTCCCTCTCTCCTGGCACTACTCAGACTCCTGATAGGAGATTGTGTAAGCTGTCCTCATGCCAAAGGTCTTCAGCAATGTCACTGTTGGGCAACTTCCAGTTTTCCTTCTTGTGCAAGTTAAAAAAGGGCAATACAAAACATCATCAGCTCCTAAGGAAATGGATCACTGCTTTGTATTTCTTGCATTACTTATGTATACAACATATATATCCTATTTGGAGACCAAATAGGATTTGCTGCTTTTTGATATGTTACAAACAACTCATCATATCTGCTTTGACCATGTAGATAAAGTTCTAGTGTATTCAAAGTAGCTCAGACAAATTAACAATATGGAATCCTTAAACTTTTAGAAGTTTATATCTTTGAGCTGTTACTTGCAAAATATTCTGGTCCCTTTCAGCCAAAAATCCAGCTGTAAAATCCCAATTCTCAAATATGAAATGCTGAATTTTTAATTTTACAAGACATTATCTTATCCAAGAATATAAATTCATTATTGATACTATTGCATGATCTAAAGAGTGAGCCTTCTAAAAGAGGACTGGACCATAAAATTTATTTTTAATGTCTTTTGGAAAAATACTTAGGCGAATTGCATGCCCTTTAAGTTATCATTGTGTTTATTTCTGACTATTAAGAAATCCCAACATTATAATCATAGATGAAAAAAGATTGCACCTCGATTATACTTCTAGTATAGAAGTCAAGGCTTCTAGTCTTGATGCAGCAGAAAAAAGAATTAAAGACCTTTCTCTTAAATAAATGCATGTGAATGGTCTTGTCAATAAGCACCTTTTTCTGAACAGATGAATACATAAAACTAGATGAAACAACACACAATAACCTCCATTCAGAAGACTGACCTTCAGTGACAGGCAGTGTTTGACTTATTTGCTTCCCACCACTATTGTAGGTGGCAGCATTTTGCTGTAAACTACTGAGATTTCTTCTCAGCCAGATGGATTCACTGCTGAGTCTCAGCAAGACCAGAACACAGCCTGTCTCGGTATTTGATCAAAGGGATACAAAGCCATCTCAGCTGGGTGAAGAACATTTGAAGTAACTGAGAGAAGGAGAGAAAGCACCATGAAGGTAGAATTCCCTTTGCCCAGCTTCTTTATGATGGGAATATTTCTCATATTGAAAAAAAAACCACATTTTGAATTATACAAAGCATATTGACCTGACAAAACACAATCCCCTTTAAAACTCATGCAGGAAAACTTAAATTTATTTTACAACCAACTACCCTCTTTGTAAACAATGCTCTTTATTGGCAAAGCATGGCAGTGTCTTCTCTATGCAATCTTCACCCCAGGGGAAAGCCACCTTCCAGATATGGCAAGGTGAGGCGTCAAAATGTCTTGTTGTATGAAAGGAACACTGTTGGAAAACCTGTTCAGAAAGAAGATGAGTTAGGTTTGCCACTGCATCTTTAAAGTTTAAATGGTAAGACATTCACTTAAGAGCTTTTCTCACCCTTCAGTCGTACAAGATGGGAGTCAAGGACTAAAGCCCTACTGTGTGCAACATTTTTATGCTAGCGGTGCCTACTTGGAGTTTTCCAGAGGACATATGGATGCACTGACAAAGAAATTGAGGTTTTGAACTGATAGTCTCATCTAAGGCACTTTTCCAGGCCTCTATAAAGTACTTTATCAACCCACAGCATCCCACAGTCCACAAGTTAAAAATATCTGATCAGGAGCTGTCAGTCCTGTTACTGGAGTGCCTTCCTTCCTCACAGAAGACAGCATAAACTCAGTATTCACAAATTAAGAGAGAAAAAAAGGATGCTGAGAAAAGTCTCTTTCTCTCTCAAGTGCTCACTCTTTTTTGTGTTCTTCCCACTGGAGTCACACAGATTGGGTGGCAGGACTAAGCGAGAAGAAACCACCCCAGTGGTAAATACCCATTTTAACTGCCGGTACTGACAGCAATGCAATGATACAAGTTCAGCTGGTGGCTGGCTGAAGAGCAGTTAAGCCACATGCCTGAGAGAGGCAAGTTGAAGAGAAAGATAACCAAAACAGAGGAAAGAAAAATTTAAAAATCACAGCTAGAAGGAAAAGGAAACAGCAGCAGTTGAAAGCTGAGGTTCCGGGTGAGTGTTCACTCAAAACTGGTGAAGATGCTGGAATAAGTAGAATCTCCTGTTGGATTTGACCAACTTGGAATGCCTTCTATATTGACCTTAGCAAATACTAATGTATCTATTTACAGGAGTATGCTGGTTTCTGCAGTAATTGCAGTCACAGTAAATTTCATTCCTTTTAGCACAAACATCCCAAACTGTCCCATTTTGCAATCCAAAGCTGATCACTGCCCTGGAAAGGTTGTATCTTCCCTCTCTAACTATCAGCTTATCAAATTTCAACAAATCATATATACTTTCTTACATTTCTAATTTCTTTCAACTTGTCCTGCCAGCCTGCAACTCAATCACAGCACAACAGCTCTTTATCACCTCTGGTGAATGCCAGCCTTAAAGTTGTCATTTATCAACAATTTTGTGCAAGAAAAACCAGGCTGGGCTTTTATCACTTCACTGGCATTTGTACAATAGCTTTGAACACATTTACTTGAATGTCTGCTCTCAGAGAGTATGGACACTCCCTTGAAAGTACATTTCAATTTCATATATATATAATAACAAGTAAAAAAATCAGACAATATCCATAAAATATTTCTGGTGAGGGCAAATAACAGTAGGGACATAAGAGGTCGGCACATGCATCTGCTATTACTCTGACTGATTAGGAAAATTGAAATAAATTAATATACATCTTGAGTAAATGCTAGTAGTTTTCTTGAGTTTTATTTTGAATTCCTTATTTTCTGGCTCTGTGATTTCATCGGAAGCCTTCCCCAAAGGCAAACTCATTCATTTAATAGTAAGCAGTTAAGTATTTCAAACAGCTTCAGAAACAGTCCATAACTGTGAAAAGAATACACTTAATCTGGATATGCGTACCTCATAAATTTCTCCAGGGCTGTGCATTCCCACTGCAGTGTTTTGCCAGCTTAAATGTCAGCACAGCTGTCTTTATCTTGGCTCTTGGGTACCAGTGTTCCTCCTACTGTTTCAGGGGGGAAATAAAAAGGAGAACTTTGGTAAAAATCATGTTATGTTTTCAAATAAAACAGAAGTCATACCCAGGACTAGCACTCTGCTAACAAAGCTTTTCACCAATTTGTAGGTCATTTGTGGAAGGTACCTTATTTCTGAGGCTTCTGAAACAACTCTAGGACTCTTAGCACCAATAAAGCTAAGTGACACACATAAAGGTCAAAATCTAAAGTCTTGCAGTAACTGTGGTATCATTTTATTCTAAATAAATAGTGAAATCTTCATCTGAATAGTAAATCTAGAAACTGAGCAGAGATCTGCTCCTTTTGAGTGCATTCAAAATGATGATCTCAGTGTCATTTAAGCTCATTGCAGTGCCACCAGAACTACCTGGCCTTCAGATGGACACCCTGCCTGGCACAGAGCAAGTAACCAGGACATTGTGACTCACTAAACACAGGATTTTATGGTTCTTTGTTCAGCCTGCAGAAGAGAATGCTCCAGGTAGATGTAGCAGCCTTCCAGTACCTGAAGGGGACACAGAAAAGCTGGAAAGGGACTTTGTACAAAGACGTGTAGTGATAGGAAAAGGGGGAATGGTTTTAAAGTGAAAGAGGGTAGATTTAGGTTAGAGATTAGGAGGAAACTCTTTAGTATGAAGGTGGTGAGACTCTGGCACAGGTTGTCCAGGGAAATTGTGCGTTCTTCCTCCCTGTAAATGCTCAAGATCAGGTTGAATGGAGCTTTGAGAAACATGATCTAGTGGAAGGTGTTCCTGCCCATGCAGGGGGGTTGGAACTAGATGGTCTTTAAGGTCTCTTCCAACCCAAACCATTCTATGATTCTTTGATTCTTTTATCAATGCTTGGAATGTTTTAATTTTTACACAGAAATTACTGTGGCAAATAACTTCCGCCTTTATGCTTGAAGGATGAGAGAGACTTATTTGGTACTGATGATTTTATGCTATGGATGGAAGTAGCCTGTGAGCTTCAGTAGGACATGGCGCATGGAGATGGGGATGGTTTAGGATGCATTAAAGCAATTCCAGCCTAACTGGAAGACACTGGGACATCAAGGAAATGCCTGGATGGGGACATCAGCTTTTTGCCTAGTTTGTATCTGGCACAAAGGGCATAATGGAAAATGGTTTAATGACATAATTTTCTTTCCAGGAACTAGTAACTACCTAATAGACAAAATGTAGAGAACAGAGTAATTTTAACTGTGAGGAATGTCTGAAAACTATCGGTATTTATAACTCTACAATACCTAAGTGTTATAGTTATTGCTAAGGCATTCCTGACACTTACAAGAGATTATTTTTGAGACCATATTATTAAGCCTGAACTTTAAAGTTATTGCATAGGAAGGGAACAGTGTTGGGAAACTAATATATAGCTATATTCACCTTTATGGTGAATATCTCTTGTTTTCTTCTCATTGTGGGTATGACTGGATTTAATTTTCATTAACCTGCTGGGAAGTTTCCAGCCATCTTTCCTCCCAAATCTCCTTCTTTGATTACTGTTTCACTTTTTTGTGCACCTGGAGGTAAACCAAGGTGAAATTCACTAAAATCTTTAAGTAGGTAAGACTGAATCTAAGCACAGCATATCCTCATTTTTTCCTAGGTTTCAGTGACACATCTCAAAACTGACACTGTAAAGCACAGTGTTACTCCTTCTTTTGATAGATTTGTTGGTGTGCCAGTACCTTTTGTTCACAAGGAAGAGTAATCGGAGATCATAGAAGCATGAATCTGGTCTGCAGAGGCTATATGTACTCTGCAAATGTTCCTTTTGGGGAGAGAAGAACAAGCACATGAGGTATTCATAGCTTGGTCTCTTTGGAGTTAAGTCTGCCACAAACAGACAACAACCAGACAACTGTCAGATAGTCAAAGCCAAAGAAACATGGATAGATCATTATTTGGGTAGGAAGCTGTGTGCAAAGTACAGATCATAACACTGAAAAGATTTTTTTACACCTGAATAAACAACCCGCTTCGTTTTCATAGCAGCACCAAACCAATACCTCTGCCTCCTGTTCGCAGGAGCCATACAGCTTTACCTAATGTCTTACTAGGGAACTAGGTATTTTATTAATGGCTATGTCTTCACCATAGAGCACCACAAAGAACAAGGTACCAATATTTATTATGACAAGACACGTCACAGTAGAACAGTCATTAATGAGTGGAAAGGTCATAATGCACCATTAAGAACAGGATAGAGAAAGGATTTATGTAATTTGTAACCATCCTCTAGGACCTGTTAGTCTTTTTCATGGTGTAAGTTCCCAAACCCACACTGCATTTCCCGGAGAACAATGACAGACTCTTGTCCTATGGAGGAGGCATTAGTTCCTTTGCAGTTTGACAGCACCAACATATTTTAGTTTTCATCTCCTGGTCCACAAAACCAACATCTCAGCAGATATAAACCCCTGGACAGCAGCCAACTCTGTGTTTGCATTCATAATTCATAAACATAACTCCAATGAAAACAACCCAATGCTCTGAACCTAGGAAACAGTACAAAAATTACAGAGGTAGTACAGAATCATAGAATGTCAAGTTGAAAGTGACCTCAAGGATCATCTGGTCCAATCCTTCCAATATTATTCTTTATAGGATATGTTTCAGCACGCCGCTGAGCTGAGACTTAAAGCTTCGCAAAGTGGGGGAATACACCACTTCCCCTGGGAGACCATTCCAATGTCTGACTGTCCTCACAGTGAAAAATTTTCCTCTTGTGTCCAATCAGAATCTCCCCAGAAGCAACTTGTGTCCATTGCCCCTTGTCTTATCGATGTGACTCCTTTTAAACAGGGAGTCTCCTTCTTTGCATCCTCCTCTTTTAAGTACGAGAACATCATGATGTCTCCCCTAAGCCTCCTCTTCTCTCTCTCTCTCTCTCTCTCTCTATATATATATATATATATGTACACACACACACACAATTATTTGCTGACTGCTGGCATAGTGCCCAAGTGAATGATTAAAATAAATAATTCAGATCTGGCTATAGTGCTTTCTTAATCAGAGAATCATAGAATCATAGAATTGGCTGGGTTGGAAGGGACCTCAGAGATCATCAAGTCCAACCCTTGATCCACTATCGCTGCAGTTACCAGACCATGGCACTGAGTGCCACATCCAGTCTCTTTTTAAATGTCTCCAGGGACGGAGAATCCACCACTTCCCTGGGCAGCCCATTCCAATGTCTGATCACCCTCTCTGTAAAGAAATTCTCTCTAATGTCCAACCTAAACCTCCCCTGGCACAACTTGAGACCGTGCCCTCTTGTCTTGCTGAGGGTTGCCTGGGAGAAAAGACCGACCCCCAACTGGCTACACCCTCCTTTCAGGGAGTTGTAGAGAGTGATGAGGTCTCCCCTGAGCCTCCTCTTCTCCAGGCTGAACAGCCCCAGCTCCCTCAGCCTCTCCACATAGGTTCTGTGCGCAAGTCCCTTCACCAGCCCAGTTGCCCTCCTTTGGACCTGCTCCAGGACCTTGATATCCTTCCTGAACTGAGGGGCCCAGAACTGGACACAGGACTCGAGGTGTGGCCTCACCAGCGCTGAGTACAGGGGCAGAATCACCTCCTTGGACCTGCTGGCCACGCTGTTCCTGATACAGGCCAGGATGCCGTTGGCCTTCTTGGCTACCTGGGCACACTGCTGGCTCATGTTCAGCTTCCTGTCCCTCTCTGTCTGTCTGCTCTCCAGCCACTCTGTCCCCAGCCTGGAGCTTCCCATGGGGTTGTTGTGGCCAAAGTGCAGGACCCGGCACTTGGCTGTGTTGAACCTCATCCCATTGGAATCAGCCCAACTCTCCAGTCTGTCCAGGTCCCTCTGTAGAGCCCGCCTGCCTTCCAGCTGATCCACACTCGCCCCCAGCTTAGTGTCATCTGCAAATTTGCTGATGACGGACTCAATCCCCTCATCCAAATCATTAATGAAGCTATTAAACAGAACTGGGCCCAACACTGATCCCTGGGGGACACCACTGGTGAGCGGCCGCCAACTGGATGCAGCCCCGTTCAGCACCACTCTCTGGGCCCGGCCCTCCAGCCAGTTCCTAACCCAGTGCAGAGTGCTCCTGTCCAAGCTGTGGGCTGCCAGCTTTTTCAGGAGAATGCTGTGGGAGACGGTGTCAAAGGCCTTGCTGAAGTCCAGGTAGACTCCATCCACAGCCTTCCCCTCATCCACCAGGCGGGTCACCTGATCATAAAAGGAGATCAGGTTGGTCAGACAGGACCTGCCCTTCCTAAACCCGTGCTGGCTGGGTCTTATCCCTTGTCCATCCTGCAGGTGCTGTGTGATTACACTGAGGATGATCTGCTCCATAACCCTGCCAGGCACTGAGGTCAGGCTGACGGGCCTGTAGTTTTCCGGGTTCTCCTTCCGGCCCTTTTTGTGGATTGGCGTGACATTCGCCAACTTCCAGTCATCTGGGATGTCCCCAGTTAGCCAGGACTGTTGGTAGATGATAGAGAGAGGCTTGGCGAGCTCTTCTGCCAGCTCTCTCATCACCCTTGGGTAGATCCCATCTGGTCCCATAGACTTGTGGGGATCCAAGCAGTTCAATAGGTCACTGACTGTTTCCTTCTGGATTACAGGGGGGCTGTTTAGATTCTTGTCACCTTCTACAAGCTCCAGAAGCCAGCTGTCCTCAGGATAACCTGTCTTACTGTTGAAAACTGAGGCAAAGAAGGTGTTAAATACCTCAGCCTTTTCTTCATCTTTGACAACTATATTCCCACCCATGTCCAGTAAAGAATGGATGTTTTCCTTGCCCCTCCTTTTGCCACTGACGTATCTGTAGAAGGACTTTTTGTTATCCTTCACAGAGGTGGCGAGATTCAGTTCAAGTTGTGCCTTTGTCGCTCTAATTTTCTTTCTACACAACCTAACTATATTCCTAAATTCCTCCTGAGTAGTTAGCCCTTTTTTCCATAATTGGTAGGCCCTCTTTTTAACCCTAATTTCTTTCAAAGTCTCCCTGTTCAGCCAAACTGGTCGTCTTCCCCACCGGCACACTGGGACAGCCTGCTCCTGTGCTTTCAGAACTTGCTCCTTGAAGTAAGTCCATCCCTCCTGGACCCCTTTGTTTTCAAGGGCTGTATCCCAGGGTATACTCTGGACTAGTCTTCTGAATAGGCCAAAATCTGTCCTCCAGAAGTCCAATGCAGAGGTTTTATTGACGACCCTCCCTGTATCCCTGAGTATTGAAAACTCTATTATTTCACAATCGCTGAGTCCCAGACACCCGCCGACCACCACATCTCCCACCAGCCCCTCTCTGTTTGTGAAAAGAAGGTCAAGCGGGGCTCCATCCCTGGTAGGCTCATTTACCAGCTGGAGCAGGAAATTATCTTCTATACACTCTAGGAATCTCCTAGACTGCCTCCTCTCTGCTGTGTGGAGTTCCCAGCAGATGTCCAGCAGGTTAAAGTCACCCACGAGAACAAGGGACGATGATTTTGAAATGTCTGCCAACTGCTCATAGAATAATTCATCCCCCTCATCCTCCTGATTGGGTGGTCTGTAACAGACTCCCACCAGGATGTCAGCTTTGTTTGCCTTCACCCACAGGCACTCCACCTTATTATTACCCACTTCAACTTCTGCAGAGTCAAGAGACTCTCTAACATATAGGACTGTAGAGAAAACCACAAGTCCTCAGGTGTCGCTGATAATGAACTGGGAGCTTAGGCCCAGCTGTGCCCAATAATTAGGGCCTGCCCCAGCCGGAAATGGGCGGGGCTGAAGGGCAAAAATAAAAGGCATGCTCCCAGAAGCAGAAAGAAAAAAGGGATGAAGATGCCTGAGGAGAGGGATAGCGAGAGAACTCCTGAAGAAGAGCTGCTGTGTCCCACTGAGAGAAAGGCTCGCTGCAACAACTGGTGGAGAATGCGGGCAACAACAGCAGCCGTGAATGCTGGGATAATATAAGAAGCTCTACACGACCACGTTGGTTGCGGGAAGCTCTACACGACCACGTTGGTTGCGGGAAGCTCTACAAAGCCTGGCTTAAATGCAGAAGGCGATATAAAGAGATTCAAAATACGCAACCACGTCAGATGGAGCCACTATGTTGGTGTGGGATGCTCTATAAAGAGATCCAAATACGCAACCACGAGTGAAGCTCCACAAGGCCAGGCTTAAATGCTGTAGGCGGCGTGTAGAGCTCAGAGTAGAAGCCCAGCACGGCAAGATACAACAGCCCGGAATGGCGAGCCAGGCAGAAGAGAAGAATGAGGCTCGAAAGGCGCAGCGAGTTGGCGCGCGGAACTCAAGCCCAAGGAATGCTGAAGCTGAAGTGGAGCTCTGAGTGCACATCAAGTCAGTGTGGTCCTGAAACGGAGTCTCCCAGGGACACGCGATGCGGTCCTGAAACGGAGCCTCCCAGGGACACGCGATAGTGCGGTCCTGAAACGGAGCCTCCCAGGGACACGCGATGCGGTCCTGAAACGGAGCCCCCAGGGACACGCGACAGTGCGGTCCTGAAACGGAGCCCTAGGGACACGCGATAAGACTGGTGCGCTGAATGCTCGGAGAAGCCTCTGCATGGCTAGGCATTCCGAGGTGGCGAGTACCAGCGAAAACTGAGCTGGTGTTTTAAGACCTCATCTTCTGCTAACAGAGGCTAAAAGAGCCCGAATTTTCTCTCCTCAAAAAAAAAAAAAAAAAAAAAAAAAGGGGGGGGGGGGGGGGGATGTAGAGAAAACCACAAGTCCTCAGGTGTCGCTGATAATGAACTGGGAGCTTAGGCCCAGCTGTGCCCAATAATTAGGGCCTGCCCCAGCCGGAAATGGGCGGGGCTGAAGCGCAAAAATAAAAGGCATGATCCCAGAAGCAGAAATTAAAAAGGGATGAAGATGCCTGAGGAGAGGGATGGCGAGAGAACTCCTGAAGAAGAGCTGTGTCCCACTGAGAGAAAGGCTCGCTGCAACATAGGACTACCCCTCCACCTCTCCTTCCCTGCCTGTCCCTTCTGAAGAGCCTGTAGCCACCCATGGCAGCACTCCAGTCATGGGAGTCATCCCACCACGTTTCCGTGATAGTGATTACATCAGAGCTTTCCTGCTGCACGATGGCTTCCAGCTCCTCCTGTTTGTTGCCCATGCTGCGTGATGGGCACACAGACCTAATCCAGACAGAAATAAATTCAGTATTACTTGCTTGCATTTCTGCTAGATTAGTGACTATTATTATTTTTTACACTTTTAATACTACATATTCAATTCCAACTTCAGTAAAAATTATTTGCAACAGCACAAATAAAAATGTTGTCTATTCACCCTTTAGAACAAGCACAACTCAGTTAATTCATTTGTACTGTAAATTGGCACAGGAAATTTCATTTATACTCCCAAGAAGATTTTTAAAGGTCACAAAGGTGTCTTTGGCTTGTATTTTGGTTTACTTTTGTGCTTTGAATTGTATGTGTCTTTTTTACACAAACAGATTGCCTGAGTATAATTAAGATTTTTTTTTTTTTTTTTTTTTTTTTTTTTTTTTTTTTTTTTGGTGCTATAGGAATTTGGAGGAGGAGGCAAGTAAAATAGTAACTGCAAAAGAAAGTATTATTTGAGAACAATTGTCATGGATATTTGAAATTTAAAAAGCACAGCTTTTTAAAATTAAAGTCTTAAGATATTGAACTAAAGGTAATTTCAGAGAAATTCTGTTTTGGTCTTTAGAATCTCATTAGCACTTATACAACACTTGTACAAATATTCTCCTGAGGCATCACTTCTGGATTGAGAAATATTAATCTGGGGTGTTTATGGAGAACTGTTTATGGAAAGTACTTTAGCAAACAGCTCAGGAGAAATCAGTTAGAAAGAAATTAAAGAAAGTTTGAAAACCTGAGGATAGCTCAATATTAGATCTATCATGGTAAACTTTTACCTCAGAAAAAAGGAAAAATAAAACACATACTGTTTTTAAAGGGTAAAAGTTTTGTTGATGGATTTGTGTTGCATCATGGTTAAACCAAAGCCTTTGATGTGGGAATATACCCAACTTTCAGATAGAATGATTTCACCCACTTGGATTATCTAGTCATGGTAATAATCAAAAGCATATCCCTAACATTTGTCTCCAGTGAGGAATTTTAACTGGAAGCTATCTATTATGTGTCTGTGTATGCAATATCCCTTTCTCAGTTATTTAAGAGAAGAGATTTCTAGCATTTCTCAAAACCAGGAAAAATTATGTGTATTCTAGTGTACCTTTCAGCCCTTTATATCTTTCTTGCATTTCTTCAAAGCAGTCATTATCCTTCCCAGCTTTGTCAAACTAAGCAGACCAGCTGCCCTGTTTCACATATCTCCTAGAAACTGCAAGCTTCTAGGAGTTAAACCATTAAATACTGGAGATATTTTCTTCATCTAGGCAAGTACATCTTATTCAAAAGCAAATAATGTTCTTTTTTTATCCACCAATCCCCAACACCTTTGTAAGGTTTTGTATTTTCTGGACTTATATAGAAAAAAGATTCTTTACCTCACTGCTTTTGGCTCCTGATGGAAGAGATGAGTGCCATTAGTTATGTTTGACAAAATCACTGCCTAAAGGACCTGAGCTCAGGATGATCTATCAGAAAGAGTCTGACCTGGCAAGTGGACTGAGTATTAATTAAGAAAAAAACAAAACATGTCAATACTGGAACTACTAACAGTTAATCATATCTCTATTTCACCTCTTCTCAAACCCCAGAATCATTGTGCTTCAACATTCTTCTCTTAGTATTGGCAATTGGTTCTTTGAAAATGGCAAATAAATCCCATGTTGAGCTAGCTAGGCAGAAATGCTTCAGGGCAGCAAACTTTCAAGAGGTCTGTGACATTTAGTGCTCTGTTTGTTACAGGAATCAGGTATGGAAGTTATACTTCAAAGTCCAAATACCATTATAGATGAAAGCTGGAAAAAATCAATCTGTGCTTTAATCAATGGGCAACAAATTCAAATCCCAAAGTCCTGTGACAAGGTAATTGGGCTGTTAGATCCCCAGAGCATTCCAGTGGGAAATTAATAACCTAAATATTTAGTTGGGTCTGGTGCTTATAAGCCTTCTTACCAGTTTTAAGACACCCTTTGCCATCTGGGCTTTACCCCACAGGTTTATCACCAAGAAATATCACTAGCCATATCCATGTTTTCTTCTGAAGGTGCAGCTAAAAACTCAATGAGTAAATGTCAAAAACCTGATTAAATAACGCAAAAAATACAGACACACAAAAAGCACACAAGAAAATTGCAGTCCTTTGTGCTTCATAAACACAAAACCAGTTCTGAAAGAAAACTGCAGCTGTGGAAGCAAAGGAGGATTAAGTTTCAGCTGTGTTGGAGCTGAGACAATTACAGACGGGGCTTATCCTGTGAAAGTGGTTAAGACCAAGTCTGAAAACAAAGATCATGAGGAAAAAGAGAAGAAAATTCCTAGTCAACCTATGATTAAATACCCTCAAAGCAATAGATCTGAATCTTAGATATGAATGAATGCCTTTAAGACATTAGGCTGAAAGAAGGGGAATTCCAGGTTCATTTCTGTGTTTCCAGCTGACAGGAATTTACTGAAAGAAGGATTGTTTTCCAACTCAAGAGTGTCTAAAAATCTGTATTAGATATTAGCGACTGCTGTGTAACATAAATAAGATTCATGCAATCATTGTTCAAAAGTGGTTTAAAATCACATTTACTGTCCATTTTCATCCCTAGAGTTTGAGAACTTGCTCAAAATGTGGGCAAAGATTCCTTGGAAAGATATAATTTCCCTTGGAAATACAGCTGAAAATCCAGTTCTGAAGAAGTTGTAAAAAAACTTTCCCTTCTTATCATTCCCTATCCTTGACACTTAATGAAATATAACTCTAGGAGCTGTAGCTGCTGGTCCACATCTCTCTCCTCCTGAAGACAAAGCCTGCCTAAGTGAGAACCCTAAAACTGCTGGGAGCCCCCTGCTCCTCTTCACCATCTGAGAGCAGCCAAATCCTGCATCTTCACAGCTGGGTACTGACAGCACAGGACAGCTGAACCCCTGCAGAAAGCTTCAGATGATGGTGCCAAAGGACTTGCCCATCTGTACCATTGAATGTAGGCATGACAAATCCAAACGTGACATTAAGAAAACATTTTCTTTAACAAAGCATGAAAACTGCATTTACTCAGACATCCTTCATTAGAGCAGCTGCCAGTAAAATAAGTGCTTTGACTAGAAAAATAAAGAGATCTGCTATGCCTTTTGCTCTGCTCAACCCACTTGAGTGTGGCCAAAACATTAAGACAAAGATATTAATTGAATTCATGTTTTGTAGATTTGGCTCTATTCAGCTGTTGAGTACTCTCAACCCCAAATAATAGCTCTAATAATTATTACCCAGAATCCCCTACTTAGAAGCACAGCTGTTTTTCTCTTTCACAGTTATTTTTCACAAATTACAAAGCTACCTAAGTTAATAAAAGTGTAAGCATATACAGCTACAATATCTGGAAGGAGTTATAGCTCATAAGCTGTGTGATTCCCCCCACTGCTAATTGAAAACATCTGACTTACATTATCAATCATCTTTCATCTCTTAATAAAGCTACTTAAATATTGAAAAACACAGATGTCTTTATGGGGGTGGGGAGATGTCTGGACGAGGAGCTGCTGTTCCTAAGATCTTCTGGAATACATATCTAATACATTCCCCAGACACATGTTACACTTTGTGGTATGTATATCTGCCCAAAAGGATTATTACCTAGCAGAAAAGACAGGCTGTGAAGTTTTCAGAAACCTTCAAGTTGCTGCTGGGAAGGAAAAGACTCCTTTGGGAAAAAAACACTTGGTGACAAAAGCTGACTCAGAGACAAACACAAGAGCTGATGCTACGACTGTTTTCACAGAGTTTTATTTCTCCAGAGATGCACTGATATGAACTTGCAACTGCTCTCGTAAAACGTAAGACCAACCATCCCAATTTTGTCTCTGACCACAGAGAAAATGAATCACACAAACAATACAAGGTGCCACCTGTAAATTTTCTGTGGAAATGTCATAAAACCAGTGCTGCATTTCAGTATTTCTATAAAAAAACTGTGTGCATACAATAGTTCTCTTGATCCCAGAATCCCAGAACAGTCGTAGTTGGAAAGTTATCTCTGAGATCACAGAGTCCAACCGTACACACACTCAACAAGCAAAAATCAACAAACCAAACAAAAAAACAACAACCCCCCTGAAGCTGGTGGATGGAAGGATGACCATGAGCCAGCAATGTGTCCTTGTGGCCAAGAAGGCCAATGGCCAACAAAATGGGTATTTCACATGTCAGTAATAACTTTTTAGGTTAATATAGAAGATGTTGTCTGTGTTTGTACTGCTGAATGCTCTCCCAGTTCTCCTCATTGTTCTTTCAGGGAATCGAAGGTGCTCTTCAGTGCTGAAGGGGTTGGGTTTTTTTTCCCCTAATACACTCATTTTCTTAATTACAGTAAATCAGTCTTTCTTTCAGTGTGTTGCCAGAATGCCCTTTTCTGATTAAATTTGTGGCAGTTTTATAATATGGTTTAAATCATGCCAGTTTTCATCCCTTGGGACTTTTAGCTGACATGGTGCCTCGAAGATACATCTTGCTTGGGCTGTGCTTTTTTCATCCTAGGCTGTCAAAGAGGGCACTAAAGATGAGTGAGCCAACCAAAGACCAACTCTGAACCAGCTATACTTCAAACTGATATACGGTTTTTCCTGTAAAGTCCCTTGAAAAGCACAAACAAGTAGAATCATAGAATCATTGTATGGTTTGGGTTGGATGAGGCCTTTAAAGGACATCTATTCCAACCCCTTGCAGTGATCAGGGATGTCTTTAACTACATCAGGCTGCTCAGAGCCCCATCCAATCTGACCTTAAACATTTTCAGCAAGAAGAACTTCTACCACCTCTCTGGGCAACCAGTTCCAGTGTTTCAGCATCCTCATTGTAAAATATTTCTTTCCAATAGCTAACTTCAATCTCTAAACCTCTTTCAATTTAAAAATGTTTCCCCTTTTCCTTGGGAACACAAGCACCTTTTCATTATTCCATGTTATTGACTTCTAATGGACAGGGTTGCTACACAGAAAAAAAGAAAAAGAGAGAGTACTTTTAAGACCGGAAAAAAGCTATATCATAGATCTTGTGAAGTTCTCTGTAAGTGACCTCTGTAAACTTCCTGGCCACCTTACTGTATTTCCTTCTTATACATTTTTTTATATTTTATCAAACCCAGTCTATAGACCCAGTGCAGTGTTTCATCATGGAATGGGTGATTCAATGGAATTCATGCCTTTTGCACACACTTAGAGAAGGAATATACAAAACTGATCAGAAGCTTGCCAGCTGTCAGAAAAAAAATATTCCTCCAACATAAAATAAATGAATGAAGCAATCACTCATTGAAGAAAAATTCCATGTTGTCTCTCTTTTTTGTTTTGTTGTGCAAATATTTGCTATAAAAGCAGTCATCTATTTTCACCATTTCCTCTGCACCTTTACAAATGATGCATCTCTTTAAAACTCTTCTAGAAAAGCCCACATCCCAAAGAGCTCTGTTAATAAATAACAGGCATTGCAACAAACAGATCTTTCTGGTGTTACTTCATCCCAGCAGATCTTTTAGCTATTTAATACCTGTACAAATTCAAAGCCACCTGAAACAGGGAACTTGCATTTTTATGTTGAATATAAAATAATCAGCACATTTTAAGCCATGGACAAAAAGGGGGTTATTTCCTCAAGCTTACACAGACCTAATTTGAAGTGATGAATAAAACCTTTTTCCATCAGGCAGAAGTGACAGAAGACTCCAGAAAAGTCCCATTACAACAGCAATGGAATTGTCAGAAGCGATAGACCTAATAACTAGTAAATTACTAGTAAATAATAAGTAAAGCAGAAAAAATATAGCAAAAAACATTGAAATGTATTGATGACACTTAAAGGAAAAATGTGAAAAGGATACATGCACAATAATTCTTTAGTCCTTACTTTTTTTTAAGTAAGATTTTACATTTAAAAAATGAAGATACTTTAAACAACTATATTAACACTGTTCTTTGTTAAGTAGAATATGGCTTGAATACTTACTCTTTTTCTTACCTTTTTACATCTGGCTCCACCAGGTACTGGAATATACTTAGTCTTCTGTACAAATCCTCTGGGTTTATTGAATACCTTCCTCTTTCTAAGTGACGGTCTCAATCATACCAGACAAAAACTGAGAGAAGTTTGCATTAATAGAATAAGCTCAACATACCACAGTCTTCATTCATTGAAGAAATATTTGCATAATTGCCCTAAATTAGAGACATTTAATTTTAAATTATTTTCTAAAAGTTTTTAAAGCCTTTTTATTATCAATTTTAAATAGTCTGATTAATGACAAATCCTTTATTGTATGTCACACAGGATTTCTCTGCTTCTTGCCAAGATATTAAACTGATTGCAACTTTTCTACCCAAGAAGTCTGCAGTGGGATGGGGGTGGTGGTTTACTGTGTTACAGTAATCTGGCTACTCTAACTTCAAAGGTAGAAAGGACAAATCACTTTGACCTTCTGAAGATATTTAAAGCCTTCTGCACTATAAACAAACATGTAGCATTCTAAAATTATATTTATTTTAGATAGGTCTTCAGATTTCTACGCCTTGATCAATTTCTGCTTCAGGACAAACTACTCCATTTCTCTCTCAACCAAGAACCAGTTCTGACCCAAAAAAGTGCATAAAAAGAGATACAGATTCAAAAGTTGCAGTGGGAAGGTTTTGAAATATTTCTTGCAAACTTCACCTGGTCGCATCTGCTACCTTAACAGAAAATAAATTAAATAACATTCAAGAGGGACTGCATTCAAGCCCTTCATGGACAGGAGCATTTCAAACCCACTACCTTCACACAAGAATCAAATGATGCTTGAATGGCACTCACATGCCACTGGGCTATTCAGATATCTTCATGGGGCTGCCCACTGTGACATAAGTCCCCTGGTCTTGCAGCAGGTGGGATACCTGCTGCTTTTGAAGTGCCTCTAGATGGTCAGATGAGTGTAGGAAACAGAGCCATGCTCCTCATTATAGATTTTCCTGTCATATCCAGTCAAAACACCTCTTACCTGATGTCTGAGTTGGGACAGCTTTAATTAGTGTACCAACAGCACCTGTGAGAAGTGCTCAGTGACCATTCAGCTGCTAGGTCATGGAGATAAGGCATTCAGGTGGATGAACTGGAATGATTAGTGAGGATGGATATGGGAGAAACTTGGAAATCTTCCCAGCTAGGAAGAGTAAAAGTCTAGGATTTGAATTAAATCAGACACCACCTACTTCAACACCTGTTAGACTGTGTTAGACTGACACCTTGAACCAGACTGTGTCAAGCAGGACATGACATAGCAAAACTGCTACATCTAAACTTGGTCAGCAGCAGAGCACCCATCTAGATGCCTGTGGAATAAAGACTTTATGATATGTCATAACATATACCTACATGCCAGCTTACACATGGTAATAGAATCTTCATCCTCCAATTTCTAACTCTCTTCCAGATAGGCAATATCAGTAAAAATTATGATGAACACTACTGTGACTTCTACAATCTATCCAACTCCCTGTTTTATTCTTTAGAGAAGATTTTTGGTTTTCACAGAAGACCTCAGCAAGGCTTCTGAAAAATCCAGATCCATTTTGTGGAGGGGAGAGATTATCTTATTCTTGCATCTGGGAAATAACAACCCCAGGTACTTGTATAGGTTGGGGACTGAGCTGTTGGAGAGCAGAACAGGGGAAAGGGATCTGGGGGTGCTGGTGGGTGGAAGGATGACCATGAGCCAGCAATGTACCCTTGTGGCCAAGAAGGCCAATGGCATCCTGGGGTGCATTAGAAGGGGAATGGTTAGTAGGTCCAGAGAGGTTCTCCTCCCTCTCTAATCTGCCCTGGTGAGGCCACATCTGGAATATTGTGTCCAGTTCTGGGCCCCTCAGTTCAAGGACAGGGAACTGCTTGAAAGAGTCCAGTGCAGAGCCACCAAGATGATGAAGGGAGTGGAACATCTCCCTTATGAGGAAAGACTGAGGGAGCTGGGGCTTTTCAGCTTGGAGAAGAAGAGAATGAGGGGTGACCTCATTAATGTTTACAAATATGTAAGGGGATGGAGTAAAGCTGTTCTCAGGGGTGACTAATAGGAAGAGGGGAAATGTTTATAAACTGGAGCATGGGTGGTTTTGTATAAATATTAGGAAGAATTTTTTCACTGTGAGGGTGACAGAGCACTGGAACAGGCTGCCCAGGGAGGCTGTGGTGTCTCCTTCCCTGGAGACACTCATAACCCACCTGGATGTGTTCCTGTAGGACCTGCTGCAGGTGACCCTGCTAGGGCAGGGAGGTTGGACTGGATGAGCTTTCAAGGTCCCTTCCAACCCCTACCATTCTATGATTCTGTGATTCTGTTGGTTACAAAGAGGTGAAGCAGAAGCAATGTCTTGAATTGCCTTCAGATTGCTCCTGATTTAAGCTATTGTATCAGACACAAATTTTGGACACAGTTGTAATTAAACAAGCTTTTAAATATCTTCACCTCTGTAGAACAAATATTATTTAAGCGTTCTATTTCTACAACCTGCTAATAAAATAAAGTTCCAACTCTGGGTACCATCACAGTGCAAAAAGCATATTCTGGTTTGAAAAAGCCAATGTCATGTTGCCTTTACTACACTATGGGTAAAACTTTGTGCTGACATGTTTTCATTTTCAAGTTTATCTCCTTTTACTCCTCTTTTTACTGAAAATGGCTTATCAAGGTCAAGAACAGTGTCTTGGTCCATTCCTGGGGTTTAGCCTGTTAATGGATGAGTGGAAAGGAAGCAGACCTGCTCACCATTAATTTCCAGATATAATTTGGTATATTGTGAATTAATTAATCCTTTTGTGAATGTTCTGGTTTTTGTTCCTAAGCAATTGATAAACAAACACACAAAAGCCTTCCTGCTATATACAATGCAGATTGCAAACTGTTTACCAAATTCATATGATCTGGGATATAAATAAAGAAATATATGCACTTTTAAATTGAGACAATTTGGTAAATTAAATATCAACACCCTTAACAAGACATTTTTGCTGGCTGCTGCTCCAGTGTGCAGAGTATTGTAGTGCTGATGATTTCTGCATGACTTCTGTAAGCAGAGCTGTAACTTCTGCTTGTTCTGCTACAGCTTCAGCTCAGCTCTCAGAAATAATGAAGTGCCCTGGAGATTTTTTTTCTGTAAGGAACAAATTAATTAGATTTTCTTAATCAAATGTAGATTATGATTTGCTTCTGCTTTTGTGCTATTTGTCTGCTTTTAAACCACCCATCATTTACCCTTTAAAAAATATAAACTCATAAATTGTTAGATTTTGCCTAGTAATAAGAAATCTTCCTCTCCAGAAAAAAAAATTATAAAAAATAAAACTACTCCATTTTTTACCGTTATCTTTTTTTGCTGGTCACACTCATTATCAGTTTAAGTTTCACTTCTTCTTTACTTTCCTTCACAGAGCTATGAAGTTATAAGCAGGAATGATTAAAATGCAGAATTGAGATGGATGCTATTAGCATTCAATACAACAAATGTCCATGTGTTTCCTCAATAAAACTCTGCACTGCTTCCTAAATGACTACTGATCAGTGGGGAATAAAGAGTATGTCAATACCTGGAAGCAGACCTGAACTTTCAAGACTATTTTATCTACCCTTCCAGGAACCAGATACCTCAGCTTCAGACTTCTAGCCCCAAAATACACTGCTACAGCAGTCAAAAGGTAAGTCACCGATGTAGCAAAAGAGATTTTCAGTGTAATTCCATCAGAATGTTACATTTTACTTCAGAATCAAACAGATTCTGCATTATTAGTTATACCTTGAATTAAAAAAATAGCAGCCAATCCATTATTTTCTGGAAAACTTGTAAACACTGGAATCACAAAATTCTGCTTACTGACTAATAACTAGTATGCAATTGGCTACACTTTATCTTGTATGTTCTTTAAGAAATGACCATAAGGAAGACACAAATAGTTGGTATATTCAAGATATCTGTGACTTAAAGGTTTTCTCCTGTAGAAGTAACAACCATTTGGGCAATTGATAATTGGTTGAATTTGGTTTCGAAAAAAACAAAGCCCAACAGGAATTCAAAACTTGATGTGAAAGTACTTAGGGAAGTTGAGCCCAAAATTTTGTCATGCTGTCCTCTTCAGCTAAATGTCACCTCAGGAATATTGCTCAGATTGCAGCCTCATAACAGAAACTGATCATCTCACCCCTGTGGCTGCCACTAAACACAAAACTTACACTTTGCTTATTGTTACTTTTTCTCCACCCATGAACAACACTGAGAATTCCAAGAAAAAAAAATCAGAAACTTAGAAAAATTGATTTGTCTAATATCAAACAGACTTACTACCCTGAAGATTTTCAGTGCAAGAGTTAGCAGTAGAGTGACAGCCTGGCACTGTATCACCAAATAGTAGAGCACTGAAAAAGGAAAGATAAATGAAGTTATGATGCTTAGTGAATCATTCAACTTACAAATGCTGACACCTCTTCCCGCTTGTCAGACCAGAAGAAAACATCATGATTACATCTAAGATAAAAGTGATGGCATCTTGTTTGACACTGGAGTAGAAATGTGATACCTGTCAAAAACTGCTCAGGACAGGTCTTCATGTTTTTAAGTTCCTAGTCTAAATTACTGCCACATACACAAGAAGCATCTCTCAGATCAGCATTTAAATCACCTGACTATCTCACAAAAGAGGACTTAAATCCCAAGCTACCTGGCTGCAGCTTTAAAGTAACATTACTATGTTGTCTCCCATACATATAGCTTTGGAACTTGCAAAACAGAAGTACTTAAGAGCCAAGATATCAACATGTGGGGGAATAAGTTAAAAACTTGAATAAATAGTGACAAATAAGAGGGCTAAAGAAACAGCAAGAGGTTCTGACTTAGACCTCCAACTATCTTTGAGCAACAGTTAAGGTGATACCAAAAAATCATTCCAAATCCCTAAACCAAGACACCAGAAAAGCACCAGGTGAAAATGGAATCAGAAGGTAACATATTGATAGAGGTTTGAAAGGACCTCAGGAAGACACCAGGCCCAGCTCCTGCTCAGAGCAGGGCTTACTTTGATGCCCTGTGTTTCACAGAGCTTTGTCCTGTCAAATTTTAAATTTCTCCAAGGGGGAATTCCATAATGCAATGAATGCAGCTAAGTTAGCAGACCTATGCCCTAATGCAGCTCATGTTATTTATGAATCTAGACTTTTAACTTTCAGGCTTTTTTAGAGTTCTTGAACAATTTTCACAGATTCACAAACAGCTTCAAACACAAGAAAACAAAACTTTACAAATAAAACTTTTGCATGAATTACACTTAAAATGCTTCATGGAGAGCTCATAAAGATTTTGCAACGTTAATGGCATTTTTATAATAAACTGTGTGGGTAGGATACTCCTTTGCCACCACCACTTCTATTTAATTTACCCAGATCTTGCCTTCTGTTAACATTGCAGCTGGCCAAGGCTGAAACTTCTTCTTTTTTATGAAAAAAGATATTTTTTTTATATACCTGCAACTTTTACAGGAAACATTACAGGAGAATGGAGAATTTGGTGCTTATGAGAAAAAACTTTCAGAATTTTCTGAAATTGGGACTCTTCAGCTGACAAGTTAATTAACAAATGGAAAGCTATGTGAGTCACTGCGGCCAAGCTGGCACAGAACATCTGCACAGAGAAGTGTCCACAGAAATGTCATTGAAATAGATAGACCTGGGGAACATGCCAAATCTGAAAATAATCTTTTTTTTCCCATTGAAAATTTCTAATGGGCTCAAATTATCATAACAGATTTTTAGTACTTGTACTTCTTCATTACAAGCGAGAATTACTAAGGGTCCATTTGGAACATTTGAATCTGAATCTGTGAAGGTCTAAGGAGATTGTTTATTTGGGAAAAGGTTTCTTTTTCTGTGTTTTAACTTTTTTTTCAGATGAAAATTTTTGGTTTTCCTGTAACAGTACATCTGCTTCATTTTTACCAGTGATGCAAAGTTGATTATGACAGGCTCTCAGCTCCAAAGGTGCAAAGCAGAGAAGAAAACAGATGATTAAATTTTTAGTTTATTTTATTTCTGAAGGAAAGTATAAAATCTTCTAGCCTCTGAGTTAACTAATACAAATAAACTGACAAGCTGCTTTTTTTATTAAAGTGATCCTTTTTTCTCTTGAAAGTGTTTGCAGAAAACATAATAGGACAAAAGAAAACTACAGGACTGCAGTAGTTGACTCCAATAATAATTTTTTCTTAATTCCAGATACCAAATGGGCAATGACCAATTGCATTTATATTTTGCCAAACAGTACATTGATTTTTATGAGTCCTGTCGAAATTTCTTATTGTAGTCATGAAGCACCTTTGAATTCTTATTATTTACCAGTGCAAATAGCCGTTAGAGCAACTGGAAGGAAAGAAAGCTGATTTCTGTGGAACTCTCATTCTCAATATTTAATAACAATGAACTCTTACAAGCTACCATAGCAGTAGGCAGAGAAATGTTAATTTTACATGAAGAAATCTGTGGGCTCTGATGAGATCCTGAGAGGATCAGCTGATGTAGGGGTCAAGACACCCTCCATAATACTTGAAAAGTCCTGATTGTCAGGTGAAGTCCCTGGTGACTGGAAAAAGCAAAACTCTATACCCATTTATTAAAAGGGTAGAAAGAGGACCCTGGGAACTACCAACCTACCAGCATCAACTCTGCCTGAGAAAATCATGGAACAGATCTTCCTAGAAGCCATACTAAGGCACATGGGGGACAAGGAGGTGATTTGAGACAGCCAAGATATCTTCAGCAAGGACAAGTCCTGCTTAAGCAGCCTAGCAGTCTGTGATGGAGAGGCTACATCAGTTGATTCAGGAAGAGCTGTGGATGTCATCCATGTGGAATTCTGTAAGGTCTTTAATATGTCATAAAGTTGTAATTTGAGTACTTAAAGGGTGCCTGTGAGAAAACAAATTTTTTATCGGGGCTTGTACTGATAGGACAGGAGATTTTTTTTAAAACTGAAAGAGGACAGATTTAGCTAGATATGAGAAAGAAATTATATATACAAAAAACCCCCCAACAAACAAACCCCAAAAAGCAAACAAAAAAACAAACAAAAAAACCACAAATAAATAAATCAATAAATAAACCACCCTTCAACAGAAACCTAGCCAGTATTTAAGTCCAGGTTTTGTTGCTGTGAATAGTTATTCAACAACCAGTGCTGTCTCCCACCAAACATTTCTGTAGTATAGTTGATGCAGGAATTGTTTAACCTACAGCTTCTACCTCTTGCTGCTAGAGAGATCCTGATTAATAATTCAGATATCAAATCCTGCTGACATCACATGTAGCAGAAGTGTAGTTGAACTCACTTAGAGAAGAAATACAATTTTTGTCACTCTTTTAATTTGCCTCAACAAATAATTTTCACTGATATTGCAGTATATTCCTCTCTTGATACTTACTTTTTATCTTAGCTATATTTTAAACTGAAGCAGGACTGAAAACCATCAACAACGAGGAACTGCACCTATTCTCTGCCTTCTCAGTAGTGGCAGGGACCACGTAATAATTTAATTGAGTTGTAATCGAATATATGTGCGTGTCCCCATGGCACAACTGAGACCACAGCTTCTGCTGTGGCTGCTGGCTGGATCAAGCCAGTTCGGTTGACCAGTGGCCTTCAGTAGAAGGTGAAATTATTCAAAGACACATCCGTTCTAGGCAATGAATATTTGCTCTGTGCAAATTTTCTTTTATCTTTTTTCTGTTAAGAATGATATATTAGTTCAGCTCATAATGGATAATAACAAGGCCCCCGGACTCTCTTTGAAGCTTATAAGTATGCTTTCTCTCACTCATCCCCTATTACACATTTTGCTAGAAGACAAAGCAGCCTGCTGCTTAAAATAATATCAGTAATAATAAAAAAGCAACTCCCTCTCTTCATTAGGAGATATACAGGGTAGCCAGGCAGGAGCGTAGTCTTGATTTAGAGGAGCAGAAAGGAGATGTTTCTGCATTAAGGAAGTTGTGAACCAAATGGATAGGTTGGGGGTTTTCTGGGAAGGAAGGATTAAAAGTTATTGGAGAGAGCAATAGAGAACGGAGAGGATGCTGCAGAAATGGACGCTGGATAATAGGGAGATAAGTGTCTCTGAAAGAGGTCAACTGGGAAGTGAAGCACAGTGAAGAAAGAGTCATGAAAAAGAATGAAGTGAAAAGTATGAGAGGAAAATGGTATCAGCCCAGAGCTAAGTTTAAATGGTAGGAAAAGAAAGGGGTGTGAAACAGAGTGACAAACAGAGAAATAACTCAAGTGTTACTCAGTTTTGCCCTCTGGAAGGGAGAATGGAAAAAGACAAAGCCACAGTGAAGATTTTTTCATAGAATCATAGAATTGGCTGGGTTGGAAGGGACCTCAGAGATCATCAAGTCCGACCCTTGACCCACTGCTGCGGTTGCTAGACCATGGCACTGAGTGCCACATCCAGTCTCTTTCTAAATATCTCCAGGGATGGAGAGTCCACTACTTCACTGGGCAGTCCATTTCAATGCCTGATCACCCTCTCTGTAAAGAAATTCTTTCTAATATCTAACATAAACTTCCCCTGGCACAACTTAAGACCATGCCCTCTTGTCTTGTTGAAAGTCGTCTGGGAAAAGAGACCAACCCCCACCTTGCTACAGCCTCCTTTCAGGGAGTTGTAGAGAGTGATGAGGTCTCCCCTGAGCCGCCACCTCTCCAGGCTGAACAGCCCCAGCTCCCTCAGCCTCTCCTCATAGGATCTGTGCTCGAGTCCCTTCACCAGCCGGGTTGCCCTCCTTTGGACCTGCTCCAGGACCTCAATCTCCTTCCTGAACTGAGGGGCCCAGAACTGGACACAGTACTCGAGGTGTGGCCTCACCAGCGCTGAGTACAGGGGCAGAATCACTTCCTTGGACCTGCTGGCCACGCTGTTCCTGATACAGGCCATTGGCCTTCTTGGCTACCTGGGCACACTGCTGGCTCATGTTCAGCTTCCTGTCAATCCAGACTCCCAGGTCCCTCTCTGTCTGGCTGCTCTCCAACCACTCTGTCCCCAGCCTGGAGCTCCCCATGGGGTTGTTGTGGCCAAAGTGCAGGACCCAGCACTTGGCTGTGTTGAACCTCATCCCTTTGGAATCAGCCCAACTCTCCAGCCTGTCCAGGTCCCTCTGCAGAGACCTCCTGCCTTCCAGCTGATTTACTCATTTATGCCACCAAACTCCAGCCTTCCTCCACCAAAACTTTCTCCAGCATATTGCATTTCTGCCACCTTCATGGGTATTTCTCTGTTTATAAATAAATAAATAAATATATTTTTTAAAATTAAAATGTTCAATATGGAGAGAAGGCTTAGCAAATTGAGAGGGAGTGTATCACTTTCTCTGCTTATTCTGGTCACAGGTCACTCCTGGGAAATTTAATACCTCCCAGTAAATATAATCATCTCTGTGTGGATCCAACTTCCTCTTTAAAACCTCCTGACTTTGAATGGGAGAGACATATCCTGAGCTCTGAACATAAACTACTATGCCAGAGCTCAGGGAAACTGAGGAAACAGGGCCTGTCAAGTCATCTGCAATAAAGTGGGATTTGATAATTTCTACTCTTCCATTATTTTTCCTTGCTCTCTGATGCTGTTCTTTAAAATCTGGTCCACTGCTACATCATCACTCAGACCAGTAATTTCTCCACAGACTCAGCAGAAAGCTGCAATTTTTGAAAATGCTTAACGACTTAAAAGGGCGAGTCTGATTTATTTTCTGTGGGACCTCTGCAGTCTTACAAATATGCACACTACAAATATCACATTACAGCCTTTAAAGCTGAATTTTCTTTGTTCTCCTCTGCAAAGCAGTCTTCATGAGTGGAGTCATATTCAGATTACAGTGTGAAGACTGTGGTTCTCCTTTTGTCATATGTAACTGACCAAGCCCTCTAAAAGACCATTCTTCATATCTAGAAAAGCACATGTTCCTCATAGAAGATCACAGGGATCTTCTGTGGTTTGAAAAGCGATGTTTTTTGCAAATTCTGTATGTAAGGATGAACAAATATAAGCCCATGAATACTGGGCATGTGTGAATGCTAGGGATGAATACACACTTTCGGACATGGATGTTGGATAACCTGTGTTTTGTTTTGTACAAGACAAGACTTGGTGTTGGAACACTGTGAAAAGTAGTCAGGATACGATCTGCCATCTCCCTGTCAGATTTTCGTTAATGGACTGGTTAGAAACTTGCAACTAAATTCTTTCCTGTGTGCTTCACCTGGTTATTAAATAGAACTGGGAGCCCTCTTTTTGGCTTCATATTGGTTTTATACTATTGATTTACAGAAAGAGTAGAAGAGGCAGGAGTGGATGCTGCATCAGCTGCCTTGAGCTGAGGCCACAAGGCTGATGGGATTCTCCCTCTGTCCGGATGGCTTTGACAAACATAGCTCCAAGATTTTTAACTTTTCCTTTACTGAGCTTCCTTTATTTTTTCCAAAATCCTTTTTTCTTTCTTCATTTTTATTCTCCTTAGAGCTTGTTGTGTATAATGTACAATGCCATAATCAATATTAAGCAGAATATTTTTCTATGTTTAGTTGCTGCATTCAGGGGCCACCTATAGGTAAAATCTACCAATCTTGTTGCTTAAATCAAAATGCTCAGGCTACAGAGAGACTAATCAATGATTGTAGCCTGGCTTTGCAGAATGCAGTTGATGCCTTCAGTGGAATCAATTCTTGTTCTTGCTGCAATCTTTGCAGATATTGCAAACTTGATGTTTAGTCTTGTATATGCAATTCTGATCTCATCCCCAGTGGCCTATCCTATAAGGTGTTTCAAATCAATGAACTGTAGCAATACAAAACCAGAGCAAATTATATTAGAAATAAACACTTTTTTATAAAAAGGTTTGCTGTATCTCCCTCAGCTATGGCAATGTTGGGGTTTTTCTTCTGTTTACCTGTTTTGTTAGTACTTTGAGCTCACACCACTTTGCATCTTTTTCCATTTTCCTTCCCTGGATAACACAGTGGAATGCAGTATTCCTCCTGGCTATGCTGATTCAACCATGCACATTGTTATTTTTATTCTGGTGTTGAAGAGGATTTGATAACCTAAGGGTACATAGGAGGCTACATCTGCAGAGAATACTCTTTTTTGCAGAAAAACCTAGAGAGCTGAAAAAATGAGGTATCTCAGTAGGTTTTTTCAGGTCTGAATCAGAGCTAGCAAACTTAAAAATAATTAGTGTTTGGGAACGCTTGTTCTGACTTTATCTTAATTATATTTAGCTTAATTAAATTTAACAATTAGATGAGATAAAATGCATGGTTAGACATGTTAGCAATGGGAAGGCAGTGAGTTATTTAGCCCTTCTGGAGAAAAGTTGACAAAGAATTAGTCCTGTATAATGCTAAACTATCATTTCAGGGATGGGTACTTGAGGTAAGACTCAGTGAAAGTGTTTGTATGTCATAAAACAAGTACCTGCACCAAGTCTCTGTGTTTTAAGTACTCACATGAAATCTGAACTGTTCTTCTGTACTGACAATATTAACCCAGACCTCATTTCCCAGACCTTCTCCTGCTTTGTTCATAAACCCCAGAGGCAACTCCTGCTGACTGAAGATTCCCTCCCTAATTTACTCATCTTCTTAGTCCTTATGCATGCCCAGGATATTTGACAGGAGATTTTTATCATGAAGATGTACAGGTTTCTATTAGCTTGCTCTTGTAGAGAGGTTTTTGTAAGTTTTAGTCCTAAGATATTTGGTATATATTGGTCCATGGGGCGCCCGCTTCCTGTGACTTGTTTAGAGTTTATATTTCTGCTTCAAAATCCAGAAAGAGAAAAATTTTCCACAGTACCATTTTATTTCAAAGTAGACAGCAATTGTTAAATGACTTCTTATGAGATTTTAATATATGTAGTGTATGAGATGGCATATTCTAAAATGTTACTTACCATTATTGAGAGGTTAGTTTTTGTGTTGGATGTTTGCACGTAATAGTTGCAGCATGTTTAGAGATTTAATCTCTCTTGGCAGAGAGATTTAATCTCTCCTCATTTGGTTAAAGTTGTTTTTTAATTGACAAGATAAACACTATAAAGGAAGTTCTTTTGTCTTTATGTGGTTTTATTTAAGACAGTTTCACAGCTTTTGAGTGTGCTGTGAATGTGGCGAGATTAGAAGAAAAAGATTCATTGGTCTTTGGGTGACAATATATTATTGCCATTTTTATGTTGATGCTGGTATATGAATAGTTGAGTATCGGAGTAATTCAGATGCAGTCAACAGATGATGGTGATTACTGATCTTCCAGGTGGAATCAGTGACAGTGTTAAAGATGCCTGGTTAGCATCCTCAGTACAGCAGGGATTCCATAGACTTAGTTATTAGTTCTTGTCATCTTTTTTCCTGAATATTCATCTGGTTAGTAGCTGGGAAATTAACTGTACTCTGAAATTAATCTCATTTATTTAGTCCTGTAGTCCTAATAAAGTCCTTATCAGTAATGTATGCTACAACTATGTCACATAGTAAATACTAAACAGCCTTACAACATGTGATTTTATCTAATTTTTAACTTTAAGAGAAATAACCACTTTTAAAACTTTGAGATTACAGTAAAACATAAGCATAATGATAGCTTTTGTACCAATGATAATGTGACAAAAGTAGAGCCTCACACAAACCCAATCTAATAAACATGAAGAAAAAATAATTGCCTATATTGCTGGTTCTCATTAAACAGGGTTTAAAATAAAATGGTATCATGAATATATTCTCCAATGATTTCCAATACATAGCCTGTCTCCACCAGCAGTATCACTCTTATCTTTTAACCTATAACTAACTCATCAAGATAAGTGAATAAATCAGAAATATTCCCAGTACCTGTAATTATAACTAGCAGCAGTGATTGCATGATTCCCTTCTGTGCCTGCCCTTGAGATGATTACATGCCTGGATTTATGAAGGACCAGCAACCCCTCTGCAAATACTTAAAGCTGTGTTTGGGATTTTAATGTGTGTTACTGTAGCCAAGGTTCATTTTATCCCTCTAAAGTCATACATTTTCTGCATGCAAAGTTATTTCACTAAAGCCTTTTTTGCTATTTTTGCTATTTTTTAGCCTTCCCCAGGGTTTTCCTTGGTGACGTGTGATAATTTTGCAGGGACTTTTCATTTCTCAACCACCCCTCAACAGTGCACAAAGAACCCAACTGATGCTCTCATAAGGTTCAGTTCTTGTGAACATGTATCAGAATTATCTGTATTTATCTCAATACACTCATGGCTCTAAGGGCAGTGCCCATCTGAAACCCGGTGCATTCTCTGAGTATCACTCAGTGAAAGAAATGGTAATGATAGATAAGTTAGATAAATATCAGCTTCTGGCCATGGTTTTGCTGCCAAACCTTTGCTTGTTCCTGGGAGAAGTCAGTGCTGCCAGCTGAATTGCTTGGGTGGTTGTTCCTCGATTTGTTTTAATCAAAAAAAGCTGATTAGGCTTAAGCTCTTTAATCAGAGCGTCTTCATTACAGAATCATTTAGTCCTAGCAATTTTTCTTTGGTGTGAGGATTTACTCCAAGGATCAGGTTAATTAGCAATTACAGGCATACATTGTTTAAAGACACTATACTTATATTCCTGCTTACTCAATCCTAGACAGTAACTTGAAATAGCTGTCAGAAAAAGCCTCCAGCAAACTCCTTTTCTGATCATTGATGTCATTCCTCCTAAAGGCTGTGCAATGGAACTTTAATAAGGCACATTGCTCCATCCCTCCTGTACCTGCCACCCCATTCCCTCTGACTCTGTCAGCCATGTTTTCCAGATTTGCCTTTCTCTCACTTTGCCCCTAATTAACACTGCTTTGAAAACACATCCAAGCCTGAGAGCTTAAATCACCCAGTGATCCTGGTCCTACCAAACTGACCATCCTGGTCACTGGTGATGTGTAAGAGGAAACAGGAGCAAGTTCCAAGGATGTTCTTTGACGAGGCACTTGGCAAAACCAGTGTTTCCCAGGAATGTTTTGTTTGTATCAAAGTAGAATTGTCTAAAGAAAAACAATAATTCACTAGAATATTTTTCCAACCCTTTTTATTTGCCCATTAGCTGTTCCTGTCTTCACCTTCAGCTTTTCTCAGCTGTTTCAGAGGTCTAAGCAGGCTGTATGAGGACAACTACAGAGACATTTGTCTCTCAGGGGTAAGGAAATAAATCTGGAGATGACAGATATAGTGACGATCTGAGCTCTGATAAAAAAGCATTCTGTTCTCCCCAGTCTCATTATTTTCATTATAAAGTACTTTTATTTTAATATAGGGGCATGTTTTTTCAAGGAAATGTACTCTTCAAATAGTCCCTGTAATACTCCCCAAACATTACTATTAATTGTACTACAAATAAATAACTTAGGAATCTGTAAAACTTTCTTAGCAAAATTTTATGTACTCACATTTAACATAGTCATTGAATAACATTGAAATGGGTGAAATTAATAAAAGGCAGACAGCAGTGTTAAGCTTGGAGGGAGAAAGCATTCTCAGAGATTTCAGTAATACAGCATTTCTAGAAATGTCAAACTTTCATCCAGAAGGAATGGAGCCTTCCAAGGAGATAATGTTCTTTATATATAAGCCACTACTTTAAAATACAGTGTTAGCTACATGACAGTTTGAATACCTGTTTGGTTTTTTTTTTGGTTTTTTGTTTTTTTTTTCCAGGGGGGGTATCAACCTGGACAAAAAAAGGGTAAGTCCTGACCTCAGGGAATATGAGCAGTACCCTAATACTAAAATCAATGATCCAAAAATGCAATTTCCTGCATTGGAGCAGGTTAATAAAAAAATGCAGTTTATGAGTTACAGGAGTGAACATTTCACTCATTAGTATTTCCAATTCAGGAGTCATGTTGAACATAAATCTTGCATTGCTGCCATGGATAAACTACACTCATTAAGAAAGTGGAGATATTGTTATTAATGTTTACTCAACTCTGTTATGTTTAGTATAGAAAAATATCAATTTCCATAAGTAAAAAAATTAGAACTAATCTAATCTTTTTCTGATGGAGAGTAATAATATTATCTGACAAAGAAAGAGTTAACTATTCTCTTAGGAAGAACATTTCACTTGCTGTTGTTCATCAGCCTATAGCTTTCATAGCCCACAGCTGGAAATACAGAAGCTCTGGCCCCAGCCTTGCTGGAAAAAAGTATGTAGGGAAAAAATGGAGAAAAAAACACTTATATTTCTGCCCAAAGGTAATATCCCTTCCAAAATATTACAAATTTTGTATGACATTATGCTCATTGCAATTTTGGCAACTTCTCCCTTGACAGGACATCTCCCATAGTTTTTTTCTCAGGAAAGATTATAAAAGTGTTGCAGGAGAGATAAACAATCAAATACGTCTCTGTGAGCTTCCACATTGTCCAGCCTACTAATACTGTTTGAAAGTGTTCATGACTTTCATCTAAATATTTTCTTACAGCATCCATCTCTCATTCCCACTGCTAGGGCATTCCATAGACAGTGTTTGGCTTAATTTTCAGGTGCTGGAATTGTCAGAGTCATGGTAAAAAAATGCCAATAAATTAATGATCTATAAGCTTCACATTGCCAAAAGGGGAAGAAGTTAAGAAAGCTAAAGCCCAGTGTTTTAAACTTGATTACATAGACTTTAACACCAGAAGAAGGAGATGGGCAAACAGAGGGAAGCTTCAGGGTTTTTATTTTGACAGCCAAAATGGCATTTTGGATCTAAGCAAAAAATAACCATATAAGAGGTTTCATCTTCACCACAAATACCACCCTCACCTCTCTGAAAAAAAGCAACCCTAAAACCAAAACAACCTACAGTAAAAAGCTTAAGAAAATGTGTTTCATTCACCCTGCTAAAGATCAGGTCAATATCTGACCACCTTCCAGGGAGCTTTTCCTCCTTTCACAACACAGCTTCCATTTCTACCAGAGTTGCCTTCTCCACAGTTTTCTTCCCTTTCAGAAAACATACAGAAGACAAGTTTACCTGCTCCAGAAGGAAAAATGCAGTCAATGCATAAGACATTTCACAAATTACAAGTGTTACAGTCCAAGATAACGTTAAAATTTATTTTTGTTTTGGATCTGTCTAACCATAGAAGGGCCAGGTGCAAGGAGACTTTATCTATCAATTGACACAGGCAAAAATTTTAGAGCCAGGCAAAAGAGGTAGAGAGGAAAAGAAGATATAAGAGAGAGAGAAAAGTGGAGAAAAAGGCTTAGAAAGTGGGAAGAAAGAATGGGAGAGAGTCACCACGAGGGGTCCAGCTGTCCCGCGAGTTTCTTCAAGGCACCGCTGATCCTGGACAGGGTCCAACGTGGGATGGTGGTGGGCCAAGAGACAACAGAACAGCCACAGCATGGGCATCCATGAGTTCCTGTTGTTCTGAAGGGGCAGCTGTCAGTCAGCTGCCACAGAAGCCAGGGCCATTGGCATCAGAGCCATTGCAGACAGGCTGCCTGGAGGGGGGGAGCTTCCGCAGAAGGGTGCAGTCCCCCACCCACTCATCAGTTCTTATCTCTTTCCAGGGGCCACTCCCTCTCTGTTTCTGTTCCAGCCACCTCAGCCAGGTACATTAGCAAGTACAATCAAGGTGGCTTCCTGCACCCTGGCCAGGGTAATCGTGCCTCCAGGGACATCCCAGCATTGCAGGCTGACCCTCAGGAAAGGGGAGCAGTCTCCACCCAGTAGTTCTTATCTCTTCCCGAGGTGTCACCCCCTGCTCAGTTCTGGCCAGGCAGGTCTTCCACCCAAGCCAGGGCTATTCTCTTTAAAATTGCTCTTTTGAGACAATTGCAAATCAGTGAGGTCAGACTCTCACAACAAGCTGCAGGTGCTTGTTCATATGAAACTATTGCCCCAGCTCAAGCCATTACAAAAAGGCTAAATATGAAAGATGGTGTGCATCTAACAAGCAAGATTACAGCCTTTAGGGTGGGTTGGATGATCTTTACACAACAATTAATCTTTCTGATGTTACAGCATTTGTGATTAATTAGGTGCTAATGAAGTATGGGCTTCCTTAATAATTCTAATAGGGCAAGAAGAAGCTTGTCCTGGGTACTGCTATCACATTCAGAGTGGGTGAATCAAGTTCTGCTAGTGCAGTGCTCAGATTGCCTGGGTGCATGAAGTCATGGCACCAGGTGGGACACTTGGCTCATCTTCCTGATGTCAGCACCAGCAAATGAGGGAGGCAGATCCCAGAGGATAAGGCCAGTAATGAGGAGAAATACAGGAAGCAGAACACTTGATATTAGCAAGGATCTAAAAGTTCTGCCAGCTGGTGCCAGACATTTAAGGCACTGATTAATACATATATATTATATATATATATACACATACATAAAACACAGACATTGTTGTGTCCAGCAGTTTCACTTCAGTTTGGGGGCTTGAGAATTACTGGTATTTCACCTAGTTAAAGCACAGCCTACTAACACTAAGAGTAATGAAACAAAATTGCAGAAACAGGGCAGGACAACAAGACAAGAGGACACAGTCTTAAGTTGTGCCAGGGGAGATTTAGGTTAGATATTAGAAACAATTTCTTTACGGAGAGGGTGATCAGGCAATGGAATGGAGTGCCTGGTGAGGTGGTAGATTCTCCGTCCCTGGAGACATTTAAAAAGAGACTGGATGTGGCACTCAGTGCCAGGGTCTGGTAACTGCAGCGGTGGGTCAAGAGTTGGACTTGATGATCTCTGAGGTCCCTTCCAACCTGGCTAATTCTATGATTCTATGATTCCATTATTATACAATGTTTGCAGGTGCATACATAATTGAGCATTCGCTATATCTCATTAGAAGTGGTTCCTACATCTCTCAACAAGTGTCATACTTTCCAAGCCACAATCAAAGCTCTAAATCATAAAAAGCCACATCAGGATGGGTAACTGGTCCCACCTAGTTTGAGGAACAAATGTATCCAAATGGATAATTTCAAATCTGCTTAGGAAAGGGGATGGTTGTGACCACAGCCCTCCCTGCAAACCCAGAAACAGTTATTTATTTTTATGTTTATAAGCTCAGGCCCTAAATTTGCTTTCTTAGTTGTCCTAAATATTTGAACACTAGAACATATAGCTACAATTTGCATGGATGAGAACTTGTTCTGCCAACCAGCAGGTATGCTAGGACTGGAGAGCCAGCACAAACAACAGGGTAAGGGAGAACCAAATGATTAATTGTAATGATCAAAAAAAGTCTACACGCATCTTAAAAATCTATTAATACAGACTAATTTTGTAACAAAATATAATGAAGCCCATTGCATGTATGTGAAAGATTGATCGCCCAGGTTGTTGCAAGCCCTAGTGGCAGCAGACCAGAAATTTCAGGGGTTCTTCACATATTTTTCTTCCCAGTCTGTTTCCTCCTAATTTTGTTGCTCTTCTCACTAAATCCCTAACAGTTCTTAGAAGTTTTCAATTGCCCTATTTGCAGTGGGGTGGGGTGGGATGGGATGGGATGGGATGGGATGGGATGGGATGGGATGGGATGGGATGGAATGGGATGGGATGGGATGGGATGGGATGGGATGGGATGGGATGGAATGGGATGGGATGGGATGGGAGGGGATGGGATAGAATGGAATGGAATGGGATGGGAAGTTACCATCATGTTGCACTTCTCTGCTGACCTTGTGGCTATTAGGTCTGTGCCTGTGCTCACATCTTCTTGTTTAATAACGGCCAAAAGAAAAAATGACAATTGATTTCTTTGTCTAGAGGGACATATTTGATTTTGAAACTGCAATTCTATTTTTAAAGTTGGAATTGACTAGCTGATGAACTCATCTAACTATATAAATGAAAATTACACAGTTGTTCATCAGAATAGATAACAAGAACTATTAGTACTGAAAAATCTGCTCTTCAGTTAATCCACTGGTTTGATTTTCTTCAACATTTCTGAATCCAGTACTCGCTGTGCAAATATTTTTTTATATAAATTATTGAGTCACTAGCAAGCTTCTGCCCCCGCATAGGTTGGGAGAATTTCCACGAGAAGCTTTAATAGCAATATTTGCTTTAAAAGGATTATTTTTCAGTCCATTCTAGAAGGTCACTTCATTGAATTTCAGGAAACCTTACAAATTACAAGCCTTCAATGTGAGAAGTTTCGTGGGTAAAGTAACTTGACTATATATTCATAATCTGTCATGCACCACTAAGAGTGCTGCATGAAGTCACCCGCAGTGGAACGACAAGAATGGTTGTTTCAGAGTGAAGAGAACAAGAAATTCTCGAGAGAATTTATTAGTAGACGGCAGGATATAATTTTATTTTATCTTAAGTGTTTTGCCTTTGAAGTTAAACTGCTTGCCACAATTATACTTCAAGGTTCCGACAATGATTAGTCATGGATCTTTGTTATTATTTCACTGAATCATCAAAGGAAAGCCTGTTAGATTGATTTCTGCCAAAGATGAGTTTTTGTCAAAGATAAGTTTCAGAAGTAAAAAGAAAAATGTAATTTTTCTTTGTATGGAAGCAAAGGTATTAAAAATACACAGATAATTATGTTCTAACATAGGAGTTCTTTTGTGTGTAAAGAACAGCCTCTTACAAGTAAATGCATAGGGAGCTAACTACATTAACTACATCATTCCTTTTAATAGGATTTGTCTGTTTCCCCCTGTGTACTGCTGTGAAAGTTAACTCCAGCAGGACCCACCTAAAAGGCTTTGTACTCAAGACAGCACTGCACCAGGTGGAAAATCCAAAATGAAGAAATCTGCTTCAGCTGCATCAAAGAGAACATGAATTTTCCTGTGCTTAATAGAGCCCAGATGAAAGGGAGAAGCATTACTGCAGTACAACATTCTGCTCTACCTAATTAGTGTCATAGAATGAAAAGTGCACTAGGTTATGTAAGTCTTCTTAACATTAAAAAGATCTTTCCAGTATTCTCTACATAATTATACAATAATCAAAACACAACCAAGGACTATCAAATTCTGCAAAAGATTTTTTTCCAACAGTTTCTGTGAAACCTATTGTAATGAATTCTTAGCAACAAGCAGAGAAGATCCTCTTTGCACTTTCTAATTAGATTTTCATCCCGAAAATAAGGGCTTATTGGACCAACCTATTGGGCCAGGTTGAAACCAGGATAGCATGAATACTGCTAATATTATAAACCAGGTAAGACCCAACAAACCCATATTGAGCACCCATGCAGGACTCAAGCCTTTACTGAGCATAATATCAGACTGTCAAAAAGAAGCCTGGAAATAGGTGCTGGAATTACAAATTTGATCACTTTGTCAGTATTACTAAATTTAACAGATTCTTACACTACCACGTGTTTCTTAATTAACTCAACCTCTTCAGTTGCCCTCTGAATATAGAAAAGACTTGAGTTTGAACTGCTGTTATGGGACCAGAAAGGACACTGATGGACAAGTGAGTACTTTCAGAGGCAGATTGCCTTTGCCCATGCAGTTCTCTCTTTCACCCCTCTGTTCTCCTTTTTCACTGAGGATTTAAGTATTCTCCTGATTTAGCTAAGCCATCCTCTATAGGATATAGGTGCAGAACAGTGTCAGGGGATTTACAGAGCATTCAGTCTTGAAGATTTTGAAAACAAAATAAAAGATCCTTTGAAGACACTGTCATCACGGAGTTTTCAGGTGTAACTAGGGCATTGGTTATCCTGCTAGAAGTTGGTTTTATGTTTTTACAGGTTTAAAAAATACATGTATAGTGTGCTACAAATGTAGGCTACTCCATCAAGCAATGGGGGAAAGGGGGTGTTGAGGGAATATTTAGAAAGGACCACAATCTGTATCACTAAGGAGGACATTGTCCTGCAACTGACCATAAAAATCTCATTTTTAGAGAACAAGACACACAAAATCCTTTCATGTATTTAATTTCAGTCAGCAGATTTTACTGAAGCCATAAAAAATAGAGGAATATGATAATAGCAAATGAGGAGCTCAGAGTAAGCAAAGTTGGGGAAAAACAATTTAAAGGGGTAGTAGGAGATTTCGAAGCCCATTCACAGTACAGAGTTTCTAAAATCTTCAGTGCAAGCAAAAAGAGTTGTTGTGCTCTCTGATTTCTTTTCCTCCTCATAGGGAGAAATTTTGTAGGGGAAACTAAGGGCAGGGCAGCCTTCACTCTAGGCAGTCAGTTATGTGGTATTTGAAGAGCAATGAACTTCATTCTTCACACCCCTTCTGTTGCTGCCAGCAATCTGAAATTAAATAAATCAAAACAGTGAAGGGATGTGGTCTTTTGTCATCTCAATCACTTATATTCCCCATGCTCTGATTCACTGAAATTTGTCCTGGTATCTTCAGATGAAGGCTTTTTTTTTTTTCATGAGTGTCAGACCCCCCCTAACTAGTACTATCTCTACAAGATGACACCACAGAAACGTGTTCTATTTCCTGAGGTCACAGCTCAAATTCCTCTTATCTGTGTGTCCATTTTCAGAAGGAAAATTTGAATTTTTAGGTTACTTCAGCTATTTGTTCCAGGATTCTTTAGCTGCCTCAGTTCAGCTATTTTTGAAAAACTGGAGTTAACAATTAATCTGACAAATAAGTGCTTTAGTAATAAATACTTCCTGTGAATTAACTCACCACTAAAGACCAACTCCAGTGACTGTGAGAAAATGACTCCTTAATAGCAAAATTATGAACCAAACCATAGATCTCTAACCTATACTGAGAAAGAACTGAGCCAATAAAGACTTTGGAAACTTCTAATGACATTTTAATATCTAGTGTAGTATGACCTAGCTAGTCAATAAGAGAATTGCATTTGGAATGGAGGCTTACATAATGTAGTTCATCTAAAATGCTTTCCTAGAACTTACTGGCTGAATTTTGCACACTGGATTTGAATATAATACTGCTTTTCATTTCTTTTTTTCAGGCTGTTATCACAAAGCCAGAAAAACTGTGAATGTTCATCACAGACTTTTTCCTTTCTGTCTGTTATTTTCTAGCTTGAACAGTTTGCAACAATTCCTCTTTGAATTCAGTGCCATATTCAAATGAGAAAATAAAACTTGGGCATACATTTATATTACATTAATTTTAATTCCCATTCCATGTGCTTTTCACAGCTGCTCATTTTATTGCATTGCTTTTCCAAATGAAAACTCCAGCTGCTCCAGACTTGCAAGCCATATAATACATGTTGTATAAGGCTCTTTCAATAGACTGTTCCAGAGACTCAACTGTTGTTGTTTTCCTCATCTTCCACCCCTAGCCAGGGAATCTAGTGTTTAGCTTCAAGCTGCAAATGTATCTCAGATTCCTAAGAAAATGAAGCATGTCATCCTAGTTTGCCTTTTTTTTCTCTCTAATACATTTTAGCCTGTGGCTCTATTTTTAAAAAGTTCAGCAGAGGCAGATGTTTCCATCAGAGCTGGCTTATAGAAGGTAAAAAAGGTGTTTTGGTTAAGAAGAAAGACTTTGACCACAGCATTAATTCAACCCTTTTCAGACATCAAAGAATCCATGTTCATGCACAGCCTTGAGACATAGTCCTTATGATGTAAGAGTTATTGATCCTGATGTTGAAGTACTCTTACATATAAGAAGTGGTCCAGCTGAAAACCCTATAGCCTGGCTACTGGCCACTGCCAGTCAATAGGACAGGGGGAGCTGTGCCAGTGTTTGCAGGAACCCTACACTGTAGCATCTCCCACAGAGCAGTTCCAGAATACAAGTGGTCCATTACCCCAGAGAGGCTCAGCATTAGGTCTAGTCACAGTTTTCCTCAGACATAGCTTTGGGACACCAAGAAATTAACAAGATAAGAAGTTCAGGCTCTGAATGCAGTTAATTCCTGAAACAAAATTAGATTATGGGCAGGAAAACTGAATATGAATATAGTATGCACACTCCTACTTCTTGGGAAGTTAATGAAAGACAATTTTGCTTTGTTTTTCTGTGAAGACTGACAGCAACATCTCCTGGGATGGTGATGGGAAGCCAGTTGCATATTCAATGATCTTGCTTATCTCCACAGACCTCACCAGCTGCATGCCTGTATTTTATTTCTCACTGCTGAATAAACTTCTAAAGAGACACTTGCCAAAGGACTCTATCAGGCTGTGGCTGGGGGGTTGTGAGTTCTTTTGTTTTGAGGGGGTTTTTTGGAGGTTTTTTTTTAATATGGAGAGGAAGATATTCTCTCAGGATTTCACATTCAGTTCATTACCACCAGTTCTGGCTGTCTGTTCCCCCTGATTTTTCACAGAAGACCCAGTCTAGATAAATCTGAAAGCTTTCAAAGCTTAGAGCTGCTCAAATAAACACCTGCAATCCTGCAAAGGTGATTAGGTCCTTCTCAAGATGGAAGGACAATAAATAACATATTAACTGTTTAATGAGTAATGCAGTAAATTTATTTGGAATGTTCCTCAGTCTCCTCCCAGCTCTCCCCTTTCTGTTGCAATATGATAACTAATCCTATTGCTTGTGAGCTGACACAAGATCAAAGCTAAAAGGCTGGGCAAGTTCTAAAAAAAAAAAAAAAAGTGCCTATTAATAGCCACTATTACAGCTATGAGTCCCAGACTCACCTTGTCTTTACGTCATTTGAAGACAAGCTCCTTTAATTTTGGGTGGTTTTGTGTTCCTTTAATTGGGTGGTTTTAATTTTCTATCTAAAGTAGCTGAGTTTTTGCCCTTAGCTTTTGAAGCTCTCCTGCAAAGGGTTAAGATTTCCAATTGAAACAGAAGTAATCCCTCCCAGAAATGACAGCTTCCAGAGAAAATAAATGTATATCAAAAGTGATGGAAAGCTCCAAGAGTCTGACTATTAAATTGCAAAGCCCAGAAGACACAGATAATACAGCTCAAACACCCACCTGCTGAACAGGGTGAGCATTCCATTGTGCTCTTTGCTTATCATTTTGTCTATAACCTGTCATCACTGATGTCTTGATGCAACTTGCCAAAGGAGAAGATAGGAATCGTTATGCCACTCATTACTAACAATTACCTGATTGTAAGAAACATTCATTTGTGACAGCCATAGATTTTTTTTTTTTTTTCACATGCTCAAAATTCAATAAAACTCCACACCCCTTCATTGGTCATCCACGTTGCTGTGGTGGTGATTAAATGTAATTATCTACTTGATGTGGGTTTTTTCTCTCAAGTGACTGCATTTCAAAATCCAGAGATTAAGTACTTCTGCAGTATTTTTTTTGCCAATCTGTAATACCAGCTGGGCAGTAAATTAGATGCACTTTCACACTTCAGTATTGTCTCATGTCTGATGCTGAAACTGTATTGATGAGCTTTGCGCTCACTTGAAATAACCAGGAACTGAAATGGTGAATGTTATAGTTTTGTTATACATAATCAAGCCCATCAGTGGAAGTGGGTTAAAATGCAAGGGAAGTTTTAAGGGAGAATGTGAAGCAAGTAATATTTTGGTTACCTTCAGGAAATTTTTTTCTGTGAAAAATTAATTTAGAAATAAAAAATCCCACTGATTTCCTGCTTTTCTCTGTCAGAAAATTTTGCTCTATATTTCTCAACCAATACTTTTCCAAGGGCTACCCTACCAACTGCTAACCAAGTCTAAATCAAGATCATACACTAGGACATCCCCAGTCTCTGCTTGGCATTTGCAAAAATGGTTTTTCTTCCACTATGGAAGTAGTGTGTGGGCCACCTTTGAGCTCCAGGTTGTCCCTCAGGTTCATCCCATAGAGATGTCATCTTCTTACAAGTAAGCAGTGCTGCCAAGTCAGTACAGAAGCAGAAACATGCATAGGAGGATACTCAGGTTACAGAGTAAATGCCTGTAGCACAGCGTAGGATTAAATTCAGGCAGAAGAACTCTGGAAAATGGACCCTGTGGAGCACAGGAACATCATGGACAGGGCCATGTGCTGTTCTGACTCTTCCACAGTGTCCATAGGGTCAGTGAGTGCCCAAGGCACTGTAGCAGAACAGTATTGGCCCAGTCATGAAGTTACAGTTAGATTTACAGGTCTGGATGGTTAAAACATGGAGGAAATGTTAAAAACATCTATATGTGTATACCCGCAGTTCACTTCTGTCTATATCTAGCACAAAACCACACAACTAAACCATCTTTAAAATCAATTAATACTGGAATGGATCTTCACCAGACATGATAGTAGCACTGTGAAGAAGGCAAGAGAATATCAGGGAATCCTCCTGTCTACTGTCCTTCTGACTTCTGCATCTCCACCCTAGATTACAGCCAAACTGCTGGAAGGATGCTTCTTCCCACAGGTTTTTTCCCAAAATTTCTGTGTCACACCGACCTACTTACATTTTAGTCTGAAAATGAAACATGTACCAGTAAAAGACTGGAAAGAAAAATACTGAGGTGTTCCAGGCCTGCTTGGCACTACTGGGCTTGCTAAAAAATGGAGGAACCTTGGAGAGCTGACTGGAAAGTATCCAGCTGCTGAATTCCCTTGTTTTTTTATCTTTGTCAGTCACCTGGTCATTACAGTTCAAATATTCTGTGTCCTTTGAGGAAGGTCCATTTACCCCATACTCTGCTTTGAAGAGACTAATCTTTGTCATATCAAAAGCATCAAAACCAAATGTCCATACATAATGTTTTCATTATGGTTTCGACATGAGTAATATAGATTCTTAAAGCAATTTCCAGCCATTTTCATTTCTCACTTGCTGCAGGATACGTTGCTCATATTTTCCTCTGAAGTGAAGCAAAGCCCTTTTAAAACCCACACCTATGACGCCAGGTTTATACCCACTGAAATCAGAATCTTTGTGGTGAACATCTTACCAGTACTTGTAAAAACACAGTTTGCTAACTCAAAAATAAGAGATCATCTAAGCATCAAAGATTTCTACAAGGACAGAAAAGACAGAGGTTGTGGGTCTTTATTTTTTTCAGAACTCATTGTCATGATACTGGCCCTCTGCTTAGGAGCCATTTATCATAAGGCTGTCCTTAGCTCGGAATTACATATAACGTTAAAAAAAAAAAACAACAAGGTGAAGAGCTTGGTATTTCCTAGTTGAACTGAATTTTATGTCCTAGAGGACAACAAATATGTGAGAGAATTTTATCCTAAATTTAGACATGAAAGACAAAGTACTCAGAGCACATAAACTTGAAGGTGGCATATTTCTTGGTTTAGAAGTCCCTTACAGAAACACGTGTATAAAATCTGCATCTTGGGTACAGGAAAACACCTCATATGAGGTATATTCTGCACATACACAGGAATTGGATTTGATCCTGACTACTTATACACAGCAAGTCAAATCACCCTGGTGCCTCTCAGATCTACTCTACTTGCATGACAGAGTTTAATTCCAATTTGATGCATCAGGGTTCTTACAGACCCAAAGGAAATCTATATTTGACATGTGCATTACTTCTGTATGTCTGTACAGAACTACCACTCTGGTCAGGATGCCAGGAATCTGGAAATCCCAGACAGATGGCCAAACTCCTCAAATTGATAACACCAAATTTCTGGGAGGAAAAAGAGAGGATATCTGAAGAAACACAAGTAAAATAACCCGAGCCACAAACCTTGATGTGCTGTGTTCTGCTCATGGTATGCTGTAGTTCTCTGCCATGATTTGACTTTTAGTTCTTGTAAGTCTGGAAGAACTCAGTCTTATATGTGTCAGTATACAAGAAAAAAATTACACCACGTGGTCTGAATAATGGGGTTTGTGCTGTTTTCTTTTTGGGGGAAATTCAGTGTCATGATAGAGGAAATGGCTACAATAATTTTAGATATAATTTTTCATGCGACTTCTCTGAATTACTTTGTTTATCCTTTAAGAAGGAGCTGCAGGATCTTCACACTGTGTAAGAGCATTTTGTATTGAAATTTCCTAGTTCTTTTACAGAAGAAGTGAAACCAATGCATTGAGAATATGGTGAGAGCAACAGAGACATTGGTAAGAGAAATGAATGGTTCGCGAGGGAAAGTATGGAAGACTACATACTTAAATGACAAAGTCCTTTAATTCTAAGAGGACATCATGTTCCTCTTGGTCTGGTGAAAGAGAAAGTAGCAAGGAAATATCTTCTTAGACTGAGTTAGATGCTAGTTTCTATGGAGACAAGTTTCTCCAGTCATTTGTATTTGCAGACATTAATAACCTCAACAATACAGAGCAGCAAGAGCTTAACCCTGGATTGAACCCCATATTGAGCACATTCTGTAGGGAGAAAAATGAATCTCTAAATTAGGTATAAGAGCCATTATACAATCTTGTTAACATACAATCTTGTTAACTGGACTCTGGTAGTACCAAGTGAAAAAACCTGAAGAGTCATGGATCTTCATACTTTTTCTCCTCTTATTCAAATGTCTCTTGCACAGACACCTGAGTGTGCAGCATCATCTGCACCCTGGCTGTCCCTGCACACCTGATCACACATACAGCTAAGCATTAATTACCAAACCTCTGGTTGCACCAGCACACACTAAGGGGTCAATGGTTCCCAAACCTAAACCAGCAACTGGCCATGCAATTGAAGTCATTAGATAAGAATGTGAAGATCCATGTGATTTTTGGGATTGAACAAACAGGAAAGGATAGCAGTTACTTTCGAATAGCAGGCAGAATCAAACCTACATCAGAGGGGGTTTTTTTTCAGACATTCCTTTCTCCCATCCCTGCACATACTTTGATTTCTGCTATGTTATTTTAAACAGATGAAATCCTTTACAGTGAACATTTAGCTATCAGATATGTCTTTTACACTGGCAATACAATATGTAGATCGGACTACTAATTTTCTAGGGTTTCTTTTGCAAGGATTAAAGAGAGAGAGGAGCTGATGTTGTTTAAACACTGAATTGCTCAATGGCATTCAACAGCAATATTTAACACTTGAAACTTCCGTTTCATTATTTTACTATTTAGTTAATGGAGAAATCTACCTTATAATGAATAGAATCTCCAAGGTGGCTGGAAAGAACATTTTTAAACTCTTCCAAAATACACAAAGATTGCACAAGATTGTATTCTCAGTCTTACCTCTCTATTCAAGAGATGCAGGACTCTAAATTTATCTCTCTTGCACCAGCTATAAATTAAGTAATCCTATACATTACCCAATTTGAAGAGCAAAATGCCAGAGAAATTGGCCCACTTCTGGCTTGACCTTTGAAGTATTTAACAGAATTCCAGCCCTCCATGACCCTGAAATGCACATAATTACCATACTGCAATACTCAGAATAATTGCCAGAGATAACACAAAGGCCTGAATGTCCTGATTTTGAACATCACAGTTAGGTCTCCTTGAAATTCACTTTATCTCACTTCATTTTCTCTGTCAGAGTGCTGGGAAAATATTTAGTACCACTAGTCTTTTCTTGTGCCTCAGAGTTCTTCCTTGCCTGTAAAATATGCCAGTTCCAGGACAAACACCTGTTACTGCGAGTGGTTATCTGAGTTATTTTGGCACTGGTGGATAGGCTGAAACACTGAAACATAAAATCTTGTCAGTAGGATGTTCAGAGAGCTGAAAAAAAGTGCTAAGTGCCCACAGGACATGAAAATTTATTACTTTAAAAAGTCATTATACAGAGAGAATATACAGCCATATTATCTGTTGTTAAATAAGCAGAAATACACCATTTTTTCCCATTTTTGCACATGACATCTACACATCATCCTTAAAGTGTAACATAGAAGTACCAAATAGACAGATTCAATATGCAATGTTAAAAATCTTTCTAGATATCAGCAAAACACATGACACTTAGAAGAGAATGGACACAGTTCACACTTTCAGCACCATGTGCTTTGAGAAGTCCTATAATGAGTAAGTAAGCAAATCTGAGGGAGGTAGATCAAGGGAAAGCTGGATTTCTTGGCTGGACATTGTCTACCTGGAGCTTACCAAGGCTTTTGATACGGTACCTCGCAGCCTCCTCCTGGAGAAAATGGCTTGTAATGGCCTGGACAAGTGGTCTGTGCAGTGAGGGGGGCTTTCAGACCCATTTTATCTAATGTACCCAGGTCATTTGGTAGCTGAAATCCATTTAATTGCTCGAGGTTAGATTTTAAAATTACAGGGTTTTTTCTTTACTTTTTTTTTTTTTTTTTTTTTTTTTTTTTAAATGGGAAGGTTTTGAGGTTTATTCGGGAAGTTAATGGAAACAGTGTCACCTAGATTCCTTAACAAAAATATCAGAAATGAGAGAGAGAGAGGCAAGGAGGAAAGTGTGCTGGCAGCTTGGAGGATGAGCACCCATAAAACAGAGAAGAACTGAACTTGGTGTGGAAAAGACACAGCTGAAACTGCAGCAAGGCTGTGAAAAGGCTGAGGTGAGGCAACTGCCAGGTGACAAGTTGCTGAGGAGGAGGAGGAGGAGAAGGAGGAGAAGAAGGAGGAGGACGAGGAGGACGAGGATGAGGACGAGGACGAGGAGGAAGGGAGAGATGATCTGCACCAAGCACATGTCTTCAGAGGGAGGGGCAGAGCTTTGGGGGCATTGGGTGGATGCAGGAGGGACACCCATGTTGCTGTGTCCCTCCTGGGCAGAGAGGCCCTGGTGCAGTTCTGGCCTCCCTGTGCAGGAGAGGTCGTAGGTCACAAAGGCAGGGGGAAAAGGTGGAAAAACAAAAAAAAGAGTTGGAGAAATAGCACAGCTGAGCTGGCATTGATGAGCAATTTAACACTGAGATCTTGGAACAACTTAACACTGAGATGAAAAAGACACTCAAGAAGGATGACAGACCTTGAGGAGGTGAAGATTCACTGAAAAAGGTGGAAGAGAGGGGGTGGAGAAAGAGCTGAGGGAGAAAAGAGAGTGCAATACATTTGAGCATGGTCTTCATGCCTGAAGGAATCATTTTCATTTTCAAAATATCCAAAGAGTGGAGAAAACTGGAATTGTTTTTGTGATGACATACCTCTTTCTACAGGTTTATAAACTATCAATATTTCCACTCAGAAAGCCTGTCTCTCAGTATCAGCTTAAGCCCTTTTAAAATCTACTGTAAAACACAGCACACCATCTATAGTTGATTACAGGAAGAGCAGAAAGCCTTCTCTTCCACACAGGGAGGGAAAGAGAATACTCAGTCACAAACAAACCCCATCATCGGTCCTCCAGACTCCAGTTCTCACAGTTAACAAACTGCTGGTTTCCTGATGCACATGCAGCTCCTCTTTGAAAATAGCACATATCCAACACCTCAGAGCTTTCCAAAACCTGTGGCAAAGCAATTAGAAAGAAAATTGATACATTATTGATTGCAAACTTGGCAAGGTTTCATGCAGATAGTTGCAATTATTATAGTGCTCCCCTTCTCTCTGCACTAATTTTCCACTTGACTAACCAAGAAATCAGTTTGGATTCAAGACAGAGTGTGTTTGACAACTCTGTTACCCAGTTGTGTTCTGGAATTCAAACATATCTGATATGTCAGGGAAGACTTTTCCTGATGCTCCAGTACCTAAAACATAAACCATTATTATTAATAAAATTAAAAGATAAGCGCCATTTCTTCATTTCAATGAGTGCAAAATGAATGCTGTATATATTTAGAAAACTAGTGAGCCTCTACAAAGCTGATCCAGCTAAAAATGTACTTCTTCTTCACTACCAGAGCTCCTCCCAAATGGTGGTGCATAAAATGTGCTGAGGGATTTAGCTATAACTCCTTAGGACTGCATTTCCAGGATTCTCAGGAGGCCCTTTGTCCAGCAACCTACAAACTGCCATTTGCTGTTGCTTTGACTGGCTTTGAAATGAAAAATCACAACTTGGTTCACACTGATAAGCTCATTGTTTCACCACTCTGAAGGGACCCTGGTAAACCCACCTGCACACCATAATGAGGAAATAGTGACATGGCCATTTACCCAAACTGTACAAAGCATGACAAGATTTTGAGGAAGTAAATGCTTACATCCAAATCACAGAGTATTTTTCAACAATAGCTCATACTGCTCAGAGCCCTCTGAAAAAAATTATGTAGTGACTATATTTTCTGATACTTGCAGATGGGAAATATTTTTTTTGGTGGCTGCTGAAAACCTGCAATTAGTTATTGCATCTTACTCTATCCTCACCAGCAGAAAATTCTTCATGAGAGAGCACAGAATAATATGTGTTTGGACACAAAGGTAATGTAAAACAAAGGTTTTATAAGAATAATCCTTGGTCCATGGGCTTCTGCACTAACTCCATGGTTACGGAGATGTATGTTGCACTAACAGGGCCTGGGAGGAGTGGGTGAACTGAACAGAAATTAGAACTTTTTTTTGTTGAGGAGTGAGTCTTCTCAAATACTCACTCTGTCTGATCCCTGGAGTGCCTTGGAGCTCATGACATTATTACTAAGGCATGACCCTAACCAGAAAGTTGTCCCAGCAGCATATCCCACACAGCAGCCACTCATGGGCAAAGGGAACAGAGAGAACCTGGCCCACAGCAAAACCCCCAACCATGCCCAGTCCATGTATTTGCTTTGTGGCACCAGCTGCCTTACTCTACAATCCACCTCCTTCTGGTGTGCCACTACAAGATAAACAGATGCTGTCAGCAGTCCCCAGCCCCTCTGGATCCAATAGATGTGCCACATCGAGGGAGAAAAAGGATGGTCACGGATTCCCAACCTGTAACTCTAGTAGGCATTAAAGGCTGAAACACCAAATGGAAAATATAGCAAATCAGGACAGGGATGTGGTGGGTCCATGTGACTGCTTTATCAGTGCAGCTTTTATACCTTAACCCTCATTTATTTTGGTTTACAGTCATTAGAACACACAGCATGTGCCAGCCCAGGGAATGCCTGGAGACTCACTGACTCTCCTCTCACACCCTTCATGTCAGTGACAGCCATAACCAATTCCCAGGCCAGGCTATGGAACTGCTTGGAAAGGCAGCACAAAGTCAATTCCTACAGGTCTGCATCCTTTTTGTCCCACTGCAGAAGCTCCCTCAAAGCAATCCTGGTCCCTCTCTCCATGCTACAGACTAGAATAACAGCAAAGGAAGGTTTTTAATACTGTTATTTATTATCTCAGCGCAATGCCCACAGAGAGTTTTCTGACTCAAGCACTGGAAAAGAAGGGTCTTGCTCTGTCTATAATGCAGCTGTACCAAAAGAACAGAGATATAGTTTGCTTACTGTTCATGTGGGACATCGTAGCAGTGTTTGAAGAAGCCTGTGCACTCTCTCAAATAATAATATTAACAGCTTGTTCAAGCCAGAGTTCTTGATAGAAACATCATCAACACACACAGGGTGTGAACTCACTTGTTCTGTGCTGGAATACAGAATTTTGCTTTTTGTTGTATTTTTTCTAAATTTTTTGGTTTTGGTTTTCTGATAGTAGTTTTTCTCACTGATGTCAACAGTGTTCCCTGTGATATTGTCAAAAGAAAAGAAGAAAGGAACCAACAAAGCAACCTTTTATACAGCAGAAAAAGGAGAGCTTCCACCTGGCAGTTAAAACATTTCTTTAAAGCAAGTGGTAAGAAAAAGAGGACAGAAGCAAAGAAAACACATTCCCTCAGAGGGGATTAAACAGAACTGTGCTGCATACAGAGCTATAAAGCAAAAGCGGTTTCAAGCACAACAAATCAAAGCTTAAGTATCTGCTGCTTGGATCTGCCTGGATGCTTGCACCCTCCCACAGTATCTGGACACTGCAGATTCGCTTTAAATTCAGCTGTTTCAAAGTGGCCATGAGTAGTTACTCACTGAAATCTGACAGTTTGCCTTTAATAGTTTTTGGGTTTCTCCGAAATTGGTTTAATATTGACATACATCAGCATTTATTTTATCGTGATTTAAAAATTGATTTTACTGGATAACTGTAGCATTCACATTCCTCCAAAATATTTGTAGAAATATAGAACTAACCAAATTATACTTACATGTTCTTTTTAACTTACACTTGGAGGATTTTCTTTTAAACTCAAGAAAATTATTTTCTGTTTCTAAACAATTACCTACTTTGAAAATTATGTATCAACTAATTTTTCATTATTGTTGTTTCAAGTGTTACAGGTTAAAACAAGGAAAGATTAATTCCCTTTGGTTGAAAAAGCACCATATTTCATACACACATGTAGCTAGAAAATAATTTGTGCTGACTAAAAAAAATAAATGCAGATTTAAAAGCTAACTGCTAGAAATGTTTTAATGGCTGCTTTCTGGGTACCAGATTCTGGATTCCTTACTGATAACAATTATTGTAATAATTAGGTATTTCAGTTTGGTAGGTATTTCAATTGCTCAGGTTCCTCTTCATCAGGTAATGTTCTGCAGCAGCATAAAAGAGTGCAAATAGCCCCAAATTTAGCCAGGAAGGACTGCATGTTGCTTTGAGTTTTGCCTATGAAGAGTTAAATGTAACTCCAGTAGGATCAGATTTGGTTTGGAACACATAAATCTGTGTTTTCATTATATCAGGGCTTCAGATCCAGAGTGGAAGTAAAACCTATGACATTAATTCTCTCTGGTGTATATGCAGGCTGCTTGCTAGCTAAGGTGCAGGGAGGTACCTAATCAAAGTCGGAATACACTTTAAAATACAGTGACCAACGGGAACTGTACACGTTGCAGACAGCATTCTTTTCCTTTAGAAAGAAGTTTAAGTGGAGGCAGCTGCACAGTCCAGTCTTCTCAAGGCTTCTTTTTAAGAGGGGAAGGTTAATATTTTGCTTTGAATGTATAAGAATGTGTATGCACAGAGATCCTTGCTGTGAAGAAGCCAGCCAAGTGTAAAATGCTTAAAACCTGTGTTACATGACTAGGATGCCTTGCTGAAGGAATCAAAGTAACTTCAGGCAATAAACTCCACACTCTGAAATTCCAGCACAGGTTCCAGCATAGTGCAGTGTGGTTGGGGGCCTGTAGGACTGATCCAGAAATTATGCAAGTCACTAAAATTGTTTCTAACTATTAAAAAGGGTTTATATCAGGCCCTAGGTCTCATAGGCAGCAGGCCATGTCCAGATTCCAGATCAAACTTGGGATAATGCATCATGTGTGTGTGTGGTGGGGAAGGAGCAGGCAACAAGATCCTGCTGTAACATTAACAGGAGAAGGAGCTGGTGAGCCAACTCACACAGCTTTAACCTCTCCTGGATATTTAATATTGTCTAAAATGTAGAGTTATGAAGGAAGAACTGTTATCATAAGAGAGTCATAAGCATCTGCCACTTGAACATGAGTTTTCTCTCAGGCACAGTAACACCACAGAAGTAATTCTGGGTTTAAATTATTAGCACGGAGTTTTCCTCTGCCTCCCTCAAGCACAGGCATTGCCCAATGAATTGCAGTGAAGCGACAAGACAAACATAATCTGCCTGAATATGGACTCAAGCCTAAATAAAGTGTTAAAATATTAAAATTTACAATAGCATCCCTAAGAAAATGAAAGGAGAAAAAAGAAAATTCACCCCTCATCAAATTTTGAACACTCAAACCTTATTTTCTATCATTTGCTGCACCTTTTATTTCCATATTATCCTGTGGTTCAAGTTAATGGTTTTGTTCTACCCAATATTATGCTAAAATGATATTAGAAGAACTACAAGGAAGAAAAACCTTGTACAACTCATAAATTTGATGAAAGTATACGCTAAACCATATTCTAAAAACTTACTTATTGCCACAGTTTGCCACTTCTAGCTATTGCATGTACAAACTTTAATTTGTTCTTCTGAACTTCTGTAGAAAACAGATTTGTATCATTTAGACAGCAGAGGACACTTACTGTTAGAGGAACACCTTTCTGCTCATAGCAAAATAAAAGAGTAGAACTGTAATGCTGGCCAAGGAGTACTGCTTTTTCTCAAGGATAAACAATATTGCTTTGCTCATCTTTTAGCAAGCACACTGTGGCTATCTTCCTTACCAAAGTCTCTACTTTTGCCTCTTTAAATCTTTATTCAAAGATTTCAGATTTCTACAACATCTCCAAACTATGGATGAGAAGGTTCCCAATGATGTTTTCTGTTGTTACAAGCTCCTGCCTGATCTGCCCAACAAACAAACAAACAAACAAACAAACACAACAAAACAAAACAAAAAACTATGAAGAGCTAAAATCCAAAACTGGATCTATGATTGCAAAATCCCTCTTCCACCTTTAGCTACACCAGCCATTCCTAAAAGCACCAAAATCTCACTGGGAAGATTGCTCTGCATGTGAGACAACAGATGGGATCCTGACAATCACTGTTTGGGGCGATGATACGTTGTAAAAAAACATAAGCTGTGTGGTAAAAAGAGATGGTATCTTTCACAAAAAATGTGTTTATAGTGTGCCATGTTGACTGTATCTGATGGCTGATATTACCCTAAAATTTATCTGCATGTAAAGTATAAAATATAATACCACCAAATAACAGGTATTTTTGCCTCAGATCTTTGTTAAAATAGGTGATTTTTACCTCCATTTGGTAAAGGTAAATTTCATGCCAGTGTATGTTGAGCGAACTGAATAGATCAGGTGTCTCAGAAGTGTTTCGGCCTTACCTTATTTCTACAAGCCCACTCCAAGTCTCTTCTTGACTTGCAGTTTCTCCTCATTGTGTTATGTAAAGCTGAATTAGTGATACCAAAGCAAAAATGAGTTCACTACGGCCTGCAGCTACTTACTTCCACAGAAAAAAAAAATCCAAAGAAGAAGGGGATTCACAATCTTCCTAGCTCAGGAAGAACTTTGTGAAGCCAGGACTAAAAGCCATGGATACAGCCATATGCAGGTCCTCATTTTGTGCAAGCTCTGTTGCTAGAACTTTTGCAATTCCCATGCCTGTAGTCTGACAGCTTTAATGAACAAATGCATAATTAAGAGAGTGCAATGCTATTGTGTGTATTAGCATTTAGCCAACACATTTTCAGAAGGAATGCTGTTCACCAAGCCATAATGAGTTTAAATTCATGTAATCTATTTGCTTCCCTTTTCTTCTTAAGTTGTGATGCTACCAGGAGACCGATTTAAATGACTATTTCAAACAGTACTTTGCAAATGTTTTTGTTATTAGCAAGGACTTGCCCATGTGTTTGAACAGTTTGTGATTTGGGCTGTTTGTGTACCATTTGTTTCAGCTATTCAATTTTCAAACATCTGCTGGGTCCCACAGTATTATTTTTCTTCAAAAAATATAGTTGCAATTTTAAAACCAGGGACTACAGAATAATGGATTTACACAGAAAATTTTCAAATTAATAAACATGAGAACTGAAATCTTCTGAAAATTTCAAAATTCACAGAGTTTTCTGAATGCAATGGGCTAAATATGGGTAGTTCAACTCCCATTTTTTTGCTGCTTTGGTTCATGAAGGTGTTCCTGCGTTGGTTTGTTCATATCAGAGCAACTCTCATCAAATAAAAGAGACATTTGGGCAGGAAATCTGTTTCTTAATAAGCCAAAGGAATGAAGTTGTACCTCTTCAAATTATCAAACATTTTGCCAGTCCAGAGGCAGAGGTTATCTAAAGTAAAGTAGGCACAAGTTACAATTGTTTAATCTTCAATATTAGATTAATTAGATTAATCATTGACTACATCAGAACACATAATTTCTTTTGTTCTCTCCCATCTTCCCAAATTCATACATTTTCAGAGACATAAATAAAAGTTAAAACGTAATTTCCAAAACCAAGGAGCAGGCAACACCTTAGTTAGGAAATCCTATAGTCTCATCCCACTTGTAAAATCCTTTTGTTTAGCTTTCGGTTACAATATTCAGCACCACCATTATTGGTGCTTGATTGCACTATATAGAATCTTGAACCAGTTCAATTTTAATGGGAAAGAGGTCAGTTAAGAATATAAATACATGAAAAGAGTTAATTTCAGTGGTTCAGTGGTCACTCTTCTACTGTTACTCTAAATAAAGTGCTTGTTAAGATTAATAGCAATGAAGCTAAGGCAAGCTAAACTCAAAAATATGTAAAATCCAACATGTACCTAAGTTGAATATAAACTAGGATTTTACAATAAAAGACTCCAGTGTTAATTTTGCTATTTGCACCCTATGCAGCTCTTTTGAAAAATGAATAAACACACCATGATATTTCTGTTCTTAACAAAACACAACACTTTGTTCCTTGAATGTTGTTTATTCTGGTACAAGAAGTTGAAAACATCTGTAAATCCCTGTGATCCGTTCTACAATGAAAAAAGGAAACAAACTTGACCCTGAAAATTTCTGTCCATGAGGAGGTGACTGAAAGTTTCCCAGCTGTGTCATATGGATGCTTTAGTGGCAATTGCTCAAAAGCCATTTATGCCCTACTCTGACTCTGAAAGTGGTATTATCTGTACAGATTTATCCACAAAGATTTCTAGAAAGGGTAGTCTTTTATCTAGAAATAAAAAAGCCTACATCTTTGAGCAGGTAAACCTGACTTTTCATGATGAGCAGAGGCTGGATAGTGCCTGGGAGCTGCATGATGGCTAATGAGTTGCACAAGAATTACTAGAAGAGCTTCTATAACTGGAGAGCAATCTCATGTAATCCAGCTTTGCTGTTGCTGAGTGAGTTTATCCCAAAATCTACCTAAAAGTCTCATTTCTATATTTGCAATTGAAGTATGAAAAATTATTGAGATTAATAAGCATGTTAATTAAAAAAAAATACCATCTTATGTTTGGAGGAGGAATCTCAGGCCTTAGTGTCCTGCAGGTGATAGTTGATGCCTACAAGGATATAAGAGAAACTCTTGCAAGGAAAGGAGCTGGTGCTGAACTCCCTTTCCAGAGGCTGCTCCAGCAAATCCCATCCATGCATAGGATAACAGAAGGGGTTGAGAAAGACTTCAGTGGAATTTTATACCCTTCTCACAAAATCCTTTCTCCTTTCCTGACTCAATGAAAGCCCAACAGCCAGTAGTACTAAAGGGGCAAAAAGTAGTACCCAAAAAGTATAGAATTGTGGAGGAACCAGAACTGCTTTATCAGACAGAAATGTGATCAATCATGTGATGATGTGGTAAAAATATGTCACCTTGGCAACTTGAGATAAACTCGTGAGAAATGTAATATGCTGCCCACGAGGTAGAAAATGAGAATCAGATTACTATTGAATCAAGATGCTTCCATTCTAGTTCTCAGTGCAGGTAAACAATTTGCCAGCTGATGTGGATAGATAAAATATTTCTTCTTTCTCTTTCTAAAGTGACTTTCATGTTTTAGCCATCAGTGACATATCAACACATCAGAGAGGTTAAACAAATAGCCATAGCAACTGGTGCTGATTAAATTTATTCTGGTACCTGGAAAAGAATAATGTGGTGTGTCTGTTGTATATTTTCTCACTGTTTAATTTGATTTCCTAGTCTGATTTTGTAACTGATAGAAGAAGGAAGGAGACAAAAGGTTTGTAATTAATATTCAGCAGAAACTTTGGGAAGTGTTTCTCCTTTTCAGATATTGCTTTTCCTTTTGTTCTTCTGAGTTTTGACTGTCAGCCTTTGTTCTTGACTTCTAGTTTGCCTCACAGAGATTTGGTGGTTTACTGAGAAATTCACTTTTCCCTTTTGTGCACTTGCTAGGTTTTGTTTCAGTATAAGCAACACCCTGAATTATATATCATTTCTGTGCCACAGTAGCTGAAACCCAGGCAAAGCTTCTTAACCCTCTGAGATGTGGCACACCATCTTCCTATCAAATGCTGGTTCCATGCAGTATCCTGGTAAAATCCAGGAGATTAGTTCAGTCATGCCAAAGCCCACATGCAATTTGTCAGTCTATGAATTTCAACTAGAAATTCGTCATTGCCATGATGGGAGACTTTGAAATGTAAATTATAGAAATTTCCTAAACTTCAGGCATAGATTTTCTTTACTTGTTTTCTTTCTTGACCTTTGGCTGTATTTCTGTATCACCCTCTAGCACTCATTATGCATTCACATCTGCATGTGTTGTGCATACACTGCTTTTTTAAAGTCTGTATGCATTTGTGTTAACATTTATTCTTTGAAATTCTCAGCAATTTTAAATCCCATTGTTCCACAATAGTTATTGCTCTGCCAGTTGTATAGACAGTGGCTTGTATAGCTTAGCTGCAGTGGATTTCCATTAAGGTTGAACAAGAAGGAATACTTTGATGGAATAAAAGTAGGTAGCTAAACAAGTACAGCACGTCAGCAAAGCAAATATTATTAATTATTATGTACTAAGGTATTCTTAAAGTAATTAAGTAGTCAGAATTTAAAGCCACCAAATGATAGACTTTGATTGTTTATTCTGATTCCCTTATACAAGTCATGAATTTTTGTCCAATAGTTTCCAAGCCTACCCCAAAAACTGCAAAATTAGGTTGAAACTAGATTTTTAGTGAGCAAACTACCATTGATCTTTTAGGAAAGCTGAGAAACAATGGAAACTGTAATACAAGGTCTTATGTGAGAAAATGCATCTACTATTTTTCACTTTAAAATGTATTTGAAGTCAAAATTTATGCTGCAATCTGCAGTTCAGGAAAGTTCAGACCAGCATTTGAGATCCTGTATAGACTCGTACAGTGATTGTTTACACCTAATCCTTACTGTAAAAGTACCTCTTTAATCTTGTTTACATAGGATTTAAGTTAGGACATTCTTACAGCCTTGTCGGACTTGAAGAATCACAAACTTTCAACTCAATTTCAATTGAAATTTTCAATTTCAAAACTATTAGCAGTCTGCACTCAAAATAAAGCATCTCCCTTTGTCTTTCCTTGGGAATTTGGGTTTATTTCCTTAAAAACTGGGGTGTCATATTTAGTCGAGGCAACAGCGTTCTCTACAACACTAATTGATCACCACTGCCAGGGAAAAGCCACGAATAAAAATATAATAACCACAGCTGATTGAAATAATGGTAGATTTTCTAGGTCTAACTGACAGTATTTTAAACAGACCTTGCTGATTTTTCCAGCTTGTAAATTAAGAGACAGACCAGGGACTGCAGCCTGCAGCAGGGCACACCAGCCTCTGCACCAACCCTCCAGGTCCCAAGGCTGCTTGCAGGCACCAAAACACATCTCATGTCTCCAGACACCTTTGTTTTCTGTCCCCAGAACACACTGGGGAATAATCTATTGCTCAGCTCTGTAATTGGCCCATGACAGGCTCCTTGACCTTGCCTGTGTTTAGTGGCTGATGGGAGGCCTGGTAGGGACCAACCAGTTCCCAAATTCCCACATGAAGCTGGTGCAGAGACTGTTCCGGCTCATGTCATACCTCTTGTCTGAGGACCAATGCACAAAAAAAGAAAGCTAAAAACCTTTTTTTAGGCTTGGACACTGATTTTATTTCTTTTGCCTTGCAAAAGTCAGCATGAGAAACCATCTCAGCATTAGAATAAAGTAGGAGCAGGTTTTGGATGTAAGAAAAAAAATCTAGCTTTTACAACATCTGACAGTCTATTAACTTTATTAACACACCATCCTCTTGTTTGAAGCTAATAACTACAGTTTTATCACTAACACTAGGGCAAGCTTACCCACTTGGTTCATCATAAATCTGAGCAGTGACTTCATTTGCTTATTTTATAATAGATATGAAAAGTCAGGTTTAATATGAGCACACACTAATGCAAATTCTTCATTATCCTACATCCTCACAACAAGAAACTCCTTTACACTATAAATTAATGAATAATTTAGCCTGGAAATCCAGGGGAAAAGTGCATCATGTGTGCTTAGCATATTATTTAACTTTTTGTCTGGTTTTGTCTTACAACACAAGCCAACTGGTAAAATATTTTAGGGTTCTTCATATGGCCAGGGCAGGGGATACTTTTCTAAAAGAAAAAAATGTCTACCACAATGTTTAAAATTGCTACATTGGTACATTTCTAGAGTCACTTTGCAGTGGACCGGCTCATGCCTGCTCCCTCTGTTGTTTCCAGTGATGTTCATGTAATTTGCAGTAAGATGAAGCAGAAGTGCAGATTTACTCGGCCAAAGTATTCATGGGGAAAAGACTTTTATAATTTTTTTCCCCATCTCCATGTGAGAAACCCTTTTATTAGTTGCAGAAGTAACATTTGTATTGAGCAAATATTAAAGAGCCTCCTATTTCCTGTAATTTGGATTTCAAAGTTTCACTACTTCAGAGACATTTGAAGTCAGGAAATAGGAAGCCAAGTTTGATCATATGTTATTAGGTACTTTTGATTGATCTGTGCCATCACTTGGGAAGTATACATCAATTACCCTCAAAGCCCTGTTTTCTTGAGCAGTCTTAAATTTAAAATAGTCAATGTTCATATAAAATGTTATAGGCAGAACTGGAAATGTTTGATGGTTTTTTTTTTGATGAAGCACCCAGTATTCTTTTTCTCATCACCTGTTATTTCTTTTAACATTATTTTTTGCTTTATTATTTCTCCTACTCCAGGGCAACACACTCTCCTGTGATTTTTCTTTCAGCCTGCTTCTCAAAGGGGAGCTACAAATTTGCCTGGCTCTTTCCTAAAGCTGATCCCAGAAGCCTTCCTACTTTTTTCCTGTGTACACATTCCTTCCTCTACTTTGCCATGTCCTTCTCTGTAGCTGTATTTCATTCATCTTAGGCTGCCAACAGGGCTGTGTTGCTCTGACTGAAATATTTCTCTGGTATCATTATGGAGAAAGAGACACAAGTGAGAAAAAAAGAAGTGTTAGAGCAGATCAGACTTCCTAGAGTAAGTAATTCCACTTAATGCAGAAGGCAGCTGAAGGAGGGGTAACCTGAACTGTGCCCCAGTAATGTTGCTGAGTGTGAGGAACAAAGGTAAAAAGTGTAACTTCTGCAAGCTGCTTGCATTATAAGCTGCTATACTGGGATTATCTGCTCATACTTTTAAGGAGCTCCATTGTTAATCTTGAAACTCTTGAGTAATGGCTTAATTACTGTGTCACAATAACTTCCTGAGGAGAAACCTTATAATACAGGTGTCTATTATCTAGCAGTATAAGAACCGGTGATGGGAAGGTTTCTTACGATGCTTTTAGCTTAATATTAAGACTATAGTAGAGCTGTCAAAAATGATGCAGAATAAGCAGAAGCATTTCCTAGTAGGTGGCTGGTGAAATACTGGTGATACTGTTACGAACAAAAGATTAAATTCATAGAATAATTCTGGATGGAAAAGACCTTTAAGATCATTGATCAAAAACATTAATTTAACTCTGATGAGTCTGGTGATAAACTATGTCTCTGAACACCCCATCCACATGTCTTTAAAATACTTTCAGGGATGGTGACTCCACCAGTGCCCTGGGCAGCCTGTTCCAGTGCCTGACGATGCTTTCAGTGAAGAATTTTTTTTTCTAATATCCAACCTAAACCTCCCCTGGAGGAATTTGAGGCTATTCCCTTTTGTTCTATTGCTTGTTACTAGGGAGAAGAGACCAACGCCCACTTTGCTACAGCCTCCTTTCAGGTAGTTGTAGAAAGTGATAAGGTCACTCAGCCTCCTTTTCTCTAGACTAAACAACATCAATTCCCTCAGCCACTCCTCATAAGACTTGCACTCTAAACCCTTCACCAGTTTCATTGCCCTTCTTTGAGCATGCCCCAGCATCTCAATGTCCTTCTTGTAATGAGGGGCCCAGAACTGAACACAGTACTCGAGGTGCAACCTCACCACTGAGTACAGGAGCACAATCACTTCCCTTCTCCTGCTGGCTACACTATTCCTGATGCATTCTAGGATGCTGTTGGCTTTCTTGGCCACCTGGGCACACTACTATCTCATATTCATCTGGCTCTTGCTCAGCACCTCTAGGTCTTTTTCCACCAGGCAGCTTTCCTGCCACTCTTCCCCAAGCCTGTAGCATCGCATGGGGTTGTTGAGACCTAGGTGGAGAACCTGGTGCTTGGCCTTGTTGAACTTCATACAATTGACTTTGGCCCATTGATACAGCCTGTCCAGGTCTCTCTGTAGAACCTTCTTACCCCAGGCAGATCAACATTCCTGCCAAACTTGATGTCAGCTGTAAATTTACTCAGGGTGCACTCAGCCCCCTTGCCAAGATCATTGATAAAGATATTAAACAGAACTGGCCTCCACAATGGGCCATGAAGACCACTGCTTATGACCAGCCACCAACCAAATGTAACTTCATTTACCACAACTCTTTGCGCCCAACCATCCAGCCAGTTTTTTAATCCAGTGAAATATACCCTCCCTCCAAGCTATTAGAAGACAGTTTCTCCAAGCAGATGTCACAGGAAACAGTCAAAGGATTTACTAGAGTCCAAGTGTACAGCATTCACAGGTTTTCCCTCATCCACTAAGCAGGTCATCTTCTTTTAGAAGGAGACCGGGTCAGTCAAGCTGCAGCTACCTTTCATAAAATATTACTGACTGGGCCTGATCACCTGGTTGTCCTGTATGTGCCCTGAGATGGCACTCAAGATGATCGGTTCCATAACCTTCCCCAGCACCAAGGTTAGACTGACAGTGCCCTGGGTCTTCCTTGTGGACCTTCTTAGCCTGGCAAAAACCAGAAAAAGTAGAACAAATGACACAAACATCCAGCAAATAGGTCTCATCATCTCACGTTGACATCGCTTTTAGAAGTTCAATAGATAGAACTGGATCTGATGGAATATCCCTAGAACTGCGTAAGATATTTTAATAGATACAAAAGGGTGTCTTGACCAGTAGAACAAGAATGATTCAAGGCAAAAAGTCAGAAAGAGATAACGAGACCATACTTGCACAATAGAGAACATGATGCACAGAGGCATCCTGAAATGAACCCACAGATGCTGACTGATATTCAGCTGACATAATGGGTTAATGCAGCCTTCCATTGGTTAAACAGTGAAGTATCTTGTTGGAGCTTCCATATTTACTATTGTGGTGACTGCTGCTCGAAGTTCAAGAAAGTTATGGGTAACATAGGAGAGCACTGAAGAGGAATATCAGAATAGTTGAGGGTATGGAAAACATGTTTTCCAGAAACATATGAGCACTTGATGCAATTGACAAGTATTACTTCAGTTTAGCTTGCAGATCAAAACTGAGTGGTTTACATACTGGAGTACTTGAGGTGACCTCTGAGAGGAAGGAATCTTCCTTCTCTTACAGACAGCAAATACAGTATGGATCAGTTCATGGAAACAGAGATCAAAAGTTGACTGCAAAGCCTCTTTCTCCACCATAATTTTTATGTCTCCATTTCACTTTCACATAGGATGCACATCCAAAGAAATAAGGTGTCATGAAACTGTGCTGGTGGAGATAATTCCTAGTACTCCTAGTTACATCCCTGGATTTTCTCAGATGACCATTAGTGCAAGTCTGCATAGAACTGCTTAGTCTAAAACCTACTGGAGGCAGTGAGTCTTCAGTTCACACCCCTGAATGAAAAAGCCATAATCACAAGAAAAATATAGTAAAACATGTAAGTGGAATAAATTCCAAGCTGGTTTACACCCCTAGCATGTTTAAACTGATATTTTTCAAGGGTACTGAAGTGGGGTTTTTAACAAATTCAGATGAACAGGCTTCAACATTTTCATGTTTATTCTCTTTGTGAGAATTAAATTGTATTGTTCTTGAAGAAGATGGGTGAAACAAATAAGTGGAAAGATCTACCTATATGCCACCAAAATATGTTTGAAAACATGACTTCAAAGCTCTTAATTGAGATTAAATACTACCATGATTTATTAACAGGAATATATATACCATATACTGTATGAAAGTTAAAGAGGAAGGAAGGATAAAATTATTTTTTTACAAACTTTAATTCTCTTTCTGTTTTGTACAGATGGGTGGGAAAACTTTATCTTAGTGAAAGATAAGCAAAGTACCCGTGTTAAGTCATGTATATAATTTAACCTTACTTCTGAATTAATGTGCAACACTTTCTTATTCTATCTCCTTCCAAAGGCTTTATGGTCATACCAGGTTTTAGATTCAAAACACCAATATTCTATTCAATTACAGTCACATCTTACTTGATAGTACTAAGAGGAATATATGTAAGCATCTAAAACATGGCCCATGCTTAGAGTAACCACATTAATATTGCAGACACACATTATTCTGCTCAGGTAAACAGAAAATTTCATTCCTAATTGTTCATAAAGGGTTTATTTAACTGGAATTTGCATTTCTTTAAGTGACACTTCAAGACAGAGAATGTCTAAGTTCTCATTAAAGTACATTTTATTAATAATTAGTTAGTACATATCAATTAATTTGTCAAAGGCAATTTATTTCCCTTCAATGTATCCTTTTTGTATAACAGCTTGTCTGCATAAAGTTGTTTCTTCTGTTCTGAAAAGTGGTTCTTAGGAGATAGATAAAGAAAAAATTATTAAAAAGTCTAGTCACTAATGCCAAGCCAACCTTGTTAACACCAGACTGAAAAGAGGAAATCTAGCACAAAGAAACCAGTTACCCTGTGGCCTTAAATTAAAATGTATGAGACAGGGTCAGCACACATTTCTGCTGCAATGAGCATCTGTTCATCAAATCAGGTAATACAACATCCCATTCTGAACCATTTTACATAGTAGCATAACTGGTAAAGCCAAGGAGGGGCAAGGAGACTTATTCCATTAGGAAATACTTCAAATCCCTTTTGCAGAAAGAAGTTAGATCTTCCATGTCACGGTTTAACACTGGCCCGGCAATTAAACCGAATGCCAGATGCTCTCTATCTGTTCCTCTCTCCTCCCTGATAAAGGAGAGAGAATAAGGGAGAGAGACTTACAGGTTGGAAAGTAAACTACACTGCTTTAATGAAATAGTAATGATAAATAGGAAAAATTACTAAATATGTAAATATACAGGAAAATTGATACCACCTTCCTCTCCCCTCCCCCCCAGTAACTCTCATATCACCACTGAGGCTGCAGGGCAGCCCTGGAAAAGTCCAGGCTGGACTCCTGGAGTCGGCAGCAGTCAGGAGCTGGAGGCAGGAACACACAGATATGGGCTGGCACAGATCAGGACCACAGGCAGAGGAACAGACGGGATCCTCCCAAGGTGCTGAAGCAAAACAGGGACAGGTGAAGGAAGGGAAGTAGGAAGGGCAGGAAGGGGGAAGAGATTCGACCTTTGTGATCCCTCAAATGACGTGTATGACGTGTATGGGATGGAATACTCTGTTTGGTCAATTCTGGCATCTATCTTGTCCGTTCCTCCCCAAAGGAGGGCTGCAGGTGGGACCTCTATATTCTTTCTGGAGGGTAAAATGTTCCTCAGAGCTGAGCAGTGTCCTTGGCTCTGCACACCAGTCTCTAGCTGTAACTATAAAGATCAAGTGTTAACAATCCCAGAAGCAGACACTGTCTGAGAAACTTGCTGTAAATTTCAGCAAGTACTTACAAGAGACTTAGCTGAAAGCAAAAGTATAATACAGAAAATCACCTTTATCCTGGCCCAAACCAGGACATTCCATGACCACAGGAGATCTTCATGTTCTTAACCTGTTCCTGTGAATCAACATCTTAACTTTTTATAACTGCAGAGAGCAATATTGGATTCCTAATACCCATTTTTATAGCCTACATTGCAACTGAAGACATTTGTGAATCATTAATCCAGATACTATTTTGTTCTCATTATTTTTTATTAACAAATTAATATCCAGTACATGTCATGTGCTAGATGGCCAAGAAGATACTTGATACAGCAAAACAATGCAAGGGCAAATTGCTGCTTATCAGGAAAGTTCAAAGTTACCATCTCACCAAGCCTGTGCACTGAGATGCTGAAGAAATGTGATTAGGCAGTACTGGAGCAGTGTGGAAAATAGTGGCTGCCAGCAGGTGAAAAGAAGAAAGGAGGGGGAGGTCAGTGGGAAACACACAGCTAAAGAAAAATATCTGCTTAAGTTACTCTTCCTTCCTCAGAAGTGTTTAGACAGTCTTCTGTATCTCCCCTCAACCTCCTCTCTCTTGGCTGTTTATGGTCTCCAACACCTCATACTTCCTGGACCTGATTATTTCCATTGCTTTCCTGTTTGTCAATAGTCTGTGCTTGTTTAAAACAGAATAAAACCCAAAAGCCTAGAGCTAGTACTTTAATCCAGCTAGACATCAACTAAACAGTGACAGTTCTTGACATGTGGTGACTCCATCTCCGTGGGTTTTCAGCTACTGCACTTAGATATAGCTCCTTCTTGCATGGGGTTAAACAAATCCTTTACAGTTTCTGTAGAAGACAGCATTAGTTTCATCAAATGGATGTTCATTTAACAAGCCTAAAAGTGTTTGTTGCTGCACCTTGAACACAGGGGCACATGGGCTTACAAACACTGCATAGTGATTTTTGTAATAGCCAACACAAACCAACCAAGGGATTTCTTCTTTCTCTACACAGTTCATTTCATAATTGTTGTCCATTCAAATGTGATCTAATTGGCCACATTCAACCACAGGTTGTATGTCATGCTTATTCTCTTGTATATATGCAAAATATGTTGTTCCAAGTTTCTATATTGAAGTATAAAAGTATTTCTGCCCAAGGGTAAAATTATTTACTTAAGGGGAAATATGGCTTATATGGCTTACACTTTGACTCTTCTTGTTTTCTATCCTGTCACTGAACAACTATTGTTTGCTTTTGATATAAGTGCTGTCTCATGTCAGTACATAAGTAATCTTATATGATTAGGTGTTCTGGGGTTTTGTACAAAAAGCATAAGGACAGAAGTGAATATGAAGCAATTCACTACTCCAGTGATTTCCATTTAAAAAGACGCATTGCCTGTAAAGCTGCATTAATTTTAATTCAAAACCCACTTTAATTAAAGTATGGAGTTTGAATTCTTTTAACTCATGAGTACAAACAATTTATCCTTGTATTCTTACATGGCATTTCTGCCACTCATTTCCTCTGTTGTATTCCATAATAGCTTTTGTTTTCTCTATTGCTTCTCCCTAGCAATTTATTTCATTTATCCTTAAGTGCATACAAATATTTGATCACAAAACTCAAATAGAAGCTCTGCCAATTACAGAGAAAAAACTTTGATGTGCCTGATTACAGAGGAAACAAAAACAAATGTGGGTACTTACAAGAAAGAATTTCAAGCAGAAAGACAAACAGCCAAGATAATAATCTTCTGGTTGAGAAGTCACAACAAATTTAGAGGGATGAAGAGCTTACATCCTATGAAGGAAGTATGAAATGAAATAAATACAATGAAATGGAGCAAGATTGACTGGCAGAAGAAAATATTGAATGTAATTTGTATTTAATTCAGGGAATTTCTTCCTAAGGAGGTTTATGTAGGGGGCTGATGTATAATGCTACAAAGTATAATTGTTGGAGAGAAAGATTTATATTGATAACAAAATTTAGCAATTAATCAATGGATAATGTTGAGAAGATTTTATTTTTTTCCTTTTTAATGAAATCCTTCAGTAATTCTTCAAAAACAAAAATATATTTCTTGAATATTTAAAAAAGCAGAACAGATCCATCATAATTTCTTATCCTCAATGTCCTACATGCAGGACCCAATGCTATTTGATGTTTTAGGCTGTCTCTCCATGGATTTTAATGGTGATAGGATTTCTAACATCCCTTGAGCAGGCATTCCCAATCTGGGGCATATGTTGCCAGTTGGGTATGGAGCTTGTCCTGTTTGCTTCCTAATATATCTAACATAGGTTATATTACAGTAATAAAACATAATATTTACTGTCCAAGTGCCCTTTGGTGCTTTGAACTGAAGCTAATGTGATGTATAAGGTAACTTCAAGCAGTGAAATAGAAGTTAAAAGTTGAGGTATGGCACAAAAAGAGCTTTTTGCATAAATACATAGAAAAAGTGCAGACTATTTAATCCAAGGAGGGAAGGGAGGGCAATAGAGCAAAAAGGTCCTCCTGAGTCATGATAAGGAAAGAAGGGGATGTCATGACAGCAGATCTTTGTCATATTCCCAACACAACCCATTAAAACTCACTGAAAAAGTCCATCTATTTATTGCATTGACACATCTTGACAGGAGCAAGAGATATTCTTTTTCATTTCTCACAAAAAATAAGTTGTCCAAATGTTCATTTAACAGCAAACAGAATTCATCTGCTCTGGAAAATTAAACAGTTCTGGATGCAGTTTTTGGCTGGGAGAGTTCCCAGGTGCCACAAGCAGAGCCCATCAGTTGTGGCTGAATGCTTGGCAAATGCCAGACCACAGAAATCAAATGAGCAGAAAGACTCCTTTTGGCCCAATCACAGCTGGTGATTTGACAGATAGGAATACTCTGGGTTTAGTGGGGGCCTTGTGACATATTCAGTTCTGGCAGCTGCTGGAGGCAGAACTGAGTGATCCGACTGAGGCTGTCAGCATCCAGTCTTTTATGACACCATTGGGTGAAGAATGGGGCATGTGAGCAAAGTACAGGAACATTGTAAGGGAAAATTCAAGGCAAACAAATGAGTGATATTCTTGGAATTTCTGACTTTTTAGGTCGTGGTATTAGGTATTTTAAAATCATAATCTTTATATGAAGCTTAAAACTGCGTGTCTCATCGGACAGCCGAAGTCTTCATTTCCCAGGCTGTCCATTGGTCATGTCCTTTGTGGTCACAGTGAGGATTCACAGCTTTTCCACTGAGACTAATTTGTTTCACACTGATATAAACTAGGAATCATTCATTTGATGTCAGCAGAATGACGTCAAGGCAATTCAAGTGACTGCAACCCAGTTCTCCATCTCTAAGGATTTTTTGACTTGATGATAGTAACCAAATAAGATATACCCAGATTCTCAGAAGTATTTTTACAAACAACTGTCAGTTTACTTAAAAGCAGCAACTAGAAGCTGAGATTAAAAAATTGTCTCCATCCATGTTTTACTGCACAGCAGATAAATATTAATGAAAACCTTTAAAAATGTGCATTCTTTTATGAAGTTAAAAGTCACATTACCTGTCATACTGGAGAACACTACAAATTCAAATCTCTTGAGGCTTGAGTGTTCTGTTTTTATGGCTTTTACAATTTTTTATTTCTTGCAAGTATTACAGAAACAATATTTGTTTTACAGAGGAACAGGTCACCACTAAACAAGCACTGCAGAAGTGTCTGTGACTCTCTGTTCACCCCCTTTTCCCTGACCCCTGCTCACCCAGCTGCAACCTTCTTTTCCCTTGGTTCATCCAGCTGAACAGACTTCATATTACTCCCCAAAGGATTTGTTTAAGCCTTGAAGAGCTTCTTCCAACAGCACCTAGGGATAATATTAGGAAAGAAGCTGACTTTACATGGAAGCTGGTAAAGAGTGCTTATTTGTGTTCTCCTGACAGTTTAGATGAAGGTGAAAATTTATAGCTCTAAAGAGGAGATGAATTTACTTAACTTTCATGCAGCATTTTCATCTCAGTGATTTCACCAAGAGCCTTATTCAAGTGGTTCCTTTAGACTTGAAAACTGAAACAAGCATACTTTGCCCAAGATACCAAGACAAATTTTAGAAATGCAGCTGTCTGTACTATTTTTCCTGTTTCCTATCCACCAGGATGCACATTGTCCTGTCTTTTTTGAAATGTTGCAGAACAAAAGTAAGATGAACCCCTTATATTAGGCTAATTGTTGTTCTCTGGGTATGTACAAACAGCAAAAGGTCAAAACCATGTCATCTCTCTTCCAGTCAGGTTGGTTTGGAGATTAGTATCTCCATACTTGTCCATTGGGAATAGATTCTCAAGCATCAGGATCAGTCTACAGAAACTGTCTGGTGTTCAGGCCTTTCTGAAACTTCCTGATGAGTGATAAGAGAAGGAGTAATTAAGGGGAACAGGGCTGGTCTTAGAAGATTGGAATCCAGCAGATTGTGCAGAGATCTCAGCAGAGAAGCAATACAGGCAACTGTGCTTGAGGGTCTTTTTGCATTTTTAAAGGCACTAATGTTTTAATAATGGCCTGAAAGTAAAGTAAGCAGCTGCGATACATTTAACCAAGCTAATAAGGGGAATACATCTGTCCCAGTATTTTAAAGTTCTCATTAATTACCATTGATTGCTTTCAGTATAACAGCAAAATTTTGGCACTGCTGTCCCTGCTCTGGGCTGTGTATGAATGCATAGACTATAGAATATTCAAATTGGAAGGGACCTACAACAGTCACATAGTCCAACTTCCTGACCACTCAGGGCTGACAAAAAGTTAAATCATATTGCTAAGGGCATTGTCAGGCTTGGGGCATCAACCACCTCCCTAGGATGCCTCTTTACAATGTTTAACCTCAGTGTTTCAATCAAGAAATGCTTCCTAATGTCCAGTCTAAACCTCCCCTGGCACAACTCTGAACCACTGCCACAGGCATGTGGGTGTCTGTCAAAGAAAAAGATTCCTCTTTACAATTTGTATACACAAAACTATTCCTCTGCTAGTTCCAATTATGCTGAAAAATGTAAATCTTTCCAGATCATCTGAAAAGAAATTATTATATAAAAAGTCTTCCTAAAACAGAGGGATAGATTCACTCTCTACTTTGACTTGAGAGATGTTCACATGCCCTTTATTTAAATTTATTTGAATTCCACGATTTATTGAAAGTACAACTTAGGAGAGTATGAAAGACAGTTGCATAACTCTAGTAACAACCATCTTTCTAGTGTCTTCTTTAAAAAAATTATGTAACCTGATCAGCTGTATAATATGTGAACCACATGTGTCACCCACTTCTGGTGGAAGGGGAACCTGTCCCATGTTTTGCACATACAGCAATACCCTGTCCTATCCTAAATTCTCTCATACTCTCAGTTCTGTGCTGCCTATAATTTTCTCTCATTCTGTCTCTCAAGGTGATGCTGAGATTAAAGTCCTCTGTATTTTAAGCCTCAAAATCCTAAATTGTTTGAGAAGATTAAAAGCACTAAGTGGGTAATGCCTCTGCAAATTTTACCACAGATTTGCCAAATTTTTAAGCCACAGCACCATACAGCAAAGTTTATCCCATTTGTAATCCTCACCCAGCAGTTTTCATAGACTCTCAGCTCAGTATTCCTGTTGTCTATAGGGGCATTTACAGCCAGGTGTTAATTTTATTCACCTAGCAGATAGTGAAAGTGTATTTCAAATCCAATTAAAACAACTCAAATCCATGATTTGATAAGGCTGTAATTAAGGTTTGTATAATGAGGTTTTATTCTGAGTTTCAAACCAGAATCTTAATGCTCCTTTTGCACTGCTCTGAGGTAGGCAATAGATTGCATTACCAAGGAAAGTCTAATACTTAAATAAGCAGCATAGCTCACAGTGGGATGACTGGGTCCTTGTGTGACCACAGGTTCATTCTCCATCCAGACATCTACACCTTTATTGATAGTTACCTGAGAAACAGTGACCACAGTGTAAGCATATCAGAGCTATTCATACTGTCCTTTACAGCCCTAAATTCCAAACATCCCCCCTTTAAGACAGCTCAACACGCGGCAACTAGGTCGTGATCAAGCAGCTAGGAAAGCAGACTTGTTTATGTGCAAAGCTGTTCACAGTCATAACAGAGGAAAAAATGCAGGTAAACCAAGTGGTGAGATTGTCTGTGTCACATCAGAACACTTCACAGCAATGTCAGACATGAAATAATCCAGAAAAAAAAAAAAAGAAAAAAGAACAAAAAAACCAACCAACTAACCAAACACAAAAAAAAAAAAAAAAAAAAAAAAAACAACAAAAAAAAAACTTCTCCTGGAACAAATGTGGAAGACTTGTTTTTTACCAAAGGTGTCTATCATCACCTGATCATGGTATGCTTCCCCTCTCCCCTCTCCCTCTCTACCCCAGGTATCCACAAAGTCTTTGCTATGCATCGAAATAACAATGGAAAAGAATAAAGTAGACACAGTATCTTAAAATGAGCAGATGCTTTGGGACACTGCTTGAGGACATAAGGAATAACATATAGCACTCACCAGCTGGAGTCATCTCCCTATCCCCTCTGTTCCCCTGCTCAGCCAGGCAGGTCAGCTCTCAGCACTCAGCGTGGCCAGGAACCAAGCAAACACATCTCTTCATGGAGAACCTTTTTCTCCCAGCTCACAGGTGGTGTTCCCAGCACCTTCTTTCTTCCTTTTTCCCATTCTTTTCTTTAATTTTCTGTGTTATCCCCTTCTTCCTCTAAGTAATCTTTACATTCTGTACTAGTAATTTGTTTTCTCATTCCTTTACAACTTTTTACTCAGTGGATGCTTCATTTGTTCTTCAATTTTTCTAGATTAAGCTGTAAATTCCTCAAACCTACTATTTTGAAGGAGTTTTAAGAGTTCCTTTTTTAAATTAGAAGACTTACAATGCAGAGATTTAATCTAAACAAGCATCCTGGATTGGTCCAGGATAGAACTAATTTTCTGTATTATAATTTTAGTTTCAGCTAAGTTTCTTCTAAGTAGCTGTACCTGCTGAAATTAACATCAAGTTTCCCTGTCAGTGTCTGCTTCTAGGACTGATAACACTTGATGTTTATAGTCACAGCTAGAGAACTGTATGAAGAACCAAGGCCACTGCTCAGTTCTGAGGAACATCTTATGCTCTGAAAAGAGTAAAGAGTCACTCCTGCAACACTTTTTTAGGGAGCAGCAGAGCACACAGGCGACCAAAATTGGCCAGACAGAGTATTCCATCCCATATGCATCATACTCAGTATAAATTTGAGGAATCACAAAGGTCAGGTTCTTCTTTATCTGTGGCTGGCATGTGGGGAGGATTCCATCCATTTGTCTGCCTTTGATCCTGATCTGTGCCAGCCTGAATCTGTGTGTTCCTCTCCAGCTCCCACCTACTGCTGACTCTATGAACCCAACCTGGGATTTTCCCAGGGCTGCCCTGCAGCCTCAGTGGTGATGTGAGTGCTATTAAGAAAAGGGGGGGGGAACGTGGTATTGGTTTTTTGTATATTTGTATATGCTTAATAATTTTTCTTTTTCATCATTGTTTTTTCATTAAAGCTGTGTACTTTGTTTTCCAACACATAAGTCACTCTCCCTTATTCTCTCTCCTCTCTCTATTCCAGAGGGAGATTGATAGAGAGTATCTGTGACTTGTTTAATTGCTGGTGCAGCATTAAACCCTGACAACAGTGTGGAAGAACACTGTAAGTTTCAAATTGGATGAAGATAGAGAACAGGACTGCAATCTTGCACCTGTCAGAGCTGTGGCTTGAACAGAAACTTTTTAATGGAAAAAGTCCTCCAGAATCAGCTTCTGCATTGGCTAGTTTAATGTATCCCTTTTTGCAGATGAGGGGACGAGAGCTGGGCGTGCTACTCCATGTGTGAACATGTGGCAGATTTGCTGGTTTTCCATTACCTTTCAAACATTCCTGATGTTTTATACACTTTTTTTACTGACCAGTGTCAACACTTTCATAGACAAATCTATCAAGTTTCATTCTCAATGCTGATACTCAGCCTAGAACTCAACACTGTGTTGATGAAGTTGCAATTTTGATTCCCATGTTTGTCACCTTATTAATTAGCCACAGTAAATTTCATTTTACTTGCCCAGTTGCTCACTGATATGAAAAATACATCTGCAGTTCTGCAGTCTGCCCCAGTCTGTCCTCCATAATCACAGACTTTGCCACATGAGATAAGTAAAGAATGTAGTGATAAGTAAATAGATGTATTGGGAGTGTAAAGAACAGTGAAGGCGAATTTGCACAAATGGCTGTCCCTGCATAGCTGTACTAGAGGAGTTGTTCAAATGATAGGATGTTTCAGGAAAAAAAAAAAAAAAAAAAAAAAGGGAAAAACTGCCATGCAGAGGCAGACAACAAGAGCTAGAACAAAGAAAAAATATTTCCATTTTTTTTATGGTAAACTAAAGGCTCCCAGTAATCCTTTGTTGCACATATAGACATTTTAAAAGAGTTCAAGAATTTAGAGTTAGCCATATTAATTTTTATCCAGGGATTGTTTGAAGGCAAAGTATCTGAAATCAGACAGTAACGTGTATGGTTAAATACAATAGTTAGTAATATGCTGGGAATCTGGATGCCACTGTGAATCAGATCTCCAAGTATACCCCATACCTAGGGGTGTCAAAAGGAGATTAAAAATTATCAAAGATATTAATCTAAGATTGTGACTGAGGCAGAACTGTACAAAACTGACCACAGGAGTTAATTCTAGAGCAGCAGGCAGCCAAATCCAACACTTTCAGGTGGTCAGCAATGGTCTAGGATGGATCCATCTCCCATTCATACCATTTTCTTTGAGGATTTTGTTTTCCATACATTTCCACTAAACCAAGCAAATCCTGGCCTCCAACAATAACCAAACCACCTGCAGAAGCTGGGGAGGCCCAGTTCCTAGGATCTAAATATTCCCTGCAAGCATACCATGGGACCAGTCCAGGGAAGCACCACGGAACATCACGTGTGTGGAAAAGCCAGGCTGTATATTCCCAGAAACCTAGACTCCATAGTGCAGGGGCAAAGGCAAGGAAGGGCTGCTCCCCTGGGGCATGCTGAGGGTGTGCATCTCAGTGAAGTCAGCCTTAAAGAAAAGAGCTATTAAAAGTTAGCCATTTTATTGATAGCACTGCGGAACAGAATACGTCTATAATCACGTATGCAAGACACACAACAAATGCCACTGTAAAAAATGAAACAAATTCCCTTCTATGAGATCTTCACAACCCTCACAAGAACAACAGTTGCTTTGTTTCTCTTTGCTTTACTGGGGCTTTGTTGCTGGAATGTACCAGAGTGTTTTAAAATCATTTTCTTTTGTCAGTACGTGATAATCTCAGACCATTGAGCACAGCTACCTTCCACTATTTACCTGTGGCAATGAATGTAAATTGCTGATCTTCAAAGGGAAAACAAATCAGATTTTAAGGTCAGGGTAAAGAATTGACAGTAATCAATAAGAAATTTAGAAGCAAAGTAACTGGAGAAATTGGTGTAGTTACTGACAAATGCATAGATAATTTAAATTGCTTCAGGCAGTCATTTTACTGGCTTTTAAAAGACAGAGGAATACCAGTCAGAAGCAAAATGAAGTTGCAGCATTAATAGCAAGCCAAATGCAGCTGGACATATCAAGATAGCTGCCAGAAGCACTGGAGGGCCCCATTTTAATTGCATGAATATCCGAATAGTCAGGTTTGGCACAAAGTTTTCAAGGAATATCCTCAAATGTCCACTTTTCGAGAACAGATGCAAATTACAACTCTGGGCTTTATTCACAACAAATTAGTCATACGACTGTTGCATAATTTTTCTTCAGACAAAGAACGAGCAAGTGGGTAAAGAACCTTAGCAATGTCATTTGGACAAAGTTTGCATGCATGAAAGGGTAATTTTCTAAGGAAGGGGGTCAAGAGAGCAAAACCCTCAATAAAGAGATTGGAAGAGCAGAAGCAATTCCCTTCTCTGGTCTGAGAAGCTACTGAGCACATATTTGACAGCAAAATTCACCTGTTCAAACCCAAACCATAATGTGAGAGGTAAATTTTACCCACTGAAAACGACAGTACAGTGGCTGATTTGGCCTAGGTAAGGATGCAACAGTGCAGTGAGTGTTCCTTTGGAGAATATAAGAATATACCAAGTTTCAAAGATTTACAGTGTTTGCTGTTTGCCTTTTTGACCTTTCACAATAAACATGTTAATAAGGAACTCATTTTGTTTGGTAAAACTGTCCTTTTGACATAAAATTAAAAGCAGGTTCTTTTGCTGGAAGTTGTGTGAGAAACTGAGGAAAAAGCCACAGTGGAATGAAGGGGGAAAGAGCAAGGGAAAGGTCAAGGGCAGTTATATTTGTAGAACAGCAGAAGGTAAGTTGGAAAATAATGTCCTGAAGAGTCAATCAGGCCCAGGTTCTCCTGTCTGTACTCACATGTAGTGAGAAAGGAGCTGTGGGAGTTAAAAAATCATAGCAGTCAAGAAGAGTCGACAGCTGGTAAAACCCACCTAATGCAGGCTAAAGCCACCAGCAGCTTGAGATAGCAGATATTGTTTATTTGCAATAGAACAGCATATTTCTGAATGATTCAAGACTTTCAAGATGCATTGGCATCTAAACTATGTCTGTAATACTTTCAGGTATACTCATCTCCATTCTGTTGAATTCCCTTGATTGATGCTATAGGCTTGAAGCTCCTCAGTCCAGAGACAGCATTTGCCAATGAACATGTTTGGTAAAGCACAGTCCAGATTGTGGATTTTGAAGACTATTTGTACTAAAATAATGATGGAATGGAATATGAATAAACAAATCTATTATCCTGCAGTCTTGCCTTGCTTCTACAGGAAGTTTTTTTAATTCTACTACTTTTCTTTTTTGACACTGGAATAATGAAAATTCCCAATGCATAGATGATCTGCTAAAAAATGGGATTATGCCTTCTTGCTACATGAAGTTTTCCTTTTGTGTTATCTCTCCCAACTTGTTTTGCAACTTCGTTCACCTCAGATTACAGAAGAGAAGTTCAGGTTCATCTATTTTGACTGCAATTACCACGAATAATCGTCCAGTTCTAAATTCCTGGAAACTGCTTCCCTTCACTCTCAAAATACTTTACTCCCGTGTTCAGCTTTCCAGGGCACAATAGCACTTAATGTTGGATGATATGTTGAGATTTCTTGGGATAATCATAACAAGACTTTCTGTTAGCTAGTTTAGCAAGTACTTATATTAGATGCAATCATCCTCTGAGACAAGAAAATGTACCAGCCAAATGTTGTACCAGCCAAAAAGCTTATGAATGCTTAATGCAGTACATGTTCACTGGTAGGATGAGAAGGAAGGAGAAAGATTCATCTCTGATTAAGATTAAAAATTGTTGTTTTTTTCAGGATATTCCTGTTTCATTTTCTGAAATGCAGTAATGCATTGAATAAAAAGGGAAGAATAATTTGTTGTACCAATAAAGCATCAATTCATTTTTACCACGGCTACTATTGGCCAATTGGGTCAGAGTGTTATAAGCTGATGAAGTAAGTAATCACTGAGAATTTTAGTGAAAAATGTCAGAAATGTCTCCTAGGCTGTAGGTCTTAGGGGTAATTAGCCTTTCCTTATCACATTCATACATACACTACTCCAAAAAAAAAAAAAAAGATAATATTAACGTCATCTGTGAGGAAAGAAGATGCTGAATGTAGTGCAGTGTTCAGGATTTTTAATAACTGTACATTCTCTACCTGTGGAAATATGAATACCACGTAGGGAAAATAATCTTCTTTGCCTCTTCTTGGTGAACAGAGAAAGCTGTCATGTTAGTTGTAGAGTTACAACACTCATGTTACAGAGGAGCCCTCAAGGAAAACTAATTCTAGGTTCTCTTTAGCTCACATTCAGTAATGATCAATAGCCCCTCATTTTACATTTTGAATGTTAAAATGCATGAAACCATCCATTTTGGAATCTGTAATAGTGAGCAAGGGAAATGACTGCACTTGAAACACTCAAACTGTGTTTCTAAGCATCCCTGTTCCAACAAGCTGCACTGTTGAGACTCACCTGCTGCCTGAAATTTGTGCTATAAATCCCAGCCTCAGCTGTGCAACTGAGCAATTTTATCATGTGGATAAACAGATTATTGTTTCAGAAGAATCCTTTCAAGACTCCTAAATTCTGAATTAAACAGAGGGCTTGCAGAAGCGGAAATCATTTTTGTTTTTCTTGAAAGCCATGCTGTAAACCTTTGGAGATTTTTCTCCTGTACAGAACTTAGTATTTATATGTCAGAAGTGATGCATTTTAAAAGATATCAAGCTAAACACTCGCTGATGATAATCTGAATTTTATAAAAAGTTTATATTACTTTCTCAGGTCTTAATATAAGGTAAATTGCTTTCTGTTTTTATACCTGTCTATTTTGTCTGTAAAATATCTTCCCATATTAGATGGAAGTTTCTAGAGGCAGTGAATGGAAAGATGGGGTGGGGGATTGTGCTCAAAACTGCATTGCCCTAGAAGATAAAAGATGCAGCTAAAATCACCTACTGCACTTTGGTCTCCCATAAAATAACAAATGTTTTGAAATACGTCATGGTCATGTCTTAAACAATACTTATACCATTAGATAACTTAGCCCCATGATTAATTCCAAAATCTGATTCCCTGATTATCTAAACCTCATATAGTTTTAGTCATCATGGGGTGAATTAACTGCCTTTGAGATGAAGTCCAGACAGCTACATGGATAATACACCCCAGGACTGCTCCATACCAAAAACTTGTTCTGCACTGGGAGGAAAGGGGGAGTGAGAGGAAGAAAAACAGCACAGGGCTCTTTCTGTATCTCAATAAGGTGCAACAGCAGCAGCTTAATAAAATAACTGCTTTAATGAGACAGGATAGGAAGAGAATTATAGACAAGGAGTAAATCTTACATGCCTTTAGATGCTGGGCACCCTGGATTCCTGTGGTGTTGGATGTAGTCCAGATGGATTTTCCCACAGCACAATGCATGCAGGTAGATCCTGTCCCTGCTCTCCCTTTTGATAATTCCAGCTAATGAGCAAAGATAAGTTACAGACTACATTAATAACATAGGGGCTTCTCAAGACATAAGTACAAGGCCCAGTGGAACAGACATAGTACACTCAAGACCACTAATTCCTTGAGTATAATGCTTTCCACAAGACTCCCAGTACAGAAGTTGAGCCCAGGCTGGGTTATCCCCAGCCCTCACAATCCTCCAACAACCTTTCAGCACCCATTACTCTCTTGCATCCAACCCACACTTTGATAATCAGCCTTGTCATAATGTTATAAAAGCCCACACTACTGAAGTGTGCTGTGATGGAGTCCTCATGCCTTCAGGTTATGCCTTGTTGACCAAAACACTCACACACAAATAATGTTTTAGTCCTGAGCCACAGGAGAAGTTCTCAGGCACATCATGGACCTATACCCTGTGCTATGCCAGGGGGAATGGCTGATACTCTCAAAGCACAGGCACACTTGACTTGTTTGGGGTTGAATGACTTGTTAGCACTTGTCTCTGGGCAATGTTTTCTGGGACAGCACCCCTTGATGGGACAAGAAGAGATAAGGACATTATAGACCTGTTTTTCATCTTTACTTGCATTGATAACGTTTATTCAGTAGCAGCTGAACTATTCACTCTGCACCTTTACACACTCAGTGTCTGTTATAAACCTTTAGCTCAGAAGTTGCTTCTGCTTCTAACGAGTGAGTAAACATGATTTAAAAAAAAAAAAAATGCCTGAAACACCTTAAACATTCCAGAAACAAGAAATCTCTAAATTAATGTATTGACTTCATTGTATACCTTAGAGCAAAAATCTAAGGTGGTTCTTTATCCTGCAGTGTATTTTTCTCAGATTAATCATGGAAGATGTGGTGTAATTCTTTCTGGTTTATTTTTCATAAATTATTAGCTGTTACAAAGGTAGCAGTTAACAATGTCACAGACAGTCAGACAGAATCATGGTCTCTGGACAGCTAAACCAGCCAACTTAATTCTAAAATGAAATAGCATTCCAGACATGCCACTGTTTTCACTGTCTTTCCCTTGAATACCTTCTAAGTTAATTTTTTTTTTAACCATTTTCTTCAGACATCTAGCTTTTCTCATTTAGTAGACAGACTGCCAAACTGGGTTTTGAATTCCATATCAGTGGTCACAAATAGGATTAGCAGGAACCAACCTGTAGACTTACAAGTCTTCCACTAGAGCTTACTTGAAAACAGCCGAATTCATTTACATCTTTGACTTCTGACTTCTTATTGACTCATCCCTCCTTCTGTACATGACATTTTATTTTCAGTTCTTCCCTCAAACTAGAAAAGGTTTGTCAGTGTTTGTCAGAAGAGCAAGCTAACGTAAATCCTTTCCTGATCCTACAAGAAATGTACATAACTTTAATCCTGAGTGATCTCAGGTTTTGATACAAAATGTTTCCTACAAATCAATGCATTGTCATGGGTTTTTTTCTTGATGTGATCATCCAAGAGATTTGAGGGTTGGAGGACTTTTTTGCACTGTTAACACTAAATAATAACCGGTTTTTTTCTTCAAAATGCTTTTTATATATGCCTATCAAGCCTAGTGAGATGTCTGACTCACATATGGTTTTCTGTTGCAAAGGTACCTCTTAATCTGATGAAATATATCTGAGAGTTTTCCCCTATTTAAAGATCTCAGACTGAGTGAAGAATATGTTGAAGTAATTAAAATGACCCCAACTTGCGAGAAGAGTATTTAAAGCTGAATATCCTTACAGGAAGTACAGAGTGGAACCCATTTCATGAAGTGTCTTTCACAAGAACAAAATAGTTCAGTGCCCTCAATTAAGCCAGCCAAAAGGTTGAACAGAAGAGAGAAATATCTTTCCAGCTTGCTGGGGCTGCAGAAAGGGCTGGCTAAATTAGCTGGGGTGTTCGTTTGCTGAGGGGCCGGAAGGCATCATGACACTTTGAGAGTGCTTTGTTCAAATTTAACCTCAAATTAGAGGAAGAAATAAGGTAATTTCCCTGCTAAATCATCCTTGCCAGGCATATCCGCCTTTTTTTTTTTCTTTTTTTCTGAACGGCATTTTTTTTCCCTTTAAAAATGGGTGAGATTGCAACAAATGATAGGTATTTTCAAGAGCACTGTGGAGAAAACCTTAGGAGAGGTTTTCCACCTCTCAGCCTCTATTATCCAGCCATACACTTACACTGTCTGTACTGTTGCCTACCTTATAGTTGAGGAAAAGAACAACATGTAAACCCAAACAACTATTCTTGTGAGGCAAATGGCACTTCTTTCATCCTTGATTACAGCTGAGGGAAAGTTATGTTTATTCAAAACGTCCATTTCCACAGTCTTTCAGTTTATATCTCCAACCACCTACTGTTCCCTAGGGTTCAGGTGGCTGTGGCAGACCTTGTCACAGACCTGACAGCACATAACTGAGGCTCCACAACCCGATGAAGAGAATGGTGAAAACTTTCACATTTTACCTATTAATTGCATTCAACCATCACAATAGTTAAGCTAGAATACAATAAAATATTTACGAATTCAAAATTACTGAAAACAGACTGGAGACATCATGTTCCCTGCTGTGCAGTAGGACTCTCAGTGGTGTTTTAACATTAGGTAGCATGTATCACCTCTTCCTGAGTGAGGTAACACTCAGTTTTTAACCCATTTGGGCAAAGTTGAAGTGTGTGTATTGTCCAAAGCCTGCCCACTTCTCTTGCATTGTACAGTACACATGATGACTTCTAAGGAACTTTTTTCCCAGTCAGATATTTCCAAAATGCTCTGAGCTAAATGGCTCTTTCTTCTTCAGCAGGTACCAGAGACCTTCCAAGAACTTTATCTTGGGCCACAGAAAGCTATTTCTCTCTGGCTTGTTTGGGATTTTTTTCCCATTCTGATACTTAATTTTCTTTTCTTTATTTTTCTTTTTCCTACGTCTCCTTCCAGAACCTTGTCTTACAATTTGGAGAAGGCTAATCTAATTAATGTTTGCTCATTTTTTATGGATTACAATTATCAAGGTCTATGAAGGCAATTCTAACATGAAATAATGTATATCACAGTGATGTTCTTTCCAAAGCTATGCTGAGTAAACAGCTTTAGCCAGAAGGTCCTCCATTAGTTCAGCTAACATCACTAAAATGAAAGCAATCAAGCATTAAAAATAAATAGTAAGTAGAATTGCATCTCCAAGGTTTTTAGCCCCACAAACTAAATCAATAACACACTTCAATTATATACCTGCAGAAAATATTAAGAGATCAGAGACAGGAGGACCAGATAAGATGAAACTGAATTTCTGAAATGATTGTATAAAACTAAAATGCAAGATAAATATCCATTTGTTTTGAAACTGTTTAGATCTTGATTCTGAAATTGATATCTGTTCATTCATTGTTTATTTTAAACAGTTTATAAAATGAGCTTCTAAGAAAAAAAAAATCAATAAAAAGGAGTTTGGAAATATTTTACCAGGTTTTCTAACTGCATAGCTGCTGAAGTTTCAGTGACACAACCCCTGGGAGTGCCTGGATGAGAGCACAGCCCTACAGCACTGCTGGTTCCTCTGTACATCACAAGAGGCAAGGGTGGTGGCAGGCCAAGGGCACTTGTCCATGAGATTATCAGCCACCCTGGAGCTAAGACATAATTCAGTTTCAGTGACAAAAGATTACGAAAGAAACAATGCTGGTGATGAGCTTACTGGTAAGAGTCACTAAATATGAGTTATACACCAGTTGATGAACAGCTGGTTCTGCTGAAGAACAATTAATCATTTCTACTGGATATTTTTCAGATTCTCAACTGAGAAACTGCATTCAAACAACTGTTAAATAACCCAGTCTCAATTTTGTCTGTGACATACTTCAACCTGAGAGTACGATTTTAAAGAGTAGATTTTATGGTTCTTTTGCACATTTATCTGAATAATTAATGACATCTTTGTGTTTCAGTTCAAAATGGAATTTCATCCCACAAACTTGACCAACAAGAAATAGGGCCCAGACTTCTAATCAATACAAAAGTAGAAAATTGTTACCCTCATGAATGATCTGTGAGCACCAAGGCATTGCTAGGAAAGTCTCTTCAAAAAAAATTAGTTCTGTTTTAAACATTAATAAGTAACATTGTAATTGTAAATAGTAACACTATTTAACAAAAAGGTGGGATTCCTTTCTACTTTCAGAATTTCATGAGTTTGTGAACCTATTCCAGTCCTGCTCGAGTACTTTTCATGTATGAACAAGTTTACGGGACGAAAAGTCTTCAATCAGCTTCAGAGGTTAAATTCTTCCACAAAGCATCTTCACAACTAGTCCTTCCCAGTATTAAAATCTGATTTTTTAAATCGATGAAGTAGACTCTGTACTTATCATAAGAACAACTCCAGAACTCATATGCACAGAAGAACAAGGGCTCTGCCATAGAGTTTATGCTTACATAATCACTGTGTCAAATGTAAGGAGTGAATTTTATGTCTTTTCAAATGAGTCAGGGCAGCTTCCAAGTGACTCAGTAGAGCACATCCTTTGACACTCACTGTGTCACTCACAGCCTTGCAGCAGTGACTGCTCACAAAATTCATCCATTCTTCCTCTTCTTAGCAGTGCTCTGCTAATGAGTTTTGAATAGCAAAATACAATACTAGTACTACAGCATTTAAAAGGCAAACATCTAGGCCCAGTAAAGCAAAAGCATTAAAAACACAGTCTGGTTTATTGAGTCACAAGCTTTGTGATATTTTCAAATCATAAGCAAAAATTAGTTCTTAAGTTTTTAATGTTATGGAACCATGTTCTACACCCTGGCCATTTGTTTGGAAGAAAAGGGGTTTGCTTCATGAAATCCCTAAAGACTTCCATTCAAGTAGAAGATAATCTTGAAATCCAGGGCTTTTCTGAATCAGAGCTGCAGTCAGTACAGAAAACCTTTCCCACTGGAGAAAATTTCTATATTTCACCATATAGAAATCTTCAGCCATTGGAATCTCAGAGTTTCCATGAACATGCAAAAGATCTGAGAAACAAATAAAGGAAGAATTAACTGAAGTAAGAACATAGAATCATAGAATCATCATAGCTGGAAATAACCTTCAAGATCACTGAGTTCAACCATCAGTCCTACACCACTTTAACCACTAAATCATCTCCTGAAATGCCACATCTACCCATTTTTTTAATACTTCCAGGAATGATGACTCCACCACCTCCCTGAGAAACCTGTTCCAATGTTTCACTGCTCTTACAGTGAAGAAATTTTTCCTAATGTCTAATCTGAACCTCCCCTGGCTCAGCTTAAACCCATTACCTCTTGTCCTATCATTAGTCACTGGGGAAAAGAGGCTGAATGTGGTGAATTTAGTTAGTCCCTAAAGGAAAAATGTAAGACCAGCAACAGAGCACTAAGAGAGCTCTAACAGAGGTTTGGGGTTGGACTATATGATCCCTAGAGTTTCCTTCCAACTCAAATGATTCTGTGATTCTGTAATTAACCTGCACTACAGAAACTAATTCATTACTTAGTCAAGTTGTAATGGAATGTGAACCATTGCAACAGAAAAGCAGAATGGTAGCAACATGAAAAGGCTTCTGCACTAAGAGCAATAAAACAGCGTTTTCTTTTCAGCCTTGTGGTTGATTTCATCAGGTATGCACTGAACTTCCATGTGCATCCCTTTCTGCAGGACAGCTGCTTGGCAAAAACACCAGGTAAGTCAGTGGGGTCAGAACACAAAATATGCAAAGATGTAAAGACATAAAAAGATGGAATTTAGCTTTTTAAAACTTGCATTTTCCAACACCACTCTCATATACTAAGGACTCATACAAAAATACAGTTAGACCTCTTATATGGCTAACTGCAGGCACATCTTTACCCCCCTCCTTTCTACTTGTCACTTCTTCTCTAGTCTCATCCATTTCATGACACATGCATGAGTTTACAAGAGATATCTGACTCTCAGTCACATATAGAATCATAGAGTTATTTTGCTTGGAGAAGACCTTGAAGATTACCTAGTCCAACTGTTAACCTAGCACTGCAAAGTCCACCACTAAATCATGTCCCTAAGCACCATTATCTACAGGTCTTTTAAACACCTCCAGAGATGGTGACTCCATTACTTCTCTGGGCAGCCAATTCCAAAACCTGGCCCTCTTTAAGTGAATAAATTTTTCCTAATATCTAATCTAAACCTTCACCAGCACAACTTGAGACCACTTCTTCTTGTACTACAGCTTTTTACCAAGGAGAAGAGACAAACCCCCCATCTCACTGCAACTTCCTCTTCGGTATTTCAGCACACATTAGTGTTGAAAACTAAGAAAAATATTCTGTGTCATTGTGTGCATCATTCTATGTTTGCATAAATTTCTCCTTACATGATGTATTAACTCTTTAAGTTCAGCATAATTGTATTAAGAATTTATTGATCCTGATTAAAACAAACAAACAAACAAACAAACAAACAAAGGAAAAAAAATAAAAAAAACCCACACTGCTCAGATATTTTCCTGATTTGAGAGAAAATAATTTATATTCTCAAAGGAATTAAACACTGTGGCTTACCAAACACATCTGGGGTGAGGATTGAGGGGCTGCTCTCACTTTGCCAACTGGAATATTAGCAAGGAGCTGAGCACCAGGAAAAATCCCCAGACATCTATATGAGCTGTGTGATAATTTTATGTTGAACTTGCTTGCAGACAATTTAAGCAGCTGAGTCTCACTGACTCCAAAGTTAATAAAAGTCTCCTGTAACTGCTCTCATGCAAAATTCAGTTTCAGTCTATTTTTCCAGTGTCTGTACACAGAAATGTACACATGTAAAGGCAGTAATTGGCTTACATATTCTCCCTTTCACCATAAAATTAATCGAAGCAGGTTTTGATGAGTATAAATACTTGATACTTAAGCTCTTATAGGTAGGTCAAATTTTTATAATTTAGACTAATTTTAATGTTGTCAGTATGATTTCTTGAAAAAGAAATTATTTCCCTGATACCAAGTGCAATATGAACGTATATTTATGGGAGAACTAAGCCTCAGAAGCTATAAAACTTGACAGAATGATGGGGAAAGATGCAAATGGAAGGAATGGTGAGCAAGACCACACAAATTATAAAATTTTAGCACAGAATAGCTGAGGTCTTTCATGTATGTTCCTTAATACTTTCTTTTCTATGACTAACAACTCTGCCTGCTGATAGTGAGTGATGAAAAAAAAGTATCACGGTTGCAGACATCTGAGACAAAGTGCCCTTTTCTCATCACTCTGTTCTCATCACCAGGTCGTGTCCAGGCTATCAGGGTGATTAAACATGACTTCCCAAGTCCACCTAGTTCAACTCTGTGCTCTGGAGCAGTTGCCCTAGACCATGTACAGTCAGGTTTTGAGCATCTCCAAGGATGGTCATGGCCTCTCTGACAACCTCATCTTTGTTGCCATTAAGTGGGCTTCCTCCAGTATGTCCAGGTCCGTCTTGTACTTGGAATATAACTTAAGATATACATCCTGTTGGTCCATTTCTCCAGGTTGTAGAGGTCCCCTTAGAAAGTAGTGTGACTTTCTGGTATATAAGCCACTCCTCCCATGATGACAGCAGCCATCAGTTTAAACTGATGAGTGCAATTGAATAATGTTGCATCTACTTTAACACTACCTTTAAAAACAGTTCTTTAAAAGTTGATTCACACAAGAGGAAATTTCTCTGCTTTTTTATTCAGTAGACAGCAACAGTCAGTATGCATAGCTTTAAGTAATCTTATTTATATACAAGGGCTACAGAATACCTTTTTTACACTTTCAGAAGCCAAGTCTCTATGAAAAAAATGTCTTGACTACAGCACTCCACCTGTTCAGTGCCCATAGTGCAAAGTCTGCAGAGGAAGATTTCTGACTCTATCCTGCATGCAGTCAATGAGAATTCGAAGGCAGCAAGTGAACTCAAAAATAAAAGCTCAAATTTCTCTCAATTCTCCATAGAGAATGGAACTAAATGACCTTTAAGGCTCCTACCAAGCCAAACTATTCTGTGATTCATGCGATTCTATTAAATTAAGATATTTGTCAAGGCTGTTTAAATTATAGGGCTAGTACCACTATAGATATGACATATGACTAAGGCAAGAAAAGGTGAAGCTCACACCATCCTTATAGGTAGAACTGAAATGGACACTGGGATTGCCTATAATTCATTATCTGGGTCAGAGATAGTCTTAGATGCTAACAAGGAGCAAGGGATTCAAACTTGAATGTTTAAAGTGAACATTTTTATGCACCAGTAGGAAAACATTAGAAATAGAATATGTACTAGGAAAATATTGTCTCTCATACAGTCTATTCCATTAGTCTCCTATCCTTTGTTTTCCTTTATATTTATTCCTTTTTATTTCTGTAAATAAAGGTTTGGTTTTTACATAGACTCAAGCAGTTAATATCTATCTTTATCCTTCAGCTTTTTCTTAAATAAATACCTTGCTAAGTCGGCGCTGCTCCTCTTCAGTGGCTCTAATTATGCCTTGAAAATTAAAAAGGAGGTGACGTGAGGGGATGGATGAAAAATGAAGGAAAAGCTTTCTATATTAACTACAATTAACTGCAGTGCAACCCAGAATGTCAGCTTATTGACAGATGGACAAATGCAATTGCATTTCCCCAGGGCTGAAGTTCAAATTAGATTTAACATTATAGGGGATGACAAGGAATTACTCTTACCAGCACGCATGCCTGTGCTGTATATGCTGTTACATATGCCTCATTTCAGCTGGCTGGCTTTTAAATATATAAAGTTGCAAAAGCCTTTGCAGTAAGCTGAGTGACAACACCCCCACCCCAAAAAAAAAAAAATAAAAATAGGTTATAAAGAAAAAAGTGAACTTTCATCTTGTACATGGAAAGATGTTTCCAGGAGCTCAGTAGGAGATAAAAAGTTGTCTGTGGGGGAAGTAGGCAAGATGTGGCCTTGGAGAGTACCCAGAACACTGCAAAAAGGTGGAAACACACTGTGTCTGGCACTACACTTCCATGACTCCTTCAAGATAAGCACAAGTCTGAATATAACAGTTGAGTGATGAAACAGAAGGTGATATCTGGGGGCATGTGCAGGGGAGGAGACATCAGAGAGATGCCAGTTCAATAGGGAAAAAAAGCAGCACAGTGGGGAGAGGGCAATAAACTGTCAGGAAATGTTGATGAGAAGGTCCAGTAGAAACAGGTTTTCTGGACTGTTGTTTCTTTGTGGGTTCAGGAATCATTTTTGTCATTCCAAGCTGAGATTAAACAGAGTAGGTATGCAAGTGGGGAATGAAACGATGAAGTGGAGAGGCCAGACATGGATCATGACACCTGAGCAAAGACCTCACATGAGGAAATGAAGGCATTAAAACACTGAGAGCAGAGGAAAAAGATTCAAGATTCAAGAGCAACAACTTAAGGTTTGGAACAAGCAATACTGAAAATATGAGATGTAAACACATCCCGTTCATGTACTGGGAAGCAAGTTCTACATAAAATAGTGTTAGTTCATTTAAAACACCCTGCCAGTACCATGCACTTTGAGAAACTGCTAACCCATTAAAATCATAAAATATCAAAACTAATTCAAATGCTTTCTAAAGGGTTTTCTAATAAGTAAATGAAGATTTCTGCATTACCACATCACTCCATGTAAACATAATTTTGAGATTTCTGTCCAGTGGGTGCCTTTATTTCTGAACATTTGTGTGGGGCTTGGTTGGGTGATATTTTTGATATCTGTTTTTTCAATGTTTTTCAGAATGGACTAGTCCTTGGGGGTACATAAATCCAGAATTCCAAGTCAGATATATAAGTGAACTATGACTGTAGAAAGTGTTAATTGTCTCTTAAATATAGCCCTGCTAAGGGGTATCAAGCAACAATCTGTGAAAATTTTCTCAGTCCTGAAACTCTTGCCCCAGGAGTTTAACCTGTCCCAAATCAGAACAGTTCTCTTCTCAAGAAGAGTCTTTAAAGAGGAGAGAAAAACAGAAATCTGAATATCAGTGTTTATAAGGCTGAAGAATGGATTTCTTCTCTACAGGATGACCATAAATGAACGGCAACCCCCCCCCCAGCAGCTTCATGCATTGCTTTATATGGGTTTTGCCTGCCCCAGGACATGGATTTCTTCTTAATCCCTCGGGTTTACTTCCTATTCCTTTCACACTTCGTTTTACTTGACCTTGCTACAGAGGGACTATTCCTAAACATTAGACAGTTTTGAAGTCTTTGTCTGGTTATAACATGATGTACTGGGAAGGAGGTGAGATCTGATGAATATTGACTTCAGAAGGCTTGTAGATACCTAATGGATGTGACTACACCATACAACATTGCACGTGCACTGTTGAATGCCCTAAGGATTTTGAAAAGGATGAAGAAAAAGCCTTAAACAATATACTTTTTAGCTCTCTTACTTCAAATAGCACTTCATCCTGACCATGCTCACTTGATATACATAAAGCGATGTTTTTCTAAAAAAAATAGTCTGGGAGACATATATATCTTTCCATATTGACTGTGTTTCCTCCACCTTCCCAAATGTGACTTTTTTTTTTTTTTCAAATTTTCTTCTATTTCAAACCTCCCCTCTGTTTTTTAAAGCAAAAAAACCTATCATCCAAAGTAAGACACTTCACTGGTTTTTTGTTTTTTTTTTTGTTCACCTTTGAAACATCTCTCGTTTTGCACAGAACATGGTGCTCCAGCCCTCAAAATTTTAGTCAAGCCATGTCATCTGTCTGAAACAGCTCTAACACCTCACTGTGTGATACATTTCTAGTCCCATTAAGTTTCCATTTAGGAGTCAGGACAGCCATCTCTGCCATAGAGGTGCAGAAGGCAGCCACTACTGCTACCAGTGCCATCCTCAGCAAGTCCTCAAGTAATTCTGTAGTAACTTCTCCAAATTGGTTCTCCCTTGCTTTGAGAAGATGTCTGCATTAAAAACACATTTCTCCTGAACTTTGCACTATGTTTTAATGTTTTGAAGCAACTCTTCTAGGAAAACTGAGGTCTTCCTAATGTAACCTGTACAGTTATGATATCTCACTCTCATTTGTGTTACTTACAGGTCCTGTCAACATTTATGGTTGCAATCCCTTACCAACTCTGCAGGGTGGGAGTTTAGTACACAGTGATGGAGCACATCATTTGTACTGTTTTTGGAAAAAAAGCCCACAAATTTTTCAGATAGCTTCTTTAATATTTTATGCTTCTAGCTCACTTTTCCGTTCCTATAACAAAGTGTCCTGATACAAACCATATATCACTATAGGTATAGGAATAAAAATACATTCAAAAATTGAATACGATGTGTCAAGTTTATTTACTTTTTTCCCTCCAAAGTGGATTACACATGACAGTATTTAGTGTGAAATGTTGGTTGGAACCAAGACATCCATATGTAGACAGAAGCCCAGACATTCACTTAGACTTAGCCACCACTCACTACTCACTCAAACTAACAAATTCCCTTGTCTGCTCTTCATTACTTTGCTATTGACTTCCATGGCAAGTAGAATCAAAGCTAGAGACAGTCTCTTCCTCCTGATTTTGTAGCACAGAGACTGTTCATTCAACAAAGAAAGATTTGATGAAAAGAGGCACTAATGGAGAATAATTAAGTTCTGTGGAGTGGTTGAACTCTGAACACATTCATATAGCTGTGTGGAGCTGTGCTGGTTTGAGGAATAATCACAGGCTGTCACTCGAGTCTCGAATGAGTGACAAAGGTTTGAGGAAAAGAAAATGTGCCAACATATTGTTTAACATCTGTCTCTTCCTCAAGAGGGACCTCATTTTCAGTCAGATGAAATCCGTGAGGGGTTCCTATGGGGGTTTCCATGCTGTTATAATAAAACAGATGTTACCATTCCCCAGGGATACAGCTGCAAAGGTGACACAGATGACAGTTTCTCTGATTCTTGAAATAAAAGACAAGAACTTGCACAGACATATCGATAAGGAGAATAAGAAAAATAAGAAAAATTCAGTCCTCAGTGGGTAGCACAGTCTGTGGGCTCTCTTATCAGGGGAAAGGATCTCCCCTGTGGAGGACAATTTTTTATTCTGTGACTGATGCTAAGAGAAAAAAATCCTTGAGAAAGTAAAAATTTTCACTTTCATGTCAGTCTTTCTTTGTGAGAGATTGAAAATGTGCAGTGAGAGGAGAATGAGGGAGAGAGGGAGGGAGGGAGGGAGGGAGGGAGGGAGGGAGGGAGGGAGGGAGGGAGGAAGGAAGGAAGGAAGGAAGGAAGGAAGGAAGGAAGGAAGGAAGGAAGGAAGGAAGGAAGGAAGGAAGGAAGGAAGGAAGGAAGGAAGGAAGGAAGGAAGGAAGGAAGGAAGGAAGGAAGGAAGGAAGGAAGGAAGGAAGGAAGGAAGGAAGGAAGGAAGGAAGGAAGGAAGGAAGGAAGGAAGGAAGGAAGGAAGGAAGGAAGGAAGGAAGGGAGGGAGGGAGGGAGGGAGGGAGGGAGGGAGGGAGGGAGGGAGGGAGGGAGGGAGGGAGGGAGGGAGGGAGGAAGGGAAAGGGAGGAAGGAAGGAATCCATTGAATGAGCTTTCAGAATGAGCAGAGGGATCAGACCTCACCCACAGCTACTGCAACAACAAGAGTTCATTTCAATAAATAAATCTCTTCTCACCCTGCCCCAAAGTGCTTGTCTCACACGTAGGTTTGTCAGACTTGGGAGTTTCCTTTAGAACAACAACACAGCTAACAGGCTAATTCTGTATTATTAGATTGTCATTTTCAGCACTATTTTTCTTGGTTTTCTGCCTATTTAATATAAAAAATGAAACTTAAACTAAGTTCAGTGGTGACTGTTGTGGCAGACCAGAGTAATTTGAGGTTTATTACTAAAATTAACTGATGATTGCCCATTGGTAGGACCTCATTAACACTTTGGTACTTGATACTTTGTTATTTACCAAAATCAGTGCAACAGACACAGGCAGAAACCTCATTCCTCTTCCTACCTTGCAAATGATTTTGCACACATTTACTCCTGAAGTGAGCAAGACAGTGATCTGCAGAGGCCCTGATGTGCTTTAGATCAGGCCATAACTTCTGATGCCACCACAACGTCCCTGCTTGCAGGGGCCAACCCTGGCTGCCAGCTGCCCTGAACAAAGAGCATGCAAAACACAATCCAGTTTTTTGCTCTCTGCTAGATAAAAGCACATTTCTTTTTCTCAAGGGTGTTTTGTTCTAAGTAAACACTGTCCCTGGGGTATTATAACAGCAACAACAAATCTCTGAATGTCGAATTTTGTAAAGGGAATTTGCAGGCGTGTGAGATTTAAGGACTCAAAACAATTCAAATCCTGGCACACAGCAGCAAAGCATCTTGCCAGTCCATTATTTTTTGCAAAAAACTTGAAGATCCAAATAAGACCTCAAAGACCCAGAGGCAAAGAATTTCATTATGGAATGGGTACAGATGTTTTCAAGATGCAGTGATTACCATAAATACAGAAGGTAAATAAACTACTCAATTTGCCTGTAATCTAATGAAAACAGGCAGCCAGTTTTATTTGTGAGTTCAGTGGATGTGCTGATAAAATCTTGCCTGATATTACACCAAGCTATTACAAAAGCAACTAAAATATGTCATTGGGATTAAATATGTTTCTTGTCTGTTAAGAGAGGTTTTTCTAAGAGCAGCTATGGCAAGAAGAACAATCCTATGCTGTGGGCTATAGAGTGATCACTGAAGAAACACAGTATGATTTTTCACTCAGCAACACTGACCTACTCAATAAAAAAGAAAAAAACAAGCATCACTTCTCTTTCGAGTTTGCAGAAAAAATATGCAAGAAGATAACATTTTGTTCTTCATTCAAGTGTCAACTTCCTTGTTTCACAGCATGACCTGGTTCTCAGGTTTATAGCAACATAAGTGGGATGCTGGAACCATGAAGTCCATCAGGTTCTATTAATTTTTTCTTTTTTTGGTGAGTGAGTCTGCACGGCTCCTTAGACTGCACTTACCTGGTACTTTGGGAGAGCTTAGATACAGTCAGGCAGTGAACGTAGGCTGAAATTTCTGGAATTCACTTAGTTTATAAAAAAATTATTGCAGCACGATTGTCAAGACTAATTATTCAGAGAAGGGAAAAATCACTATAAAGTTCTTACAGATAGATTGAAACTCAGAAGTGATTTTCCTATAGCTAGGTAGTTTGCAATCTTGCAGTTGTGAAGCCTTTGCCAGCTTTAGTCTTACTTGCAATCTGACTGTTCACATTTCACAGTGGTTGTTTTCTGCAGGTTTCAGAACCTGGTATCTGTAGTCTCTTTCCAAACACAGGTTGTTCAATGTACAGTGGGTTAAATATAGGAAAAAATGTTTATAAAAACCTAGAATTTAAATTAACATTTCCTAAATGCATCAACATTAATAACGTCCTGGAGAAACATTAAGATCAAAGACATAAAATTGGAGAAAAATAGAAAATCAGGTTTCAGTAATAGAAGTAATGTTTTTTCTCAGTGTTTACCTACTTATTCCCTGATTTTACATCTTACCTTATGCTGACTGAATTAGTGCTTGAGTGGGGCTTTATGAGCTCTCCTGCTCACTCTAATTCATTGCTCAAAAGTTTGTACCATGATCTTATAAAGGACAGCAAAATGTTCCTTCTCTAGTGATAGGTCTACATCTTTCCTCTGTACAGAGGCCAGTACTTGAAGAAGAAAGCAGTAAGCAGGGTAAGGCCTGCATGGCAGCAGTGAGACCATCAGGACTCCAAAGGAATTAGGAGATCTCTAATTCTGTGCTTTTTCCATAATGGCAGCTGCAGAATGGGCCTATAAAGGATGGTGGAAATGTATTGTGTAAGACACTGTACAGACATGGGGCAAAGACAGTCCTTGTCTTAAAGAGGTAGACTGGGAAATAGAGAGGAAAAAACAATGATTGATAAAAACAATGGGCATGTAAATTCCACCATAAATGGCTTTCTGCATATTGTTCTCAGATGACAGGAATTTGCTGAGGAAAGATTTTTCTGAGAAAAATTCAAGTTGACTGAAAGAACTAAAGCAAAGCATAGGCAGTTTTGAAGGATGGGGTTATAATTGAGGTAGGAAATAAAGGACAGTGACCAAGGCAAGGAAAATGAAGAGTTAAGAGATGAGGTGGTTTGGAAAGCAGCTGTCCTGGTCAGCAGGACAGACTGGGCACAATCACAGAATCACAGAATAGTTCTTGTTGGAATAGACCTTTAAGTTCATTGAGTCCAACCACTGACTCTACCAAGTCCAGTGTTGATCTATATTCCTGAGCACCACATCTACACATTTTTAAACATCTCCAGGGGTGGTATTTGAACTGCAGCCCTCAGCAGTCTGTTCCATGATGAAGATCTGGGCATGATGGCATCCCTGAGAACAGAGTTCTCTGCTGCAGCACCACCTGCAGCCACATATCCCGCTTCCTGCTTTTTGGCCTCATTTCACCTCCCTCAGGCACCACCTGCAGGGAAAATTTAAGCTGTCCTACTTGAACTGTGTCCATGCTCATACCCCTGTGTGTGATGGCAAATGGATATGAAAAACTTCCTACCCTGCAGACATCTGAAACCAGGATATCTGGAAAGAGAAGAAATCTTCATTAAACCTTACCTTTGCCCTTTGCTGGTTGCTGTGGTCTTCCTTTGCTTCAGGGGAAAATCCAAGGGCACATTCGTTCATACCTTTTCTTTCACTCCACACAAGCCAAAACCAATGTCTAGTTTTAGGAGACATATTTCTCCCTGTCCACCAATAGACTTGTTACTCTGTTCCTGTCCAAATTCCACAGAATTGTTTCAGAGACCGGTAGCCATCCCAAGGACTCTCCAAGGACTCTGCTCAACCAGCTCAAATAAGGTAACTAGAATCAGACACATCTTGCAAGCCATTATTGTTAATATCTTAGCATTCAAGACATTAAGAAAGATACTGAAAGGGACACAACAAAGAAAATTGAAAGTCAGGAAGAGCATGATGTTAAGGTGCAGATTAAGTGAACAGTATCTCTAATGAAGTTGTATCTTAATTAGATTAAGATTAATCAGATCTTAATTGTAAAATATGATTCCCCATGGATAACTCCAAGCTATAGTTTACCTATTTGCATCTGCCTTTCAGGAACAGTGTCCTACAAACTCCAGCTGTCTATCTGGATAAGCCCTGAGTATGCCTCCTTTGACAACCTTTCTGTGCTTACATTTCCGATAGCAAATCCTCAGCCTTTGATTTCTCTTCAGGTGGTTAAAGCAGTCAGAGGAGGGGTACAGGAAGCAATTTCCCAGCTCCCTGCACAAAATACATTCAGAAAATGTCAGAACAAGCATTGCTGATTAGTTCTAAAGACCAGAAAGAGATGTAACTAAAAACTTGCTACTGCTCAGCAGGATGACAGCAGTTTAAGGGGGAACAAAACAAACAAACAAAAAAATCACACTGAAGAACAATCATTCCTGTAAACAACACTCAAATGCTTGTGGGGAAAAAGAGCAAAACAATCGCAAATTTAAGGGCATTTCTGCTGAGGTACCTCAAACTAGGTTGTGTAGAAAAGGATTTGCATGCACAGGGAGCAATTTGGGGTGATGCTACAAGGCAGCAAGGCTCCTCATATGGCTAAAGGAGGAAAGTTCTGGCATGCAAGAGCTTCAGTGTTGTCCACACTTAATGTTGCATAAGTGTCTAAACTGGTATGTAAAAACCATGTAAATTTCTTCATTTGGCATATACACAAGATATCTGGCTTTGGGGGTAAAACTCACAAGGTGAAACAGAAAATAAGACACCATTCACACCCTGCAAAAGTTCATACTTTGCTCTAAAGAACCATTTTTATAGTGGACTGTGGTGGTTGCTCAAAACACCACTCTCTCAACACCACAAATAGACATAAATTCTCCTGCTGTGGGCCATATTTTAGCTTACTAAATTGTCAAGGCACTTACCAACAAAGAAAGGCTTTTTTGAGTAGACATAAAAACTCCAGACAAAAAATCAGCTTCATAGTCTTAGGTTCTCCCTATTAATCCAAGTCACAGTGTCACAACATAGGGTTAGGAAATGTGCTAAATCAGGGTGAAGCAAGGATAAAGAGTCAGCAGCACATTGCAATATGTGAGGCAGAGGGTCACAGGGAGAAGACTTGACCTTTACTAGGAGGTATTCTTTGGTTTATGAAGTTCATGTGGCTAAAAACATACCCAGTTCCTGGCAGCAGCATCTCCTCCATAAAACATGTTTAAGATGACACGATAGTGTTTTGTACCAAAAATAAACACTCTTTTCTGATGGTTTTCTGTAAGAAACACAGGTGTCTGCATGCCTTCAGCTATGTACTTTGCAAGATTCTAAAACAACACAGATACAAAACCACACAGACAGAAATAAATTAGAATTTCATTACAATAATTAGTTCAGCTACCTCTAAAGTACTTATTTTTTTATGAAAATATTCCTGTAAATTATTAGCTTGACATATAGGAAACTATTAATAATATTGAACATTTATACTTGCCATGAAGTGTAACCTGCCATGTGATAGAAAATAGAGGGCATTCACAATCTCATCTAGAACCAGACTTATCTCTGTTCTGGAATTACTACCAGTACTTTGAACTATTTTCACATTCAAAATAGACACATAATGTCAAAGTCCCAAAAGCTAATATATATGAAGGTAAAATCTCTGGCATTAGCCTATGTTTGAAAGCAAATATTCCTATGAAAATAAAAATAATAAGAATAAAAAAAAATTAGAAAATGTGCTTGCAATTTTCAGAAAGGTTAAAAAAAATTATCCTGTAATAATTTCAATAAAATTAATGTCTGATAAACAATTCTAGTTTTATGAAACAGAAAAAAAGATTCAAATTAAATCCTAATGGTGTTTTCACCATTCTTGACTCTTACACAGCTGTTTTTTTATAAATCAGAGTCATTAGCTCCTTTATTACCTTTAGGGATACCTTTTACTGTCTTTAAAACATGTTTTCCCCATTTTCTTTCCTTTTCATTAACTGTTGCATGGTGTTCAGCATGTTACATACATGTTTATGCAATCTTAGATTAAGCCTCTCATTACTGATTTGAATAACAAGTGATCTGGCTACTCATTTCACTGAACTCTTTACTTTTTAAACATCATGAGTTTGGGAAGATAAATATTATTTTAGTGCTGAAGAAAGTTAGGCAATAATTAGCTGATGACTTCAACGAGAAATTATGGGCTTAAAGGTTATTGTGTATATATAATATTTTTCATAGTTTAAAGGCACTCTAGTGAATATCAGAGGGAAAAAGCTTTATTCAAATTGCATCGAGTAACTTCTCTTGAATTTGTTACACTCACCAGTATGAGAAGGTGCTGGATTTTTTTCTACCTAACGTTTTTTGACTGATGTAGCATAAAGGAAAGAACTGCTCATGGCTGACTTTTTCAGAGAGCTTCAAAAGAGGCATCTAAAAGGACATACTATTTGCTCTTCTAAATTATGTGGCTGAAATTTAATCTTGTGAATCATTTTTTCCAGTAATTGAAGCAAATTTAAATCTAATATTAGTTAGTGTAAGGTTGCCATCAATAACTCGCAATTCAGTTTTATCTGAGTTTTTCCAGGGTGAATCTGACCTCTGATTTCATGGCTGAAAAATTTTTTTATTGTCATGTAATGCTGGTGAAAATGGTAGAGTCTTTAAGAGGAGTGAGGAAAGAGCATGGGCACAGTAATGTTGACCTTGGATATTCTCTTTAAATTCTTGGGTGGGAGTAGGAGAATGTTCACTTGTCCCTTTACCTTGTTTTCAAGTGAGTTGCCTTTTCTAGCTTCCCTGGGAAAACCATATAGCCCTGATTTACTTATGCAAGAAGTTGATGAGACAAGCAAGGGCATGGGCATGCCATTCCCCTTTTGCTCCAATCTTTCCTGTGCTGATGCACTATCTTTCCCAGATGGATTTGAATGCCCTCTTGTGCTGTATGACAGATCTACATCAAGCTCCAAAATAATCATTGCAATTTAGCAAGATGCAGAATATTTTCACTTCTTTTATTCACTTCATGCAGAAGCTTCCTAAATTATCTTTTTTTTCTGTACATTATTTCAATTTGTTGCGTATCTGGTTTGACTTTCCTGCTGTTCAGCTGAGGTTTTTGACTCCTTCTATAAGTTATGATGCTGACAACAGTTGCCATATTTATAATAAATAAATATATTAGGCATGAATGACATAGAATTATAGAATTTACAGGGTTGAAAGAGACCTTTAAGATCATATAGTTCCAACCCCTCTGCCATGGCCAGGGACACCTCCCACCAGATCAGGTTGCTCAGAGCCCTGTCCAGCCTGGCCTTAAAATATTCCAGGGATGGGGCTTCCACCACCTCTCTGGGAAAACCTGTGCCAATGTCTCACCACCCTCATGGAGAAGAACTTCTTCCTAACTTCCAATCTAAATCTACCCTCCTCTAGATTTAATCTATCTCCCCTAGTCTATCACTTCCTGACATTCTAAAAAGTCCCTCATCAGCTTTCTTGTAGCCCCCTTCAGATACTGGAAGGCTACAATAAGGTCTCCTTCTCCTCTCCAGACTGCATAACCCCAGCTTTCTCAGTTTGTCCTCATAGGAGAGGTGCTCCATCCGTCTGATCATCCTTGTAGCCCTTCTCAGGACACATTCCAGCATGTCCATGTCCCTCCTGTAGTAGGGGCTCCAGAACTGGACATATTGGATTTAACTTCCCTGAAACTGTAATTGCTCTATGCAGGAGTCTCCGCTTGTTCTCAACAGTTCATAGAATCACAGAATCTGCTGAGTTAGAAGGGACCCATCAGGATCATCAAGTCCAACCCCTGTCCCTGTGTAGTATCACACCATGTTCCTGAGAGCATCATCCAAATGCTTCTTGAAGTCAGGCAGGCTTGGTGCTGCACAGCTGCACATTACTTTGCAAACCCATTCCTGCAAATATTTATGTTTGCATTTATCTTACCATGAAGCTTGGCTAGCCACATACCAGCAATTATATCTGCTTATCCTCACCCAACTCAATATTATCAATGAGCAAGCAAAGACAAGCACAAGCAAAGTCTATATAATTCTTTAAGAATGTGTGCTAAATAGCTCAATTAGCGATGCAGCTCATGTTATCCCATGAGATTCTGTTGAATCTGCTCCCAAAATTTAAGTTTTTGTTTCTTATCTTTGCAAGATTGGATCATAATTTCAATTCATCTTTCTAGAAGACAGCTATTTAATATGTCTTCCTTTCCTTAATTTTATGATCTGCTCTCTATTAGCAACCCCTTATGTGTAGAGAGAACCACAAGTCCTCAGGTGTCGCCGATAATGAACTGGGAGCTTAGGCCCAGCTGTGCCCAATAATTAGGGCCTGCCCCAGCCGGAAATGGGCGGGGCTGAAGGGCAAAATAAAAGGCATGCTCCCAGAAGCAGAAGGGGAAGAGAAGAAGATGCCTCAGGAGAGGGACGGCAAGAGAGCTCTGGAGAAGAGCCGTGTCCCCGAGAGAAGGCTCGCCACAACACTTATGTATGTTTCTGTATTGCTCAAATACACTAATATTATTTCACAGTTAAGAGCAACTAATAGAATTCATTGTCCAAGGTAGCTACCATCTACTCAAACTATGCCAGGGTTTTTTATCATTTTCTGACAAACCAATGCCTCTAACTCCTTCCTCACTTGACTAGCTCTTTAATGAATATCCATTACTGTGAGAAAATTCATGTGCTCAGAGCTTGCAGAAATATAGCACAGGCTTGCTGGAATCACAAAGGACTGTGATGCCACCAGTGTGGATGGCAGGCATATAAAGTTTTCAAGTAAAAGTTCTATACGCTCTATAAATCGAATTGGGATGGCTTAATTTTTAGACAGTTACCTTGTCAGCTCTACCCACAGCAGAAAAAAAAAAATCAGAGTTGGACTTTAAAGTGGTAGAAGGCTTCCTGAGGCAAATGTATTGGATATGTGACTGGTCAGGCTGAACTGGCACCACTGCTGCCAGAAGCTATGGATGATTACTGGTGATCATGTAAGTAAGTAAATAAATAGATTGCCAGAAAGATAAAAAAAAAAAAGGTGCTGTAGGCAGTAGGAGCTTTCTGCTCTTGACTTTTCCAGTGCATACAACAGGGAGGAAGCAGAGAAGCAGCACATCCAGCCCAATTCTTTGTCTAGGTACATGCTTTAGGGCTGTGTCCAGCTGAAGCCCTAGCTGGGGATCAACTCTGCTGAAACATCTTGATGTCCTCTAGAAAAAATTGTTTGTGTTAAAATGGGATGTTTGGGATGATCACAATCATTTTGCCCATTTCAGGTTTCTATGGGGCTTTTTGTCTATAAAGTACTTGCTGGAAACTCCTGGTATGTCCCAGCTGAAATGGTGACCCAGCTAGCATCAGTGTGACATTACCATCACCGATATGAAGGTTGCAAGGTAAGAGTCTCCCTTTTGGGATAGATTGTTAAATCAGATAAAGAAAAAGGCAGAGCCTGAGACTCAAATGAAGCAGAAAACAAAAATTACAGTATCCTAGTCCAGACTGGTCTTGGTTAGAATCACTCTGCTGTGTGAAAACCATGAAAAATATGGGTGTATCTGTGCCTTTGAAAGCCTGTCTCTGAGACTCAAAAAAGGACCTTCATCGAAAAAGAACCCTCATCAACTTTTCCAGAGGTCTAAATTAAATGACTAGGACTTGGTGATTTATTACTCACAGTGATTTTTTTGCTCACTAGCTATGGGCAAAATAATACAGTTAAGATCATTTTGGAACTTCTCATTATTTTGCAATGAACCTTTCACAGTTTTGGTTTTAAACATAAATGAACTAGATTTGTAAAACACTAAAGGAAGAGTGGTTATGTTTCTATCTTTCACTGAGGGATATAGCTGCTAGAGCACTCAGCAGGAGTGGTGGGTCCAGGTACCCAGGTGGCAGGAGGCTGAATCTACTTATGCAAAAGGTGCTATGACCTTGGGGCAAATCTTCCTGCAGATCCTCTTACTGAGGCTATTCCACTCCCAAAAACATTCTCTCATTTTCTTTGGACAGGAGAGGAGGCATGTGAACACTTTCCTCCAGAGACACTCTGGTGCATTCTCTCTTGTAGGGATGGGTTTGGATGTCCTGGAAAACAACAGGACCAGGGAAGTGATAGGGCCCCTGTACTCAGCAGTGATGAGGCTGCAGCTTGAGTAGCTGTGTTCAGTTTGGGGCTCCTCACTATAAGGACATTGAGGTGCTGCAGCAAATTCGTAGAAGGGCAACAAAGCTTCTTATGTTGAAGCATCATATGAGGGATCTGAGAGAACTGTGGTTGTTTAGCTTGGAGAAAGAGGCTGAGGGAAGACATTATTGCTCCCTACAACTACCTGAATGGAGGCTGTAGCCAGGTGGGGATTAGTCTCTTCTCACAAGTAACAAGAGGTAGGACAAGAGAAAATGGCCTCAAGTTGTGCCAGGGGGAAGTTTAGATTGAATATTAGGGGAAAAAAAACACTGAAAGGGTTACCAAGCACTGGAACAAGCTGTACAGGGAGATGGCTGAGTCACCACCCCTGGACATATTTAAAAGACATGTAGATATGGTACTCTGGAACATGGTTTAGTGGTGGACTCGGCAGGTTAACAGCTGGACTTGCTGATCTTAAAGGTCTTTTCCAACTAATTTGATGAATCTGTGTGGAGGGGGTCAGTGGTCTATGCTGTCTGCAAGACACAAGAACAGAGCAGCACTTAGGATCCATAGATGAGAAAGATTTTCATGACATATTTACCTCCTGAAAGCTTCTGGTCCAAAACAGAAGACCCAGTCCAGGACAACTAAACACTCCAGACTGCCTTTGACAGAGGAGCATTAGCAGCAACTGCTTCTATCTACTGATCCATTGGCCATTAATGCAGACATAACTTTATGGATGGGTCTTATCTATGGTAGACCATCTTGAACCAAGCATTTAAGTGCAAACTACACAGATTGTGCTATGGCACAGTGGTCAGGGTACTTTGTGAGGAGAATCAGGCTCGAGCTGTTCTGTTCCCTTGGTCTCAGCAGCAGTTAAAACAATGCAGCTCAAGACGTACCTTTGTGAAACCAGGGATGCAATCTACCCTTTTGTCACAGTTCCTTTTTTTTGTTTCAGTCTGAAGTTTGGTTTTGTTTCAGCAAAGAGAAAACTTTAGTGCTTCCATTTTTTCAGGTTATGAGGTCTAAAAGAAACTGCTTTGGTTGATTTGATGTGACTGCTTGGTGTGAACACAGTACCCTGTTCTAAGAGTCTTTTTTAGGTAGGACTTAATATCTTAAATCGCTTAAGCATTTTTAAGACATCTAACCAGACAACTAAAAGTATCCTTGTAGTTAATGTTACATTTGCATGAAGATTTAATGTTTTTATAGCTTAAACAACTGCTATCTGAATAAATTGAGATTCTAGCCTATTACTATGGAAATGGAGGTGTTACCTTTGATTTTGGAAGGGCAAGGATTTCACTCAAGATATAGGGGTTTTACAAATCATTAAGGTATAATTATCTTCCATAACAAGAGCATTTGTATGCTTTTAAATACTTCTCTTGGTGTTTCATTTTGAGTTTAATTAATGCAAACAACTACATATGCAAAGACAAATTAGATTATGATTTTCCAGTTTTATAAATAATTCCCAATTATTATTTAGATAAACTACAAATAGGAGGAGGTGATGTGGTTGAAATAACAATTACTTGAACCAATGTGTTACTGAACTTAATTTATTGGCTTGATACACATTCCTTTCTGCAAAGCTTGTAAGTAAATATGACAGTGTGATGTACAAATTTTATCAGATATAAAATAATAATTTCTCCTTTTCTCTCTTGTTTGTTTTTTTTTTTCTTTTTTTAGTATCCATCTAAAACATGGTTTATGCAGGTTTGGGGGCATTTGCTATGTACAAGAAGCTAAAGGTAAGTCAAATTGAACAATATATCACTGGGAATTAGAATGAAATCTCAACAGATTAAAGAAAGAGCAGATCTTTGAAAAGAGAAAAGGTAGAGAATGAGTGATAGAGTCTGAGCAAAATACATGAGGATAAGTGCCTGATGTTAAGAAGGCCATAGACAGGGATGAAACTAGGTCAGAATACACAAAAGTCATCCATTTTTAGCACTCTGCCCTTTGTCTTTTAGAAGAGAACAGATTAAAATGGAATGCTAGGGGAAAATGTACTTCAGAAGAATTCTTATCCCTGGAAGATAAGAATCTCTAACCAGGAGAAGCTTACCTCCTTAAGTACCAAATGCAATATTAAGTGGTAGTGTATTTGGGTGAGCTAAACACACTGGTCTACAGAGAAACAGTTTGCTTAACCCCTATTTTTTTTGTATGTTCTTCCCAGAGAAGTGTAAAATAGAAACGCAAAATAGTGGAAAACCATAAATGTTTTCTCTAGCATCCTTGACTGTGTCTATTATTTAACCTGATTTTTTTTTCTTATATGTTGTGTTCATGTAGTAGCTTTGCTTGTGCTTTGAAGCTTGAAGCAGCTTGGCAGTCATTTTATCATTGTACTCATGGGATATAAAACTATGTTTTGTTATGAAAGTAGTTAGTGTGTCTTCCTGGATCTAGCTGTATTTTTTAAAACAGTGTTATTCTTCTGTGTGAGACTAACCTTTCATGCTAAACAAGTGGGAACTGATCAGTTTTGTTTTGAATAGGCCCACCAGAAGTCTCTGTCACTCCTGCAGCATCATCACTTCAATAGGACTCTCAGCACTTGGGTCTGATCCCCATACTATCCCATTTATTTAAAGATGATTAACAATTGAACATTTTCTGCTTAAAATACCAATCAGATGGGATATTTTGCACACTGGCCACAACTGCAGCAGCCTGTGTACTTCACAAAAAGAAAGAGCCCAGCTTGTATAGAGATTTTTGCCTGGAGGAAAATGATCTTCCTGCAAAGTAGCTGAAAGCTTTTTGTTGCCCTTGCTCAACAAAAAAACTTTAAAGGAAAGAAATATAATTGCTGCCAATCAGTGTGGTCTTACAGAAAACAGGTTTTTGTCAAACATGACTGATTTAGTTCTTTCAGGAGACTTCAAGTTTGGTCAATAAAGGTAACTGTAAATGTGGTAAACATTGTATGCTATTATTTGCCTTGGTGCCACAGACATTTTGATAACAGACATTTTGGTAACAGCAAATTAGAGTGGGACCAGTGAAGTATATTTCACATATATTAGGAATCACCTAATAGAAAAATCTTTTATGTAATCATCAATCATTTCATGGACACTATTACAGGAGGGTTCTTCTCAGACTGATAATAATCCTGAGGTTACCCAAAATTATTCATTGTGATCCAGATAGAATACACTTACAATATACAGAACAGAAAATTTTGTGAGGCTAAAAATTCCCTGAATGAATGTTAGAAGACAGCACACAGCAATCTAGATTGTAAAGTTATGTTGTTTCAAAGTATGGTTCTGTATTATTTAAGGCAAAAATGATGTCTAGAAGCAATGTATGAAGGGCATTACTATGGAGTGAGAACTTACAGTTTGGAAACCAGGTACTGCAGGGTGATAGTGGATTAGCAATTTAAGATCCTTGAATTATGTTAAGAAGCCTAGCAGTAACCTTGATACTACCTAAACACATCCCATATCTCCTCTTTAGTTTCTTCTGTCTCAGTTTTCTCTGAGTTCTGACCTTTACACTTGGGCTGGATAAAGAAGCAACAACTTTAAAAAAAAATCTCAAGGATGAGCACCCCTGTCAATTACAGCACTGACATTAGATGTCACACTGATGACAATTTGGGACTAAGCAGCTCTCCCATCCTAAAGTATGTGGAACATGTGGTAGTTTACTTGAAACATGTCAGTGATTTATCACAGGTCCACATTACACTTAATCCACAGACAAAATTGCTCCAAAAATGCCCCAACAACCTTGAATTGAGCACTCAAAACTAGTATTTGTAGCTGCTCAAGCCACATGCTATAATCACTTAATTCCTTCTGATTACCAAAGCACACTAGACTATAAAAACCTATGTACTGCAATCTGCATAGATTACCCTTTAGGACTTATTAGCATCAAATTTCACATGATATTAACTAATTAATTAATCTAGCAGAGGAGTTCAAATTCTAATTACCAGATAGTCATTAGGCATGTCCATTTCCTCATATGAGGCAGTGCAGGAGCGAGAGGGGCTGTGATTAACTTGTCAGAGAAATGCAAAGCAACATTCACTCACTATCTTACAGCATTTTAACTTCTAACTCACTCTAGGAGGTCAAATACATCCACAAGCCCAAACCAAATCAAATCTCTGTTGTGTTACACCAAATGTGTGCATATGCCAGAAGCAAATCATCACCCAGTATCTCTGCAGTGTTAGCATAAGGACCATTTCATCCACTGTTAAATGTCATAGTGTCCATGCATTTAATGGCCACAACTAAGCAGATCAGAAGCAGTATGCCCCAAAAGTGGGGCTCTCCCTGTGGTATGTAGTGTAGGACTCTGTATGTATATGTGTGTATGTATATACATGTATATGTGTAAGAGATGACTGTGAAGATGATTGAAAATTACTTCATGTATATTGAAAAGAATTATTTTACTGCAAATGAAAGCACAAAAAGAGCTTGTCATGCCATATCACCTGACCCTAGAAACCTCCAAAACATGTGTTACCTAAATAACTTTATTAGCAAACTTAGAAATTCCCCCACTGGTGGAGGATGCTGCCTTCCAATGTACTGAAGAAGAGGATGGACCTCAATGCTTCTGCTCTGCCTCATAGATTCAAAGCATGCCCATAGCAAGCCTGAGTCACTTCAAAGAGGCAGAACAAGTTTAAAATTATCTTTTATCTTCACTCATCATTCATCCTTGATGCTAATAGGATTTGCTTCTTCTTTATATTAGACATAGACTTAAGAATTGAGAAGACAAAACCAAGAATCTCTAAAGACACATTCATATAAATTGAATTACAGTGCTGCAAAACCCATCAGTGAAAATCTTAAAAATACCTTTCGTCCATCAGTCCACTCAGGTCAAAAGAATCTATTCTTCAGTTGCAAAATCAACATGCATTAAAAAACAAAAATCTTGCTGTCCGTACCCCTTGAGCCCCAGGTTGCTTAGACACCAGGCAAAGAGGCAACTAAGCCATTGAAAAGTGCTCCTTTGCTAACCTCACATTGTTTCCATTTGTTCTTTGTGTCATCAAGAGTAGGGTTGGGGTAATTTTTTTAGATTGGTCTTTTCCTGTTGATCAGCTAATCAAAGCCCCTGAGAGTCCCCCTTCATTTCTTCTTGTCCAAGGAAATTCAGAAAATGCCATCTACTTCACTGCTGAGAATTTCATCAAAAATTCAGCTTTGCTCATCCTGATTAGGAGCAATCAACATTTAACACTGATGGCAGGCTGAAGTTCAACTTAAGCATTTCTGGGTTTTGAGTATTATGTTAGGTTTCAAGACAGCAACAAACAGCAGAGATTGTTCCTCCTCTTCACATCTTCATAGTGTTGCCTCCATTTCAGAAAAATGAAAAAGAGATGGAGTGTATGATTGGTGTCAATATCCTGAATATATGCTGTGGGGTGACTCAGGCATTTCTTCTTCTTGCACCCAAAATAAGAAAACAAAGGTGATGCTTTTGTTGCAAAACATTTATATTTTCACTATTAACAGCTTTTCTTAAGCTCAAATCTACAGTATAATCGTCTTGCCTTCGTAACCCTCAAACTTAGGGTTAATTGTGATTCAATAATTATTAAAGGCCTTAATTATACCTTCTTTTTTAAAATACAATTCATAGCAAAAGCTTGGAAAATTTCAAATTTTGTAGGAAGTGAAGGTATAAAGTTATGAATCATCTCCAATCAGGACTTTCTTTCTTAAAACCACTGCTCAAGGTATGGTAAAGGCTTTGTTTAAAGACTGAATTCCTACCACTGCTCTATACAAGCATTCTCAAGGGTCACTAGGTGGGAAAAACAGAGCTGGGGACTGCCAAATAGACAACTATAACATCTATATTCCTATATTCTTTTGTACTTCTTCCTAAATTTTTACTGTACTTTCAACATGTAGACAACAGAAAGTAAAATCTTCCTTTATTTTTAATTTCTGTCTGTCTTGAATTAAACATTACTTCATGGTGACTGGCAAAACATCAAAATGTTCCATTTTTATAGGCATGACTCTCCCTAAAACAGAGCAAAAATAACAATGGCCAACATGGAGCAAGAATATACAAGATTGTCCAAAATACAGTGTTCAGCTGTTGAACTTGAGAATAGAATAGAAATAAGGTGTCCACATGGTTGAAGTGTCTTTCAGCAGCTGCTTTTAAAGGGGAAAATACTCTGCAATCCTTTTAAAGGCCTTATGTGTAGAAGAAGCAGAGCAGACTCTGCTTTATGTTTAATGTCTCTTTAAAAAAAAAAACATGGAAAATATAACATAAAGCATTGAAAAGGCAGGCAATAAAGGTTATTCTAATCTTTTGTCTTAGTTCCTTCAGTTTGAAGTGTCTTTTATCATTTGACATAATCCTCTAACTAACAATAAGCCTTCTAGGTGCTCTTCCTGACAAATCAATAGAGACATCATGTAATATAAAAGATTTTTCTCTTCATTTAAATGTCTTTTTTTTTTCAGTCAGTTTGAAATTGTTTTAATATTCAGTGCAGAAGACAGCTACCAGAAAACAGACAGTAATGATGATGATTTTATTGATTTTGACTTGCAAAGAAATCTCAAATGGGACTAGCAAGTAATTTCTTCTTCAGCAAAATCTTTTTACCAAATCAGCTGTCAAAAAAACCATCAAACATCTGTGGTGTCACATCTCATACTTTTTTGTATTAATTATATCCTATTTATTGTAAGCTTTAGAACCACATACATATCTTCTTTACTTGTAGATTTACACATAGGTGGACATTATAACTAATTTAAATCAACTCAGTTTCCACTGTTGTCACCAGAATAGAAAAATATTTTTTCTTTTCCCCTAAATTAATTTTTTAACCTAGGACTTGAAATATATTCTGTGCTTTTTCATATAGCTCAGTCTTTCTATACAGAAACCTTATTCATAGTGCTGCAGAGATAAGAATGATTTGCAGTGAACTAGTTTTATTGTTTTGAAGGAGACAATTTTTTAATGCAAAATACTGCACAACATAAATAAATCTGAAATTTATACACAGGAGATGTTCTCCAGTAGGACTTACAGTGACATTACTATTCCATCAAGCTTCTTCCATTCTGGTGAGCTCAATTACTTATTCTTTGGGACACCACTAAACTGAATACTCAGCCAGGACAAAGGTTATGTGGTTTGAGAAGATGCCAGTGGAAGGACCATTGTTATTTTTGCTTTATTTAGCTAAGAGAAAGTAGAGTATCCTTTTAAACTCCCCAAAGCCAAACTCCAACAACATGGCAAATTGCATATTCTACGTATTTCTCCCACTTAATATCTTCACTTCAGTGACTGAATAGAAGACCTACAAGATACAGAACTTTTCAAAGTACTCACCCTTTTTCTGAAGATGCTCTCTCAGCCTTCATACAAAACACACTCATAATGCTTCCACCGTGTTCTAAATCAAATGCACTGAAATTTGCTTCTTCAAAATATCTATTTCCTTGCTGATAATGGAAACCAACCATTCCCTTTCCTTTAGCAGCCCACAAAGGTGTTGAAATAATGAGGACAGATAAAAGAATTCCCAGAACAAATTGTTGAGGGGGAAAAAAAAAAAAAAAAAAAAAAAAAAAAGGAAAGGAAAACTAAAAATAGGAATAGATATGTTTGAACTGTAGTTTCAGAATAGCTGGGAAAGCTCAGCCTACCAATACTCTCCATGGCTTTTGTCTCGACTGAGTGGGAATCTTGGCTCCTTTATTAACCCTCGGAGGCCTCCTTTAAAAGCAAAATTAAGCTTGCATGGATTAAAGGATTCTGCAGACTTGAGCACTTGTCTCTAGGGATAAAATTGACTTAAACATTATGCCTACCTTGAACAGGTTCAGCAACTTTTTTTTTAAATACACTTTCTCAAGAAATGTTTGCTGTATATGAACAATATTTTGTGCTTAGCTGGGTGACAAAAGTACATTTCTACTTTCTGCTGTTTCTATGAATACAGTAATCCAACACACTGGAGGGGTTTTGCATTATCAAAAAAAAAACCCACAAAAAAACAAAACAAAACAAAACAAAACCCACCAAAACAACTTAAAAAGAACAAAGAACCCCACAAAATGTTGTATAACAACCTTCAAACAAATATTGTAACACAGGACAGAAAGAAGTGCCTACAGCTACACTTTAATGTGCCAGTAAATAATTTTAATAGTACTTGATTTCTAAGAATGAACTATGCATTTCACTTGCTGTACTTTTAAACATACCTGCTTTAAATTATTTTTTGCTAATGCAATGAATATATTCTTACTTATAAGCAATAGATGAGATTACAAAAGAACAGTAAGTAAAGAATAACATAGCTTTCTGATGTCTGAAGAGAAAACATATGTATATATGTGTGTACACAATTTCCATTCAGAACTTTTATTTGTTTAAGGCTTCCTGGAATATTTAACAGATCATTTCTATTTTTTTTTCACTCCTGCTTCTGTTTCTTAGCACCTATTTGTAGCCCAGCAGCCAGACAGCCATTCTTTACTTTCAAGATGAGATAAAAGAAAACATTACATTTTTGTCTTCTGCAGGCAAGACAGCCTCTAAAATAGTGAACAGGTATTTGATACCAACAGGTAGTTCAAGACTTTAATTTTTTCCTTCTCATCTTCCCTTCCAAAGCTGCACACTCTCCTATTCCACTCCTGTTTCCTTAGAATTTGCCTCTTCATTTAGAGTTTCTTTACAAAATGAGTTTTCTAAAAGACAACTCTTTGGTTTTGTTTTTGATTATTTTTTTTTTTTTTTAATTCCTCAGGAACAACTGAAGAACACCTCTGGTCCCTGTTCTTCTTACCTATCTCCAGAAAAGCCTCTGGGTCATGCTGCTCCTCTCCTCTAAGCTGGATGGCAAAGCTCTGCAGACAGGGAGGACAAAGGAGTTAAACTCATTTGTACATCCTGAGTGCACGACCTAAGGATTCGCTTTCCTGACAAAGTGACTCCAGCTTAATGGCAGCTCCTAAGTTACCTACATTTGAAAAGAAAATTATTAATAGTGCTCATCAGTAGATATTATTATTCAAGAAAAGGGTTTTTTAAGAAGTCCTTCTGTTTGGCCAACACAGGCAACAAAAAAAAAAATGTTTTTCTGTTCTTTTCCTATCTAATGCAATATAGAAAATAAATATTACATGGCTTAATTAATGAAGAATTTTTCCACTATTACATGAATAGATATTAGAACTTATTAGAAATTAAAGCTGAAGTTAAAATATTATTTGAGAAGTTAAATTGTGTTTCAGATAATACACTAAATGGCAAAATCATAATTTCCTTGTATAATTTTACTTTTTTTTGTATAATTTTACTTCTTTGCAAAATTAAATATTGTCTTTTTTAGTTCAAGGATTATTCTAGCAAATGGCTTAATTTTGTTTATACCTAAGTGGAGAAGGAATCATGTAGATACCCCCACTCAGCTTTTCCTTGTTGTCTTCTGATGATATACTTTAAAATCATTAGGTATTTTTAACTAGTTTTCCCCTAATTTCATCATATTGACAGTCTGAAATAGAAGTGTGTTTTCCATTTGTTTTCTCAGTTACTGTATGATTATATGCCTACAGCAACACTAACCTTTAAATTGCATCTTTCCAGAAGAAAATTCAACAATAAAGCTGAAGAAAATCATAAATCCACATGGCACAACTGTTGTGAGTGCCTGAAGTGTGAAAATGTAAACCATCAATGACAAAGGCTTTTTAACAATCAGGTTTTTAATTTATTTTGTTCTTTCAGTAATGAAAGAACATAAATCATAAATCCTGTCCCAGGCTGCCCCAAGTACTCTGGAAATGAAATCCAGTACAACTGAGTCTGTGGGGATGCTTTTTCCTTTCAAGGCACAGATGCTAAGGCAAAGTCCAACTGGGCATAATAAACCTTTCCTGTTAGAAGCTGAAAGAGCAATTTGGGAGGATCTTGGAGGGATTTATCATTCCTTTTGAAGGATTTCATAGATTCTGCCTTCCCTCTTCAGGGAACAATTTCCTCCTCACTGCTTCTCTGCATTTTCTTCTACACCTCCTCACTAGCAGGGGGAAATCTTTACAGATGGGTCTCCACTTTCTGGGGACAAAACTCCAAGCTCACTCCTTCCTTGAAGGATGCCGGGGGCACTCTAAAATCCATGCTGGCAAAACCCAGGTGGTGCTCTGCCTGGGATCCACTCCCATGATTTTGATGTCTTCTGCTTTTTTTAAATTCTGGGGTGCTTTCTGAATGCATGCTCACTGCAAGGGCATCAGCAAGGTGTACTCTTTCCCAAATATGTCTTAATGGAGCTGCATTTTGAGTAATTCAATTTCCAGGTTTTCCCAGATGTTTTTTCCTCAAACTTAAACTACCATTGCTGCTTGTCCCTCCAGCTCACGAGTGTTAAATTCATTTACTTAAAATAGAACAAATTAAGAAATTAGCTTAGTCTTTAAAAAATTCTATTTGGGACTAAGTCAAGTGCAGTAGGATGGAAATTAAGTGCATTTACTTAACCTTATTGTTACCCGCACTTGGAGGAATACTGCAGATGTGACACTTTCTTGGGTTCACCAACTTTATAGACATCAAAGAGCTGAAAAAAAGCTGTAAATGCAATTCTTGATGTCACATGTCGTTTCACAGGAGTTGTTTTAGGTAGGAAATACTCAGCTCAGCTATGGAAAATTATAGTCCCCAGTGTCTAATAGAATGAGAATTGCTGTGGATAAAGACAGACATTAACTATTTTATCAGCAAGTTCAGAAAAACTGCTTTTGCATTTCATTGGAAGCTTTAAGACACTTTTAGATAGTCCGTATTCAGAACTGGCCTTCTATGAAGGACAATTTTTAAATGCGAGACAGTGATATATTAGAGTTAAACTTCCTTGCTATACATGGAGGACATTGATCCCTAAGTAGCACAGAACAACTGCTGGCTAAAAGATAAATTCAGTAAATTGCAGGAAAATTGTTCTGTAACCTGTACAGATGGGACTGATTGTATTCTAACTGTGTGTCACAGTTTATAACATTATCTTGCAGAAGACTAGAAAGAAGGCAATAGAGTTTCAGAGATGCACAGCAGTGTTCATTAATTTCCTGGGCAATTTATTTACACATTTTTAAAGCTTATTACTTCACTGAGTGTTTTCCTTCTCTGTAAAACCGTTGTCTACTTCAAGTTACCTAGCTCTGAAACTGTTCTCACAAAAAAGAGAAACTGTTCTCACAGGCTGGAGAGTTGGGCAGGGAGAAACATGATGAAATTCAACAAGGGGAAGTGTAGAGTTTTTCATTTGGGGAAGAACAACACGATGTCCCAGTATAGGTTGGGGGCTGACCTGCTGGAGAGCAGTGTAGGTGAAAGAGACCTCGGGGTCCTGGTAGACAAGAAGATGACCATGAGCCAGCAATGTGCCCTTGTGGCCAAGAAGGCCAATGGCATCCTGGGGTGCATTAGAAAGGGTGTGGTTAGTAGGTCAAGAGAGGTTCTCCTCCCCCTCTATTCTGCATTGGTGAGGCCGCACCTGGAGTATTGTGTCCAGTTCTGGGCCCCTCAGTTCAAGAAGGACAGGGAAGTGCTTGAAAGAGTCCAGCGCAGAGCTACTAAGATGACTAAGGGAGTGGAACATCTCCCTTATGAGGAAAGGCTGAGGGAGCTGGGTCTCTTTAGTTTAGAGAAAAGGAGACTGAGAGGTGACCTCATCAATGTTTTCAAATATGTAAGGGGTGAGTGTCAGGGAGATGGAGTTAGGCTTTTCTCAGTGGTGACCAGTGATAGGACAAGGGGTAATGGGTGTAAATTGGAGCATAGGAGGTTCAAGTTGAATATCAGAAAAAATTTTTTTACTGTAAGGGTGACGGAGCCCTGGAACAGGCTGCCCAGGGGCGTTGTGGAGTTTCCTTCACTGGAGACATTCAAAACCCGCCTGGACACGTTCCTAGGCGATGTACTCTAGGGGGCCCTGCTCTGGCAGGGGGGGTTGGACTAGATGATCTTTCGAGGTCCCTTCCAACCCCTAGGATTCTATGATTCTATGAAAAAAAAAAATAAAAAAAAAATTAGCTCAGCCCATAGACCGGTTACCAGATGCACGGGGCCAGTCATCCCTTGTTCTAGCCCTGGTTAAATAGCCCAGCAAGTTTCTGCTTAAATCTAGTTTTTGCCCTTAAAACTTTACTTGAAATGGGGATGAAATTCTGGCTCAATCTTGCAGCTCAGCAGTGTTGCAACATAGGGTTCTGGGAAAGGACAGAAAGTGCACTTCAAAGTGGTCTGCCTCACTCTCCAGATCACTTTGCCATCCCAGAGGCATTCCATTAGATCTCTCAGAGGTGGTTTTTATATATATGTATATATATATATATTATTTTTTTTTCCACAGAGTATCTAGTGAAGATAGAAAATGGGTATTATTTCAGAAGACCACTGCACTGTGTTTCTCTCTTGAGCAGGCTTGGGATGAGGGGTGGCTGTTACCTGACATTTCGCTCACAGCTGACTGGGTCCAGATTAGAGTTTTGTTTGATTGCTTCCTCTCTCAAAAGAAACTCTCTCTGAGTCATGACCCAGCCAGCACGACTATTTCATTTGCAGGTAGAACTCCTCTAAGTTTCTTTTTTGCTGTTTGCTGAGCTAAGAAAAGGCCAGAATGATGAAAGAGGTGACCAGAAGAGACCAAGATATTGAGCCTACCACTTCAGGACAGAAGCTTAAACTCCTGATGTGAAGCTGGGCTTGATGCAGGGATCAATCTTCTTCAGGCATCCAGTTGCAGCCATTGCCTCAAGCAGTACAATAGGGTGGGAGAAGAGTTTTCCTGGGTACCAAATATTTTCATTTGCTTTCAGTTGTCACAGTTCTTGTTTGAGGAGAAATTCTGTGTTGTCAATGTTCAGGATGTCACTGACAGTCCCTTTTTCTGTCTCAGTTCTCTGCTTCTTACATCAACATTCCAGCCAGTGACAGATATAGTGATTACATGGCATCAACAAAACAGATATTGCTTTTTCTTCCTTTGTAAAAATTCAAATGTACCGTCAGCAAGCTGCTGGTGTATTGGGTTGTTTTTTTTCAAGCCCTTCCAGTGACCAGTTCCACCTATTCAGTCACGAGTATTTAGACACACAGAGGACAACACTACTGTTCAATGCTCCTTCTTGGTCTTTTGCCTCTTTTATTTTCCTGTTGTTCTGCTCCAAATAAAGCAGAACTTTCAGTGGATTTTTTGTTTTCTGATACTATCTGCTTCAGACCCATCAAAATGCAAAAGGTCTTTCTGGCTCTGCGGCCCAACAACAAGTAGAATACATTTTATAAAAAAAAAAAAAAAAAACAACACAAACCTCATGTTAATCTTTAAGATGTAGCTGCAGCTGATTTCAAATGCATCATTTTGTTTTATCTTGTTTGCCACAATGAAGACTTGCCTATCCCCGATTTCAGCTTTGAAAAAACAAATTAATTTCTTTTCTTCTTTGTCTCCTGAATGTGGTCCTTTAATAACCAGGCCATAGAATACCACTCAGCCAAAGAGCTTAGAAAGACTCACAATGAATGAGGTTTGTAATAAATTCAGCTGCAGGGATAGGCTGCAAGCTTGTAAAGTATATAGAGTTCTGTGTTTCTAGATAAAAGCCAGTTTCCAGGAGCTGAAGAAAAACTCCCTTCATAACACAATGCCAGAAGCCAGCCACAGCAATTCTGTTTTATAACAACTTGGGATATTTTGAAATTCATTTTCATCTTTTACTGGAAGGAAAATGAAGCCTCTCCTGTATTTTCAAATCTTCATGAAGAAGAGTTTTGGCATTGAGTGCACCTTCAGTAAATCTGCCAATGACAACAAGCTGTGTGATGCTGTGGATTCACTTGAGGGAAAGGATGCCATCCAGAGGGACCTTGACAGGCTTGAGAAATGGGTCAATGCAAACTGCATGAGGTTCAACGAGTCAAAGTGCAAGGTCCTGCATCTCAATCAGAGCAATCCCTGGCACAATTACAAGTTGGGTTTGGTGGATTGAGAGTAACCCTGGAGATAAGGACTTGGGGGTGTTGATAGACAAGAAGCTCAACATGAGCCAGCAGTGTGCTCATGCAGCCCAAAAGACCAACCTCACATAGGATGCATCAAGAGGAGAATGGCCAGCAGATCAAGAGAGGAGATTTATCCCCTCTACTCTGCTCTTGTGAGATCCCACCTCAAATACTGCATCCAGTTCTGGTGTCCCCACCATAAGAAGGACACAGATCTGTTGGAGGGACACAGAGATGATCCAGGGGTTGGAGTACCTCTGCTATGAGGAGAGGCTGAGGGAGTTCGGATTGTTCAGCCTGAAGAAGAGAAGAATCCAGGAGTACCTTAAAGCTGCCTCCCAGTACCTGAAGGGAACCTACAGGGAGGCTGGAGAGAGAGAATTTCCACAGGAGTGTCCAGTGGTAGGACAAGGAGAAACAGTTTTAAACTGGAGAATAGGTTTAGACTGGATATTAGGAAGAAGTTATTCTTCCTAACAAGGGTGGTGAGGCTCCGGAACAGATTGTCCAGAGAACCTGTGGATACCCCATCCTTGGAGGTGTTCAAGGCCAGGTTGGATGAGGCTTCAAGCAACCTTGTCTTGTGGACAGGGGTCCCTGTCCACAGCAGGGAGATTGGAGTACATGATCTCTAAGGTCCCTTCCAACCTAAGCTATTCTATGATTCTAATCCCAAAAGTTCTGTTTCTTTTAATTCAAATTCTTCTCTGTCATTTGTCTTCTACCCAGAAATGACCAGGAAGGCTGCCCTGGACCTTAGAAACCAGAAAATATTCCCCAGTTCTTTAAGCCTCTCAGCAACACAGTGAGCTACACACATGAATACACAAAGACACAAGCCAACAGCAAAATGGAGGAGAAGCAAGCTCCCCAGTAACACTCTCTGGTTGTTGTGAAGCGTCTTGCCCCTTTACAGTGAAACATCAGACCCTATCTGCATCTGGAAATGGATCCAGGACTGTGCAGCTGCTTGGAGAAATTTCTTGGTCTCTAAACTGCAGCTTGAAAATTCCTAATACTGGGGTGTTTTGTTTCTCTCACCTTCTCCGCATCCCCACGCATGGATGCAGTCCCACAGAGAGTGTAGGGGACATGAAAGTAACATTAAGCATTTGCTTCTTGAAAGTGACATGGAGCACTTCAACCCAGAGTAATAACCACCTCAGTGTCTCCCTATGCCAAACACCTCATGCTGAGCACCCATACTGCTACCTTCAGTATGTCCAAAGTTCAGATAGGTTCTGCCACATGAAGCAGGCCAACTGAGGTTTAATTAGCAGCTTTAAAAAGAGTATCTCACTTTTTTTTTCCTCTTTTGGGCTTTGTTTTCTCATTTATTTGTTTGTCTTTGCGTCTGCTAAGATTTTTTTTTTCCTTCTGATATTTAGTATGACCACTGCCTTGGCTCAGTGAGTGACAGCAGCAGCATTAAAATGGAGACCAGAGACTAGCTCTGGAAAAGATTAAACAGCATGAAGCCCACAGCTGCTGCTTTTCCATGAGGTCTTCTCCCCCAAAGCACTCCCAGCTGCTGCCACTACCAATGGTGAGGAACAAATGGGTCTGACAGTGGGGAGAAAATTTAGGGATGAGGGCATGGCGAGAGGGGACATTTGTGCAGGCACAGTCTTTGTGAAAAGAGAGACAGAGAGCACATCCTCAGCACAGATCTGGAAGAAGGGCAGGAGAACCAGTAAAGTCATTGCAAACACCTGCTTTAGTTTGCCCTGGTTTGCAAGGTACTGAGTCACAAAACTGGCCCTCACAGCCTCTATGCAAACCCCCTTTCTGCACCCACCACCACTAGACTCCTGAAATAAAAATTATTTCAAAAAGTTTAATACCTACCCTTTTAAATACTAGATTTCTATTTTGGGTGAGCCGTATGCAGCCTCTCTGAAAATCAGGACTACAGGGTCTTTCTCCTGATTGTGTAATGGACTAATTGTGTGTATTTTTATGCTGCTATTTTGAGTTAGCTCTAAAAAGCAGTGTTTCATACAAAATGGTGGAGTCCACTGTGCTAAATTCAGAGAACAGCTGGATTTTGTTAAATTGGCTTTTATACATCTATTGTTGTGTCATTTTTTCACACAGCTCTTCTCAGAAACACTGAATGAAATTGTATAAGGAGCTTAATGTAATGGTCAGTCTAATTTGGAGTAGCTCAGCAGATGAAATTATTGCATTGTTTGCTTGGGACAGACTGCATGTTCGGGGAGAGAGGGAACAGATTGGAACAATAAAATTACTTGGAAGATGTAACTTTGCAAGCAATAAAGTTTTAATTCATTGTCTTATGTCATGCTGCAAATCAGGGAAAGAGTGAGCAGGAGGCAGAGACCAGGGCTGAACAAATCTGCAAACCCTGGAGGGGCAGGAGCCCTCAGCCAGGAAGTCCTAGCAACATCCAGAAATATGGTGACAAATCCATCAGTGTTTCTGAGTTGACGTAGGAAGATTTCCTTAAAAAAGAAGACCTACAGCTACAACAGGGCCCCAAAGTCCAGACAAAGTTCAAAACCAGGACAGTCAGCAGGGAGAGAAAAGGAACCCTTCTGTCCCCCAGGAGGTGGGAACAGTTCTGAATGGGGTGGGCAGCCCACACCAAGGCTGGAGGAATCTCTGGTGGGAAATGGGGACAGCACAGCCTATGGAGTTTTCCATTTAGCTGGTAACAGCTTTCTTCACAACCTGTGAAGTGTTGGAGTTCTGCCCAGGTGACTGATGAGGAGGAGGTTTCTGATTCCTGTGTTGATGTTCACCAGGCTTTCATCAGCACAGTCTAAAATCAAAAGGGGAGGCAAGATATTTTCAGCCCTGCTAGTGAAGTTGTCTGATTTGCACCTGCAGCACCATTTTCAAATGCTTATGACAGAAACAAACAAAAAGTATGATTTGCCCCTTTTTCAGAAATCAAAATAAAAATTTAGTACAGTAAACCAAAGTTACTGATCCAGGCTGATGTAGCTGAAAACTGCAGACCTCTGACATCCACAGAAAAGAGCATGATGAGCAAGACTCTGTTTCACTCACAACATGAAAAGGGAGAATGTTGAAAGTCTTGGCATAACCTGATGTGAACAATGAGGGTGCCTTCATGGTTGCCCGAGTCCCAGACCTCTCAGGCATGATTTGTACAAACAGTGGTACAGGTCAGGAGCAGACTTCCACACAGACTGATCCCAAGAGCCAGTCGTGAAGCTACAAATTTTTCCATTAAAATGTCAGCATTATCCATTATCACACTGTGTGATGGTGTATTAGACTGTGTGCATCCTTCATGCTGTGCTTAGAGTTGTGCTATGTCATGAGTAAATAGGTGTGGACAGATGATAGCTTCATAGGCCCATGGGAGTTTTTGAGCTTTTGATGGGTTTACTCAGCTCATTTCAGAAGAAAAAATAATTTCAAAGCTTTTGTCCACAGTCAGCAAAATGGAAAAAATTTGCCTCAGCTCACTATTTATACCTTTCCTGCAATGAACCATAGCTAACATTTTGAAATGAAGATGTCATTAAAAAAAAAAAAAAAAAAAAAAAAAAAAAAAAAAAAGATGCCTCCTGGCTCTAAAGCATTGAAATGGCTCTTTTAGCAAGAACTTTTTTCAATTCTTGTACTTCAAATAGATTACTTAATACCAATACCTTTTAAAAAAAGAACAGCTTAGTTAACGTGTATCTGTTGCATATGCTGCACTATATGCAACCAAAGTGGCACTTGAGTTGGATGGCTGATAAACAAGAACTGTTTATTAATATTGACAATAGACTTTCATGTGACCTTAAGTTGTGATTTCCATCTTCTCTAATACAGAGGAGCAACAGTCAGGATGAAAATCTTTTTGTCTTTGTAACTCCTAACTGCCCATTGGCTCCATAATTCCATAGATGACTGATGAATTTGAATCTGTAGACTCTTTAGGATAAAGGCAGTAGGGTAAGAGATGCCAGCAGCACCACAAACATTCCTAGATCCACTTACTGAAAGCTCAGTAGTAATATTGCCTTTCATCTTTGCAACTTCCTGTTTCTAAAGACCTGTTTTTCTCATGCACTGTCTCCATCTCTCATCTTTTAGAGACCATGACAATTTTCTTACCTGTCCAGCTTTCAGAGTCCTCAGATACTTTTGCTTGTTCTTTCTAGGCTTCAACTAATAATTTGTTGAATGAGGGAAGAAAAATGGTACAGAGTTGTCTTTCTCCCTCCCACATATTATGCCTACAGCTTAATCTGATGTATTAATTCTTCTCCCCTTCCATCCACTCACAGTAACTTATACAAGAAGCTGTTAAAAAGAGGCATATTTCCTTTCCCTGAGGAAGCAGTACTAGAGTGACCCATTTAGCAGATCTGAATGCAAAAGCCTTAACTTACATATATGTCATCCCAAGTATCCATGAGACTTTAGAAACATGACCTTGTCAGAAAAACTGATAAACATTTTATCTTTTTTCCCCATATTTTTATCTCAGAACTGATTAATGTGCTCTCAACTTTTGATGTCATTTGTGCCTGAGAACTGAGGCATGAATGAAAGAAACAGCAATTTATTGCAGTAAGCCATTCTTGTGAGAAACACTTTTACTTTGAACAGATGAAAACAGGGTGTTTGTCCTTTATGGGAAAAAAAAAACCAACACTTTATCTTGAGATGAACACAAACAAAAGGTCCTGCAGCTATCATTTCCTATGACAAAGACAAGCTGAGAAAGAGGACTGATACCAAATCCACTTATCTTCATGATAGTCTAAAAGAGCATACAGTCATGGTTTCCACCTGTATTCCTTAATATTGGAAATTGACTGCAAAACACAATGGGATTAGAGTCTATACACAGGAAATTCTTTAAAACAAGTCTCTTCAAGCAAGGAGGGCAGACAGTTCTCCTCCTCAGCTGTGAATTGCTCAGATCCCACACCTGCTGTTGCTCAGTGGTTCTGAGCTCAGCCCCTGCTGCTGTAATGCTATGGACAGGGATTCCTTTGGACCAGCATCAAAGGTGCCCGTTGCAGTTGCTCCCACTATCATCAAGTAGTTCTCAGTGGAGTTTTTTTATCAGTATCAGCATGGAATATCTTGTTTCAGCATGAGACAAAGAGCTTACTGAAGTAAAAATCTGTTTCTCCAGCATTGTCTATTTCATCATCTATCTTATGACATTTTGACATGGACTTCAGAGAGCCCTTCCCTGACACTCACAGATCTGTCTGCTATACATCCATTCTGAATTCCTTTTCACCTCAACTAAGCAAAAGGGTAACTTAATATTCCTTCTCACAGCATTTGATTTCTCTACCCTTTTTTCCTGTGCTTTCTCTCCTCTTGTAGGTGTTTGAGTTTTTACAGGTGGCTTCATGACTGCTGGAGCCATCTGGCAGCCCTGTGATGTGTCATGGCTCACACGATGCAGCACTCTGGTCATCAGGGCTTAGACGTCAAAAGAGAGAGAGACCTCTGCCAGGCTCCCCAGCATCAAGTGAGTGGTGGAAAACACATAGCATGAAGGCAAAATGAACAAAGAAAATAAAGCTGCTGAAATATAGAGTACTTGAAAGACCTAGCACAGCTGAAACTCTCAGAAAACTTGAAGAAAGCATAATGTTTAGGCTACCACACCTTTCTGAATGGACAAAGAAAGCTCTTTGTAAAAGAGCAGCACAAGTAAAACAGTGCTTACGTTTGCTGACTTAACTAAGAACCTGGGGCCCCTTCCTGTAAAAAAGGGGTGGATGTGGGATACAAAACTTAAAGAATTTGGACAACCAAAGGAGATAGTTTAGAGGCTCCTTTTTCAAAATATATATGGAAGTAAATTGTCTGGAGATGACTCCAGGATGGTTGTTTATACATTTGCAAGATGACTGTACACAGATCTGGAAACTAGTGGTTTGTATTGAAATTGCACTAGAGAAAATGGAGTATCTTCTGTTCAGAAAGGCAAGGATGGGTTTGACATTGGGAAAGTTCTGACATTGCTGTATTTTGAAGCATAAGACTGAGCTGAGACTTTCCTTCATGTGGCTGTGGAGTCTGCTTGCATTTAGCCTAAGCTGTAGGTAACCCTGACAATAAGGAAAGTTGAAGAGATACCTCACGGAATTTCAATCTGATTGAAGTGCTGTGAGTGGTTACCAGCTTTTCAACTCAAGACCAGAAAAAAGATATTACTTTTCCATTTAACACTACAACACTACTACACTACAGATAAATCCATGATATATAACAGTATTCCAGAGTTTGTTAATTCTCTTCAAATCACACTTCTGTAATAGGGAAGGAGGACACCCATTTCCTGCTGTTCCTGCTAGAATACCAAACCCAACAGGGAACTTTGAACATTTAAAAGGAACACAAAGAAACTGAATGTCAGTAGGAAAACTATATGTAAGGCTTATCCTTTGCAAATATGTTGCAGAGATAGAGTCTAAATAATCATTGTCAAAAGCAAGAAATTATTTTAATGGAATTTGTGCTGCTTTAGAGGGATCAAAGTAACTTCCACTGTAGCTACTCTACACTCCATGATGATTTTAACAACCTCTTTTCATAACCAAGTCCTCAGACAAATTTAAACTTAGTATTACCCACAGATGGAATTTTTGGTTTACACTTACAGGCGCAACATGAACATCTACAAAGGAGGAATCCTAGCAATGCAAAAAATTTGGAAGGGATCTGATGTTCTAGCTCTGTGTGAAAAGAGGACAGGGAACAATAAAATGAAAGATTACTCACATTATTTCTTTATGAAGGCTGTAGTCCTTCTCTCATTGTAGAATTGGAAGTTTTAATCTGAGCCTTTATCAGTTAATTACAGATACTAAAATTTTATTCTCTTTTATTCTTCCTTTCCTGAATTAAGGCTACATATAATACCTAATAAATCTGGCAAATTACCTGCAAAGCTGAATAAAGACCAAATAGACCCAGAATTCATAACAATATTTATGTTGCAAAATGGGGGAAGAGCAATGTGTTCAGTGAAGGAAGTTATATGAAACGAAACCTTTTAGCAACACTGTTTTGAGCTGTTTCTACCGAGGCCCAGATTTTCTCGAAAATTCAGTTAATTTTATATCAAAGAATGAAGTGTTCTTTAAAACTGTAGAAGAATAGCTTAAGTAAAAAAAAAAAAAAAGTAATAAAACTGTCCTAAATATACACAAGTAAAATACTAATGTGCTTTAAATTAATGAAGAGGACTCTGCTGGAATTTTATAGAACTATTTTGCTCATTGAAATATGAAAGACGAAAGAAAAGTAGATTCCATCATTTATTCCATCATTTATTGTTTAAAGGGCTTTCACTTTAAAAACATACTTGGAAGAACATGATTTTTTCAAGCTGTGTAATTGTTACACGATCTCTTTTGTTGTCATCTCAGACGGGAATAAAAATTCCTCTACTCGGTCTGTGAGCTGTTAAGGCACTCAGCAGTGGAAGGGTAGGTTGCCAGCACTGGTCTCATTCTGAGGCCTATAGGCAATGTCATAGGAACACAAATCATATTTAATAGCATAGGTATTATGCAATAGGCTTTAAATTGTTTTCTAAGTGTTGGTTGGTCCCACTAAGGAGCATTTTCAAGATGCAAACACTTTTTTAGTAAAGTCATAATGGTAATGGCTCTCTAGCCACAGCTCTCTAGCGTAGTCTGGGGACTATTTTTTGGCCCAAAATTCAAGTATTACAGCACAGGTCAAGTACTTTCAGCTACACCTTTCTCTGCTGCCTCAGGATTATTTTAAATGGCTGCTGCTGCAAGCTGGCTCCATGCATTGCCTGCTCATTGCTTGGAAAAACATTAGGGTACATGAGTAAAAAAACTCCAGTGTTAACAATATAACACAGACCAGAGCCCCTGATTAGTTTGTGTATACAAAGATAGCCTATACTCAGCACATATCCCATCATCTGGTATTTTGCTCACTTCTGAAAACAAAATCCATCCAGAAACAGAAGCCTATTTTTGCCTCTTATGTGTTGTGCAATGTACTGACCTGAAGTGCCTCAGGACATCAGGTGGCAAGTTGAAAATCCAGCATATCAGTGCCCTCAGTGAGACTTAGCAAGATGAAATTTCTTGTGGTGTTGTCAGTAATGGTTCTCACCCTTGTGAGAGAGTTTCATAGGATATACCAGAGATGCTGTGGTGTGGGAGGAGCTGTTCCCATATGCTTGCATACTGACATCATCCAATACCCATCAAAACTAGAGAACAAATAGTCTTGCTTCATACAAATACTTCGAAGTTCCCTTTCTAGCTTGACAAATGCCTTGAACCCCAGTCAGCAGCATTCAGGGAGTTTCAAGTACTTGAATACAAGCAATGAACTGCAGCCAAACAGTATTTTTGTGTCAGTCATTAAATGTCATTTGCAAACACAGTGTTCTCTGTTCCTGCTTTTGCGTTTCAAGTTGTAAAATCACATTGCATATTAATATAATATAAATAATACAGAAAAACAAACACACTTGTCCATTCTGTTTCAGAGAATAATGTATAAATCCTTAAACTTTGACAGTTACAAAGTGCTTGCTATGTACTGACATGTAATTCATTATTTGAGTTTTCACTATTTGGCCTCAGAACAGTTTATAAAGGATGGAAACACAATCACTGTCATCTCTGGTCATGAGTCTGAGAAGCAGGAGATAAAGGGATGTATCCAGCATCTTTCCAGGAAAATCAATTGAAAGCCACTGGCTCCACATTTGATGCACATAAGCCTGTATCATCTATGGCAGGTGATAATAAAAGTGCCATAAGGCTTTTGCACTATTCATGTAAACGGCAACTTTTAACTGCAGATATTGGAAATGCTTGGCAGATCATCTACTTGAAGAATTAAGACCAAATTCCTGTGGCAATGCTTGACTGGACCAAATTTCCATCAGCATTAGATACCTGTGCAGCTGAAAACGCAGGAGAAATCCACACCAGTTTGCAATCAATCAGCACAGTTGCTAAGGCAAACTCTTCATGAATTAGATAAGCTTTCATACTGAAAAACTAATATTAATACTTAATAAACTGAATAAAGCATTGAAAGAAGAGAAAAGCAAATGCACTCAAAACATTTCTTTTATTGACAACTATTAAAGCTGACAGCTGCCATTTCAACACCTTTACTCCACCTCCACTCTCTTATTATGTAATATTTTAGCCACATGCCCAAGTCCTGCTAAGGACCCCTTTTTCATCATAAGGTATCTAAGTTCTAAAGTCATAGTAGGGAAAAAAAAAAAAAACCCAACAAAAAAGACCACAAATTTAATAATTTGAGTGTTTTCATCCCCCTAGGGAACATGCAAATGACAATGTGAGCTGCAGAAGCCTCTTAGACACTCCAGGATTATGGAAGATATGTGAAAAACAGCAACATCTCCCTCCCCCATAAACTCTTGCAGCTGGGAGAGGAGCAGGAAAATAGCTGCTCTCCATCCCTGGGTGTCCTGAGCCATTCCTGGGACTGCACAGCCAAGTTTTGCCTCCCTGAGTGCTAGGCCAAGCTCTAAATGAGCCAAAATATAAAAGCATAGCTGAAGGCTGAATTTCTACCTGAAATAAACCTTTCCTATGAAGCCTGCGATCATATTGCAATCCTTTGAACTGTATGGAAATGATACAGAGATAATCCTTAATGAAGAGATATTCTGACTTCATTGTAAAATATTTCATGCAGCAGTTAGTGAAGAAAAGTCTGATGTTCATGAAAGCAAATAACTATTAGGAAGCAATTATTTAAGCTCTCCAGTTTCAGTCTCTAGGAAGAAAATTAAATCACGAGTTCTCCCCAATAGTTTCACCTTTCTGAACAGTCTGAATGACAAAATGACAGTACCATTTTTTGTGGTTGGATACAGTTGATTTAGCCAGAAGCAGAGAATCAGATGCACTAATCAATAAATTTTGGCGAGTAGATGAAAAATATGTGTTCAGATCATTATAGATATTCTATTTGTAAATGAAGTTAAACAATACCCAAGCTTAAATTGATTGAAAAATTCTAAAATTACCTTTTAAGCCATTTCTTACATTTTTCCTCAGCAACAAATCAGTGTACTCTCTGGAAGAAGGTACATGATTGGACTTGTAATTTTGGTATCAATCTTCTTATTCCCATATCTTTATCTTTTGAATGACTGCAATATTCTACAGGCTTTAAGAAACTGTCTACAGTAAAATACATCATATTGGAAGTGCTCACCCAGAAACAGGTCTACTATCTTTTTCTATATAAAAGAAAACCAAATAAGCTTCCCTTCTACCAGGTCATGGAGTAGTACGAAAAAAAAAGAGGTGCTGGTTATTCCTCAAGGAAGATTTAGCCTCTGACCTTTGATAGAAAAATAGAAACCAGTTAAGGATGAACACTGCCTTGCTCAGAGAGCAAAGAGAGCTTCAAACAAGAGTCATGGGGAAAGGACAAAAAGCCAACGGGTATGTGCAGGCACAGCTTAAACTGGACAAGGAACATGAGACTAGGACACGGAGTTGCTTGGAAGAGTGTTGAAGGATGACAAAGAAAGAAGTGTGTCAGTCCACAAAAAAATGTGGGGAATAAGATGGTGTGGGCAGTGAGGATTTATCTGGAACAAAGATTTAGTTGATGTAACAGGATATGGCAGGATAATACACATGGCTAATAAATCAGTATAAATGGATACAAATTAAGGCAAATGGTCAGTTCTGGAAGAAGAACAAGCAAGGCAATAGAGCGGAAATGCTGGAAAAATAGAAAAAAAGAGGCTGCCTGCAGAGGTGTCAGTTGCAAACCAGAACACCAGGCAGGGCAGAATCCTCCAGAGCAAAAAAATGTGGTTCTCTCCAGGGATTTTAGCTGCTCAAAAATCAGACAGAAAGGGGACAAAGTAGAATAAACTCTACCAGGGTCACAATATGTACCATGCACTCTTTCTGCCTGGAACCCAGCTAAAAGTCAAACAAGGTCAGAATCCAGGTGATTTGGAGAAAATTCAGCAATAGGGTGATTCTGACCATCTGTTCGTCTCATCACAAGATACTGAATATTTTTTAAATTTTCCTTTTTTCATAGAAACGTCAGATAATTCTTCTGACTTTCATCCTCACATCCAATATTTTTCATGAAAATCTATCATTATGTAAAATGAGTATGTGTGAATTTGGAAAGGAAAAGAGAAAAAAAAAAAAAAAAAGTGGAGTTTTGCTTAACAGAACATAAAACTGATAATTATTGCTAATATTCATTTGTGATGCATATCACACTGAGCTGCCAAAGAAAATTCTTGCTGCCCTGCAATGTTGAAATGCTTTCCTCCAAGATCTGGGTAATTTTGCTTGTCAAGAAAACAATCAAGTATGCTTTATTCCATAGACCAGTTCCACCACCATCTCTCCTTCTTCAAGGGGCAGAACACACTCGCTGCTTAACTTTCCCACAAATACCTGCTTAACATTTCTTTTAAATACCACAGGTTGTCACTGGGTGCAATTAACAATTTTTGGCTAAGCGAGGAGCCTCATGCACATTTCAGACAGACTGACAGGTGACAGATCTACTTCCCACATTCAGGTATTGTTGTGAAGCACAGCTCCCCCACTGAAGGCTGACAGCTGCCTGCATTTACCAAAGCCAAAGACCTGCTCAGACTGATTTGTACCAACACACCAGGCAACACTGGGAAAATGCTCCTATTGATTCTTACACCTACACCGTAGGAGATAAAACTCAGGCAATCAGGTTTTCCATGCTGCCATAAACAATTTTCTGATTTAGCATCTGCAGTTCCTAGACCAGCTCAGGGTTATTTCTGTAGGTTGTTTTGCACTTTTTCCCTGGAAAAGCTTAATAAAGTGCCACTGGCTACACAGTGAATGGCTTCACACTCCTTCCTACCATCTGTGACACAGAATAAAAGATTCATCTTCACATGGGGGAGAGCATGTAATAGGCATTTGTAGTTCAATGGCTATTTCAGCAGAGGTCAGTTCGTCTAAAAGACTTTCTCATAAACTCTGTGCTTTCCCTGCTATATGAAGGCATTCCACAGGACGGAGCTAATTGTGCCACAAGACTACCTGGTGTCACATGTAGAAAGGCAATTTCATTCAACATAGCCAGGGGACTCCACAGAAGAAAGGTTTGCCAGATTAAGAGCTTTACCAAGGATTTTCAATTAATACATCAAATCTGATGATTTGACTTTTTCTACCATACTGGATGACACCACTAGGGCCTTCAAAGCAGATAAGAGGAATCTTGCTTGGAGGGAAAATAAGGATGCATCCTCAGCTGATAGTCGAAGAAAATTTTGAAATTAAATTAAAGCTACATTTAAAACCTCGAACGTGTTCTCTTGTCCACTATATAGTTCTTTTCCTTACTTTCCCTGGCTGCTAATCACACTGAGTTAAATCTCTCCCTGAAAGCATCAGAGAGAATTAAAGGGAGAGAGTTGGAGCTGCTTGAATTTTTTTCTTGCCAGTGGAGGAAGGATGTAACTTAGGACCTGCAAATGGGAGTTCAGCCATCTAACATAAGGGTTTCCCTTATTCCACAGACTGTAGAGATAACTTCAGTGACCTTAAATATAACCCAGCCCACTCATGATATATTTTAACAAGGGAAGATGCTACCTTCACCTCATCTTTTTGAAGAAGTGCTGTGTACTGACTGAGCTAGAGCTGAAGAACATTGAGAGTTTAAAAGACCTATAATGGTCAGGCTGTAACTACATTACAAATTACTCTGGATTCTCAGCTGCTTACTAAAAGAACATGGAGACGGTTGCTGTCTGGAGGTAGATCAAACATCTTTGCTTCAAGAAATTAAACTGTGAAGTGGCACACAATCTGCTCATATGAAAAGCAGGAATATTTTTGAGGGAAGACCCCAAGAATTTCTAGTGGGATTTGAAAGTTCTTGATAAAACAGAGAAATCACTGGGGAAACAGGCCCACTCAGATCAGCTAATCTGTGCCCAGAATCTATTAGGCAACATCATTTCTTGTTTTGACAGAACTCGATTTCAATTAAGTCACAAAATGAATGCAGAGCCCTATATTCCATTATCACTGAGCACATCCACAGCAAATATTTTTAATTAAATTATGAGGAGATTAAAATACCTTAGAGATATTATAATTCTTCCTCAATGTTTGGCAATTACACATGGGGATTTAAGAAAACCAGACAAACTTTTTTGCTTTGTGATGACAAAGAAAATACACTTGAATGCAGATGATGAAGATCTGAAAACTGATTGACAAATCAGGCTGTAAAGACTAAAATTCACAGAGATCCTGCAATACAAGTGAAAACATTAAATTAGAATAAACTGCCTGCTTTCTGGACAGTTTCCATTTTTACCATTTAAATTACGTCATTGCATCCAGTTTCTCCTCATTATGAGGAAAACTTTCAAAAACATCAGTGCACAAGTTTCTTAATTTCCAGTTATTTATGCAAATCGATACTGATATTATACAGTCCTGTTATATAGAACAACTTTATCAAATGGCCTAACCCAGCTCCTGCCAGTGCAGCAGGTGAGCACAATGGGAGCTGATCTGTTTGATTAAGATAAGGCTTTGCTACCCTACAAGAGTAGCTATGTGAGCTGTAGCAAAATTTAAGATGCCCAGACATCCAGAAATTTGAAAGTCTGCATTTTCTAGTGGTCCAAGAAGGAAGAACAAGGACATACCCTCACCCATGCCTGTCTTTAGCTGGGTTTTAATTAAGAACTTTCCCTTTGGAAAAGGTTTATTGCTGTTATGTCTAAGCCTGCTGTCTAAACATTTTTGAAGATAGCTTCCAGTCATCAGTGACACCTTTTTTAATTTAGTGGACCTCTACTCAGTTTAAATCTGAATGACGCTCCCAGAAAGCATAATTAATTCAGGGTAGAAAGGACATATCTGGTGGCCATGGCTTGCAAAGCATTTCTTGACACTACCTTAGCCTACTGGCCTGGGGAGCCCAAGTCTGATTCCCTGCCCTGGGAGTGTGCATGCTCAGAGCCACCCAGAGGAGGTACAGGCTCCTGGCTCCTTTTCCTGGTTCCTGGGGTCACTCCTAAAGGACCCCATAGATCAGTGCCATCCTGGCATGATGTGTGAGGTGCTGGATGTAAAGGCTGGGGTCACTGAGCAGGGCAAAAGTGTCACCCACTGAACAACAGCAAGCTTTTCAGTTCTTGTTCAGGAGCAAAGTATGTGTTAGAGGATAATGTTATCCGTGTCTCCATCAGCACACAGAAACCCATCACAGTGTCCATTTTTGCCTGTCCTTAGATAAAGACTGTCCCTACTGATGCTCTCGGTCAGTGCCAAGGCCACCACCATCTCAGCACCTTTGTTTATGGGACCACCCAGCCCTTGGTCACATGCCAAAAGGACACTGTAGGCCATCATTACACACTTCAGCTCTGCAGCCTTCATGGGAAGTGTACCCTGCACCATCTCCAAGATACTGGGAGCTGGTGGGACAAATCAGTGCTATACGAGCTGCCCAGCATAGGCTTAGATGGGTACCACTGGTGTGCCAGGCACAGCTGATAACCCAGGGATCTTCCCTCACTTGTCCCCACTGTCCACTTTGCAGAAGTTTGCAAAACCCAGCAAGTTCTCTTCATGTGGAATATTACAGTGGAGCCCAGGGCTGAGAACATCGCAGGGTATGGGGGAAAGAGTTACCCTGGAGCTCTCTCACAGGGAGGCAAATGGAGCCTATCTTTTAGGTTCTTTGCCTTTCTAATATCCTAACATGAGACAGGGATTAATGATGACCATGAGCAACAAGGCCAGTGTAGGGTGTGTGCTGGGAAACGGAGAAAGAGTGGATCTCAGAAATACCACAAATGGTAACCATGTTCCAGAGTTCATCCGCATGTACAATCACAGTAAAAATAGCAGAGAAATACAACCCAAATTTTAAGATATCCAATGTTCCATTAAACAACAAGAAACAACCTCAACAGGATGATATCACTGGCAAACTGTTAAGACATTGTCATATTGCATAACTAAATTGCTATTCATAACCAACAGGAATCATTAAGGTTCCCTGCATGCAGCCCACCGACACAACTACTTTTGTCTCAATAATATCATACTTCAAATGTTCCTTTCACTGATATTCCTTCTGAAGGCAGAGAAAAATAAAATACTCAAAGGTTCCCTTTTCATTGCCAAGGCACAGTCACAGCATCAACTCTCTTCTTGCTAAGATGAAGTTTAACATAAAATTACCAACTGCAGTGATACTCTGTGATTAAGCATTATACATCCCAAGCCAAAACCCCTGTGGTCAAACTTATGAAAGGAGTACCAATAGACTCTTAGTACTGCTTTGAAATTATAATCACTGACTGATGGCTCAAAAGATAACATAAGGTGTCCCTGTAGATCTTCAAAATATATTTTTGTAGAGAGGAAAATTATAATTTTCAACTGACACTGAAATATGGGAACTACTAAGAAAATGCATCACATTCATTTTCTTCACTCTGGCAACTTATTTCTGTAGCCTCTTTCTATTTAAAACAGGACAGAAATAAATTACATTGCAATTTAAATCTCTTGATGAAGGGCAACATCAGATGACCATTGCTCTTTCTGGAAAAATCAGAACATGTATGTGATCCAGGGAGCAAAGGGACATACAGATTTGCCAATGTCAAGTTTTATAAAAAAACATCTACTAGGATTGCAAAAGAAGGGATATCGGGAGAGGTGGTCTGTGAAACAACCACAAATAAGCTGTGGTCCACATGCCCAGGGCTGGTTTTTGACAAGAGAAAACACCAGAGTTGTAACAGTAGCTGTAAGACCGAAGAGATTATTTTCTTGTGTCTCAGCTAATTCTTAGAAACAGGAGGTAAAGAAAGTCTGTGTTAATAGAATAATTCACCACAGAGACAGCTGTGCCCTTTATTAATATTCAGGCCATGTTTGTGTGCCCACTAAAAAAAAGGAAAAAAAGAATAAATATCAGAAATGCTATGTACAAGCTACCTAACACAGACAGAAAGAAGAAAATTAAAGTGCGTTACCAGAGAGCTTGAATCAAATCATCACCAATCGTTTACCACTGAAAAGCATCAGTTTTGTTCATAGTAGAAAATATTAGTTTCAGCTTCACAATGTTGCTAGCCATCTGAGAATTTTTTATTCAGTTTTATAAATATGAGAATATTATGAGCTTCACAAGAGTGTATGGCTTCATCAAGAATAGTAAGTAAAACCTAATTTGAAGTTAGAAATATTAAAATACAAAGGGGTTTTGCATTACAGGTAAAGAAATTAAATGTCAAATTCCATCTTGAATTTAAAAAAAACTTATAAATATGATGTTCCCAAATTTCATATGAGATCTGATAAAATTATCTGGTTTAAATAATTTCAAAATAGTTTGAGTATGATGAACCTTTAAAGATTTTTCTTACCAATAACTAAATTGTGAAGTCAAAAATGTAGTTTGAACAAAACATGAAACTTCTCATTTTGAAAATATCTGAGGGGAATAATCCAGTTATTTTGAAAAAAAATTCACAAGTGGGAAATAAAAAACCCTAGTGTTTCCTTATGAAACATTATGAATTAAAGAAAATGAAGTTCTAAAATAAATGAAAAATTGCTTCAGAGAACTAAAGAGGGCAGATGGAAGTGCAGTGATAAAAGGCAAGGAGAGGAAGTCAGGGGGCAAAAAAATTCACTTTTCCAGAAAGCTTTATTCTGGATCTGTATTAAAGTTCCCTTAGAGCTATTCAGCAGTGAACATAATCATACTTTTGATCCATGTCCATGACAGACCTAGTTCTGTATTGCTATGTAATCAGATAAGAAATTGACCCTTGTTTTAATTTGCTTCTGAGTCCCAGGTCTCCTTTTATATGTAAGGCAATGTCTGGTGCTCAGGCTTCCACAGTCAAAGGTACCTGCAAGTAAGTGGTTTTGAGACCCTAATGCCAAATGTCTGGTTGGACTATAAGCACCTTCTGAGCTTGCTCCCACCGACTGAAGGGGAGGATGCAGAAATCAGAGCAGCAAGGTTGCAGCTCAGGCAATGGCACTGGGTGACCCAAGTGTCTGGAAGGCAAGAGGCAGAAAGCTCAAGACCCCAAAATTCCTTACTCTGTTACTGCCAGGGTGAGCCTCACCCCACTGAGGGCACGTGCAGAACCCTCACAACAATCTTCCCTGTCCTCTGCACCACCCATGGAGTCTCCACTGACCCCATGGAGCTCAGAGGGAGCTTTCCTACCTCCCTGCCCTCCTTGCTCTGTGCCACACTCTCTGCCATCTCTGGTGAGGAAGATTTGTCACAAGGGCAGTCACAAGGGTGGCTGCTGGGAGAGCCCTGCCCACAGACTGGGTGCCAGATCCAACACAAGATACCCATTAAAGTGGTTGCCAAAATTTGTTCCCTGCTTACAGCTGGCAGAGGGCACCCTCTGGGCTGACCCCAAACACAAGGGCAGACCCACTCACATCTCTCACTGCCCAGCTCAGAAACAGATCCAAACCCAGGGTCATGCCTGTGTATGAGAATGGCCCTCACAAGCAAACATAAATGCCAAATTTTCTGGTTGTGAAATACAGGAAGGAAAATATCATTTTTAAATGTATCAGGAGAACAGGACCAGTAGGTTTGCCACTGGTCTAACAAGAAAATTGTAGAACAAGTTCCTTTGGCTTTTCACTGCCTCTTAACTTAATATTTTCTCTATTTATTTCAAGATCAGCTGAACAGCAATGAGATCAGAGCCATTCGACAGACTGTTTATCTTCTGCAGAAAAACACAGCTTTTATTTTTACCCTGCCAGAGATGAAGAATGATAATCTATGTTTGAGATGGATTTGTGACATTAGCAGCCAGATTTGATAAGTGTTTACCATTCCAGCTGGGCAATTAAACAGTGTTAATTTTTGGATCCCCACTTCACTCAATAATGTAACAGGCACTTTCTTGATTAATAAGATATTAGACTATCCATAAACTCTCTGCTGGATGCAAAAAGCTTTGCTGTGACAAGTGTCTTTCACTGTGTGACAATTAAGGCATGCATCTAGCTTACTAGTTTCCAAATCTTCCATGCACTGTTATGCTCCTTTGTCGTCACTGAGTCCACAGAAAATGTATAATATCTTCTCACAGACATCTGCTCAGAGTCTGACTCAAAAAAAGGCTGCATGAGAAGCGGTGTTACTCAAACTCTGTTTATGACATATGATTTAAAATCTTATTTAACCAAAATAAAGGGGAGAATTTATTTTGCTGAGGAAAAGGCATCCATAAGTACAAGACGGAGTTACGAGGCAGGATGCTCTATCACAGTGCCCAGGCTGCAGCAGTGATTGCTGCACCCTCTCTCTCATATTAATTAGGCTTAGATTTAACTGGTTTTAGTCTTCATGGCTTACAGGATCTTACTCCTTACATGACTTACTCCTATGTATAATCAGTGCTGAACATCTACAGAAAAAAATTGTTCAGAATTAACAATATTTCACCATTTTTCACTCCCAGATATGGAGGAACTGAGTTTTGCCGAGTTTTGCGTAGGACTTAAAACATAGTGATGATTTTTCATAAAATAGTTACTTGAGCCCACAGGCTAGGGATGTACCAATTGTTCTAGTTCTTATTTTGAAAACTGTCTTTGCTATTTAGCTCAGAGAACCTTTCTTAGGGCAACAAAACCTAAACAGGTATTACCCTTTTCTTACAACTCAAAAGAAAAGATATATGGAAAAACTGTAGGTATTTCCAGACTTAGCAAATCAACAGTTAGAAACAAATCATAAAAATTCCCTAAGTAAGTTAGAATATTTTATCTTTTGGTTGAATATCCTCTATAAAAAAATGCTGATCATGTCATTTCCTTAGCTCCCTTAAGAAGGCAATTCAGAAATTGCCCCAAGAAAGAGGACAGCATAATATTCAGTTCTCAGAGCTACCAGTCTTCAGGTTTCTTATGGATTAATTAAGGTTGTCCTAAATTAGCCTGCAAAACCTTTGTTACTGGGTCATGGAACCACATCACAAACAAAATGCCAAGTACTTCAAATATAAAGAATTCTGTTAATTCTTTTTTCCATTCCAGATACTTTGATGATGTGAAAAGATAAAGTATAGCCTTTTTTTAATAGAATCATTAGTGTTTTAAATGAAACCTGAAAAACCTAAAAATCCTGCAACAAATACAATATTAAAAAACCCCAAAAAGACATCATCTATATAAACATAGGACCCCCAAGTAGGGTCAGGTCATCTATCAGTAATGATGCAACTGTTGTTATCTTGAGATCTCATTAAGCAGGCCAGTATTTTTTTTATCTATGCCAGATGACAATCATATGGACTCATAGGATGTCTTGGGTTGGAAAGGACCTCAAAGATCATCTAGTTCCAACCCCCCTGCATGAGCAGGGACACCTTCCACTAGACCAGGTTGCTCCAAACCCCTGTCTGTGATCCTTAGGCAAGAGCTATAATCATATTAACATGATTTAGTTAAACCACAGAAAGAAAATGTGCAATAAAATTTGTTAGTACCCAATTAAAATAGTAGGTATAAGCTGACAGACAAAAATTACATTTCAGTATGCTATGTCCTAGGGTTTTCATTGCTTTTATATGGGTAAAAAAAGCACTATTGGTTGACTGGTGTTTTCCTTATTATCTGCATTATAGGCTTCCAAGATCTGCACACACCAATGTTATTGCAAAATTAAAAAGAAAAGTGTTGTATATAAACTAAATTATATATATTAAATGACAATAAAAACTGAGGCAAGTACACTCAGAGTAACTTCAGTATAGCTTTTATAAATAAACTGGTAGTGAAGAAACAATGGCCCATTCTTTAGTACAAGATTGTAGCACTTGTTCTTATTCAAGATCCTACTTTTTCAGGTGAAGAAAAAAGGCCCTGGAGTACAGCCCAGTGGCTCCCATGCAGAGCATGGGCGTAACATTCCCTTTGGTCACTCAGCTGGACATAGGGTAGAAGGCTGGCTTTAAAAATGTTTGTCTATTTGTTTCATGACTGCAAAGGAAAAACTTTTTTTTTCCCTCATAATACTAGGGTCAAAAAATTGCTTTCTCTCCAGCTAGAAACAAAAACAATAATGGAAGCTCTTCAAACTAATGTTCAAAAGAGGAAAAGAGAGCCAACAGATTATTAACTTCTCAGCAGGGAAGACACTGTTACAGGCAAAAGACTTGAAAATCCCTTTTCTTATGCAACTCATTAACAGAATTTCAGACCTCTTTGTCCTCAAAAGGAGGGTGTATATATTGCTTCAGTGTTTTGTCTTTGGGGGAGTTAAGGCTAACAGTGCAAATCCTGTTGTCCAATTATTTGTCTCAAATATGGCACTTTTGTAAATGTCAGTGCTAGATGGGTATTAAAGTCATCCATCTGTACATGGTCTCAGAGCTTTACTAAACAATAAAAGAAAATTGTATCACTGTGTTCTGGAAGAAAAAGGATTGTTGAAGTCTTTGACATGTCCTCACTATCCTGCAAGTGAAGCAAACATCTAAGGAAGTTTCCACATGTTAATGTGTCTTCTAATACTAAGTTTATGGTAAAATTGAAAAAGGGGAAAAAAAAAATCTGTCTCCTCTCTACCACAAAAGAAAATCTCTTGGAAATTATACTGTAGCTTGCATTGTGGAGCATTACTTTGGATTTTCAGATGTATTTATTTGCAGACAAAAATATGTTTTCAAAATCAACCTAGACTGTAAGCATTTCATAACAACGTGTGAATTTCTTCATCAGGCACTAATAAGCAAACCATTTTCACTTTAAAAAAATAGCCTATTATCATCTTTAATAACTGCATGTTATAATAATATTAAGTATTCTAAAAAAAGACTAATAAGCCCATTCATGAAATTCATTTTCTGAGACAGCAAATACCTGCCTGATACTTGAAGATAGCTCAAGCTCACAATGCTCAAGATCCTTATTAGAACTTTCTTGTAAGTTACACTGGATCAAAAGAAAAAGAAATGTGTAAAATGTGCTGTAAATACAATCCAATAAAAATTTTAAACATGAATACATTATAAAGCACAGAGATGAAGTCAGCATCATTAATAGATTTTTTTAAATCATGATATGACTAAAATCACAAAGAAATATTGATTACATTCACACAAATCAATATAGATATTTGCTACATTTGTGGTATGCTTAAAGATAATGGATTGATTACGTCAAACACAAAAATTATAAAAATGTGAGCTGTAGTCCTGACTCATTCATTAATGGCATAATTGCTTGCTTGACACTGTATAAATTGACTAAGAAGACATTTAAAATGTGTGGATGTTTTACCCACCCCCAATAAAAAGTCATTACAGTAGAAAAGCATTTAATTTTGAGTGTACGGTACAAATATATAATTCTTCCTGCCACTCAGCGTAGTATGTGATGATTCTACATTCCATAGTGCTCAGATGTGTCCTCTATTTTTATTTCCTATAAATAAGTAACTTCTCCTAGAACCCATGTCCAGTATATAATTTAAAATAGTCAAATTAAAAAAAAAAAATTGTAAATGGAAATCATAGATGAAAAACTTTATTAATACAAAACCTCTAATTCCACATTAAGTATATACCCAAGCTCTATTTTTAAAGTCTTAATTTAAATTCAATAATATTGCAAAGCAAGGACTTTGCTAGTCAACCAAAATTTTTAAGAATAATATCACATAGAATATTATATTAAAAATAATTTTATGGTTGGCTGATACTTAAGTAACCACACTAAGTCCATTTTGGTTTTGCAATTGTGCACAAAGCTGAACTTCTTTGTTCTATACCATCTGATAAATATTTTGTAACCTTTTAGGTTTATAGTACAGAAAAAAAGAAATCTGCAATTCTTTGGAGGAACTTCCTTTCATTGAGAATTTTGGGATTTCTGAGCAGCAGCTAAATACAAAGGCTTAAACCTTCTCAAAGAAAAATTTTAGAGACAAAGGTTAAATTCTGATCAATGGAAGCGTTTTATTTCGTTTTCTTTTTATTCTTACTCCTTAATTTTGTCTGCAATATATTTAAATTAATTCAAACAATGATTTAAAAAGAGAAAAATTGAAATACTTTGTTTCAAAAATTGTTACTTCGAAATGGTAACATTCACAGAAATTTTCCATAAGTTTTTCTTGGAAATAAAGCTTCAATGAAACTGAAAAAGAATCTTTTCAAGAGCTCCATTCAGTGTTAGAAAACAGGCTTCTGAGATGTTTTTAATTTCTAACTATAACATCTTATGTAGAAAACCTTTTCATCTGCAGCCATCTCTAATTTAAAACATCCTGTAGCAGGCCTTTTTTATAAGCCACAACATTTTGCAGCTATCTGAATAACTATTATTGTAATAAAAGAATGTTTTTCAGCATGCACATATCCACCATTATCTACCCTTCACGCTAAAGGTCGATTTGATAGAAACATAAAATATTTTTGTCATTCTCTTCTTGCTTAGAAATTATAATACCTGCAGAGCAGCAGCAACATGAGGTTACGCTTAGGTCCTCTTGTGTACCAAACCAGAGAGTGGAGCCATAGTCAGTATCCTCTACGATCACATATTCTTGAATATAGCTTGGCTAATTCTCTGTTTTGATTACTCTCACTCCTTGCCTTTCCCTAGGTGTAAAACATGCCCTGTTTGAAGCCAAAAGCCTCAGCCATCCCTGTCCTAAAGCTTAGTTTTAACCCCAGGCTGACCTGGTTTTCAGCTCCTTCTCTGCTTTTTCCATCCTGTGTAGGACATATTTCTGTAGTGAAATAAGGCAACCAGGTGCCACTAATGACCAGGTAGTGGGCATGAGCTTGTGCTAAGCCCACCTGTGCCTGATTAAGGCCTTTTATTGGCCCCCTAATCCTGCTCATGCTCAGTTGGGGCCCTCCCTAATCAGGCACAGGTGAGCTTAACACAAGCTCATGCCCACTACCTGGTAATTAGTGGCACCTGGTTGCCTCATTTCACTACATGTTTCCTATTTGACATTAAAGTCACAAATAGAGCAATTTAGTGCCATTTAATCTCTGAGTTTAGAACATTAGCCCTTGTTTTTCAAAACAGCCATATGTTGCTATCATTTTGTTCCCAAGCATGGGATGACTGTATTCAGTATTTCTCATCAGCTGCTGGCTGCATTGGGCACTTGCAGATGAAAATAAGGTGGTTTCACTAGATAGTCTTCTGCCTGTCTTTTTTCCCTTACTACATGATGCCTGCTATTACTATAGAGAAATCCAGAAGCAAAATAGACAATTGCTTGATATTTGCTTTTAAATTCCTTGGGGGGAAAAAAATATAATTAAATGGTCTCAATTTTTAGAAATCTGCAGTGAAAACCGAAGCGAGCCTTTAAAAGGCATTTTCCTAAAAGTGCCAACCAAACATGAAGCAAGTGTTTGGGAAATCACGAAAGCAGAAGATACTTTCTAAAACCAAAGAAATGGGAAAGTCACCCTAGCAACAGGCTGCTGCAGCCCCCGCAGTGCCACGCACTGGTTGCTCCCTCTTGGCAAACAGGCTGCGGGGTTTGCTGCCTAACTGGGCATTCATGGGAAGAAACAAAGTTAGAAATTCTCAAGCTCTGTACTAAAGAATTCTCGTCTTCATTACTCATCTCTTCTTTAATGCAGAGAGGTAAGAGATTCGTGTGACAGGTGGCACACAGAGCCACAGAATGAGGAGGGAGAGGGACACCTCCCATCCTCCTGTGCACCGCGGTGTCCATGGACTGGGGACGTATTTCCATGCAGTTACATGGGCACTGTAAAACCAAACTCTGAGCCACCAGAAATTCTCATAATTAGCCTCAAACTATATGTAGATCCCCTCAGAGATGGGAGCTAAGAGGGCTCCAGCTGGCATCTGTCTCAGAGGTATGGTAAGGTCATGGCCTTGTGACTGCAGGTCTCTCTCCTGCCATCCACCTCGGTCAGTATCACACTTGATGCCTATAAACAAATGAGAAAGAGCATCATAAAATGGAAGATTTTACTGCAGGGGAGGCAATAATACAGCCTCAGCAAAATTAAATGTTTGCTTGTCCCCCTGTACTGGGCACTGTTGAGGCTGCATCTTGAGTACTGTGTTGACTTTTGGGGCCCTCATTACAAGGAGAACATTGAGGTGCTGGAGCAGGTTGAGAGAAGGGCAACAAAGCTGGTGAAGGGTCTAGAGCACAAGTCCTGAGGACCAGCTGAGGGAAATGGGATTGTTTTGCCTGGAGAAAAGGAGGCTGCAATATGTTTAGATTAGGACACAGCAAGTTGGTTTTTTGTAAAACTCAAGAGACCTGACTCTGTGGCACTCTTTCCTTGTGAAATTATAAATTAAATTGCAATGGGTTATGAAATACAGACATTACACTAGAGAATTTACATTAATATTATGTCCATTGATATTATCCAGAAATGAAAGAGTAACCAAATATCTGTAAAACAGCAGTTATCACTGGATATCTTCAGTTGTTTAGAGAAGCTTACTGGAATCTACCAACTAATAGTTATCATAACAATAAACAATACTTTCTAAAAAATCTCAAGGTAAACTGGAGACTGGGTGGGCCTTCCCTAAAAAAAGACATTTAGAGGCTGGTAACAGCAAAAATGCAAATTTGTGGGCCTAGTTCATATTTGCACTCAGGCAAAGTGTAAAAGAGCAAGTAAATTTACATATAAAAGGTATAATATGTAGGTGAAATTAAAAGCAAGGGATTTCAAGAGAGGCAGAGAAAGTATGCCAGTGAAAGATGAAGAAGAATCATTGGGGCATTAAATTTTATTCTCCTATTTTAATCTTAATCATGCAATAAAAGATAACTTGAAAAATACAGGGTAAAATCAATCTTAATGAGATAGCAAATGTAAGGCAATTTTTATGGTTTATCAAAGAGAACTTCAAGGTGAAAAAGAGCAAATTACTAGCATCCTGGCAGCTTTGAAACACCTCCTCTCACTTCTAATATCAACATCCATCATTAAAATCACTGCTCCCGAAATCCAGGGATTGAAATTACTGTGATATCCTTGTATCTGTTCAGTCTGTCTACTGTCTCTGCCTTAATCTATTTTTATGGACTGACAAAGGAATGAAAATTGGTAAGAAAGCTGTTTTCAGGGGGTTTTACATAGTGTCAAAACTGACATGGACATGGTGACATACGGTCACAGCATGCCTTGGGGGCTTGAGGCTGTAGCTGATGCTTCCTCCCCACGAACAGGTAAGAAAGAGATAAAAAGGCTACAGAAGATTTTAAACCCACAGGCTGTCAACTAGAGATTGTACATGTGGGTCCATCAGCCCCTCTACAGCCAACATGAAGGTCTTCAGAATAACTCAGGCTTTGTGAGTCCCATAAAACATTATTCCAAAGGCAGCATATTCACTAACTAATGAGCTTTGCTTCCTCTGGCTGGCTGGTCTTGGTGCCCTAAACACCACCACAAAACTCCTCTCACTACCCACATATGCTCCAGGACTTCACCTCCACAGCCAGGCTCATGCTGGGAGGCCAGGGGTGACTGCCAGCTGGCTGATAATAACCAGAGATTTAGCAGCTGCCCCTATTTTTTTTCCCTTTTTTTTCTTCTCTGCAGTCTCACTCTCTGTTACTCTCTGTTCTTTAAACATTCAGCAGCCTGCATAGAACTGGTGAAGGATTGTATGGTGAACACATGGTTTGCAAACTCAGAAAAGCAATAAATGATCACTTCCTTTACTTAAGAAACCATGTTAAGACCGGCAGAAGTGAAATTGTTCATCATCCTCTCATTGAGGATATTCTAGCATTTACTTTTCAGGTTCTTCTCTTTGTCACTAAGACAACTAAAATCATACACTTTTTTTTTTTTTTTTTTGTAAAGACTCATATTTGCATGTCTGCCACAAGCCAGAGCTTTTGTAAGGAACCTGGTGAGGCTGGTGTTACAATGGCACAGGCTGGCAATGCTGCTGTGCTGCAGCCCCATAGCTCTCATGCTAAAAAGTACTTCCATGAGGGAAAAACATTCCATGGAGGAAAAATACTGTTGTGATGCCAGGATATCAGCAGCAGGGTTAAGTGCACCCTTAACAAGTTTGCCAGTGACACCAAGTTGTGTGGTGCAGCCAACACGTTGGAGGGAAGTGATGCCATCCAGAGGGACCTTGCCAGGCTTGAGAGCTCGGCCTGTGCAAGCTGCATGAAGTTTAACAAGGCTAAGTGTAAGTTCCTGAAAATATGACCCTGCACTTTTCTTTTCCTCGTGGTGGGGTTTATGTTTGCTTTCATGCTGCTACTCAGTGAGCAACCTGGGGAAATGTCCACAGGAGTGATTCAAACATCTGAATTTGTACCTCTGCATCTTCTGCAACAATTTCGTAGCCTGCCCATCCTTGCTCTTCAGCTGAATAGAAATACAAGTTCTAGGCAACAGTCATCAGGAGAAAACAATTATTTGCCACTCTCAAAATCAAAAAGTGCCCAGCAGAACTGGGAGCACATGTATAACCTGAAACCACCTCTAAGTCATTTTAAAATAGACAAACTATGATTCAAAACTGTCTTTCTGGCTGTAACCTATTGACTCTGCAGGTTAATAGACCTATGGAAGATAATCTATAGAGTAAAATCGCTTTAATTAATGGGTAGTTTACTTCTTCCATTCTTCAGCATAAAAAGCATGTACTAAGGCATTTGGGACACTGGAGAAAAGGGGATTTATGTTGAGCTTTGCTAGCCCTTAAAGTGCTGAGATATTGTAAAATCTGAATGCATCTTGGGAAAAGATGGCAACATAAGTCTTGAAAAATGAATAATTAGTAATCTATTTTACAGAAGATTTAATACAGATCAAAGCAAAAATTCATGATGTAGAAATGGAACACTTTAATGTAAGTATGAATACAATTTGCATGTGACCTTTCCAGAAAGAGATTAGGAAGAGAAATTGATGAACCCAACATGAAAATGGAAATATTCATACTGTGGGCCTGGCTGTTGAGTTTTACAGGCCATTCAGAAGATTTTCCCACATTGCATTAAAGAGTACAATCAAGTTTTAGACAATGCTATTTAACCACAAAGCCTCAGGAAACCACTGATTATGACTGCCAGTGTCTACATCCCCAAACACAGTTGACTTTTCAATTACACAGATTTGTATTAAACAAGCAATTGTCTTCCCACTACAGCCTAAGAAGCATTTGCACACAGTCTGTGGGGAGCTGGCTGACCTTCTTTGTCTCCAGCTGCCAAACTGCATTAACGAATTAAAAAACATACACAAGAGACATCCTGAATAATAGTTGTCAGGAAAAAACAGCACTCATTCCACAGAGATGTTATGCAACCCAGAGTGCAAACCATGATATAATTTCCATATTAATAGGAGGCCAATACACCTAAGTGCCCCAGAAGGGCAGAACTAGGTGGAAAACTTTGTTAGCTAACCTTGGTCATCCACACTTTCCATCCATCCCTTCCTTTTGTTCCTACCCCAGACTTAACTGCCACATTTCCTCTCTGCCCACACTGCCACAGTCAAACCTCCTCCATAGCAGCTCAAATATGGGAATCTTCAGAGCAGTACTAACATGCACACAGGACTTCTGCTTCTTCCTATGGACATTTTATGCCTAACCACAGACTTGTTTTTCATGCAGTTTTTCCCTTTTTATTTCTGCTTCCTCAGGGCATAGTCACTGTACTTCCTCCCCTTTGTGAAGCTGGTCCCTGTCTTTCATAAAACCCCTGCTGTAAGCTTTACCATCCCCACCTTTTCACTCCTAATCTTTTCAGGTTAAATTTAATGAAGCACAACTACAACCCAATATCCTTTTTCCCTACAGTTAACCAGGATACACGGCTGGAAGATCATCCCCCTTCCCTCCTAAACAGAGTGCTCCATGGTGGTCCACCACCATGAATTGCTCAGTTCCCTCCTCTCTTGGCTATGCAGGTCAAAAGGCTGACAAATTTTTGAGGCTCAGTCAAAACTACTCCAAAGTCCCATCTGTGCATTCCTGTACAAAATGCTTCAGTTTAAGCCCCTGTATCTCTAGCTAATACAGCTGGAGTGTCTGGAAATTATGATAAAAGAAAACTTCTTCAGAACCTTGAGTCACAGAAACACTATGAGAATGATTACTTGTCTGACTGTACCCAGTCCCCAAATGATACTGTTTAGCCAAGTTGCAACTTCTAAGCACCAACTGTAGCCCAAGCAACTGTTTGCATGTTTCTAGAGATCTTTTGCTCAAACTCCTGCACAATCTCCCAGTGCAAAATTGGCCACAGACCAGAATCAATATGAACAAAAATCTTTCATCCCAAGAGTGAGTACAACTGGAGCATGTGGTCCAGAAAAGTTGTGGCATGGCCACAGAGTTCCAAGTCTTGATTGAACATGGTGCTGGGGAACCTGAAACAACTTTGAGCAAAAGTCTGAACTAGATGACCTTTAGAGATCCCTTCCAACCTACATTTTGCTGTGATTCTTCATCCTGATGTGCATCCTTGTGTCTTGAATGAAGACCACCTCTCTGGGAGTAAATATGCCACTCATTAAAGAACTTCACTGTCTGATGCATATACAAGAAGAGATTATCATGAGAAGATACTTGGATTCCAAAGAGATTCCTGATTCCAGTCCCAAATACAATATAGCTTACCATGGTTTGGGGAAGAAGAAAACTTTCAAGTGTCTGAGTATAAGAACTTTTGCAATTTGATAAAAATCTAAGAGAGGTGGAATATTTCTAACTTCTTTTGCATCACAGAACCAGCAACGCCCAACTTGTTTTCTGAACTGTTAAGAAGGGATCAAAATTTTCAATACAGAAGGTATTAATGGTCCCTTAATCTCAAGTGAGAGGCAGCTATTTCATATTTATGGTTTTCCTTTTTTTATGCCTAGAGGACAGTGTTAAGTCTACTGCCATGACAACATAATGTCAGGTGTTATTCCTTCTTCTTGCAAGGGTTGCCATCTTTTAACTAAATAAGTAGCTTTTCTACACTGAATAAAAATATGCATTGTTCAATTCACACAAAACAGCAGAAGATTATCATGGAGCAGATCCTTCTGGAAACTCTGCTGAGGCACATAAGGTGGTGACTGGTGACACACAGCATGGCTTTCACTAAGGGTTAATCATGCCTGAAAAATTGAGGCATTCTATGGTGAGGCTACAGCATTGGTGGATAAGACAAGAGCAGCTCATGCCTTCTGCCTGGACTTCTGCAAAATATTTGACAGTGTCCTGCATGAAATCTTGGCTCTAAATTGGAGAAATATGGACTTGGTGGATGGCCCATTCAGTGAATAAGGAATTAGCTGGATGTATTTCATGTCTTTCACATGTGCTGTTGCTATATCTTTCATAGTAATTGAGATAATGATAGCAAAAGGTATCCCTTACAGTTACAGGCATTTGTGGAATGCAGAAAAAAGCCAGCACACAATGACAGATACACAGATGTGCCATGTCCCACTATGGTGCAAAAGGGTCAGGGACTGACAGGGGTCACAGAAGTTCTTGTTGATATTGTCTAGTGGTATCTAGTCAAAGAAAGGCAGAAAATTATTTTGGTTGGGGTAATGAATATCACAGAATCAGACGGGTTGGAAAGGACCTCTGAGATCATCAAGTCCAACCCTTAATCCACCACCAATGTGGTTACCAGACCATGGCACTAAGTGCCACATCCAATCTCTTTTTAAAAATCTCCAGGGATGGAGAATCCACGCCCTCCCTGGGCAGCCCATTCCAATGACTTGACCACCCTCTCTGTAAATAATTTATTCCTGATATCTAACCTAAACCTCCCCTGGCAGAGCTTAAGTCCATGCCCTCTTGTCTTTCTGAGAGCTGCCTGGGAGAAGAGCCTGACCCCCACCTGGCTACCCCCTCCTTTCAGGTAGTTGTAGAGAGTGATGAGGTCTCCCCCAAGCCTCCTCTTCTCCAGATTGAACACCCCCAGCTCCCTCAGCCCTTCCTCACAGGACTTGTGCTGGATCCCTTCACAGCCAATCTCCTTCCTGAACTGAGGGGCCCAGAACTGGACACAGGACTCGAGGTGTGGCCTCACCAGGGCTGAGTACAGGGGCAGAATCACTTCCTTGGACCTGCTCGCCACACTGTTCCTGATCCAGGCCAGGATGCCATTGGCCTTCTTGGCTACCTGGGCACACTGCTGGCTCATGTTCAGCTTTCTGTCAATCCAGACTCCAAGGTCCCTTTCTGCCTGGCTGCTCTCAGCCACTCTGTCCCCAGCCTGGAGCTCCCCATGGGGTTGTTGTGGCCAAAGTGCAGGACCCAGCACTTGGCCGTGTTGAACCTCATCCCATTGGAATCAGCCCAACTCTCCATTCTGTCCAGGACCCTCTGCAGAGCCCTCTTGCCTTCCAGCTGATCCACACTCCCCCCCAGCTTAGGGTCATCTGTGAATTTGCTAATTGTGGACTCAATATATATAATATATTTATAATATAATGTATAATACATATATATAAATGTCTGTGTTGCATGTCACATCAAAATGTAACATTACAATTCTATTTTAGCCTCCACAGTAAATTAAATTTTCACTTTCTGAAGCAAAATCATGTCTTTTGCAATAAAAAACAGTTTGTGTATGACAGACAAAAAAAATGCTTATCTGATGAAAGTTCTAGGGAAAGATAGTTTTACAGCATGGGAATGAGGGTGATAACTCACTTTTCTTCCATTGCTTTTACACATTATTTACTGCCACAATGTTTTCATCCCTTTAAACTACAACCTCCCAAATCACTGTATGGAACTACAGATCTTTCTGATTATCTGTTTTTATTTAGGCACCCCATAATCATTTGATTCTCTCCATGAAAGTAAAAAAAAGAGATGTGATCCATCTGTTAAGTTATAGACCATAAGTTCCCATCTGTCATTCATGGACCAGTGGTAGCCCCTGGAGGACTCTGGTTGTCTGCAGAGAGTTGGCTGCTCTCCTGGTGCTGTCTCCTCACCTCATCTCCAGCTGTTAAATCACATTAAAAGATGGGTAACAAAAAACAAAAACAAACAAAAAAAACAACAACAAAAAAAAAGTGAATGACATTAATTTGCCACATAAACAATTGCTTTAGCTGCAAGAGGGGTGTTATACAACTGTGAACGCACAGGGAGGAACCCCAGAGCCTCAGTGCCTTTCTCAGCAGTAGCTTGGCAAACGCTGGGTCCCTGCCAGCAGCTTCAGAAAGGGCTCTGAGTGGGATGGGCTATGGGGTGCTCCTCCAGAAAATCTGGGCCCTCATTCAAATGTCATCATTGTTAACTGGTTGCGTGTTGATTGTTTCAACAGAAACATCTACCTCTTTAGGGAAGAAAGTTTTCCCTGGATTTGGCTGGATCAGTTGTGTCTCCCCTCCCCAGCAGCTGTTCAGCTGGTCCTGCACCAGAAGCACCAGCTCAGACCATGGCTGAGCAGTCTTGTGACAGCTCTCCCATCTCCACAGTTTACAGCCTGGGGTAGGAAACACAATTTTTGTTTACTTCAGTTTTATAATCTGTCATAGTTCAGCAACTGCTACAGATCCACTCCTGGAGTTGAGGAATGAGAGGGGCATTTCAGCCATCCCACTCTGACTCTGTGCACAAGGAGATGCTGCCTGGTCCCTTCGTGTTACTTCTGACAGCCCTTGGTGGGGCTGCAGCAGCAGTGATTTCATAGAATCATAGAATCATAGCATTGGCTGGGTTGGAAGGGACCTCTGAGATCACCAAGTCCAACCCTTGATCCACTACCACTGCAGTTACCAGACCATGGCACTGAGTGCCACATCCAGTCTCTTTTTAAATATCTCCAGGGACAGAGAATCCACTGCTTCCCTGGGCAGCCCATTCCAATATCTGATCACCCTCTCTGTAGAGAAATTCTTTCTAATATCTAGAAATATTAGATTATTAGAAATATTAGTTGTGCCTCCCTTGGCACAACTTGAGACCATTTAATTCCTCTCCACCCTCCCATCCCACCTGCCCAAGGCTACTGACCTCACCAATGCCACAGCTGAACGTGCTGCTGCCCAACCACCTCACAGCTCAGCAGGTGAACCAAAGTGCCATCAGTTCTGATTTTTTTAAACTATTTCAGGCCTTTGCCTCCCCAAGCCCTGTCAGATGACCTGCTGGGGTAAATGCTTCAACTCTCATGTCAGAATCCGACTGAGATCTTGAAAACTCTGATTCAGTTCCAAGCTATTGCACAGATACTTGAACTCATCAAAGAGGCTGCACCTCAAGTGTTCACTTCTGGGCTCCTTACTAAATGAAAGATATTGAGGTGCTGGAGAGAGTTCAGAGAAGGGCAACCAAGCTGGTGAAGGGTTTGGAGAACAAGTTCTATGAGGACAGGCTGAGGGAATTGGCAATGTTTAGTTTGGAGAAGAGGAGGCTGAGAGGAGACCTTATTGGCCTCTACAGCTACCTGAGAGGAGGTTGTGGGGAGGTGGTCGCTGGCCTCTTCTCTTAAGTAAATGATGATGGGACTAGAGGAAATGGCCTGAAGTAGCACCAAGGAGGATTAGATTGGATGTTAGAATTTCTTTACTGGGAGAGTAGTCAGGGCCAGGGAAATGGCGGAGTCACCATCTCTGGGGGTATTTTAAAAGTATATAGATGAGGCACTTCAGGACATGCTCTGGTGGGATGGTGATGTATAGATATTTTCGCCTTGAAAGCTGGATTCTGTGATCTTAAAGGTCTTTTCCAACCACAACAATAAAAACCAACCAACCAACCAAAAACATTCTTCAGCCAGCTCCCTCCAGACATTGCACACAACGTTGCTGTTACAGATCAGACTGAAAAATGGGGATGCAGGAACAGCATAACCAATCAATATTTATTTCATATAAGAGTATTTGGAGGGAGGGTAGGCATGGCTGTGGCTCTGTTACCAGATTTTACTGGTATTTAACTCAGTACCATTTGCCATTTTAATGTGTGACAAATCCTTTAAAGTGTTCTTGTACATCATGACACAGAAGCACAGGTAAGAGTCTCATGGCAAAGGCAAAGTTTAGGTGTTCATGGAGATGTGGCATAATGTTTATTCTCATCTGCACAGGACAAGCTGATACACATGGGTTACCACTCCATATCTCTTTAGCCACCTGAATCAATATGATAAAGCAAATTATTTCTGTGACCAACAACACCCCAGAGAGAAGTAAGGCTGAAATCCATCATGAGTTCAAACAGCCCAGCATCGATTTCCTGCTGGGTCTGGTGGGAGCATCCTTACCTACAGCTGGGACAGAGCTTTGGTTTATATGTGTGGATTAACCCTGAAATGGCCCTGCAGCACTGCTACCAGTCCTGAGAAAAAAAACAGGATGATGTGGAAATACTTCAACACAAAGTAAAAAATTGTCCCTTACTCAACTATCTCCAGAAATTTTATTTTGATCCTTAACACCTACTTTGTGGAGTATACAGGCACATCCTTATAGACGAGTGAAACCAGACCTCCTGACTATGTTTGAACATCTCTGTGAATGAAGATGAACATATCTGTAGGTGTCAGCAGCAGTAGCTTCCTAGGATCAGTTGTCCCAGGACAGGGTTCTTCTGTCTCTTCAAGTTCAGCATGTGTTTAAGGACTTTAGAGTGCTTAATTCTGGGCTCCCTTAAGCCCAGAATACTCCACACACTAAAAATGTGAAGCAATTGACGGTCTAAGCCCTCAGTGTCTCTCAGTTATTCATTTGTAACAAAAGACTGGTCTTTTCCTGGACTTAATGCTTTGCTAGCCTGGAATTAGCATCTTGCCAACCCCTAAAGCCCAAATCTCATCTCATCCAAATTTTGGGAAGGATGGTTCTGGCTCCAAGCCCTGTATTTCAAGGTCATGTTTAATCTACTCCTAGCAAAGGGTTGGGGTTTTTTTTTATGAGTTTTGTTGTTTGTTTGGGATTTTGGGGGGTTTGTGTTTGGTTTTTTTAATGCTAAATCCCCACTTTCTCTTCAACTAATGGAACAAAAAGGAGGAAAAACTATCTGGGTCCTCAGGATATTTTTCTTCCTTTTCTTTTGGAAATACATAGATGGTGAACCAATCAGGCTGTGAATGATAAACAACTGCTTTAAATAGATAAGAAGCAAATAGGCAGAGAGACAATAAGGTTATTAAGGGATAATACTGGGAAACTGAGTGGCAGATTATTATCTGAACTTCATTTAATTTCAAATTTAGCATTTCTTTTATGTACACTCCTATAATTTTTCTTTTCTCTTTTGTTCATGTTCACTTTCTGTAGAAATAAAAAATAAAAAAAAAAAAAAAAAAAAAAGAAGGGGAGAATAAATTCAAATGATAGAATTTGTCATCACCTAAAGCAAAAATTAAACAGCTCACCAAAAACTTACTTTGCTCAAGTCTCCATGTGCACATGCCAGAGTTTTCATGTAGCTTACTACCTCTGTTCTCTTCCCTTGTTCTTCACACTGAAGCCCACACTGGCTGATACAGGGATGGTTTAGTGCAGTTGGTAAGTCCTGCCTTGTCTGCCTATGGCTGAGACCTGAACTGCTTCTGTTCCCTGCTGCACCAGAATGTGGGCATGTGGCTTTCTACTCCAGTCATGCAGGAATTGCTTCAGAAACTTCTGTTTAAAAACAAAAATGTAAAAGTGAAAAGTTTTGCTTTGATTTTTTTTTTTATTAATAAGGTGAAACTTGTGAGGCCTGCCAATTCCTTTCGTTGCTTATTTCCCTCAGAATAAATAGGAAATTTGATTAGTTGAGATAGTCTTGGCTTCATGGGCCTGAGAAGTGATATCCTCTTTTAGTCAAGTACCCAAGAAGCACTGGATGCTCTTCGGAAGGGTCTTGCCTGTTTCTATGGCACCCAAGGAAATGGAGGGAAAGGGCTGGTTGTGCACTAAGATCATCTCGTGGAAGGAGCAGCAATGTTCCATTTCTTATGGAAATTGTCTATTTTTACACTGCTGACCTGCAAATCAACAGCTCTGTTATACACCAATCCCATCAGAGCTGATATCAAACTCTCATCAAAATGCCCTTGGTTACCCTTCCTCTTTGTTTGGAGCCCCAAAACCCATCTGGTAGCTTCCATCCAAAAGTACAGATATTTCACCCTTTGCTCTAAATCTTACCACCTTAAGCAAAAGGAAATTCTCATCCTCTCACCTTCTGCTCTGTCCTCACCTTATTCTATAATGTTTAGCTATTAAGAGATGAGTACCTTATATCCTCTTTGAATCAGCAATTTTCATTCACTTGACAGTTTCACAGCTGCAAAGGCTACTGTGGACAGCATCCTTTCAAATAATACCTGAGAATAATGTAAGTTTACCTGCAGAAACCAGCAAAACTATGTATTGATATTGGTTTGTGCATGAATATATCATTCTTGAACCAAAAAGGCTCACTGAATTGTTTGATTTTTTTTTTTTTTAATCCTTACTAGAATGAAAGTATAAAAAAATCCTCGTGTTACACTAAATTAAGACCAACAGCTCCTGCAGTAGAGTATCTCTAAATAATTCAGTATGGAATGACATCAGCATTCTAGCTAATATTTCTTCATTGGTTTTAGGCAAAACATCAAAGAAATGCTGCAAACTATTTTTCATTACATTTAGTTGAGGTCCCACACGAAACATTTTATAACTTTTCTGATCAGACTTTAACCAGTAAGAAATGTTGGGTAGAAAGTGGTAAAAGCCATTGACCAGTGCCACAAAAATCAACTTTTCCTTTGTAGAAAATCCAGTATACCTTAAGAGACTCAATGAATCAGGTTATAAAGAACTTCAGGGCAGTTTATTAAAATTAACCTAAAAATTCCATATCTTCTTATTTTTTAGGAGGGGTTGCTGCTGGGCTTTATGCATTCAGCAGAGATATTTTGCTAAATCTTACTTGATTTTTTGAGCTGTGTAACTGTTCTCAAATTCAGCTAAATTCTACATGGCTGTAGACAAATAGCTCCTGTTATAATACAGAACAACATGGATAAAAGTAGGAGAGAGGTTCTTTTGGGAACGCTGTGCAACTCAGGGGAAATACATGTGTCTTGTTGTGTGTTTAACGCCATGAATTTACATACTGAAAGAATTATAACAAATACCCAGCTCTGCAGATAGGAGATAATACAGACCCTTTCTAGTCATAAATTCCTTCATCCCAACATCTCTTGGGAGTAACGCTTGTAAGAATACCCCCTGGCATTTATTTCACTGGAACAGCTTCACAGAGTTAGTTCATGGAAAATACAAAGCAGGGCAAACATAAATTCGTTTTCCTTCTAGAAAGTGTAGTTTTGTCTTTTGGGGGACCTTTCTTATTGACACAAAACTCTTTGGAAATCAGAGCATGAGAAAGATAGCTGTAGAATAGAATGGAATCTGGATTTGAGCTTGTGTCTTTCAAAGAATCATAGAATAATATGGATCAGAAGGGACCTCTAAAGATCATCTAGTTCAATGCCCCAATAAGCAGGGACATCCTCAACTAGATCAGGTTGCTCAGTGCCTCATCAAGCCTCACCTTGGATATTTCCAGAGATGAGACCTCAACTACTTCCCAAGGCAACCTGTTCCATTTTTCTACTATCTTCATGGTAAAGAGCTTTTTTTTAATATCCATTCTAAATTTACTCTTCTCTACTTTAAAATCATTGTCCCTCCCTTTATTTTCCATAGTGAGGAAAATAAATGCACTACTGCCATGTATTTCAGAACCCATCAAGTGGAATGAGGTACCGAAATAAAGCAGATCAGCTGCTTCAGTAGGAACAAGATTAAAAAAAAAAAAAAAAAAAAAAAAAAATCTGCTGCAAAGAATGCTGAAAATCTTAATAATAAAAATTAAAAAGACTATGTGAACAGCCTACTGTTCATTATCCTCTTGAGAAATATGTTCAGAGCATCATCCAGTGAGAGATACTTGAAGAATCAGCAATGTTTTGATGTGCCTCTATAGTATGGTGCTTAGGAAACAAGCACTGTTCTTGCTGCCAGTGAACCCTTCAGTATAAAGGTTGTGCAGAACTAATACCTAGTGTAAAACTAAATCACACAGCTACATAATGTGCACTATGTGCACTATGCTATTATTTGTGCTATGGTGTTTCTATCAAATACAGCTATAGTAATGCAACAAAAACTAATCCATCTACTCTCTATAGCTAATTAACATGGCAAGAAGGATAATCTGCAGAATTTGCTATGCTTTTTTCTTCTATCTAAAATATCTTTGTAAAACAAGCATATGCCTGAGCTGATATGAAAAGCAAGTTGGCAATAATCTGTATTTGATAGCTACGTTGCAAAGAATAGAGCCAAGGTGGGGAGTAGAAGCACTGCAGGCATCTCAACATGGCTGGGAGCAGCAGGGATGATGGTGATGGTAGCATAGAGCAGAGGGAAGGTTTGTGAGACTGAATGGTGTTTCCTTGAACACATAATATGCATTCAGGAGTCCTAAAAAAATATCTCAGCCCAAAACAAAGAAATGGTCTCTTCAGCTCCTAAGCACATACACTGCAAGTATTTCAGAAAGTGGATGAATTTGTTTAGAAAGCACAGTACATGTACAGCCTTTTCCCCTGAACTCATAAACCAGTTACTGTATTTCTGACCAGTATTCACCCCTATGTTTTCTAAAGGCAAGCAGAAAAGCCAAAACTACTGAAAATGCCTTTATAAATGTAATAAGAGGAAAACTTCAGTGTATAAATCCACAGTTCATACACATCACGAACACAACATACAGTTCTGACCCCTCATCTTTACGAAACATACAGAATAGAACTGTAACATTTTCAGGGAAGGACAGGAAGAAGAATCAAGTCACAGACCGGTCTCTATGTGAGGAACTGTGTTTCAGTTTGGGTAAGATACATGGAGAATTCAACATAGAGCTGCAAATTTATTAGTGATGAGGAATGGGTGGATGGGATACAGCAGTTCACTGCCTCTTCTCATACCAGAACTACAAATGAAGCTACTATGAGTCAGCTTAAAAAAGGATTAGGGGGAAGCTGGTGGTCCCAAAAATATGAAGAAGTGGATCTGCAGAGCTCTTCAAGAGATGACCCTGTGAATATTAAAAATTGTCAAGGTTTCCAGGGGAGCTGCTCATGTGAGAAGAGGCTTCTGCTACAGGACGCACAAAAACCAATCCTGCTCAGAAGCTTTCTCTGCTAAAGTAATAAAGGCTCAGGAAAAAAAATAAGAGGGAAATATTTCAAGAAAAACTGCAAAAGTGTAAATCGTGAATGATCTGGCACTCCTAAGCATGATGGAGGAAAAAAAAAAAAACCTATTTATTTGGTTTAGCTTAAAGGTTTGTTGGAGTTGTTGTTTATGCTGGAGATGGAAACTATTTCTTCAGCTGAGGTAAGTACTGATTCAATAAGAAATCATAGCATTTACAAGTAGGAAAAGGTGTTATCAGCATTGCAAAAATAGTGATGGCAAAAAGGTCTGATTTTCTTCTTTAAGATAACAACATCTGTAGACACCTGTGCTGGAATGATGAGTCCACGGCTGGGATCAATGTTCCTTAAAGGCATTAGGAAGATTCAGGGGCTACAAAAACAATCTGAGAGTTAGAGAGAATCCTTTACTGTGAGAGACCAGACAAGAGAGACCTTAATAGCTCATTTGAAAACATACATTGAGATGAGATCTGATTACAATGCACAAATTCATGAATCAAAACTTAGAAAGCTGAAAAACGTGGTAAAGAATTACTCTGCAGACCTGATGGAATCTACTCACATTTAATACGAATGCTGCAATTGAAATACCAAATTTAGGAGCAAAATCATAGCTGTACTAATACTACTCAGAAAAAAGTGAGAAAAAAATTTTTGGTTATCTTGGTGTTTGAACAAAATGTCAACAAGATTGCAGTTATTTTGTAGTGCTCACCTTCAGAATAACAAATAAAAAAATTAATAACTTTGAATCTTAAAGTTCTTTCAACAGATTGATGCAGCTGGGCTGATGGATCATGATGGAATGATGCACGCAGGAATGATAAAGTAATGTAAACTGAATCTGAGTCTTTCTAAGTACCCAGGGATTGAAAGAGTAAATTTCATTTGATGATTTTGCCCATGTGTGATAAGACACACCATGGAAAGGAATTTCACAAACCCTAGATTTAACATTTGAGGTCTTTAATGAGAAATAAAAAGCTGTGGGAAATGGCAAATGAAATACTGGAAATGTAGGTTGGTGTTTATGTCACTTGAAAATTAATGACAGATATTCTCAGTTGTATTCTGCTTTCCTCATTTAAATTCCACTATCTTAAATTCTGAAGTATAGAAACAAACCTTCAATTTCAATGATCAGTTCTTAGCAGCTTTGCTGCTGAAGCATCAACCATACACTAATCAATTTGATCAAACTTGACCAGTTTTCATCTTTACACATGTGGCAACAAAAGTCTTACAATTTAAATGTTTTCATTTTTGACCTTAAATAACTGTTGAGGTTTAAAATTAATATTGGATTTGCTTGTAGCTAGACATTCAGAGTTCAGCCTGGCCAGGTCAGGGTTTGCTTTTTGCTGAGATATTGGAACCTTGGGCAGCACTCAGCTACTGTTGAACTCTGATTAAGCTGCTACCTGGAAAAGTACTAAGAATACAATGAAATACACTGAAAAATGCAATGAAAAAGCAGAGAAGCAAGCCCCTCATGGCAGAAAGACAGTACCACAAGATGAGGGCCCACTGACAACAGAATTTGAGGAACTATCATTCCAGTAATTAAGAAAGAGACCATTCCACTTGGAGACAGCAGAGGACTGATGAACTTCAGTAGCAGGTGGAACAAAAGTTGAAATCAAAGGAGCATGCAAAAGAGATAAGGAAGTAATTACCTTGGGAAATGGATTGGATCCATATTGTGTGGACAGACTGTGAAGCCTTGAAAGGCACAGGAAAAATACTTGCAGGGTCTCTCTTTGGAGGTATCCAGCTCAAGCTGTACATAAACTGAATTTGTGTCCAAACCTATAATCTGAACAACTCTTCAGAGTGGGAGGCTAAGGCTGGATCCAGCTGCAACTGGAGTTTCTCAGAAAACTTCAGAAAGCAATGGAGTCCAGTCTGAAACTCACAACTCAGCAGAAGGGTCATCCTGGCTGCCTTTTCAACAGTAACGTGATGCTTTTTCAGGGTTCTAATGTTGTTCATTATGGTAAAGTGGAAAGAGAGTTAGAAAGGCAGCTGAAGTTTAACAAGACTCCTCTCCTTATGCAGAATTTAATGAAGTTGTGTCCAACTCCATTTTACCAACACATTATGTATGCACTGCTTTCCTGGAATTTACTAAAGGGAAGTGGCTCAATAAGTTACTTATTAGACCTTAGAATGATCTATTTGCTGATCTGAAAATAATATTTTCTTAGGTGGTAAGAGCTTGAAATGTCAAAAATGTGACCTTTTTATTACTACTGAAATTAATTCTTCCTAATATCAGTGGTGAAAGAATAGTAGGGGTTATTCTTATATATTTATTGATATTATTCCTCAATAAAGAAATCTTATTTTCATTCTTCATCATCTGACAACAAAAGAAGGATACCTTTGCTTTTTGGAGCCACAGAGAGAGAGATGGACTTGAAAGAAAAAACAGTATTTCCATTTAGTGTTTTCCAATGATTTAGCCCCACTTATTTATCACCTACAAAGGCTCTGTCTCTTTAAAACACAGCCTGTGTGAACTCATTCTTGAGTACATGGGATTCAGATAAAAATGTAAGAACTTATTACTTGGTTCATTTCCCCTCTCATTATAAAAGTAATGTTAAATATTTTTATCTATATTGAATAAAGATAATGATGGTTAAAAGCATTAGCTGAACATGGAGACATATGCACTATTTCTTCAGGGAGTAGTATACAACAGCAGCCACAGATTAAATTCACACACAGCCACACCACCTTGCCCATGTACTGCATTTCAGCAGGAGAAAGTAATTGTAATGTCTGTGACATTAAACAACATGAAATCACATTGGAATTTCTGGCATATGTGGCATAAACCATTAAAATCTATGAAAACTGAACACAGGTTGAGTGAAACCTAAAATCTTCATGAATTAGAGGTGGCAGAGATCTTCCTGAACCAAGGAACCCCTCAAGAGAATAACAATGACAATTCAAAATTAATTTATCTGTCAGTGTTTCGATACTGCCTCTGTGCCTGCAAAATGCTCTGCAGAAATCAACATCACCTGGCCCCTGTTTCCTTTTGAGCTTCCAACTAAGTTTTCTAGAGTATCCTCTGCCTTTTCAGCACCCTGCTTTAGCCAGAAGGTTCTTTGGTGTTGACTCGTTGTTTTGTTTCACTCAGCAGCCTGACTGTGCCAGCAGGGATGAAGAGCTGCTGCCTTTCTTCCCTATGGCCTCAGATGAGGCAGCAGGGTTAGGATGCAGACTTCCAGGACTGCCTTTTGTTTAAAGACATATGTGATAAATAAACATAGATTTTTCTCCCTTGAAGATCACCTTGGAAATAAGAACAAGAAACATTTTTCTGCCACTGAGATTTTTATTTTTAGGCAAGACTTACGAAGATCATGTGCTGTCTAGCTTGCTGCCAGGTTGGTATTTGAAATCTAGCTTACTTTCTGAGGGTTGGCTCCATATGGACAGATTTACATTGAAGAAAATTGTTTTTCAGTTTCAGAGGTGCATATAACAGACTACAATGTGCAATCTGAAATGGAGGAAAAATATCCTTTGTGCAAATAATTCTGTCTCATCAAATCTGCCTCGCAATAAACCAAGATGGAGGGAGTGATGGTTGAGAAATAATTTACTGCCAATATAACCTTAGCCTGAGAGTGTCTTGCAAACTGCAGTTCAAAATTATGTATCAGGATTTACAGAGTTTGTCTTGAATTTGACAGATGCAGACAGGCAAGGATCTGATTGTCTAACTGAAATCTATAATCACACAGATTTATTCTTTGCTTTGTCTGTTTTGCACCCTGCTGCCTCTCTGCTGCTTCTGCTAAAATGAAAAAGTTAAAAAATTGTGTTATGTCTCCTGTCCTTGAATAGTAAAAGACATCATTGTCAAATCAATGGAAATAAAATTTCATATCCATGAAAGAGAGCTGCTTAGCCATAGCTCTCTTGTTTTCGTAAACAATTCCTGTGACAGGCAGTTAACATTTTCTCATTATGTGCCCTTACCTATATTTTTAAAACTTGTTTACAGAATTGACTTGGAAACTTCAAGAAATTGAACCAAGTTTTTTCCCTATGAAGATGAAGCATGAGAAGTCATCTGTAATTTAACCAGTAAAGCTGCTGCATGACAGACTAAAACTCAACAAACCAAAGGCTGTATCTGGTTTTAAAAGAAATGTAAATACCAACTTAAATGTCAAGAATTGTTTCACTTGTTTATATATATATATATATTTATATGATAAATATTCAACTGCAATTCAGTTGTATTAAAATTACAGGCAGAATTTGTAGTGCATGAATTTTGTGTACAAGATAAGAGAAGTCCTTGAAATCTATATACACCAACACTTAAAAATGTGGTCAAATAAAGTTTTGACAGCAAAAGAAGCAGTCATCTATTCTATAACACTGCCTCAGATGCAGCAATGCAAATGTTAAGTGGAAAATGTCACTCAAGAGGACAAAGCAATGGGAATCACAAGGTTCTCACTACTCATGCACAAGCTTGGCTTAGAGCAATGGATAATCCTTATGACATAAGGCTATGGTACAAACCTGAGATAACAAAGAAATGTCAAGTTTTTGCAAAGGTCACCCTTGAAAGGTTTAGTAAGCTGAAGCAGATCTTCAGGTGAGGATCACCTCCCCCATATTTTTAGAGACCAGAGAAAATTGACAAAATAAGAAAAGTTCAAAGCGTGTAGGAACACAGAGAAGAAATTAATTGTATTTGGAAAAAATCTAAATAGGTTGATTGAGACGGAGGGAAATTCAGGTAACATGGTGTCAGTAGGAAATTACATACCTAAATGCATCCATTCTTGAACCATACAGAGAGCATTTACCTTCCACAAATGAGACAGAATAGATTGTTCAACATGAGCACCCTGAGCTGCTTGGATGGGAAGTGGATGGTTACAAAAAACCTGAACTAGTTTGTACTGAACTTTAAAATAAATCAAGTTTTTCTTGAATTTTTTAAGATAAGTTTGGCTTGCAGAATAAACAATGTCTGCAAGGCTTATCTTCAGTATATAGATATGTATGGTCTTATAGGTACATTTGCATTAAAACACACTGTGCATCAAATCACCAAAACAAGAAGTAGAATGACCTTTCCTAAACATATTTAGTGCACTGATATACTGATTCCCACTGCATAATTAAATCAACTGGCTGAAACTAAATCAAGCAACAGGGGTGCCACCACTTACCTCATATGCAGCTCAATTTTGGGGAACAGTCTAAGCTCTTCATTATGTTAAAAGGCTTTCCTGAAAAGTAGATTAGATGTTAGCTTAGTTTAATGCCAGTGCTCACAGTCATGCATCTATCTTCAGGCTGTTTTTCTTTAAAATAAATAAGTTACAAATCATTGTCTGTACTGGAATTAAATCAAATGATGCATAGGAACTAAAAAGATCAGTGCCATAAAAACTGGCAGACTGAAAAAATATTAACATGAGTATATGACACACAGACAAGGAAAAGTAGTTTTGAACTTCATCTAGAATACAAAATATGGTATCACTGTAGCTACATGAATTTGAAGCAGCCAAGATATTGGCACTAAATTTCTAAAGGGTAACATTTTATACTTCTTGGCCACAAAGTGATCCCTCATGGGACCAAGACAGAAAATCTTAATTCTTAAGTAGAGGTTAAGGTACATTAGGCAAGGGGGATGGTCTTAACATGCAGGGAAAGGTGGAACACTGAAAACCTCTCATGCTTTCATGGGTTATTTTATTAAAGAGAGACTTAAATGAAGGTATTTGGGAGCCACTCAAGAAACCCACAGTAAATTACCTGTAACCCCTTCTTCCCATCCAGAAAAAGTGGAACAAAGAGAAAGGGCAACATGGAGAGTTAATATTAGCCTGGGTACTAATGCCATGAGTTTCTTTTCAGTAGCATATAGTAAGTGCTTTCTTAGTTGATGTTCAAGAAGAAATGATCCATAAAAGAAGCAATTATTTAACACTTAGATCACTGCACTTCAGATACTCTTGCCCTGTAACTTTCATGTGTTCTAATTTATAACTCAGTTAACTGCACAATAGATACCAATCACAACTCAGCCAAAGTGAAGAGTTCCTTTTCACAAGATCAAGGACAGAGTACATCATGAAAAAGATGAAGAGCTTTACAGAATTGCATTAATTGTGTGTTAGTAAAAAATACATTTGAAAATACCATTTTCAGTTTGATGATAGTTTTCTTTTGGAGTGAAAGGCTTACAGGAAGGTTCTCCCTCTGTAAACATCCATGCATTACCCATTTCTCTGTATGGATTAGTGGACATGACTGGATTCTGCACGTTCATAGTGGTAACCTCATGAGGAGCTCCTAGTCATAACTTAATTAAACTTATAACTGAAGACATTATTAAGAGGTAAAGTCATCAGCTTTCTTGGAATTTCATATTACTCCACACTACTTATATTTAATTTAGCTTTTTTTTCTGATATTTGATAATATCAATTAATCCGTATGTGGCAAATTAAAGCTGTAATCGTCCTTTAAAAATTAAACATTACATCTCTCTCCATTCTTCTCAACCTATTTTGCTGAGTATTTGCTCTTTCTCACATTACAATTCCCTCATTGGAATGGCTGTGCAATAACACAATTACTGCATTGTCCTGCAAAATATTCTTAGAAATAATAACTACAGCACAGATGTCAAATCAATTAACACAGAACTGACCTGATTTTTGGGGGGTTTCCCCCATTATTAGCTTACAGACTACAATAATTCATAAAGGGTCTCCCAGCCATTAGTTTTTTATTAGTGGTCTGTTCTCTAACTTTTTGATGGAAAACTCTGGAGGTGTAAAATAGAAAATATACACTCCTGAGGGCATTAGCAGAGAAGGCAAGTAGCTTATGGGAGAAAGGAAGATGTGATTTGGACTCAAAACACTGAGAATCAAAAGCAACAAGTAGGGTTGGTCACAGTTAAGGAGACAACCCAGGCCCAAAACACCCACCCTGGATTTCAAACATTGAGCTATCTTCATGCAGAGCACATTTTTATTAAAATTGGATCATTAATTTTTTTCCTGAACTCAAATGCACATTCATACTAAGCAAAAAAAGACAACCACTTCTCCTCCAAATCACTTTTCAATGGCCCATGACAGGATAACAGAGACATTGGTATCAGGCTAAAGCTGATGATGTGTAGAAGACTTTCACCATCACATTAAACAACCAGAAAGATTGAAAAACATTATGTGCCTTATATTTTTCCCCATTTCTGTTTTCTGTTGCTGCAGCTCCATTCTTTATGACAGCTATTCAGAGCAGATTTTTATTTGGCCATGGCCCACCACACACAAAGATAGGGAGCTTCAGCTTGGATGTAGAAAACCTGGAGGCCATCAAACAGAAGACAAATCTGCAGACAAGATAAATCGAGATAAAGATAAATCAGAAATCACTGGAAATGTCTCTACCTAGCAGACCTCCACACGAACTTCAAAGTTTGGAAATTGCATTAATTAAGTATTTTGTTTGACATTTTTCCTCATGAGCCCTAGCTTTGACCTTCACATCTGTAATAACAATTTATTGACTCATAGTTACGGTTTTCAGAATTACAGTTAGTTTACTGCACACATTCAGTTGGTTTACATGCACAAAAAGTCATGCTGGGCATCCCATCTATGGCTTTGTTCCTGAGTCCAGACATGGTCTTAACAGAAGATGAACCAGAATGTTGACTGCTGAGCAGTGTCAGAGGTTTCATCATTGTCCTAACAAAAATAGCTTAGTACCACACAGTAAAAACTTGGCATCTCAGACATATTTAGAAGGCAACCAGCCTGCATATTCTGTCAGGCTTGAAACCTGACAGGGATCCCCCTGGGGCCCCTCCACCATTTCCAGGTAATCCCATATATTTCTACACTGCCTAAACAGGGTTAAAAACATTGGAATAAGGCTCAACATTACTGTCAGCTCTTACATATGGGAATTACTTCATACATCCCATCTCCAAAGGAAAGCAAAGCAGCTGTTCAGCAACACCCAACTCTATCCCCAAGTGCTAAAGCCAAGAGCTGAACAACCAGGTTGCTGATAGTGGTCACCTTTGCCTAGGAGCACCCTGACCTCCTTGAATGCCTCCCACTTCCTTCTATTGGCTTCCAGTTGACCAGGCAATTGAGATGCCAATTATTTGTGCCACATCATTTAGTATGCTGCAATTTTAATGACATTCATTAGTTTCTTTTTTTCTTTTTTTCTTTTTCTCAGTCTTTTGAATAACAAGCTTACTGCTTTTCAAATCTAAACTGGCATTAAAAGAACCAGCAGGAAACACCAATAAAGAAATCTCTAAATTCTGGCATCTCTCTGTGGGCACACACATTACATTCAATTTTAGCACAAAGTATACACCAGACCAGTCTGAAATTTCTGGAAATTACAGCCTAGTTTAATAAAAAAAAATGAGTCATTTTATTTATTGCCACAAGATAATAGCAGAGCACTTTAGTCAACTTTGCAGCACAGAAACTTTGCTGCTGCATTTTTGGAGAGTCATCATTCAGTAAATGTTTTACCTCGAGTCATCTCTAGTCATGATAAAACTCCACCTCATCCTGAAGATGTGAGTGAGGTGGGAAGGCAGTTATTAGGATGCTCTCAGAAGCAGGTAGAGAGTGTGTCTCAGCCAGGGCTCAGCACTGCTGCCTGCAGGGAAGCAGGGAATACTCACCAGGCAACAGCACAAAAGTCAGTATCAGGGTTTAACACTGGGCCAGCAATTAAATGAATGACAGATGCTGTCTATTAATCCCCCTCCCTGATAAAGAAAGGGGAGAGACCCACAGGTTGGAAACTAAACCACACAGCTTTAATGAAAAAGTAATGATAAAAAAAGAAAAATTATTAAATATATACAAATATGCAGAAAAAACAATATCATGTTTCTCCACCCTTTCCCCCAATAACTCTCATGTCACCACTGAGGCTGCAGAGCAGCCCTGGGAAAGTCCAGGCTGGACTCCTGGAGTCAGCAGCAGTCAGGAGCTGGAGGCAGGAACACACAGATTCAGGCTGGCACAGATCAGGACCACAGGCAGATGAATGGATGGAATCCTCCCAGGATGCTGAAGGAAACAGGAGCAGGAGAAGAAGGGACAAAGGGAAGAGTGAAGGGTGAAGGCGAAAGCAAAGGAAGAGGTTTGACCCTTGTGATCCCTCAAATTTATACTGAGGATGATGCATGGGATGGAATACTCTGTTTGGTCAATTTTGGTCATTTGTCTTGTCCTCTCCTCCCTAAAGGAGGGTTGCACATGTGACTTCTTTACTCCCTCTTTCTTATGCTCTTTCTGGAGCATAAGATGTTCCTCAGTGGCCTTGGTTCTGCAGACCATTTCTCTAGCTGTAATTATAAGCATTGAGCGTTATCAGTCCTAAAAGCAGAGACTGACTGAGAAACTTGCTAATTTCAGTGAGTACTGAAAGCAAAATTACAAGACAGAAAATTATCTCAATCCTGGGCCAAATCAGGACAGTCAGAGGGAGATAATCAGCTTGAGGAATGTTTTATGACATAAACTAGCCTAACTAATAAAAACTTCACAACAGTGACTTTCCCCATTCTACCTCAACCTAGACTCATTTTTTCTTCTCTGTGAATGATCTGCTTACAGTACACATTGTCTATACTCAAAGTGTTGATGCATTTGAATAAATTAAAGTACAACTTATTCCTATTTAAAATAGATTAGTATTTTAGTATTGCGAGATTCATGTTATTTTTTATTCTATATCTTTTTTTTTCTCTGAAATCTTAGCATACTCCAGTCTCGTTACATTAGATGCATCTAATCACATCAGCTGAATAAATCCTAGGGTATCTGATATTTCAGTCTTGTCTTGGAGGTACATATACCATACCTGACACTTTGAATGAATGCAGTCAAAGGCTTTGAGATAGCATCAGTTGCTTTGACTAGCAAAATGCAGCCAAGCCAAGTATTATCAGGACATAACTGGTAGCTTTTACATTACATTAGAGGGAAGTGGTGAATGCACCACTTTGAGATGACACAGAAAGCTTTTGGTAGAACTAAAAAAGACATAAGAGTGTTGGTTAGCTGTGTGAGAAAATCGTTCTGACCACTTTCATATGAAAAACAAACCCTACACTATGACTCCACTTTAGCAGTGGTTGACAACATGATTTTATAAGCTTTCAAGCTGACAAAGGAAAACTTAAATATCATGATAGCAGGGCCAGATAACAACCAAAATGTGAGATATACCTTTGGAAGGTGGGAAGGGGACCAACCACAAGGCAGTCTCCCCCAATACATGTATTTCACCCCAAATAAATGAAAACATTTTACCATACCTGTCATTTTCCTTTTTCTATGCACTGTCACTGCACCTAGATTTTCACTCAGTGTGGTAACTCTTCTGCTTCCAAAATCATTCTGGATCTTCCCAGCTTCTGCCTAAATTCATCCTTCAGGTTAAACCTGGGCCCCAGTCAAATTCACAGCTTCAACATTCATGAATATTTTCCCCAGCTCTTTAGAGAAAAAGCAATAAGAGCTCAGATGACAGAAGTCTCTTCTTGGTTTCTGGAGTGTTCAAATATGCAGAAGGAGAAATGAAATTACTTTGAAGTCTAAAGAAAGCAGCTTTCTTTAGAAAGAAAAGAAATGGAGACTGGTAAACTCAAAGCAGAAGGTCAGAGTTCAGTTTCTGTGTTTCTGAGTAGGACCACAAAGTGCAAAGAGATACAAATAATGGCCAGTGAAATAGGTCAAATATTCATAAAATGAAGGAACATTTGTGATAGTGATGATAGTGTTAGGATACCTAGGATGTTTTCTCATGTCTGTATCTTTCTCTCTGTCCTAGCTGGATGACTTGACTAATCAAACATCCTTTCATTCCTATGGAAAACACTTTCTGGAATATGGTGGGGACATTTGATGGAGTATGATGGGAAGAAACTTTTTAGTAGTGCCTGTAGTGATAGGACAATGGGCTACAGTTTTAAACTGAAAGAGGGTAGATTTAGAGTGGATACTGGGAATAAATTGTTTACAATGAGATTGGTGAAACACTGGACAGGTTGCCTGGAGAAGTGCTAGAATCCCCATCCCTAGAAATATTGAAGGTCAGGTTGGAAGGGGCACTGAGCAGCCTGATATAGCTAAAGATTTCCCTGCTCACTGCAAAGGGGGTGGGCTTTAAAAAGGACCCTTCAAACCTGAACTATTCTATGACTCTACGAACATAACTGATTCACTAAACTACTGAAAATTGTTTACATTGAAAGAAAAAGGGTTGATCTTCCACACAGTGGTTGTGAGAGCCCTGTGCTTGATGCACATTTTTATCCATGAATGACATCTGTTTAGGATCTGCAATTCCACAAGGATAACAACTGTGGCTGTAGCTAATCTAGAGTGAACTCTACCGTAAATGAGCATAAAGTTGCTTTGGTATCTGAGGAGTTCATCCTACCATTAGTCCAACCTATGTTGTAAGAGCACAGGAAGCTCCATTCTGCTTGCACACAGGCTGTGTGCTGGAGCCACAGCTGGCTGAAGGGCTGGCAGGTTCACTGTGGGTCAGGGGATTTTCAGCAGAGGTATAAAAAAATGAATTAAGAGCCTCACTGCTATCTGGGTCACCTCTGAGACATCCCTCCCACCACAAATGCAGAAGAGGGAGAGCACAGATGGCCCTTCCCTGCTCCCTTCATGGTGAGAGAGAAGCTGTGCCCAGGCTGTGGTGGCAGTGGAAAAAGCTCAGTTCTGGGCCCTGCCACACTCCCTGTTGGGCTGCTGGAAATCACAGCAACCAGCAACACAGCTTTAAATTATGTTTCTTAATTGCCCAAAACACAGAAGTTTCGAGTGATCTTTACCAGCCTTTACCTTGTCTCTATCTATCTATATATCAGGCTCTCCTTACAGCTCCAGTCTGCAAAAACAAAACAGTAACAATGAAAATATGAGGTGGAAGTGAAGAAAAAGCTCCAAAATTCTGCTGTATTAATAGGAATAAAGGGGAAATAGTTTAAGCTTGCACTCCAGATACATGATTTGGACTCTTCTTGTTTGTTTTCCTTAATATGATTGAAATGATCAAAATCTCTTATTTACAATTTTCAGCTAATCCTTCCACATATGCGTTAGACACTGCAATCCTTTCATAGAGAAACTAATACTTCCTCTGCAATTCATGGATGAGTTTTCTTAATTAAAAAAATGAAGATAAATCACTCCACTCATGTGGAGTAGCTATAGTCTTAAATAATAATCACTGTGCCTGGGTTCCATCACAATGTATTTTGCTACTGAGCACCCTATTTTCTTCTTATTTTATCAGAAATACCCCTCCCGTGGCCCCTGTGGAAATGAGCAACATAATGCTTTTATAATGAATACAGATTTTGTACAGCCTGTTCTACTTACCCTGCAGCACATTCTATTTGCTGCAGTCCAGGCCCAGTCTCAGAAATCTTTCGAGTTCACAGATCCGTGCACCTGTGAGGAAAGAAGAAGCAAGGAATCAAGTGAATATCCATGGATCTCTGCAGAGCAGTATAAACTTCTCCCTTTTTATTCTTACCTTGCCTGATGCAATCATGGGTAAACAAATGCACTAAAAATCATATTTGTGGTATGCTTATACTAGGTGCATGTCACACTGCACTTCAGTGGGAGAAAGTAGTGTGGAAGTGTCTCCCCCTCCAGAAAGCTGCACAGCATCAGCCGTGAGGCAGGGCCAGTAGCTGTTGATGCTTTCAGTGAATACAACTCCTTAAGGCCACTAAATTAACACATGGTTTTGCCTTCTAAAAAGGTGTATGTTCAAGGGCATAAATACTATGAGGAAGACCCAGCTCTGAGATGAAAAGTTCAGCATTCCAGTTCTTCACACAAGATTGTCTTCAGCAGCTGTGAGCAGGAAGATTTGCATCACTGATACCTTCCTTATTTCTCCATACCTTAAATGATGCACCTAGATGTATATGTGCTCAGGGTGTCTACATTACTCTGATTATAAGTTTTGTATAGAAGAGTTGACTTGCAATGCCTTTCTTGGCTCTTATACCAGTTATGTACATTTCTATTAAAAATTAGGCCCATTTATAGTGAGCTAAATGGAACCTGACTACTTGCTCTTAAGAAATGCTGTGACTTTTTGCACTGAGCTGAAGAAAATAATCAACATGCTGTTTTACATTCTCTGTTCCTGATTTCAGTTCTATCAAAAAGAACAAGGGTTGCTTGGGGTGCTACCTGCATGTTTACTTCATAATTTCATAAATCCACTCTCATTTAATGATTTTGCAGCAGCTCAATTAGAATGATGAGTATAGTTTGGAAAGGAAAGCTGGTCCTGCAGTAAAGATACTGACATGAAATCCAAGAGAGAGAAAGAGAAAGAGAGATTTAGTTTCTAACTTGGCTGCCTACGTTTGGCAAGACTTTTCAACGCCATTCAAAAGTGTGTTCTTCATGAGTAAAACGAAGATTATTTCATCTTGGTTTCACGTTGTTTTAGCTTAACAAGCCAGAGGACAACAGGATCCTTGAGGGTGTAAGCACAGCTACAGTACAAACAGGTTTCTTTTGGCTTGTATATTTTGGGAAGAGATAAAAAGTGGTTGGTATTTGTGGTAAATCTGTATTATATAAACACCAAAGTATTTACCAACACCCAGCCATTTTTACCATAAGCTAATAGTGAGCAACAAGTTACCATCTTTACTGAGAAAAGTGTTCTCTTTCTTTTTATGCCTCTCTGTTTCTTTGTTTCTCGTTCTTCTGTTGCTGGGGAAATATTACCCTGTACTCTTAGAGTGAGTAGGAGTAGATTTTGCTTTGTAGTATTTCATCAAAGTTTTCCACATTCTCTCATTTGCATCCTCTTTCTGACTTTTCAAATACAAAACTGAACTCAGACTGGGAATTACAGAGCTTTCATCTGCTGATGCTGGAAGAAGTGAGCTCCTCAGGAAGGATTTTCTTAACTACTCCTTCTTCGTATTAATACTCATTCTCTGTGAATATTAGCATCTTCCAGGAGATGGAAGGGAAAGGAAGTCCAGGAAAGGACTCTGTGTTATAAGCACTGCTACAGCTGGTGGAAAAAGGGTAAAACAAGAGTCCATCTGGGACTTTCTGCCCACTCCCCACCCTGCCAGGCCCTGGGGACTCTCATAGAGCCTCCATAAGGATGCAAGATGGCCCAGCGATGGAGAGGAACCAACCAAAGACTCAAACAGAAGATACAGAGAATCATAGAATTTCAGGTTGGAAGTGACCTCAAGGAGGTCCAACCCTTCTAGTATTATTGTTTATGCACCTTGTCGATCTGAAACTTAAAACTTGGGGAATTCACCAAGTTTTAAAACTTAGGGGAATCCACCACTTCCCCTGGGAGACCATTCCAGTGTCTGACTGTCATAGTGAAAAATTTTCCTCCTGTGTTCAATTGGAATCTCCCCTGGAGCAACTTGAGCCCATTGCCCCTTGTCTTGTCTATGTGAGAAGCAGATATTCCAAAGATTCAGGGATATCTGTAGCACTTCCAGCAGCTGTGGCTGTATTTCTTCAGCCCAGAGCTGCCTGCACAATGATATTTCTCTGGTCCTCACATCTGAACAGTTCACATCCACTCTTTTTCCTTCTTTCCTCATCCCTGGTCTCCACCAGCCCCCAGAATACTTATCCACTGTAAAATAACCACCCTCACCACCCCCATTATTCCTACTTTACACAGAATTGTCATCCCTTTTAGTTGGTACTTTTATAAGCTTCACTCTTACTGCATCCTTTGTCTTTTCCTATTATAGTCTGTATCTTATCTATAGGGATTATCTACATCTCTGTATACAATGAGATTCTGACACTGGCTAAGTTTTTATCATGACCAGGTTAAACATAGTAGGTGGATATTAAACATAGTAGTAAAGGACATAGGAGATTGAGCAGCTGTGTGGGCAGGCTAAGCGTGGACACTCATGCACAGAATGAGGAAAGGAGGAATAAGTCAGCCAGAGATGTGGGATGTACATGTACACTGCAGGAGAAATGATTAGGAGGCTCCTGGGCTATCTGTCCCATCACACCATGCTGACTCTTAGAGTGTAAATCAATGAATGATAAAAGAGCTGAGGGACAGGAAATGACCCAGCAGACAAATCTGATGATGCCCATCAGAAAATGCTCTGCTAGTAGAGAGCATCTGTACAGCAAAAAAGGCATTGAATGTGTCAGCTCTGGAGTTAGTCAGTGTTGCCCTAACCAGGAACAAACTTCATAGCATTCCTGCATTCAGTGGTATGGAAATTTGCTCATTGCTCCAAATTCAGATCCCTCACATCCTAACGTACATACACCCACTGGAGTGATTTTTAAAATGTCTACCTCTTCTCTTGAGGGTTCTCTTACGAAGCTGGCTGATATTACTATGTCAACAGAGAGACTGATTCTCTTTTCACAAAACTGATAATATGCAAGAGATATATCTTTGGCTTGAATAGAAATATTTCTGGCAATTCAGATATTTATTTCAACATTCTTAACCCGAGTGTGATAGCTGATGTAAAGACTAACAGGCAGCAGAAAGCACAGTTTCTATACAATTATAGTACTAGATTTCTCTGTTACTTCTAAAGAATAAAGACCTGGCTGTATCTCAGTTACTAGATAAGTGTGTGACACCGATGTACTGCAGCATTAGGAAAGACAAACAACATCTGAGAAGCTATAAATTGAGGTATCTTCCTCTTCCAGGGCAGATAATTATGTATTAATGCCCTAATGACATTTCAACCAAGATACTGGGTATGGTTCCCATCCCTCATGGCCAGAAATTACCAACTTTAAGTATAGCAAATGCAGAGCTGAACATTAATTTGAAAAGCACCCGTCTCAAGACAGAAAGATGAAGAGCACAGCTTGTTCACTTCAGCAAAATGAGGACTAGGGAGAACAATCCCACCCCTGAGACACACCTGTAAGGGGAAAAAATGCTCTTTAAACTGAAGGACACTGAAAGAAAACTAAACAAATATAAATGAGGGAGAAATTATTTGGAGCTAGAAAAAGAAGGTGGTTCTGACAGACAAAGAAACACAGCTTGGCACGGTTGGGGCAGAGCCATTTACAAACAAGAAATGTCAGGGATCAGAGTTACCACTCTAAGCTGGTTCCTTAGGATGTCAAACGGAGCAGAGCAGCAAACTGCCTCGGATGCTGGCATTCAGAAACTTGCAGAAATGCTTGGGGTTTTGTCTCTGTCTGGTTCCTTCTTACTGTGTTTTCCTGGTAACCAAAATTGTGAAAATAAAGCATATCTATCCATACTTGTGAAACTCCAATATTTTCAAATTAAAAACCTTGTTTTATTGATCGCTCTAGTAAAGCCTGCATCCCTCAAGCACAGTGTTTTACACCTGAGGCCCGAGGAGGGAGGTAGAAAGTAGGCATCAGGGATCCTCAGCTTTGGGTTTTGGCAGGGTAGCAGAGAAAGAAGACGATAAAAATAAAAAATAAATATTTTTTTAAAAAATTTAAAAAAAAAACCAAACAAACAAACAACAGACGCAACCCCACTTCGCAGCTCTCTGCAGGGAAACTGCGCCAGCCGCCGCCGGGAGCGGGGAAGCGGGGCTGCCGCCGAGGGGCTGCGACCAACCCCGGGGGGTGCCTCTTCACCCCCTACACACACCCCTCGTCGTGACTCACGCCGATGTCTCATCCCCGTCCGCCCCCAGTGAAAACTTTCCCCCGTAACTCTGCCGGTGCCGATCCCCCTCTCCACTCCGACGGCAAGGGCACCCCCACCCCATCCCAAACCCCGTCGGAGTCACTGACGGCGGTGCCGGGGGGGGGATGTCGTAGGTGCTGCGTCAGCGGGAGCCCGACGGCGATTGGGGGAGGCCACGGCTCTCCCCTCCATCACTAATTATAAAAGTGCCGCCGCCCGCACCCGCTCCCGCTCCGCAGCGGCGCTCCCTGCCCCGCCAGCAGCCCCTCGGCTCGGAGCCCCCCTCAGAGCCGCCCTCGTCGAAGCTGTCAGCAGTTTCAAGGCTGTGAGTTCCGCCCCCCGCGTCCTCTCTGGCTCTCCAGAGGCTGCTCGGCCTCGCTATAAATAATAGCGGCTCCGACGCCGAGGCTCCAGCAAGGCGCAGCTCACCGCCCAGCAACTCCCGGTAGCCCCGAGGGGAGTTTGTATGTGAGTGAAGTGCTCTGCTTGCCTGCCGAGGGGCGGGGGGGAGGCGGGGGAAGGGCCGGGGGCGGCTCTGCTGGGGCTGGTGAGCGTCGTCGGGTCGGCTACTCCGGGCGCTCCGGTGGGAAACCCTTCCCGGGAGGGGTTCCGATGGGTTTCGCTCCCTGAGGCGCAGGCTTTGCGAGAAAGGCGAGATAAAGTGTTAGGTGACGAACACTTTATCCGGGCGGGAGCTTCTGAGCGCTTCATCCTTCGGGTCCGCTTCTGCTCCGAACGCGAGTCCGCTGCCTTGTGTCTGTCAAGCGCTCGCTCTGCTTCAGCGCCTGCTTACATCCCAATCACCCAGACTCCAAAAAGCGTGTGAGTGACCCCAGGACTTGTGATTTTTTTAACCCGCGGCGACGGTAAATTTCGTAAACAACAATTTCCCGCCGCCTTTCCCTGCCCCGAGGTTGGGGGGATGCAATGCCCGAGGGCGGGGAGGGGGGTGAGAAGGTGGGAGCACTGGGGCGGGGAGGTGAGGGTGGGTAGGGAGGCTGCCGGCTGATCTCTCCTTCTTGTAGCCCCATGGCTTTGCTCCTGAGACTCGGCTGTTCGCTGCTGGCCCTCAGCACCTGCCTGCTCCCCAGGGCACGGGGGGACTGCGGCCGCGACTGCGCAGGCTGCGCGTACCGCCTGGGACCCCGCGCCGGCATCCACCCCTTGGTAAGCGGGAGCTGGGAAGGAGGGGGTCAGCCCGGCCGCTAAGGAAAGCCCTCGGCCGGGCACCCGCCCCACATTAACTTCAGGAGGGAGAAAAGGCGGCAAAGGAGTGAAATAACAAAAATAAATAGAGGGAGAGGCGATCGGCGACACTTGGAAGAACCCCGGCTTGGAAGGGCGGAGAAGCAGACCCCCGGGCGATGGGGAGAGGGAGAGGAAAGGGTGGGGAATGGGGGGGGGGGGGAAGGCACAGACACAAACACAAACTCAGTGCCCTCAGAATCTCCCGCTCCGTGCCCTCCCGGTCCTCAGGACGCGAGAGGCGGCTCCCGGAGGCGGGGAACGCTCCGTGCCGGGCAGCACCGAGGGGCAAGTAAAAAGCCGAGTGAAAACGTAAAAGGAAAAAGGAATGTGGCTGTAGCTCTGCTGGGGAGGGTGCTGGTGCCGGGCACTTCAGCCCCGGCAGGGCGGAGGGAAGGCGGGCGGGATGGGGGTCCCAATCCTTGGACACGGTGAGCTCTCTCCAGGCAGGATGGCCGTCGAACCGACGGATCTGCCAAGTATCTCAAAAATAATGTTGGGTACAAGCCTGGTTTGAGGAGCAATACCTCCCACTGCTCTTGTGCACAGCGTTTGGAATACACCTGTGAGATTCCTCTGGCATGGTCTCCTAAGACAAATCGTGCTAAATAAGCTCCAAAATGCATGTTTTGTTTTGTTTTTTTATTATTATTTTTATCTGTTATTTTAATTATATTGAAATTACTTTAAACCATAGCCAACTATAGCAGCTCAACTTGAAATTTAATGACCAGGGTCAATGAAAGACTGAGGTGCCTCCCAAAGAAGGTGGAACCTCAGGCTACCGAGTCCTTTGCCATACCTAAATGATCTGAAAAGTTTTATTCTTATGATCTCATCACTTACTTGGGAGCAGACAAAAGAAAGGACTGGAGCCTATTGTTACACAGAATTAGGGACCACTGAGTACTTCTTACTCCAAAAGCATAAGGGACTCGCTCTTAACCACTGCAGATTCATAAGGGCAATATTCTTGGGATGGGTGGCAAAACAGTACCCTATATTTTTTGCTTACATCAGCTTTCAAATTAAACTTTAGCTTTAGTGTCAACTAGGAAAAAAAAAGTGGTAGTTCTTTTGGAGGGAGAGTTATATGCTTTCTGGAGTATATATTGTAGACATCTATACTGATTCTGTCTTGTACACCTTCAGTAATTATTCAAGAAAGAAACAAAGTCCTATTCATAACTACACTTAATATCTAAATAGGAATAGAAGCAATGTACCATACCTTATGTTTGTTTTACAAACAATTTCTAAAATCAAATATTTCTAGATACTAGCATCTAGTAACATCATAACTGAATTTATCACATTATGTCTATAAGGTACAAGCTTTATCACACTTTGCCTGGTCATTCACACCTACAAGATAGTGTATGGTCTTTTGGCAAGAGGGGGTTATTAAGGCTTGAAAGTTGAAAAGGGGTAAGACCTATCCTTGCTTTGATTTAGAGTAATCTTAAAGTCAGACTGAACCTGAGATCTTGTTCTCTTTACAGCATTACTATAATATTATAGAAATAAGCATGTAGTGCCAATTAAATTATTGTGTCACAAAGTACATAAATTCCTTTACTCTGGTGATCATATAAAGAAAAATAATATATACATTTCTCAGACTAAAATGGAGCTCAAGAGACAGGTAAGGCCAGAGGTAGAAAGCTGGTCAATCAGGCTGTTCGAGAGAACTGGCCATTCAATTTCACACTTCTAAAGCATATTGAGATTCTTAGAAAACATCATCCATACGCAGAATAAGCAATTTTCTTATTTAAAATACTGACGATTTCTTCCTTAATTGTTGTGGTCTGAAAACCACAGTCAGAAGGAAAAACATCAGATTCAACTTTTTTTGCAACTGAAGAGTGTGGTTTCACAAGAAGTAATTTAATCTGGTACAACCAAGATAGTAGTAGCTAATATGTATGATATTATATCTATATGATTATCTTTACATGACAGGTTATGGAATATGTATACAGGTACTGAAAACTTTTTTGTCTTAGCCTGAATATTTTTCATTGCAGTCAGAAGAAACACGACTTAAATTTTTTTCTGATGGTCACTACTTTGTATGTCAAAATAGCAAAAGTAGAACTTTGATCCTGCCTAAGAGATCTTGTATTTCTACCTTTGTATTGGTACATATTTGAAAGATCTGTTCCACAAAGATAAATTAATGATAGAAATGACAGAAACACAGCTTTTAAAGCTATGCAGTGTGTTGAAGAGGCTGAGCAGTGCAGTATAACCAGATGGCTTTGCAGTGACTCTGCTGTGTAACATCTGCTCAAGTTTCTGAATGTTACTTTCCATTATGAAGACTGAACACATTTCTACACTCACCTTAGGAAGCAAACCACAGTTTTTTTTTAGCTTCCTAGTACAAAATGAGTAAAATTTTAAAAAGCATAACAACATGCCCAAGTGTGAGGGAGGTACAGGAAGAGTACATATGGCTTCCTTTGAAACAGAAACATAGGAGCATCCTTGACACACAAGACCCATAATCCATCTTGTCCAGTATTCTGTCTCTTAGGGTGGAGACTACCATGTCCTTCAAAGAGGGATATGAAGAATTTCAGAACAGACAGGCACTAAACCAGCTGTTCAAGAAGCGATGTCCTTCCAAGCTGCTCACAGAGGGGCTTGCTTATGGTCTTTTAAAAAACAAGTAAAGCTAAGACAAGGTGGCAGTAAGGTGCTCTTTGACTATCAAATCATTCTCAGTAAACCGCATCCATTTTTCAGGCATGTACACTAGAATGTGAAGGAAAGCTGCCTTCTGCCAAAGCCTGGGAGACCTGCAAGGAGCTCTTGCAGCTGGCAAAACTGGATCTTTCTGAGGATGGCAACATTGCTCCAGGAGACAAGAAAGAGCTGGATGAGAACCATTTGCTTGCCAAGAAGTACGGAGGCTTCATGAAAAGATACGGAGGGTTCATGAAGAAAATGGACGAGCTCTATCGGGTAGAACCAGAGGATGAAGCTAACGGAGGAGAAATCCTGGCTAAGAGGTACGGAGGGTTTATGAAGAAAGACTCAGATGATGATGCCCTTGCTAATTCTTCTGATCTGATGAAGGAGCTTCTAGGAACAGGAGATAACCCTGAAGCAGGGCATTACCGCGACATAAATGAAAACGACGGGGACGTCAGCAAAAGATACGGAGGCTTCATGAGAAGCATAAAGCGCAGCCCTGAATTGGAAAACGAAGCCAAAGAGCTGCAAAAGAGATATGGTGGCTTCATGAGAAGAGTGGGCAGGCCAGAATGGTGGCTGGATTACCAGAAACGATACGGTGGGTTTCTTAAGCGCTTCGCCGACTCCATTCTCCCCTCAGAAGAAGATGGGGAAACTTATTCCAAAGAGGTCCCAGAGATGGAGAAGAGATATGGTGGATTTATGAGATTTTAATACCTTTCCCTTTATCCCTTTGTCCTAAATGAGAGACTGCCTTATTGGTCATAATTTATTGTAACGTGTTGCTTGTACTGTACAGTTTTTTACTGTCTTTGGTTAATGATGCAACCTGCGATTTGTTGTTTCAGGTTCTGTGTTCTCTCAAGTCAAATAACTAATTTCTGTTTTAGTCCAGTTTCAGACTGTATTGTAGTTTCCATGCTAGAACTATTTTGATTATTGTATTCATTTTCTTTAAAGAGGAAAACCATCTTCAGTAAAGTCGCTTAACTGTATATACAATAAATTCTTCATCCGAACTGCATAAATTCTGCAATGTTATTTATTTTCTCTCAGTCATTTAATCAAACATAATTTCAATTTTTCTTTAATTAGTCAGAGTAATGCCAACCATTTTTCTGTAATTACAGAATTGTATTGCATGTTTCACAGCCAAAACACATTGTCTTTAGTTTTCTCAGTTTCTTTAAACTCTACAATAATAAATATGTTCTAAAGCAAATATAACGCATATTTGCTCTAACTCCTCTCATTTTAGCTGGTTAAGAGAATAAATGTTTAAACCCTAAATTTATAATTCATAGTGTTCAGCCAATTCACATGAAAAAAAAATCATAAGTGTGTTTGACTTAAAACACTAAAAATATTTCTCCACAAGACAATGCCACATATTTTATATCAACCCAATACAGTACAGTTGGCCTTAAAGTTATAAATACTAAGTCAAAAAGCTGTAACTCAGTTTGTGCAAAATAAATGTGACCCAAAAATTAATTTTAAAAAAAACCCCAAAACAGAAAACCCAACACTCAGCACAGTAGATCCTTTGGCATTTATTTAGGTGGCACTTATATCAAAGTCCAGTTCCCACCCCAGTGTCTGCTTCCTTCCATAATTCCAACTCTCCCCCTAGACTCCCAGTCTTTGAGCACTTTTCCACCACCTACTGCTACTGCTGACTTTCCAGTTAAATTAACATGATAAAAATCACTTTGACCATCAGCACTGACAATAAAATTTCAACAGTCAAAAATCTTGGAAAATGTTTAGATACTTGATTATTTCTGAAATATTTTGTGGGAGCTAGGTGTCTAAAACCATCTGTAGGTCTGCATTCAGTATCTGTGTTTCAGTTTTGCAGGGCTACATCTTGACACAAAGGGCAAATTAAGGATCTGATTTTTCTTTAATTTCAAGTCAGTAGAATATTCTAGGTACTCAGGGCTTTTAAAAATTAAGTTGTGTTTAACTACACGCTTAAAAGCCTCATCGCACACACATAATTAATTGTAATGATTTCTGGCTTAGGCCTTAGAGAATTATATAGGTGATCTGAATCAGCCAAAATTATGATGAAGAGCTGATAAATGGCAAGGAATTCTTTTTCTTTCACTAAAAAGTGAGGCACCTATTTTTTCTGTTCTGCAGAACTGATGACACCAAATTTTGAAAGACAGCAAATACAGGTGCCTGTAGAAGCTCCATGGCATTTTCAAGATTCAGTTGTGTTCCCTATCAGCTACCACCAGCCACAGGAAAAGTCATCTTCTCTTTCCTTCCATAGCACCTGCCCACTTGTGGCTGGAGAACATCAGTTGGACTCCTGGAACAAATCACCCAGGTGCTTTCATCCACAAGAATCTTCAGCACACTAAGGCCCCTCTGCAGCACAAATCCAAGCATGGGATGCAGTTGTCAGCAGCAGGTTTGCTTCAAACATACGTTCCAGAAAGAACTAAAATGACAATGTAGTTGCATCCTTAATCTTTCATTTCAAAATTGATTCACTTCTTATCCCTAAAATTTACTAATCTCTAATCAGAGTGGCCCTTGCCAGCCTTCTAATTAAAGCAAGCATTGTTGTACTTGACAGTACAGAAAGTTTACTACTTAGTATCACCCATCCTTCACAATTAACAAAAAAATCTGGTAACTTAATGAGAAATAAAACTCCCAAAGCTCTAGAGGCCTAGTATATTGTCATATTTTAGGCCCAGACAGAAACAAAGAACCACATGGCTGCTTCCCTCTGTGGGACAGTGAAGAGAAAGTCTAACTAAAAACTCATGGGTCGAGACAAGGGCTAGCAGGATTTCACTCACCAGTTTTGGTCATGGGCAAAATAGACTCAGGTGGGGAAAGAAGTCAGTCTAATGTATCATTAATCAAATCAAAATAGCACAAAGAGAGTAAAACCACCATCTTAAATACCTTACAACACTCCTCCTTTTTAGACTCAAACTACTTTGTTCCCGGTATCTCTACATGCTTCCCCTTCGGTGGCACAGCAGGGCAGGGAGTGGGGTTTATAGTAAGCCCATCACACAGTTTTCTCTGCCAGTCCTTCTCCTTAGGGAGAAGGATTCTTCAGTCCTAGTTCCTCAGGATTCCATAGTCTTCCCCTGCTCCAACATGGGGTCTCCCCACAGGAGAGAGTCCTTCAGGAACCCCTCCGATATGAGTCCCTCCCACAGGTGCAGTCCCTCAGGCACAGACTGCTCCAGCCCGGGCTGCACACAGAGTCACAGATGCTTTGGGAACAGATATCTCCCCTGGCACTGGATCCTCTATGGCTGCAGATACACATCTGCTCCACCTTGATCCTCCACACGCTGCTCCATCATGCTCCTCCATGGGCTGCAGGGGTCCTGCCATCTCACTACAGATGCAGGGGAGTCTCTGCTCAGGCACTTTCTCCCTCTCCTTCCTCATTGACTTTGGTATCTCTGCTCCACACCAACCCAGCATAATGTATCTTGCAGAATTAAGTGTTTTGATCTACTAGATCTTCCCATTTATATAAACTTATATAGTTAATAAAGTACTTGATACAAACACCTAAGTGGGATATGCATGCAACCCAAAACAAGAGTGAGGGCAAGAGAAGAGGAGTTAAGTCTCTTCCAAGGTTGAACAGGCAAGTGGCAATGTGCATGGACAGGGAATGCAACCTTGATTCTCTGAATGGAGAACAAAATTAAATAGTCCTCATTCCTTCCACATTTTTTCCAGCCACTTTCTTGCTTTAATAATTACAATTTTAAAGATGTAAAATTAGATTAAGATGTAATTTCTTCTGTTGACCTGGAATTCCTTATGACTGTCAGTTATGTCATCACTCAGCAGTTCTCTTAACACTAAAATGTTCTAACATTCTCAGTAATTAACTTTTCAGAGGAAATCAGCTTAAAACGTGCCAGTGAATCAAACAAGATTTCCTCAATTCCTCTTTACTAAATCACAATTCAAACCTGAGGCTGAAGATAGAATCTGCAGGGCTGAGAGATGAAAAAGGACATCTCACTCTTCTCTCGGTTCTGAAAGGGTCCTATAATTTTCCTCTTACAATATATTCCTAGAACTATCATTTCATCTAAAAATTATTGAAACAGATGTATTGCTTTATATAAAGTAAATCAGAAAGCAGGAAAGCCTGATTTCTGGAAAGAAAATTGCAAGAGTATCCTGAAGGAAGAAATGTCATCCTGAGACCAAAACCCAGATTCTGCGTTTCCTTTCCCTGGCTTTTATCATTGTCTTGATATTTTTACATGGGAAGCAATGAATGCTGGAAGGGTCTTGACAGTTGCCTCTGCATTATGAAGAAAAGAAAGGCTGAACTTTTTAACAGGAAGTAATTAGAGGAAGGAAGAAAAAAAACTTCCTGAACCAAATGAAGTTACATACAGAGGCAGATCTCATGAGCGAAAGAGAATACAATGATTACTCACACTTAAACTTTGGAACAATGAGGAAAGGTCATAGAACTCTTCCCATATCTGAGTTCCCATATCTTCCCCGGTCTCTGAGTTGTAATATGCAGAACATAACTTTGAATTTCCTTTTCCCATTAAATTAATAGGTAGTATGTTATGCAATAAACATAACTACAAAAATATTGTACAATAATTGACTTTATAATTGTTTATAACTTTATCATAAATACAAGTAATTATAACAGCAATGTTCTTAGCTGTTTTAGATGTTTCCCAAGATAGAATCTTTATAGGAGCAGAAACAGATTCTAATTTAATATACCAAAATCAGTATTTTTAAATTGCATTCAACATAGACTTTAAATATGCATTGGCTCATTTTAATTCTGAATGTAACTTAATGAACAAGAACCAGTTTTCAAATTTGTGTGCATAAGAACCTCTCATTAAGGACTGATTTGGAGACCTACATACAAGGCAAAATGACAAATTCATAACACAACTCTACAGTTTATGTATACATCTCAGTGCCACAGAAAGTTTTTTTTCTAGAGCCTTCTTCCTCAGGCAGAAATTTTCCAGCAAGATTCCTTATGGCAACAGGAGCATCCCAGGATTTGTAATTTAAAAGGCAAATGGATGGTTAAGTTCCCTGACCCTAGATTGCTTTGAGAAATTCCTGGCATGGTTTAGCTGGCCCTGAAACACATTTTATTTACAGTCATGTTCTGGGACATCCCCATGGAGCACACCCCACTGTTGGACTTTTAAAACACTGAAGTGAGATCTAATAAGTCACACAGAGAACAGTGAAACAATTTCCCTACCAGAGTCTTAAAACTTCCACACTGTCACGGTTTAAGTCTGGGCCAGCAATTAAATGAATGACAGATGCTTTCTATTAATCCCCCTCCCTGAGAGAGAGGGGAGAGAGAATAAGGGAGAGAGACTTACAGGTTGTAAACAAAACTACACGGCTTTAATGCAACAGTAACGATGGAAGAAAAAAAAAAGTTATTAAATATACACAAATATATACAAAAGTAAAATCATGTTCCTCCATCCTTTCCTTCAATAATATTCACCACTGAGGTTGCAGGGCAGCCCTGGAAAAGTCCCAGGCTGGGCTGGTGGAGTCAGCAGCAGGTGGGAGCTGGAGGCAGGAACATAAGGATTCAGGAGGGCACAGGTAGGGATAAAAGCCAGGCAAATGGATGGAATCCCCCCATGGTGCATGTCACAGACAAACTTGAACCTCATGATCCCTCAGATTTATACTGAGTATGATGTGTATGGGATGGAATACTCCATTTGGTTGATTTTGGTCATCTGTGTGCTCTGCTCCTCCCCAAACAAGGGTTGCAGTTGTGACCCCTTTACTGCCTTTCTTTTTCCAAGCATACAAGGTTTTTCAGAACCAAACAGTGGTCTTGCTTCTGCATACCATTCCCTAGCCATGACTATAAATACTGAGTGTTATCAGTCCTAGAAGCAGACACTGACTGAGAAACATGCCATTAATTTCAGCAAGGGCAGCTATATCGGAAAGACTTATCTGAAAGTAAAATTACAAGAAAGAAAATCTGGTTATCTTGGCTCAAACCAGGATACACACTTCTCTTTAGTTACTACTAAGATGGCTGATTCAAGCATCACCAAAAAGATGCTTGACTAAGCTTTACAGTCTGGTTTCCTACTCCAAGAGCAGCTACTGTGGTAATGCCAAGATTTCATCTCTTCCTTTGCAGTCCTACCACCTCTCTTAGAAACCCCCCTGTCAGCCTCCACTCACAGACTCAGCTGTAATTTCTCTACCGACAACATTGAGGTTTGATTTCTGCCCCCCAAATGTGAAGGGCAATTGGATATATTTAATTGGGGAATGATTGACACCTCTAGCCCTAACTATGGAGACTAGGTGGCTATTTTCAAGTTTTCTGCTTTTAATATCTTGATCTTAATAGTTTGCTTCCTACAATATAAAATTCATTATACACATCAACAGGTATGCACTGATAAACATATCATATCTGTATCATAACTATTTCATAAGATGATACCTTTATTGCCTTTATAGGCCACTGTTCCACCCAACTGATAAGCACAGGAAGCTATTAACATAGTTGTAAGCAAGGAACAGGGTAGCAAAGCCAGCTGTAAATCATTAATCCAAGCCTTCAATTACTAATCCCATCGGCCTCATTTAAAGCATTTAATCTGACAGTTGCATATCCAATTAACTGTTGCTGTAGGAACAAAAAAAAATGCTTAGAGGTATTTGACAGACAAATCACTGCTGTCCCAGGAGGGATTTAGACTGAATTTGTTTAATTAGATTGCGACTTTACCTAAACTGAGTATTTACTGTAATCCTTTCTGAAACCATGGAATGAAATCTCCCAAGGTTAAACAGTCATCACAATAGCACATCACACTGACAAAGGATTTGTTCAAAGCACTGTGCTGCTTCCTCAAGGAGAAGGCTGGCATATTCTTGTACAAAGATAGTGAGTGCTAAAGCTTTTCACAGCTATTCATGTCTGCAAGTAAAAAGGGGCATACATGACCTTCTCCTCTTGCCCTTCTGCCATTACTCCCTTTCTCAGCATGGTTTTCTCCAGCCCAACAGGGACTGTTTGCAAAAGATCCTACCAACCCTGCATTTTCCTCCTACATTTAAATGTATGCATTGTCTTGCACTCAAAGTCTTCAGTGAGATCTGTGTGCAGATTTCTGATCAGAGCTCATCTTGATTCCATTCCATACAAAATTACAGGACACCGAGTTATGATAACTGTTCCTACACTCCTATAAGAACCTGCAGACTTAATGGCTCTGGAAAATATTCTTAAACATTTACCGAGTTAATGCTTTCTCTTTCTCTCATGAGAAGACAATGGAAGCAGTTATATAAATAACAGGTGGATTTATCTCATAAAAGCAGCTGAGCAGATAAGCCACACAAACCTTTCTTAGAACATATACACCAGTTTTCAATCATGACCTCCAGTATAAATTACTTTTACAGTAGGACTTTCACATTTCTCTACATTTCCATCTTCATCTCTACAAATAACTAGCTGGCACGGGGAAATGGGGCTGAAATCTCAACTCCACCACATTTTTCCATTTAGAAAAATATTCTGTAGAATATGTTTTTATTGTATTTTTTTAAGGCAGCATATGTGATGGCAGCTGATGACACAGTTAACGTGACAAAGTCATTCCTAGAAAGTTATTAACTCATTCTTTGCCCATCAGTCATGAAAAAAGCTGTCAGCTTCCATCTGAACAGGAGCAGTAGAAACCAATCAAAGCAAAGAATTCCCATGAGAGCCCATGCATGCTAACACTTCACTTACAGAGCTGTGGATCAGTAGATTCCAGATACGTGAGGTGTTTTAGTCCCAGGTATCCATCATACTGAGGCTCTCTGTAGTAACTGAGACCAAAATTATCTAAACAGCCTAGATGAAGGGGTTCAGAAGCAACAGCTTCTCTTACTAAATTGTTCAGTGATTCTTTAGGCTCAAGGAGTTTTGACAGTACTGCATAAAATTAATCTCTTCACAACAGCACAGAAAATCCCTTTTAAACATACAAACCTTCACTGCCTCAGCAGAGGGTCCTCTGGGCCCTCAAAAGGCTGAAGTCACTGGTGGGGCCTGGCCTAAAAGAGATGGCAGCTTGCTGGCACATCTACTTCTCTACCTTCTTTGTGTTACTGTGAATACCACCACAATTCAGTTTTCTCAGTATCTTAATTAAAAGAGCAATTAAATCAGTAACTAACCTTAACCTGAGTCAAAATAAATCACCATAGCAGTAGGTTAAAAAAAAAAGAGACATGGTTATAGGAATTTTTTTTGTGTGAATAATATCCCTCCTAGTGATATTATTAGTGAATAATATCTGCCCCTCCAGTTCCTGCACAGATTTGAGTTCTTCTGTGGTTCTTCTCTGGCACTGTTCATACACTTCAGTGTTTCTGATCTTCATGGGATCATTATTCAGTTTTGTTATTTTCAAGCTATTCTATTGTGAAAGTTTATTAGATACATAATATCACACCTTCAGAAAGTTCCAACTACTATAAAACAACAGTTTGTCTGCCGAAGGGTGCAGACATCCATCAGCACCCCCTTTCTGCCTTCTGCTGTGTACTGTCTCCCTATTGTTTGAGTTCAGAGCCCCTGATCTCAGGATTAATGTCCTTCCTGAGCAGGAATTCCACTATTCCTTCCCCCTACCCATCATTATTGGGCTCTACAGTGGCACAGTGACATTGGGTACTGCTCAGTCAGGCTCAGCATCAGACGACCCAACTCTCTTGTCCTCGTTCTTAACACACAAAAAGAAAGACAAATTAATTAAGAGTATGTTCCGGTGCCATTATGCCCACATGTAAATGAACAACTAATCCTAGTGAAATAGCACAATTGCTTCAAGCTAAAAAGGCTTAAAGAAAGAAAAGAATATATAATTTTATATTCATAAATAATGTCAGTCTTTTCAATTAATTAGGAGTCAGGGAATACTGTTTGATAGGAAGAACAGGCCAGACTACATAAGAAAAGATTTTGTATGTCTGACTGGCATACAAAAGATATCATCCTCCCAGCTCGTCCTCCTCCTCCTCCATAATATGGCCATAGCACTCTGGGAAACAAGCATGATTTTCTTTTTGACCTGCCTGTATACAAGAAAAAACTTTATCCTCCACTCATTTGCTTAAACCTGTCTCCATGATGCCTGTCTTTTTCCTTGCAAAGAGCACAGTCAGCAGAAGCTTTTTTCCAGAGGACACTCAAAGGCATTTTCTTTGGAGCAAAGCATCAGACAAGCTCTGGTTCCAGCTTAGATTGTACCATCATAGATACCATGTAGATATCACCATAGATACATCCAGATACCACCAGATCACAAAAAGTACAAACATTGTCCTGTCTGAGCATCTACAGGGTTAGATGCAGATGAGCAACAGCTTTGAAGATAAATGCCCATGGCATGCACAGGTGTGCTGAAGGGGCCCCTACACAGCTATAGAGGCCTGATCACTGTTGGATGGCTTAAATTCAATAGCTGAGAATTTTCTTTACAGTATCAGAAGTCTTGAGTGCCTATGAGAAACAAATCCTGCCATACCTACAGTGGCATAGTTATGCTATCTCCTGGATCATGCCACACAGACATTTAGCTATTTTTAAATTTACTTTCCAAAAGTTCAAGTTATTTTATAAGGATTGGAGAGTTAAGTCTGATGCATATCCTGTGTACTAAGAGATTTCCACATTTCATCTCATGTCCCCTATTGGATTACTCCTAAAAATCAGTCAAGTGAGTAAATTCAGTATCACAGACAGACTCTATAAACTTGTCCAGGTCATTATGAACCATGATTTGTTTTCTTTTAGTAGTACCAGTTCACTAACATCACTGAATAGAAGTGACCTACAGAGGGCTCCTTTTCCTCACTGGTCCTTAACAATGCTCAATAGCTCACCTTTGGTAGTCAGTAAGCATATTTGGATTGGTTTTGTCTCTCCAAATATATGAATATAATTTTTTTTAACCACACGATCTACACAACCACATTAATTGCTAGCACTGATATGACATCAAACTACTTTTGAATGTCTGAAATTCTTCCACAAAGTCAGCAGAGATCTGAAAATCCCCTAGAGTCTGCAGAAAATTGTTTTGTCAGAAAATATTAAAACTCTGCTTAATTTTTCTGTATTTATCAAAGCATTTTTAGGCAGATCTCTTTGCATCATGTGAGTGGCTGATATTATGTTTTAAAAACAAACACAAGTCATTCAGCATCCCAGTAATACAATTATTCATTCAGCACTTTACCAAAGTAATCTTGTTCTACTAAATCAAATTTTTTTCTTTTTGTCCATAGAGTTTTAAGCTTAACACACTGATAACACATTAATGCCTAACTAATGTATTGTTACATACTTAATAATGGCTTACAGATTGCTGTGGAATATATCAGTTACTAGTAATCTGAAATATTTGAAAGGTCCAGCTGGCTTGAGAACAAGAGGTATTTCTTTAACTCTCATCTTTGCTGCCAGTCAAGAGTCTGATAAAATGAGCTACTGTTACATTCATTTTGCACCACCTAAAGCAGTTTTGAGATTTTGGTGCATCACAACAAACACAGACTTACTGAAATATGATGTCATCTTTATCACCTTGGCAACTGCGAATGTGCCAGAGGATTTAAGCCATGAGAAAAACATCAGCTGAATCCTTCACCACATGGGTAGATTTTAGCATGTGTGTTTGATGACTCCTTATGCAGCCAAAAGAGCAGACTGGTGATGTAATAGACTCACTGGAGTCTTAATTTGATATGCTTGCTATAACTTCTTGTAATACAGAATATCTACTACATATACAAGAAATGCATAAAGATGCTGGTGTACTGTCAATTTTATGTGTTCTCAGCTATGAGGTAATTTTTGTTCTTAGTGGGGTACCCTTAACTTAAATTGATCAATATATCCATTTTTTCTTTTTCATATACTTAATAGCTTTGTTATAATTAAAATTTATACCAGCCATGTGAACGTTTGTTACTGAAAGATCAATAGTAAAGACACCTCCCATGTGTCTCATGTGTGTGAATGGCTTCTCTGGCTGTAGAATTAATTTTTTAATGCAAGTCTGTAGACTATTTTATTTCTCTTCTTTCACTATCACTTATGGAGTTTTTGGTTCAAGCCATCTGAAGTTCAGTGCAGAGGAAGATAAGTTTGGGTCTAGACACTACTTACTATGCATTCAGCAGCCAGGTAAGTTTCTCTTTGACAACAAAATTCAACATTTTGAAACACAGGGATAAAATTGGAAAAAGACACACCTACACATGATTTCCAAATGCTAAACAAATCTTTAAAAGCACCATCAAATCTATCTTGTGAGCAGAATGCAACCTCTCCTAAAATCCCTGTGCATCCCCAAAGTCTCCTGTCACTTACCACATCCCCCCTCTATCAAAGCCAGTAATGAGCTGTAACTCTCCACTACCACACCAAAACCTCAACTTGAGGTATCTAAATCATGAACTGTCATTGTCATCTTGACTACTTATGGAAGGATAGCCAGTTGCTGATTACTTCAGTTCAGTGTAGGAACATGGAAGTTATGTATTTACATACTTGCATAGACTCGTGTTTTGGAAACAGGCTCCTCCTGTTATTTTGCAACTTGCGTCATTCCTCACTGTTGTGGTTTACCTTGAAATGTTGTTTGTCTCCTTTGGTTTGTTTCATAACCAGAAAAGCACTACTGAATCATTTCACCTGAATTGTCTTATAGTCCTGCCACTTCTGCCATGTTATTATTCATTAGAGCATAAGATGGTTGGAGGTATCTTACCCACCTGTTTTGCATTGGTTGCACCTTGCTTTTAATTCACCTTTCTCAGCGGGGGAAGTGGGCCTTTGCTCAGGAGCCTCCAGGGCTCACTGACAATTTTAAACTAGATCTGAAAGAGTGGTTGATAATAACAGGCTTCCCTGTGACAAGCTGTGGTATGATACATCAAGGTTAGAAGGATGGGCAAGAGCCCTCAGCCTCTTAATCAGAGAGGTACTGGACACAGTGCAGCACGCCTGAAGTCTTACATAGATGAGTTAGGGCCTCCTGAGGTAATAGGATCAAACAGGAAAGCATGGGTGAAATACCTCAAAGGAATTCCAGCCACTCCAGGCAGTAAGTCAGCTTCAGCAGGGTCCCAGATGAAATGCCTCTATGGCAAGGAGGGGAATAAATAAGAGGAGTTAGAGACATACATGTGCCTGCAGAGCTCTGATCTTACTGTCATCATGGACACATAGTGGGATGACTCCTATGACTGGAGTGTTGGAATGGAAGGTTACAGGCTCTTTAGGAAGGACACACTGGGCAAATGAGGAGGAGGAGTTGCCCCCTATATAGGCAACCAACTGGAGAATACGGAGCTCTGCCTGGGGATGGATGAGGAGCAGACTGAGAGTTTAAGAGTCAGGGTTGAAGGGAAAGCAAGGACAGGGGATATTATAATGGGGGGGTCTGTTACAGCCCACCTGACCAGGAAGTCCAAGTGGATGAGGCCCTTTATAGACAGAAAGGAGCATCCTCACATTCACAAACCCTGGTCCTCATGTGAGACTTCAACTACCTCAGCATCTGTTGGAGGGACAACACAACGGGGCATAAACAATCCAGGAGGGTCCTGGAATGCATTGATGACAATTTCCTTCTCCAAGTGACAGACAAGGCAACAAGTAGAGTTGCTGTGCTGGAACTTGTTCTCACTAAAAAGGAGGTGTGGTATATGAAGCCCTAGAGGGGAAAGTAGACCAACAAAACTGGTAATGAGAAGGATCACCTTCTTTAAGCTCAGGAGTGATGCAATAAAGAGGAAGTCAGGCAAAAAAACCAGGAAGCCTGCATGGATGAACAAGGAGCTCCTGGACACATTTAGATGTATGAAGAAAGTCTACAGAGGGTGGCAGCAAGGACCGGTATCCTAGAAGTACAAAGAAGTTGTCCAAGAAGTCAGGGATGAGGTTAGAAAAGTTAAAGCCCTTATAGGATTAAATCTGTCTGGGCACATCAAGAGCAAAAAGAAAAGCTTCTACAGGTATGTCAGTGATGAAAGGAAGACTAGAGAAAATGTGGGCCCTCTCTGAAAGGACATGAGAGACTTGCCCATGCAGGTTATCATAGAATCATAGAATCATAGAATCCTAGGGGTTGGAAGGGACCTCGAAAGATCATCTAGTCCAACCCCCCCAGAGCAGGGCCCCCTAGAGTACATCGCCTAGGAACGTGTCCAGGCGGGTTTTGAATGTCTCCAGTGAAGGAGACTCCACAACCCCCCTGGGCAGCCTGTTCCAGGGCTCTGTCGCCCTTACAGTAAAAAAATTTTTTCTGATATTCAACTTGAACCTCCTATGCTCCAATTTACACCCATTACCCCTTGTCCTATCACTGGTCACCATTGAGAAAAGCCTAACTCCATCTCCCTGACACTCACCCCTTACATATTTGAAAACATTGATGAGGTCACCCCTCAGTCTCCTTTTCTCCAAACTAAAGAGACCCAGCTCCCTCAGCCTTTCCTCATAAGGGAGATGTTCCACTCCCTTAATCATCTTAGTAGCTCTGCGCTGGACAATGAAGAGGGCCGAGGTACTCGATGACTTTTTTGCCTCAATCTTCACCAGCAAATGCTCAAGCCACACCAGTGTGCTCTAAACACACCCCAAAGAATATTAGAATGGCCAAAGCCCAACTAGAATTCATTTTGGCCACTGCAGTGAAAGATAACAAGAAACATTTCTATAAATATATTACCAAAAAGGAGGTATATTATATAATATAATATATTAGCAAAAGGAGGACTAGGGAGAATCTTCACCATTTATTGGATGCAGGGGAACAAGGTAGTTACCAAGGATAAGGAAAGACAGAGGTACTTAATGTCTTCTTTGCCTCAGTCTTTAACACTGGGACTAGTGCCCTGGGTACCCAGCACCCTGACATGGAAGACAGGGACAGGAAACAACATAAGACTTCCATAATCCAAGAGGAAATGGTTAGTGACCTGTTACATCATCTAGTTGCACACATGTCTGTGGGGCTGGATGGGTTATACCCCAGGGTGCTGAGTGAGTTGCCGGATGTGCTCATCAAACCACTGATCATCCTTTGTCAGCAATCCTGGACAATCAGTGGACTGGAGGCTGGCAAATGTGATGCCCATCTTCAAGGACCAGAAGGGTGATCTGGGGAATTACAGACCTGTCAGCCTGACCACTGTGCCAAAAAAGGGTATGGAACAGGACGTCTTGAGTTCCATTATGCACCATTGGACAACCAGCAAATCAGGCCCAGTCAGCATGGGTTCATGAAAGGAAGGTCCTGCTTGATGAATCTGATCTTATTCTGTAACAAGGCGACACATTCAGTGGATGACAGATTTTCCTGGACTTCAGCAAAGCCTTTGACACTGTTCCCCACAACATCCTCATGAAAAACTGGCCACCCAAGTCTAGTATGGGCATACACTCCTGCTAGGTCAAACACTGACTGGATGGCTGGGCTTGAAGAGTGGTGATGAACTGAGTTCAGTCCACCTGGCAGCCAGTCACATGCAGTGTTCCTCAGGGCTCAGCACTGGGACCACTCCTGTCCAATATTTTTATCACTGATCTTGAAGAGCAGATTGAGTGGACTCTCAGTAAGTTTGCAAACAACACCAAGTTGGGTGGAAGTGTTGGTCTGCCTGAGGGTAGAAGGGTTCTACAGAGAGTCCTGGATGGGCTGGATCAATGGGCTGATGCCAACTGTATGAGCTTCAACAAAAATAATGGTTGAGTCCTGCCTTTGGGCCACAACAACCCCATGCAATGCTACAGGCATGTGCTACATGTAGCAAACAGGAGTATGCTACAGCCAGAAAGCTGACAGGCAGAAAGGATCTGGAGGTGTTGATCAACAGTCAGCTGAATATGAGCCATCAGTGTGCCCAGGTGGCCAAGAAGGCCAAAGACATCCTGGCTTCTATCAGAAACAGTGAGACAAGCAGAACTAGAGAAGTGATTTTCTTCCTTTATTTGGCACTGCTAAGGCCTCACCTCAAGTACTGTGATCAGTTTTGGGGCAACTCAATACAGTAAAGACATGGAGGTGCTGGAGCAGGTCCAAAGAAGGGCAACAAAGCTATTGAGGGCTCTAGAGCACAAATCTTATGAGGAGTATCTGAAGGAAATGAGGTTGTTCAGTCCAGAGAATAGAAGGCTGAGAGGAGACCTTATCACTCTCTACAGCTACCTAAAGGAGGTTGTAGCCAGGTGGTGTTAGTCTCTTCTCCCAAGTAAAAAGTGATGGCACAAGAGAAAATGGTCTCAAGTTGTACCATGGGAGGTTTAGATTGGATATAGGAAAAATTCTTCACTGAAAGGGTTATTATGCACTGGAACAGGCTGACTAGGGAAATGATTGAATCATGATCCCTGAATGTGTTTGAAAATTGTATAGATACAGTGCTTAGGGACATGGGTTGGCAGTGGGCTGGCAGAGCTATGTTAGTATAGTTAGGTTAAAGGTTGGACTGGATGATCTTACAGGTCTTTTCAAGTCTGAATGATTCTATGAAAACAAGTGTGATCCGCAGGTCTGCTCCACTCTTGTGAGACCCTACTTGGAGCACTGTGTTCAGTTCTGGAGTCTGCAACACAAGAAGGACATGGAGCTGTTTAGGTGAGTCCAGAAGCCATGTAGAAGGGCATGTAGATGAAGAGAGGGTAGGAACACCTTTCCTATGAGGGCAGGCTGAGAGAGTTGGGGTTTTTCAGCCATGAAAAAAGAAGTCTCCAGGGAGACCTGATAGCAGCTTCCTAGTACCTGAAGATAGCCTACAAGAAAAGCTGGGGGGAGGACTAGAAGGGGTCTAGACCCTAGCTCAGGTTAAACCTAGGGTGACCTTAGAGATCACCCAGTTTCAACAACCCTGCATGGGCAGGGACACCTCCCACTTGACCAAGTTGCTCAAAGCCCCATCCAGCCTGGCCTTGAACACTGCCAGGGAGGGGGCAGCCACAACTTCCCTGGGTAACTTGTGCCAGTGTCTCACCACTCTCAGAGGAAATAATTTCTTCCTAATATTTAACCTAAATCTCCCCTCTTCAAGTTTTTAAACCATTTCCCCTTGTCCTCTTGTCTAGTGGGAGGTGCTCCTGCCCATTGCAATGGGCTTTGGACTAGGTGGTCTTTAAAGTCCCTTCCAACCCAAACCATTCTGTAGGTCTGTGATTCCCCATAAACTGTAATCTGAATGTAACCCAATGTAGATGGGTGGACCAGAGTGCACCATGACTTTATTCAAATTCTTTCCTTCTCTAACTTGCTAATAAACATGACAAGACCTTTAATATCACTTAGTGAAAATTCAAAGTACAGCAAATAAACAGTGCTTGCTTCATTTGCCTTTTTACATCAACAATATGTTGAGGATATCACTGTGATCAAGACCAGGTGAGAATACAGCAGGACCAACACATCCTTACAGGCCCAAGCAGGATTCTATTCAATCTTGAACAGAAGATACTGACACAACAGTGAGGCAATGAATGTGGTACTAAAGCTGGATAATGTATGTACGGAGAACAGAGGAACCACAGTTCTTATTTTAAAGAGGTGAAACAATGGTAATCAGGTTTACTGTTTTATAGAGAGACATTTACAGATTTCATAGAATTGCTCAGGATGGAAAAGACCTTTGAAATCATCGAGTCCAACTTCATTCTAACCCTATTGGGTAATAGGGTTAGATGATGTTCCTGATGACCCACCACTAAACCATGTCCCCAGGCACATCATTCAGGAGATTTTTAAACACATTCAAGGATGGTGACTCAACCACCTCCCTGGGGAGCCCGTTCCAGTGCTTAACAACCCTTTCTGTGAAGAAGTTTCTCTTGATACCCAACCTAAATCTCCCCTGACACAGAACTTGAATTTATGATCAGCATCTCCTGGTTTATCCCCATTCCAGCAAGTGGGCAAGCTGGGAGAACAGTAATTTATGACATGAATTAAGAAGCATTTAATTTCTTAAGTGCAACAAAAGGAGCCTCAGAGGAAGGGAAGAGCACTTGCTTTCCAGGTCGTTCAAGTCCTGAGCAAGACACCTGCCTAAAGATGCCACCCCAGCTGGCTGGGGCGGGTGGGGCCCGGGAGCACCAAGCCAGCACCATGCAGTTCCCCCCGGGCTGCCTGCGCCCCCGCACCGACCCAAAACCCTGGGGGCAGACAATGCCGTGGAAGGACGGTGCCGGACCGGGGGCTGCGGTGGGCACGTCACGCCCGGGCCGGACCACATCCTGAGCTCCGACGGGCAGGGCTGGGCTGGGCAGGACCGCCCCCTGGTCCACGATGGGCAGGGCCGGACCGGGCCAGGTAAAACCACCCCTGGACGGTGCGGGGCAGTCAGTGCGGTGCGGGGCAGCCAGCGGTGAGCACACGGGGACCCTCCGGAGGATGGCTGGGAGGTGGCCGCGCAATGGGATGGCACCGGGATGGGACGGTCATCCCTGCTGGGGCAGGGCCGGAAGGAGATGGGGAGGGGGCGAAGGCAGCAGGGGACGGAGTTCATCCCAGCGGGGGCTCATCCCGGCTGCCCGAGGCTGGCAGAGGGGCAGGAGGCAGCGGGACGGGTCCGGCGGGACGGTGATGGGTGTATTCTGCTGTTGAGCTTTGTGGTTGCCGTCTGAAATACTGTTAAGGAAATGATATACAGGATGAAAATCAGGGTTCATAACTCGCCACACCATGTCCTCATGTGTAGTTGGTGTTTTGCTCACACATAAAATAATGTTGTGTGACTTCGGCTATTTAACATTGGAGAATCGGTAGGCTCCTACTGCCTGCTGTTCTGAAACAGCACATGCCATGCCAAGGAGGGCACCTGATTTTGGAAGGCTTCGGTGTTTTCAGTGCTTTTTCGTTCAGGTAATGTCACCTTGAGATGAACACAAAGGTCATAGCAATTGCCACAGTATCAATGTTTAATTACTATATCTTTGTAGCAACCTAGATGGAAGCTGAGAAATGGAGCGAAGTAGTGGGTGTGTAGGATCTAATTGAAGGTACTACTTTAATCCTACTGGTAAGAAGCTGGCAGCTTTCACAAGGTCTGTTGTAATGTATTTTAAAAGCCTGGTCAAGTGGAAGGTGTCCCTGCTCATTACAGCGGGTTGGAACTAGATGAAACCCAAGCCATTCTGTGACTCTCGGGTTTTCTTCCTGCACTAAAGAACAGTGTGAAATAAATAGCTGCTTGAAAGTATACATATATTTATTATTGTTATTATTGTTTTAGTTTTATTATTATTTTATTTTATTTTTTAGGCAAAATCTCCGTGGGATCTTACGCCAGTAACATTGTATTTTGGGGGTTGTCTAACAGACAAGCCATATTTGTGCCTGAAAAACCATGTTCAACTTCATCCTGAATACACTGCAGTTCCTGAAATTGATAATTTCTTTATTTTTTAAGAATTTATTCTCACTTATCTGTCCATGCAAAAAAAATTTTGCTGGAGAAATAGTACTTATTACTGGCTCCGGAAATGGGATTGGAAGGCAGATCGCCTTAAAGTTTGCTCCTCTGGAAGCAACCTTGGTTCTTTGGGATGTTGATGATAAAAATAATGAAGAAACAAGCAAATTAGCCAAAAAATATGGAGCTAAACGAGTTTTTACCTACCATTGTGACTGCAGCAACAGGGAGCAGGTCTATGAACAGGCAGACAAGGTAAGATACAGCTTCTGATCTGGCTTGTTGCTTCTAATTTTTTTGCTTCTTTTTAATAGTGTACTCTGTTGAAAAAGTTTTTTAGAAACTGCTGATCACTAAAGGGAAGTAACCATGAAGGGCAATGATTTTCTTTCCTTGACAAGTAGCTTCTTGGTGAAACTTTGGCTACATTTGCAACAAAATTACTGTGTTTGTTCTGTCAAGATTTATCCATTCCAATTTTCATTGTGAGATGGTAACTTCTTTTGGACTTGGAGCATGGTAGAGGTTAGGCCAATGTATTGGCTTGTTTAGGCTTAAAAAATTTCTTTAAGATATTAAGAAAAAAACTCACATACAGTGGAAATTATAAGGAGAGGTTCCATTCTCAATTTCTTTAGAAAACTGTAGTTCTGTAAGGGTGATGTTGGGTGTAATGGCTTCAGAAATATCATCAGGACATGGGTGGTCACCAGTCCAATTTATGATACATTTTCAGTTTCTTTTGATCAATCCAGCTGGAAAATAAGGAAGAGAAAAACTCCATTTTAAATGAGATTCTTCTGCTGTGCTTTCCTATGCTTTCTAGATTTTTTTTTCTATTGTTAGGATCAAGAAAACGTACTTTAAATTAACATTATTAATTTTTAGCTGTCCTTTACCTATGTACTGTCTGAAAGTATTTCCCAGTATAACCTCACTTACAATCCAGTTACCCACTCTGCCTTTATCAAAGGATAAATTCTTCTTTTGTTAAACTCTCAGTCTATGTACTTCTGTACATGACTCTTAAGTCACACCCTTGACATTCTATATCCACAGGCATAAATCAGAGAAATTAGCCAAAATATTTCCTGTCATTTGAAGGTTGAAAGATTTTTTTTTAATAGCTTGGAAATGCAACATTAATTCTCTATGAGTTGTCAGAGGGGCTTTTTCTTTTGTTGTTCTTATTCTTAACTTTAACCAAAACAGATTAATTCTTTCTTAACACAGCTATAAAATTTTGACATAAATTTTTTTCCTCAAGAAATGTTCCTGATGAAAAGCTCTTCAAAGATAAGTTGGGTTCAGGATCTGTAAGTACCTGGAAGTTCAATTCTCATGCTTGTAGTTGGCGAGTTATTATTTGCCTGTACTTATTATCAGCATCTGGAGCACAGCCAGCTAACAGCACATGGTTAAAAAATCCATCTGGGACATTAAGTTATTGTTGAGTATTCCATATTAACCCATCACAGTGTTTAAGGAGGATGATTTTTGCCAATTACTTGGGCAGTAGAGGTGATGTGATCCTCACTGTGTGAGACATTGTTTACAACTTCAGCAGTTTTGGAGTAGGAATGACAGTGAGTTCAACAGTCTTAATATCTCTTACCACTTCCCAGCAAGACGAAAAATCAGTCTGAGCATCTTGTGATCAGTACTTCAGATGTAATACTTGTTCTTTAATTGTAATGATACCATAAATCAAACTGCAATTCTTACAGAATTCTCTTTTTGCAAGAAAAAAATCACTGTAGAATTTACAAACATCAGTTGTCTTTAAAAAATATATATTTTTTTTTAATCCCTATTGCCATTAAGAGTGTTTCTCGCAAAGACATGCACGGAAATGATTATTTTATGATTTGTAATTTGTTAAGACTTTCTTATTGATACTGAATATTTTGAAATTATTTGTTCTCAGTTTAGCAGAGTCCCAAAATGTTCATTCTGTGTACTGTAATCAGTCACCAAACACATTAACCAAACCAGCCACAGGGCTCCAGCCTGCAAAATTTGCTGTGCCCATATTAGCAGAGAGTATTCTGAAGTGCACAGACTGAGCTACAAGCAGAAACTCAAATTCAGAAATTCTGTTGAGGTATTAAATTACTATTAACAATACAATATCTTTGTCAGGTTTTGCATGACTTGAATGGTGGAGCCCAAATTTTTTTTTAGATCAAAATTTAGATTTTATTTCTTTTTATAGTTTTTCAGACAGGAGTATCTTCTGCTCTCAGAAATAACTGCAACTTTTTAGTTGGTAATAGGAAAATTTTTGAGCTTGGACACAGAAGATAGAGAAATAGCAAAATTTAAATTGATTTCTTTTATTTGGTATATTAACTGCAGAAAAACTGAAGTATTTTGCCATAATGGAAACTTCTTTTCTAGAAAGCAAATTGGATCATTAATGTCCCTAAAGGAGAAGGTTTAGAATAAACTGGTAAAGTAATTAGCAACTGACTTGCAGCAACTGACTTCCAGGCAGTGTTCACCTGAGAATTCCAAGGAAATCAGATATGGATCTCAAAAGGTAGAGATATGAGGGTAGAGTACATGTGTCCAAGGAATGAGGAGTAGCAAATATGCCAGTTTTAAAGAGCACTTGAGAGGACAAGAAGAAACTATAAACCTGTCCTACAGAAAATTGGTGGAAATGATAATAAAGAAAAGGACTAATAGCCATCTGGAAAACACATAATGGAGAATAATCAGCTAGACATCTTTTAAATGGAAATCAGGTTTCCTATGGGGTTTTTTGGGTAGTAAGTTCAAATGAAGCCATTTTAAGAAAAATGCTGCTATTGTGTCATGTGGATTAATGCAGTGACTGAAAGGTACAAGTAGGGAGAAAGTATACATACATCTCATAGAAGAAGAGCTGGATAATCCTGCCATACTCAGCAGTGTCTAGATTTGCATTTACTTGTACAGGTGGAGGAGTGCTAGAATGTGAGCTCTGCTTGTCTATGAGGAGTATGAAAAAAGCCTTTGCTGAACACTTAGGGTGCCCTGGGGGACCCAAAGATAGGTCAAGTGTTGGGGCATAAGCTCCAAGCATTCTATTTCCAAATTGCCAGACAGCAGCAAACCTGTGGTTTTCATGTTTTTGTAATTACTCTGTGGTTTTTGAGACATCAGTAAATCCTCTAGCACAGAAATCTCTGCAGTGAGCCTGATTCTTAATACTATAAGTCAATCTTTTTATAACAAACTGAAATAAAGTTAATGATGATTTTGGCCTTCTCTCCAAGCGATTTTTTTTAAAATCTATTTCATGGTACATGCTTCTGTACTCAAAAGATTAGCATCCCCCAGGAATCTGCATTGAATTCGTTCCCATTTGGTAGAAATTATCTGGAAAAGGGGCTGAACAAGCTCATCTGAGGAATACAGATTCTCACAATACCAGTAACAGGTGACAAGAAATGTCCAGGTTGCAATTAAAGCATGCTCACAGTGCACACTAAGACTTTGTAACTCATTACCTTAGGTTCCTGTGGAAACCAAAAGTATTCTGGAGTTGAGGAGGTAATTAGACAAATTATTGGGTGGAAAAAGAAATAATGAGACTATATTAAATGCAAACGTATGGGTACCTTATCTCTGTCAGGAAGATCCTAAGCTGCAAAATGTGGAAAGCTGAGGATTACACCGGAGGAGACAATGACCTTGTTATTTTTTCACTGCTTCCCACCATGAAACAGAGGCTACAGGGTTAGATAGACCTTTTATATGATGCAGTTCAACAGTTCCTGTGTACTTGTGTACTCTTGTGTTCTTGTGTACTTACATTCCAAAATAATTGCAAATATCACTAATCATTTTCATAAATGAAGCACAAGAGGCAAGGATACCTTCTAAAGCTTTCTGTTAATCCTTTTTTTTTTTTTTTTTTTTTTTTAATTCAGGTTAGAAAAGAAGTTGGGGATGTTACTATTCTAATCAATAATGCTGGCATTCTTCCTGGAAAAAAGTTCTTGGACACTGCAGATGCAGATTTTGAAAAGACTCTAAATGTCAACTTCTTCTCTCAAGTCTGGGTAATGTATTCCTTTCCCCCCTGGGTGACTGAGACTTTTAGTGTGAAAAACCCCATGGTGGCATCTACCAGGGGAACCCAAATTCGAATAATGATGTGTAGGGCCTTGAATGACTTTTTAATCCTCTTAAACTTGGAGGCACACCAAATTGACAGTCTCCCCATTATGTCCCAGTAATGTTAACACAAACTTGCCTGGGCACTGTGGTAAATCAAAAGCTTGTGTAACTGTGTCATGACACATGCTCCATCAGCTGTGGCTGAAGTTGGTGCTGATCTGATGGCACAAGGTGTTCCCACTCCTGATGCTTGATAGCTTCAGAGGGTGTTATCTCATAGACTTGTAGCATTAGAAGAGGCACAACCATACTGCAGGTGCTGGTGTCAGTCTTCAGGTTGTGCTTTCATTCCTTGTCACCATCTGCTTAATATACATAAAAAATAGTCTAGAGAGTTTGTATTATCTTGGCTTTGTTTTCTTACCTCTGAAAAAATTTGCTATAATTTGGCATCTCAGTTGATGTTTAGGAGTTTCTGGTGTGAGGAAGTGTTTCTATTACCCCAAGGTTTGTCAATTATTAACCTGAGTGATCAGTCTGCATCAGGGAAAAATGTAGCATTATTGCAAATACATCTCTAAATGGCATTTCTCACCAGAAAACCATTGCAGGTAGAAGTCCTCTGATCTGTCAGAGGACAGGATACCCAGTCCACAGAGGTATTTCATCATTCTTCCAAATACTTGAGGCAGAGGGAGGTGTTTTTTCTAGCAGGTCTGAAGAGACCTAGGAGAGTGACTGTGGGCCTTAAACCAAAAAAACATATACCAGGCACACACATCTGGAGCTGACTAGACTTTGAAGTGCATCTCAGCTATTGAAAACATTTTGTTACTTCTTTTGTCTTTTTTCTTTTCTTCCCCTCAAAAACACTATCATCTTTATTATATAGTCAATACCACCCATAGTGGTGGCGAGGGGCTTGGAGTTGTCAAGCAGTCAAGTTTGTCACAAAACATGGCCTGCAGACAGCTGAGCTCCCTTTGATGTGTTGACTTCTAGCTCCCTCTTGTGTACCGAATCTTTGGCAGTAGTCACAGCACTCAAACCACGAGTAACAGGAGGCAGAAAAAACAAACACTGTGCTGCTTTCTGTGTTTTAAAGCTGACAGATATTCAGAGGGAGGGCAGCCATTCAAGGAAATGCTGTCGCTCATTTATAAAGCCTTACAGAGACAGGCACTCCAGTCGGCATCTCCTATACTGAAAGCCCCAAAAAGAAAGCTGGGTTGTAAAGCCTAATTTGGAATGCAACACTTTTGACATGTCTGTAAGATAAAGAAGGTTGATTTGTTGTTTTTTTTAATATATGTCCTTTAGACTTTGAAGGCCTTTCTTCCAGCCATGATAGCTGCTAACCGTGGGCACCTGGTTAACACAGCCAGCGCAGCAGGACTCTGGGGAACCTACAGAGCGGCAGGTTAGTGTCCTTAAACACCCTTACAAATTACATGCTAGTAACTTTTCTTGGAGACCTCTTGGCTTAAGCAGCTCATCCTGACATACTGAACACTCAGGAAGAGCCCATGGGTACAACTGGTGGGGGTGTGTCCAAGGGGATGATGGTGTCGGGTTGCCTCAGTGGCACAGGGAGATTTTAGCGCAAATTTTAGTGTCTGCAGCCTCTCTTACAACCACAGGAGGACAATACAGCTGCTGCCTCTGCAATGGGAGGGAGCCCTGTGTACAGGTTTTCTGCAGATGAATGTTCAGAGTCAGGAGACGTACATGGGTTATACCTGGAGTTACACATTTAGTTGGAAGGTGATTATCCTGTCCAGAAGGCATTTTGGCAGAATTTTCATTAAAACTAATTTGAACTAACTGTATTTCAAGCTCTATAATCTCAGCTGTTTCTCTCAGGAGAGCTGTCTGCTACAGTTCTGACTTTCATCAGCCTGAATTTGCTGCCCAATCTCTTCTCAAGCCTTTTTGACATTTTTATTACATCTCTTAGTGGCCCTCTGAGAATGTGAACTTCAGTGTAATTCTGCTGATTGATGCTGTTACTGTAATACTTATTTGCCACCTGTTATTGTTGGATCAAACTCAGTTTTGATAATAGGTCACATCCAACTTTCAACATCCAATTGCAAAGCTTTAGGGAGTGGACCTGCCCATCCATGCATTATAACTTTTCACACCTTACCTATGTGGTTTTAGGTTGTATGGTTCCATCATCCACTATGGGTGAATCCCTGAAGAACAACAAGCTGTCTGTGATGCCAGTTTTTGAAGTTACTCCTTTAGCAATTGGATTTTTTTATATCTTAACAACTATTTTCACAGTGATTTGAAAAAGCCTTGGGAAACCACTTTTAAGTTCCTGTATTAAGGTTATTACAGTTGCAAAACTGTAGAATATTGTAGGTTGGAAGGAATCCCTGAAGGTCATTTGGTCCATACCCCCAGATATGGACATAAAGCTGGCCTACCTTAGATAAGACTGCACTGAGATGTGTGAGGTCAAATTTTTATTATCTCCAAAGATTAAGTTCTGTACATTCACCAAACAATAAAAATCAGACAAGATTCCATCTTCTCGGGCAAATAAAATGGTATTGTAATTTCAGGGCAAACCAAAATAAGGAACAATAGGGTGTAGCAGAATTTTTAAGTTGAATATTAAGATTTCACCAGTAGAAATAGTTCTTCCTGAAGTGTAATTAATGTATTAAAGGGTGAAGACATTATAAACTGAAGGAATGTATGGCTTGTATATGAGTACCTGGAAATGTACATAAAATGTTAAATGAGCTCTTCTTCCTGTATATCCCTGTAGTGCACTGAAAAAAAAGTCTTCTGGAAAGGATTAATCTTACCCTTACACAATTTTACAGCATGGAAAGAGCCATTAACCTTCAGTTATCATCATCAACATGCACAGCATCCTTAAATATTCATTACAAGACTGCTTATTACTTAACTGAGTACTTTCAGGGCTTAAGTAGCATAACAAAACATTACACACTGTATATAATACTTATTGTTGTGGTTTTGACATACTTTGGATATTTCTTCTTTCTTCCCTTTTCAGATTACTCTGCAAGTAAGGCTGCAATCATTGAAATGATGGAATCCTTGGATTCAGAGCTGCATCATACAGGAAAATGTGGCATTAAAACCACAATAATTTGCCCCTATTTTATCAATACTAAATTAGCTAGAGGCTTTAAATCCCAGTAAGTAAAAGTTAGATCATATACTATTATTTCATATGTGAAAAATAATCACTACCCACTAGATAACCCATATTCAGTTTCTAACCATTATAAGGCTGATTTGCTTTTCAGTTCAGTACTTTTGCCCTCTGTCTCTAAACATATGGAAATCCAAGGCAGCAAGGAATGGTTTGGAATGCATGGCAATATTTAAAACCACCTCATTTGTCAGTAGGATGAGCACTGTGGAGGTTCTCTGTCCCATGTACACCGTGATTACAGTTACAGCTCTCAGGATACCCATGACCTATTATTAACAGTATTAGCAGGTGTTGTGCTCCTCTGAGTGGTAATAGCCATGGTGTTAGTATCTGATGAGTTCCTATGTTGTTGTAATGCTGGTAGAAGCTGCTGGCACAAGATCAGCCATTGCAGTAAGTGCAATCCCAGTGGCCTTGGGTTTCCAGTGCTTTGCTCCTGGTTCCACCCTTCATCATCCTATAGTAGCATATGTTAAGTAGAGCCTTTCCCCTGGCTGGAAACAGCCCTGGTCCTGGTTTATTTAGCTGTCACCTCAAGATCTACTGTAGAAAAAGAGGAGGAGTGCAGAGGACAAACTCTTACGCATAGAACAGCACACACAGTGGATTATCTGGGAGTTTTTGAATGCCACAATCTCTTTGGGCATTAGGTTCATTAGAGTCTGAACAGGGCTTGCACAAACAGGTACTCATTAGAATGCATAATATCACCACTGTGTTTTCAATTTATTTCCATAACAGAAGGAACAAAGAGGACTGGAGTCTTCTTTCCAAGACTATTTGAGACGATGGGGAAAAATTCTTAAATTATTTAATTAAATTATTTCTGTGTTACTGTACATCTCAAAAGTAAAGTTTTATAATTTCATAATGCTTTGTTTCTTGTTTCACCAGAACCTGCCTGCTTCCTGTTTATGAACCAGACTATGTAGCCAGCAAGATCGTGGATGCAATTAGAAAGGAAAAGTTTTATCTAATCATGCCTCTGACTGTATACTTGTTTGCTTTCAAAATGTAAGAATGTGACTCATCATCCAGCACTACCTTCTTTCCTTTGTCATATGCCTGAAAAATCATCTAGAAAGTTTAGTAACAACAGTCCTTTAGTTAGTATTCTTGCAGTCAACCTAGTTATAGATATCCAATTATGAAAAAAACAATGGGTTTAATTGTTTCTGGCATTCTTCTGTCCACTTCTGTCTCTAATATACATTTTAACCTGTAGTCAGGTATAGAAATTTCAAAAATTTTCTTGGGATGGTACACAGGGAGCAATGCCTGGGCTAGAACTCTCTGCTTCTAGTAACTGTCTCCACTGCTGGCTAAGCTTTCACAGAATGGCTTAGTCTGCAATTCCTTTCCCCTATTTAAACCATGAGAAATGAGTTTTACGCATAGACATTAGAAGTATTGAGCACTTATAATGAATTTATCACAGATTAACTTTGTCTAAAAAAATCCATAAGGCTAACCTGGTGTTTCTCTCATCAGTTTCACTCCTAGAAAAATCTTACTGTTCATCGAATCTTGGTTAAAGATACCCGACAGCATGGAAAAAGCCTATGGTCAGAAGAAAAAGGATTGAAAACAAGGTATTCTGAAGACCTCAAGTGCCATCGAATTGAAAATTTTCAGTAAAAAATAATTTATTCTTTCTTAAATTCTTTCTTAAAAAATATTTATTCTTTGACAGAAAATTTGCTTCATGTGTAACCTTTGACATCGGTCAGCATACAATTTAACTCTTCATAACTGTCTTTTAGCCTCTGACTTTTAGCCATAGCCCACTCTTATTTCTTGATAGCATGCTGCTTTTCTCTGAGCTCTCAATAAAAGTATGAACAAGCAGGAATGTTTGACTTGATTTCATATTCTGAATTCTCAATTTCTGATCAAAGTTTCAAATCATGAGAAAAATATATTACTGTTTCCTGTTAAGAAACCCCACAAAGCAATTAACACATTTTCCTTTCAGGACCAAAGTAGCACTGCAGCTCACAAAGAGCCAATACAGCATCACAGACTGGTTTGGGTTGGAAGGGACCCTAAAAACCATCTAGTTCCAACCCTCTGCCATGGACAGGATCACCTCCCACTAGAAAATGGGGTACCCAGGTTGCAGACAGGTGAGGGGAAACCCTTGGTATATGAGTTAACTGCTGATGTCATTGTGCCAGAACATTGTGCCTCTGGAGTTTAGGATACAGGCACCTGCCTATAGGTGCATAGAGCTGGGGGAGTTATCTATGTCCAAGTGGTAGGGCTGCAGGACCATGGTATGTTATGTTACCTCCTTGCCCACATACCTCTCACCACAAGGAAATTGGAGAACACAGAATCATAGAGTGGTTTAGGATGGAAGGGACCTTAAAGATCACCTGGTTTCAACACCCTGGTGTCACCTCTCACTTGACCAGGTTTCTCAAAGACTCTGGGCTTGAACACTTACAGGGAGGGACAGCTACCACTTCCCTGGGCAGCCTGTGTCAGTGTCCCACCACCCTCACAGTGAAGAATTTCTTTCTAATATTTAGCCTAAATTTACCATCCTCCAGTTTAAAACCATTACCCCTCATCCTATCACTACCTGCCCCTGTCAAAAATCTCTCCCCAGCTTTCCTGTAACTCCTTCAGGTACTGAAAAGCCACTATAAGGTCTACCCAGAATCTCCTCTAGGCTGGATAACCCCAACTTTCTCAGCCTGTCTTCAGAGAACATGAAGAAGGGGCTGCAAGATGATGTTCTCTGCATGGGGACCCCATGTCCTGAAGAGGAGGGAACTGCAGAGAGCACTGTTAAAGGCTATGTAGTGCTGTGCCCCTCACTGTCCTTGTTGTTAATCACTTTAGCTCACTTTTCTTAACACAGTTCTGTGGGATGTGTGTGTGCCTTTCAGTACCCTTTTTTTTTTTCCTTAGTTTAACTAAAATATGCTAACCTTACCACCAACATTTGCAGTTGTAAGTTTACCATCTATGTACACAGGACATGAGAAGATTAAGAATAATAAAGGAAATGGTGCTTTATTTTCTAAGCCATATTTCACCCACTCTGCATATCCACCCTCCAGAACCTTGTTCTGTATTGCTGAAGTCTCAGCCAAGGGCATTCTTAGGCTCCATTTTTTCTGGCTAATCTGCTTGTCTTAAGAAGGAATTTATAAAGCTTAAACTTTCTAAGTCTCACAGTGATCTGTCAGATCTTCTTATTGGCTTTAGAAATCAGGAACTCATTCTTTTCTATGAAAATACCAGGAAAATATTTCCATTTTTATTTGTACAGAAGTGTGATAGATCCTGTAACTCTGTAAGCCAAGACCTGTTCAGTTACAAGTTCAGAAAGTTCAGAAGGTGCAACTGGATGCTGTTCCTGGTTTTTTTAATATAAGATCAACTTCTGTGTTTTGAAATACAATGTACCACTTAAAAGTATCTAAGAGCATCTGACAAGTCCTGAGAAAGGTGCACTCTCCTTCTTGGAGGCTTTCATTTTATTCATAATTCCTCAACATCCTGCTACTACTGAAGACGCAAATAGGACTGAAGGCAGTTTATCTTCATTTTTCTTCTTTGGGAGCACTCCTAGTTCTCTTTGAAACTGATGGAGGAGAGAGAAGCAGATTAGGCAGATTAACCATGGGCTGAATCTAGCTGTGTTATTGCATGAAGAAAAAAATAATGTGTGTTGTCATATAAAACACAGTTTCTTGCTCCTGTTTTACACTGACCAGTGCAAAACACTATTTCGGAACACATTTTGTGTATAGAAGAAGTTATAGAATCAGTTGTCTTATAAGTAACATTATATTAAAATTATAAGCATTTTGAGGAAAGAAATATTTTAAGTTTGATGGGTCACATTGTAATCTAAGAAGAATCTTCAAAAAAATCTTAGCGGCAACATCGTGTAACTTCAGTTTCTCAGCAGTTCCTGTAACCTTTCGGGTACTTCAGTGCCTCACTGTGACACTCCCTGAGCTCTGAAGCAAGGGCTCAGGTGGTTTGGGCAGAACACAGCACCCTGTGATTCCTAATTCCCAAATCATGAAGAAGAGAGAGAGGGTCACTGTAGCACCTCGTCCCATCAAGTCCATAGCCTGGTCGGCCTCCTTCCTGCCCTGCTTCAAAGCTTCTTCAGGGGAAACACATTTTAAAGCATCTGCAGAAGCCAGAGAATGCAATCCAGTTCACTCTACCATAGACATCAGGATCTTTCTAGGCTCAGACCCAAAAAGTCTGCACCTCTTTCAGCATATTAAATGCACTGCCCTAGCCAAACCAGGATAACCATCGCAAATACACATCTCTAGGCAAGACAGACATTGCTTGGAGATGGAGATACTTTACCTAGCTTTTTTAGTTCATCTGTTATATAAGAAACATTTCCACTCAATAAAATTAATTTTATATTCCCCATAAATTATCATTGCACCACCTCATCTTTGCTCAAAGTCTTCATTTGTATACTTATGCATTTAATGTCTTAAAAGATGCCAAGGTGTAACTTGCAGCATATCATACCAACAACCGTATTTTCCAAAAAAGTGTGATAGCTTGGTTCATTTCATCATCTGAAATGCCATTATCCCATCAAATTCTAAAACATTCCCAGAACAACTTCAGGCTTTCCAAAGACCCCACCCCCCTCCATAAATGTTGGCCTGCAGAAAAACCTCATTATTTTGAGCTACCTAATGATTTTGTTTGGATCACAGTTTTGAAGATCAAAACCAATCTGAAAAAGTACAAGAACAGCAAGAAGACCAGAGGAAACAGATGGTAAAAGACAGCATAAAACACAGACCAGTCTTTGTGTGCAAGCTCCCTTGAGAACCATCAAGATACTGGTGCTTGCAGGAAATGCAGTCAAAGCTTTAGGGATACCAGATACAGACTATTTGATTTCATCTGATGCTCTCAGCCTTCACAAAGGGACAGATGCATTTGCACAAAGACCACAGAGCAGCACACAGAAGTATCTGAATCTGTGATTCCCTGTGGGGAAGATTCCCATTGCTTAGCCATCCAGAGGGACCTTGACAGGCTTGAGAAATGGGCCAGGGCAAACTGCATGAGGTTCAACAAGTCAAAGTGCAAGGTCCTGCATCTCAATCAGAGCAATCCCTGGCACAATTACAAGTTGGGTTTGGTGGGCTGAGAGTAACCCTGGAGATAAGGGCTTGGGGGTGTTGATTGACAAGAAGCTCAACATGAGCCAGCAGTGTGCTCAGGCAGCCCAGAAGGCCATCCATCAAGAGGAGAATGGCCAGCAGATCAAGAGAGGAGATTCATCCCCTCTACTCTGCTCTTGTGAGATCCCACTTCAAACACTGCATCCAGTTCTGGTGTCCCGTCCCCACCATAAGAAGGACACAGATCTGTTGGAATGAGTGCAGAGGAGGGACACAAAGATGATCCAGAGGTTGGAGTACCTCTGCTATGAGGACAGGGAGGGAACCTACAGGGAGGCTGGAGAGACTTTCCACAGGAGTGTCCAGCAATAGGCCAAGGGGATGTAGGCCAAGGAAATGCCCTGTTCCTCTGTCACTAGCTTTGTATTTGTCCAAAAGGTTTAATCTTGATGTTCTGATATCCTCATTTGTACCCTAGGAAACATAAAAAAACAGTGAAAGTGGCATAAAGTATATATAAATGTACTGTCCTTATTTTTTACTGTTACAAGTTGTGGGCAAGGAGGCTTCATGTTCATACAATTTCCAGGTTAATTAGAAAAAGAATCTTCATTTCTTTACTTTTATACCTAGAAAAAAACATGATTTCTTCCTGTATTACCCTGTGATTCTCAATGTTTCATATAATTTCATGAGGTAGAAAGGCCTAAACCAATCCAAAGTGCTCAGTTATTAACAGATCAAAATGTTACCTTGAAAACTGTTACAGATTTTTCTAGTTTCTTTCCTCAGCCAACATAAGTGCCTCTGTTCAATACTTCAGATACATCAGGATGCCACAGACTGCTAACGAAGAATGACTGATTAAGTTTTTTTAATAATGACTGCAGATCTAATTGCCACTTAACCATTGCACAGATCTGTTCCTGAAGGCAAATAAATGATCAGAGTGCCATCCATTTAATTAACTAACCTCAGCTGGCAACACTGCCTGAGGCAGCAGCAGTGTAGTCATGGACTCTGTGCTTCTGATCAAGCCCAATGCTTTATGTTCACTGATATTGTGTCCTTTGAAGTGGCATCCCAGCAGCTGTCACCTACCCCGCTGCTTCTTTCTCAGAACTGTGGTTAGCAAATGAACCCATTAATATTTTCAGTATGAGTTTTGGGTGCTGTTTAAGTCACCATACACCTGATTTCTTATTGCTGTCTGGTTTGGGTGTACCATACGCAGGAGTGACTTCTCTGGTGCACTGTCACTGAAGGGTCTATATAGCTTGTGTCTAAGGGTGTGTGTGATGTTACATGTCTACTTTGGGTCAGCTGAAGTCCCCTGATAGCAGAGCAACCCTCTGATCTAGTGGAGAGAAGATTCAGAAACCTCAACTGGATTTTTTTTCACTACACCATTGCTGTAGTGAATTGTCAATCACCACTTATCATCCCACCAACCCAAGACCTAATGATTAAAGGTACTTCTTCGCAAAATTGTTCTACACAACTAGAAGTTCAGACACACAGAGAAAACAAGTTTGCTGTCTGGATGTCTACATTTGTAAACCGGGAAGCACAAGAAAAGAGTATAAGTGACATAACATACATACAAATGTATTGTTTCTATTTTTCACTTATGAGAGACAAAAAGATGATGTCAGGACAGAAGCAGAAGCTTTACTCCTCACTTCTTTCTTCTATTCCTCAGTCCCTTAGTGAAAGACCCACAAATCTTAAAAAATCATTATAGAAAATTAAATTTTCAGTTAGCATTTTAAAATCATTAGCACTTTCCACTACATATTCATGGCCTTACAGTCAAATTTTACAAAGTACAGGCAAATCATCAGTTCTATAGAAGAAATCACTCAATAAATAGCTGACATGGTTAAATTATTTCCTTTTTACCTAACTCAGCTCTTTCAAGGAAAAAAACCAACACTGTAAAGCAGTAAAGTACCAGCAATGATGAGCCCAGTACACACAACAGAGATTTTGACACACACAGACAAAGCATGCAGGAATAAAATTCATCTTCCATTATCTAACCCATCTTACCTGGTAATTAGGAACTCCAAGTTTTGTGAAATACTTCCATATTCTAAGACACTAGAAGTTATGCAGCTCTTCACATGCTATCAGTGTTGCCCCTGGGTCAGTTCTAGGCATCTCCCTATATTGCAATGTATGTTTTTGTTTTACTCTTCCTTTTTGACCATATAGTCAGCCAAGTTGTCTCAGTGTGCCTTTTTCAGCTCTATCATGTTTTGATGTGTTTCTTGAGTTTTTGACATTCCAGAATGTACACAAGATTCAATTGTCTTATAAAGAATGATACCTGGGATTTTAGCCCAGTGCTGAAGAAGAGCACATATATAATTAAAGCAAAGTATGAAAGAGAGGGATGAATATAAATGGTACGGTTGTAGCTGCTAGACTACATGTTTCAGAAAGTAGTTTCCCCAAAAGCTTTGAATTATCAATTTTTTCTGAGCCACACATACAACATTTTAAGAAGTATGCCAAAATTATCATCTTAAAATTTAGTTAATGCTTTTCTCACATTTTTTGGGTACCCATAGTTCAAAGAAATACAAATTTCATGCAGGTGCAAGCATACATATTCTTTTTATTACACATGCAGAAAAAAAAGATACTTTCCTTTCTGCAACATTGGGCTAAATAGAGCTGGCTTAAGAAGTCACAAGGGTTGCCTGTCTGGCTGGGGTGATATGCTAGGAGGTAACAGGAAGTAAGAAATAGGATACAGCCTCCTCCAGAATAGGAAAAAAGTTTGAAAGAAGCCAGAGTGTGTGATAGTCTTAAAAAGGTCTTTGAAAGCTACATAGAGCCTGACAGTAAAAAAAGTAGGAAATCAGGCTAGACCTGATGTCTACTTTTTTATCTAAAGTCCTTTGTTATCTGTATCTTACATTTCTCTGGGAGCTGGAGGAGTAGCACTGCCTTAGCTGCTAAACTGGTAAATCCAAGCATCCCCACAGAAATTAACAGCTGTCAATTAAGAGAAGAACCATGACTCTATCCATGCCTTTGAATGCAGGAGGTGAGTGCCCCCACACTGTGGGCCCATGTGGGAGCTGAAGTAAGAAGAAAAATGTTCCCTTTCAGTATTAAAGCCACATTATACTAAAGGACCACGGTCTCCTTATACACATATGTTTACCACCTGGAAAACTGGTGATGTTCCTCCAATATATACAATTTTATGACAGCTGATTGCTTGCATTTTCTCACATGAATGGCCCCACAGAACTTCAGTTACATGGGGGCAAGGTGGCAGACCCAAACTACTCGTTCCATGGCCTGATTTGTTTCTGACAGCATGAATCACTTAGCAGCGATTTATTTCTATCAGCAGTTGAGAAAGTTTGGACGGATTTCCTGTCCAGAGATGTCCATTTCATTGCCTAAATTGGGGTAAAGGAATTCCACCCTATGTTCTTAGTAATATGAGTTAAAATATTTGGATTTTCAATATTCACCACAAAAAAGACAGGAAGAATATACATAATTTTTATACAAATTTGAACTGTGATTAAAAACTACATATATACAATGATTGTATTTAATGCCAAAACATCACAGCTCTGATGATAAGTTGAATTATTCCTTCTTTCTTCACTTCATAGGTTAGCAATTATTTATAACTAATAAATTGGTACAAATTGGGCAAGCTGGAAACAACAGCTTCCGAGTTGAAAGCAGCAGACACCAGATGTCTTTCCTATGACTATTGAATAAGCTACAGGTGTCCAAATTAGTATTTTAGGTAAAGAGCCTTCCTCTGGTAACACCGCTACATGACTCATTCTCTGTGGAGACTGATGCTGACTGAAAGATGTTTATGCTTTACAGTATATTGTCCTCAGGAATGCCATAGAGGTGAGGAGTGACTACTTCCCTTTCTAAAACAAGTTTAGTGAGTGTTGTCTTGGCTAAAAGGATTGTTTCCCATTTCTTATTTATCACTTCAGAAAGGCAAACATGTACAATGACAAAATAATCTGATTATATTAAGGATAATTTGATAATTTATTTCATTCCCTCCTTCGCTTGGCATCCTCATGTCCCAGGCATCCACAGTGCAGAAATTCTGGTTACCTACCAGATACATTAAGGCCAGCCCCATGAGTTGTTCTGTGGCTTGGTTTTGTTTCCCAGGTGAAAACTAGATGAAGTTTTCAAGTTAGTTCACTGAGTGAGTGACTCCCTAGGGATGGAGTTGACAGCACCAGGGCCAGAATGTAAGAGGAAAGAGCAACTCAGTGACTCATTATCACTTTGGAAAGAACTTAAGGTGATTAACCTGGCAATGAAAGCTTGGGAAATCCTAGCTGTGGTGTGATTCCCTTTACCAGTGCCCTGAAGACCAGAAGGTTCAGATTTTGTGGTGGGTTGACTGCAATCCCTGTGTTGCTCGGAATTCATTACTGGAACAATGAATGGGTCAAGCTGTACCTGTTATGATTTTTTGATCCTAGACACAAAGATGCCAGACTGTACTCACCCCATCTACCCAGCTACACGCTGAAGAGGAAAAAGCAGAAGGTATTTGAACTAGAAATATACAGATTATTGTCAGTGAGCCAGGGTCGCTGGATCAACAGTTGATGAAAGGAAAGCTGGAGGGGGACTTTTGACAAGGGCATGTAGGACAAGAGAAACAGTTTTAAGATGAAAAAGCACAGAGTTTAATTAGACATTAGGAAGAAATTCTCCCTAATTGTGAGGGTGGTGAAACTGCAACACAGATTGCCCAAGGAAGCTGAGGCTGCCCTCTCCCTGGAACTTCTTCTAGGCCAGACTGGATGGGCCTCGGAGCAACCTGGTCTAGTGGGAATTGTTCCTGCCCATGCAGGGGATGCAGAACTAGATGATCTTTAAGGTCCCTTCCAACCCAAACCATTCTATGATTCTGTGATTCCAAATTTTCTTGTGCTGAGTGGTATGTGGGCAAGAAAGAGGTAACAGACTATGCTCCTGCAGCCCTACCACTTGGACAGATATAACTCCCCCAGCTCTATGCACCTATAGGCAGGTGCCTGTATCCTAAACTCCAGAGGGTGTTCTGGCACAATGGCATCAGCAGTTAACTCATACACCAAGGGTGTCCCCTCACCTGTCTGCAACCTGGGTACCCCAGTTTCCCACACACACTGTCCCATTTGCCATACAGAACTGCACTGACTGCATCTTCCTTCAGCCCCCCCGCTGCTCCCAAAGTCACCGAGTGCAGCAGATGCCACAGCCTTACCCTCAACCTCAACCTCGACCTCAACCTGTCCTAAACCAACTCCCTGGCATCCAGAGAGCTCCACACTCCCCCGGTTCCTCAAGGGGAGGGAGCCGTACACCCGCAGCTCCGCGCTGCCAGCCCTCGCCCCGAGCAGGGCCCTGCAGCCCCACACCGGACCAGGGGGCTCCTCAGTGCCCAACACCCGCCCCCCACCATGGGGTCAGAGGAAGACAAGGGTGGTGGCAGCCCCTCTCCCTGCTCGATCCCTCTCCCTGCTCGATCCCTCTCCCTCCTCGGCCCCCCTCCCTTCTCCGCCCCGCTCCCTGCTCGATCCCTCTCCCCGCTCTGCCGGCGGTCCCTGAGTCTCTGCCGGCGGTCCCTGAGCCTCAGCGGGCACTCCCTCCATCTCCTGCCGCTGCCGGGCACAGCTGCCTACACGGCCGACTTGCCCTGGACCGCATCGGTGATTCCTTGAAGGAATTAAGAGGGATTCTCCCGGGAGAGCGGTCTCAGCGCCCATCACAGCCGGCCGGGAGGGTGTGGGGCCGGGCAGCGGTAGCAGTTCCCATCCCCGGAGGGGAAACCCCCGGCGAGGAGGGGTTGCCCTTGGCCTGCGATTGTGAGAGGAAATTTCACCACCTCCTCACTTGATTCTCTGATGCTGTGGACAAAATTTAAAAAGGCAAAAGGGGACCTCATTAGGGTATTTTGTTTGTCTTGGTTTGTTGTGATTTGGGTTTTGTGGGGTTTTTTTTGTTTGTTTCCCGGTTGCCGGTGATTTACATTTCCCGTTCAACCTGGAAGAGACTGAGAGGTCCACCCTCTCTTCACTCCCTTCTGTCCTCCACCTTCACAAGCTCCCAAAATTAGGAGTTCACCTAACACACGATAGAGTTACAGAGCAAATTAAAGGAAACAAATTCATGTAATACTATTATAAAATTGTAAGATCCTACAATCTTGCCTGGCTGTACTGTGATATATAAACACTGCACACAAGGGAGAGCCCCCTACTGAATAACAGTGTCTATATGTAGGAAAATACCTTTTCATTAATATTTCTAAGTTTTGATGATATTTTCATGGGTTTGAGGTGAAAATATTTTTTGGCTTTTTTTTAGGAAATTATACAGTATATCAGAAAAATAACATACACCTTTTAAAGCCCTGAAGTCACTCATAGGCCTTGGATTCCTTTTACTACTTTTAAAAAAGACTCGATAATAGCTTTATTAGTTGCAAGCCCATCAATAAGTGGAATTTGGAGGGCAAGTTGTTATAAAAGTCCCGTTCAAAGCTCAGCAAGATGTTTAAAAAGAGATGCCCTCAAGACTGCTAAATCCTCAGGATTGGGTGTGAGACTGAGCCAGATTTGGAAGCTCTTGGTAACATGAAATAAGAGAAGCCAGTAAGGCTGTCCACTGTTTATAGGGGGAAGAGAAAGCTGGACACAGAAAAATGCAGAAGAGTTGGGAATGGAGAGCTACAGCTCCTTGGGCATTGGCTGTTCTGAGAGTAATGAAGACAGAGCTATGACCAGGGCATGGTAAAACAGTAAATAAATCACTTGTCTACACAGGTTTCTTTTGGCATTACATAGCTGAGAAGTCCTGAATGGAGGTTTTCACCTGCTGTAAACATGAGGACACACAGGATGTACAGCAGCATCAAAAAATATTGGTGTTCCTGTGGTCCAGGTCCAGTGCTTAGGAAGGCTTAATTCCTTCTTCTCATGAAGCAGATGAAGCTCCCTGTGGAGAACACCTACTCAACAAACATCCTCAGAAAGAAGTGTAAAAATACATTCTTATGCAGCCCTGCATGTAAAGAAAATGTAAGGGCTTTTGTGCACCTCCCTAAGGGTGTCAGATACTGTGAGACAGATGCAGTCATCCACAGGCTCTGTCACTGGCTCTGCAAAGTCTGCAAAACATGTGGATATACTTTACTGGCATATCCAAACTGGAGCGACTGTGCAGATAACCTGGAACTAATGTGGAACTCTCTGGGGCAGAGATAACCCACTGCATGCCTACATGCATTTGTAATAAAATCTTTGTATAGTCCCTATATGCTGTCTCCCAATCAAATTTGGATTCAGTTTGAGCACCACATCAAGTGACACTTCAATTCTTCATGCTTTTCCTTCAATTACTACTGGAAGGCACAAGTATTTCACAGCATGCTATAGCTCCTGTCGTGTAACATAGCACAAGAAAGAAAAAGGGCTTTCTTGGCATTCTTTTTAGTTACCTAGGCAGACAATATCCCAGGTTATGTTAACATGGTCTAGATGTCACCAGGCTGTCCCAGTGGTACTGCTCATCAGCTGTGAGCTTCAGCTTTTAGCACGTTGTATCTAATGAATTTTCTGAGAACTGTCAATCATAATTGCAGGCATATATTCCTCACACAGCCAAATGAAAAGGTCAAGGAAAAGGACACTGAAGGCAGATTGCTAGGCTGAAGTACCCCTGAGATTTTGATCCCTCTTTGTGCATATGAGTGCACAAATTAAGTCTGCCTTCCCAGAAAAGTATCCGTATTACTGCAGGAAGCTGAACATGGAGAGACACTGTCAGCTGGCCCCGATTAGGCATGCATTTACAGAAGTAGAACACTGAATATTTATACGTAGTGTGAGTTAGTAAACATTTGAACAAGCCAGTTACTGTGGGAAAAACTCCTATAAATTTCACCAGGCTCTGGAAGAAATGTTATTTATTCATTGTTAAAATCTCACAATGTCTGCAGCTGTTCTTACAGACTGTATCGAGAGGGAACTCTGTGAGACTGGAGGATCAATACTGATATAATTTGCATTAAAATAAAGAAAGTTGAATGTGAAACTTTACACTTTTTTTTTTGTTAAATCCCCATTTCTTATTTTATCAGGTGCACACTTTTATTTTCTGCTTCAGGTATACAGTATGCTGTCAGAAAAATCACACTTGAAATTCAAGTGGAAAAATATAAGCACAGTCTTGCTTAAGCACTTAGGAATGTGTCTTTCCTCTTTACAGTCCCTTTTTTCTCTTTGCCAAATACCAATTAGCAAATATCGATTGCTGCAAACCTGGTAAAATGTGCAGTAAGAGAGAGTGTCAAGCTCATGGGCATCTTCAGTCTGAGTCCCAAATAAGAAGTTTTTTCAAACCTTGTTATGCTTTAGGTGAATAGGATTCCTATTGAAACACATGCTTCGTATATATTTTTCCAGTCCCATGCATGCATATGTTTAGCCCAAGAATTTCCATGAGTCTCTAGCAGAATTCTCTGGCAAAATGCCCTCTGAGGGAGGAATCAACAATTCCAAGTCTCTGAAGCCTCAGTTAGTGACTATTCTCTCAGCTACAGAGCTCAGCTGAAGTGAGGGTCCTTCTTCATCTGCAGCCTGAGAAGCTCAGACAGATCATGAAGAACGGTGTTGGAAATGTAAACGCAAGATCATCAAATTTATCAATACAGAAAACAGCATTAAAGTAATATCTAAACAGCATATTGCAATAACTACATACTTATATAGATTTTGTGAGTTTGTAGGAGGGGTTAGACACAGTTATGGGGGTTTCAGATACCATTAGTGAGGGGAAGATAAAATATTTTCAGGGCTAACTAAAAATGTATCCTCAATTTGGTACCTTCAAAAGTGATGGCAATATTTACCTTGCAATCTTTCAAGTGAAATTACTCACTTTGCATAAGGTGCACTCAATGAAAGATAAATTAATGGCCTGGAGATCTCACATGCCAGAAATTTGGCAACTTCTATTATTGCATAATAAGAAATAAGGAATTTGGCAATTTCTATTATTGCATCCAGCCTGTGTTCTTCATCGTATGGGTTCACCTACTATTATTACCTCCTGTGCAGTGTTGCAAACATAAAATGAAAATGAAACATAGAGACAAAGAAATACTGTGTAGTATGAATTAACCACTCTGATTTTAGATCAGGTTGCTGGAGATGAGGAAGGAGAAGGTGACTTCTCCAATTTTAAGGACTAACAGACATTCTCTGTTTCTCCTCCACCTCCACGTTTGCACCAAGGAAAACAATAATGCTCATTTTTAATTACTTTGGGGGTTTCAACCACCAAGAAAACACCTTTGTTCAGGAAACAAAGGAATGCAACTAGATAGCTTTAAAACATTGGTACTAAAAACTTACACTTCTTCTTTAGTCATTATCAGAATTAATGAGTTATTTAGATTGAGACCCTTTTCAGCTAATGTTTTTTGTATAACACTAAAGCTGTTTCAGGATGTTATTCTTAATGCCTGCTAAAAACATTATGCTATGAAAATTGCTGTTTACTCTTTCACAAATACAGTTATTGTCACTATTTTTTCTAAAAAAACCCCAACATAACACATCGAGACTCACACTAAGCCTAACTGGACTCTTAGGTCCTATACAATGGTGAAAGAAAGTAAGTTATTTTAGTATATATTTACATATTGCATGTAAAAGAGTGAAAAGCAGTTTCACACAAGGTTAATTTGAACTGATCTCTAAACTCTGTAAACTATGTACTCTTTCTCAGCAAATATTTAAGAATTTCTCCTGTATGTAGTTTCTTGCCTTCTTTTTGGTGTTGTATGGGGCTGTGATGGGTGTTAGATAACTGCAGCCAAATAATAGACTATGAAAACAGATGAATGTGAATTAAAGAATCAAATAATAAGGACCAAATATGGAACAAGCATGATTTCTTTCCTCTCTAGAAACTATTTTTCTCAATGGTATTAAGTGTAAACCAAATAAAAAAACCACACATCCTCAGAAATAAAGTATTGCCTTGAAATTTCTCCTCTTTAATCGTATTTCTTGGGTTTAATGATCATTAAAAAATTCTTAATTTTTCTAGTTATTTGTAATTTCTCAGTTTTTCTAATCCTTGTAAGTACTCAAGATAGAGCGTGATAGAAAAAAAATCTAAAGAAGAATTTCTTGGGTTATGGCATTCAGCTGCAAATTCCACATCAGTTTGTGCAGATATGCACACAGCTATGCACGGGGTCAAATAACACACTCACTAATTTCACATTTAAACACAGTGAATGTTAGCTCCTGTTCCAGAGGATCTTAGGTACATAGAAGTAACTAAAGACAATCCAAATACAATTCACATTTCACCTCAAAATAGGGAATCAGTATCTTGGCCAAATTCTGAAGCAAATTTGCTGTGTCTCAGTGTTTTACTGATTTTTGGAAACTGTAGCAGAGGATGCCTGGAGAAAAAGCTTCTTGCAAAAGTTGTTCCTGTCTTCTGCCAACATACCTCTGGGCTGCACCATTGCTAACTCAGTCCCACACCTGAGGAAGGTGGAAAATCAAGATGGGATGAAAACCTGGTGGGATGGATCAGTAACTCCTGCAAGCTTCATACTGAGACCCCCTGGGAAAGGGTAAGAACACAGAAAGAATAAGGAAAGGGCCAGGAAAGATTCTGGTAGAATTTTCTTAAGGTCTAAAAGAAAATAAACGTCAATTAACCTTGGCTGGATTCAATACCTTTATATTGTCTAAGCTTGCAGAAGTGGGATCTCCAGCCTGGTTTTTATTGTTCAATAAATCTTCATGAATTAAGTAGCTACCAATTAAGTTGTGAAGCTATCAGATAAACTGTAAATGTTTCAGATGGGGTGAGGGAGGTGTGAGTGCTACAATGGTGTATTTTTGGGTAGAATTATTGCAAGTGTTTGCATGACACTGTAGGCAATGGTCAAAATGACCTGTGACCGGTGAAAAAAGTGTCATTGTGCAGAGATAGAGTTCATATTTATTTATATATGATGGGAAGAGATATGGAACTTAATTTACTCTCACAGGTCCTTTGTGAAACTTTGACAGAAATCTCTGTCACAGGCTTTACAAGATGCTTTTCCCACTGTATTTCTTCTAAGTGTACACAATTCTATTTATCACTGAAATGTCTTACAACTAAAGTGTTCAATATGTTTTGGTTTCTGATGCATTCTCAAGAGGTAGAAGATGAGGAAAGATGAATTCTTATAAAAGGCAGAAGATAAAAATGCAGACACTATCTTAATTCACTTTTATTGCTTTATTCGTGTTTGGCTTTGCACTTTCCTATCAGCATGACAATAATTTTTTTCATCTGTGTGTTCATGTGTTTGTTCAGTCTGCCTAGGAGCTCTTGTCATGGATAAGGAAGATGCAAGCTTGACAAAAAATTGTCATCTGGCTGAGGGAGTGGAGGCTGGAATTCAGTGAGTAAATTCTGAGCACAGAGGAGAACTAGGGGTGTTTTTGCAGGGCTTGGGTCTTAATAATAACATCTTCAACAAAAGTAAAATAATTGAGTGTTCATAATTTGCATGTCATACTTTGTGACATTATTGCAAATGTTCAGATGGCAGAACCAAATGTGCTTGAAGGGAAGGTTGTGTTTACTTTCTCAACACTATTTATATGTTGTTCAAAGAAGCAGGTATCAAGTTCTCATCAGAACCAGCTTACAGCATGGGAACTGAGGTCACCTCAGCTTTGCAAGAATTCTATATACCTCACTCACTAACATGGCATTGGAGAGTCATTCCAAGATACATTAAGCAGCATGACTTCTTCCTGTTTAGTCTCTCATCTTCTTCCCAAGGGAAGATGCTCGGGCACTGGAGTGTCATCTTTTTATGGAGTGGGTTTGTTTATAAATATTTATGTTGCCTCAGATTTTTTCCTAGAGAAGATCAATTAAATGTCTCATACTCTGAACAGAAGGTCAGGTTTGTGACAGTCCTTCTGTCCCAGGATTTTCATTTCACAATCTCAGAGTGGTCTCCAAGAACATTCTGCCTCCTGAACAGGTAACTTTTATGACAGCATTTACCTGCACGGTGGGGGAGATGGGGAGCAAAGGGAACAGTCTGCAGGGACAGATGAGTGCAGCTGCCAACACTAAGCTCAAGACACATTTTTGGCCATCATGGAAAACCCTGCTGCGATGAGAAGGACCAAATCTTGCTTTTGGCTTCTTTGTGGGAAGAGGTGGTAGACAGCTGAGGACAGGCCTGATGATACACTCAAAATAAACAGCGTGGCTGAGGGCTTTTTATTCTAGGTGAATTGTTCTAAGTGCTGAAAAGCCTGGTGACCAAATACATCAGACTCTTGTAGTCCTGCCAGGAAGCAAGTGAAGCGTGAATAACTGAGTAACATATCATTGTCTGCCAGCATGGGATGGGGTCTTCTAGCCAATCAAAGCTTGTAGAAAGCATTACTCATGGGTAATGCTATGTCCGAATTTAGCACAATCAAGGAATGCAAAAGGACTTCTAAATTATAGATTCACTTGATCAATTACAGATGTGGATCAACTAACTCCAAAGTAGACTGCGTTTTGCACTCCTCAGAAAGGCTTTCCTCACATCATGATTCTTGTATGGGTTCTGTTTCACACAGCTGTTTTTCATCCTTGGCCTAACTTTTGTCCAAGTGCAAGGCCAAAAAGACAGAAACAGCAGCATGGTTGTATGGAGTGAGTAATAGACAAAGTGGTGTATCACCTACCTTTTTATAATGCTTGAGTTCATCTGTTTACCTTGATGATAAAATCAAGATCTTGTTCTTGAACTTCACATGTGAGCAGTCTGAAAATATCCAGCAACTATTCATCACTGCAAGCCTGCAGAAAGGACTCAACATTCTCCAGCATCCTTCCCTTTCAGAGAAAACAACTTATTTTCACAGCTGGCCATCTCAAGTGCTGTGAGGATATGGGAAGCTGTGAATGTGCTAGTTCTGTATAAGCAGTCATTTCTATTAATGTTAGTGGCATTTAGCCACTCAAGTTAAATGGCTCTGTAGGTCAGTGGCCAGGCCTGAGGTGAAGTGATCCTGCTTCTTATGTACAGTAAGTGCTTGCTTGTTGGAACCCTCAGGGGGTTGACAGGTCACCCACACCTGAGCTCTGCAATGTCTGCCATTTCATTTTCTACAGTTATTGATCATAATGAAGACTGAGGATTTAGTGACTAGAACAGTTAAATACAGTGAGCCTGCCAGGATTTTTTTTTTCAATTCTTTTTCAGCCATGAGAGTCTTTACTTTCCTATGCACAGCACAGAATGTACAAGTGTTAGATCAAAATAGAAATTCCATAGCATTGCTTCATGTTTTCAACATCTTCATTGCAACAGAATGGGAAAAAGTAATAACATCAGCTTACTAGTGGGTAGTTGCCTCTGCATAACTACTCAGGGATTTTATGGAAAAATATAACTTGCATCAGCAGTATCTATTGACTAAGGAAACTGTGAATGGTACATGTGCATATTGTTGTAAATCTGTCAAACTATTATTAAAGCAATACAAACAAAGCAAACAAATTATATATTTCAGAAATATTTTTCCACATGGTTTCAGGTGTTTATTTCCACTCATATAATTCAACATATCTATCTATACCTATATGAAGCAGAGGCAGTATCTGTTTCCTGAAGATGACTGACACTAGCAATACAGATTAAAGACAGAATTTTATGTACTTTAGAAAAGCTACTACATTGCTTCAAAGATCTACTGTTCTTCTTTGGAGGAACTAAGAAACCTACAAATGAGGGGGAAAAAAGTTAGCATAGTCCATACAGATTTTTTTTAAAACCTGTTTGACAGGTTTTAAAAAAATACATTGAGAAGGACTAGCAGTAAAAGTCCTTGTGTCGTTACATTTAAAAAAAAAAAAAAAGAGTTGTAGAAGTAAATGCCAATTGTCACACTAAATGGAACATCTCTAGCACCTGTGCTCAGATCCAAAGTGTTCATCATATCTGAAATGACCACAAAAAGGTGTGACTCAGAAAGAGACATGGTGTGCTGCTGATGTGGTTATAGAACATCATGAGGGCTGAAAATGAACCACAGAAGAGCCTCAGTAGATTGTGTGACTAAGTACAAAAATAGGAGAGGATGTTACACCTGTGTAAGCAAATGTAAAATTATATAAGAAAAGACAATCCTAACTTTGCATACAAATCTAATGATAGCTTCAAATTGGCTATAACTACTAGGAAGCAAAGTTTGAAAGATATAATAAGTAGTTACACAAAAATATTAATACAAGCATCAAATAATAGTACTGACAATTGTTTCTTTTAAAAGTTAAGGGAAATGCTATAAATTACCAGGAAAAGGATACTGAAAAAGACAAAAAACATCATTATGCCACGGGGTAAAATCAGTTATGTGTCTTATGTGTCTCATGAATACTAAGGGCATGGCTGAAAGGGCATAGCAGAAATTAAAAGGTAGAGAGAAACCTAGCAAGAATAATTTTGAACCACAGACTGGCTTTCCTAAAAAGAAGGGGTAGATTAGATGAAGATTAATAAATCTGGTGAGGTGACAGCTAGGAATTTGATAAGGGGTATAGAAACTGAGGGTGGCATGAAGCTGAATTGAGAATCTGTTCTAAAGTATCTGGGAGACATCAAATGATACCAGCAACAAAATGCATTGTGGATGCAAGTGCATGTGTCATTACAGCTTCTTTTTCATCAGAAGGAGAGCTGCAAGCTCCTAAATAGTGTTAGACACTAGATGAGCAGGTTTTATGATACTTGAATCTACTAGCAATGCTTCAATGTTTGCCACTGGCTGAATCTTCTTTATGACCAGCAAGACACCTGAGAAACCACATTCTCCTATTTGACTCCTTGTGGATATTTGCAATTTCAGACTTCTTTGTGTTACAAGCATGGAAATAGCATGTAGGACGCTAAGTCACTTATCCACTTAAATTCTCTTCCCTTCCAAAAATGTGTGGCCTCAGGCAACCATCCCTGGCCTATACTGTCCTCAAAAACATGGCCACACAGTGCTCAGGAGAGTACTGAGTAGTAAGGAAAAAACCCACTAATAATGCAACAGTATAGATGACCATGGGAGAGTGCTGAGGCTCTGTTGCTGTCTTCTTTACTGGTACAGATGCAAACACTGACAGATGAAGAAGAAAACCAAGGGTATGATGCATCTTTGCACAGTCCCAGGGGAGCCATGGAAGGCAGTGGTGGTTATCACTTTCTTCTTGTGATTCATAGGCCATTTGTTGTAGAATCATTTTAAAAAACTCACAGAGTGCAGAGGAGGTTTCTATTCTTCTTTATGGAGCACAAGTCTGCAAATAGCCTGGGATGAGGACTGTAGGGGCTTCATAGATATTTCTGTTCTAAATTTGTGACATATAGACTTCTATCAACAGACAAAGAATGATAGAACTGATTCTTAGTAACTATTGTACAGTCCAGAGATGTGTCAATGATATCACTATGGTTGGAATAATTCCTAAGTCACATGAAAAATACTCATGTGCTGTAGTAAGGGCAGATGAATGTTGCCAGCTTTCATTTCTGACAGGGAGAATTATCTTTTTCTTTTTCACAGGACTTATCACAGAACCATAGACATGTTGACTAGAAGGTTTCTCTGGCGGTTTCTAACCCAACTCCCCACTCAACACAAAACAGTGAGCCAGGGCTTTGGCTAGCTAAGCTTTGAAAATTGGAAGGAGATCCCTTCATCTCCCTGGACTCACTCTCTAGTGCAGCACTATTAGCCTAATAAAACACTTTTCCTAATGCCCATCCTAAGTATCCCAGGCCAAAGTCTGTGATTATTGCATGACACTATGGGGTGAGGACAAAAACTTCCTGTAACCTGCTGGCCATGCTGCTCCTGGTATAGCCCACTATGCAATTTGCATTACTGTCTGCCAGAACAGTCCTGGCTCAAATGTGACTTGTATTTGTCCTCTGTAACACCCAGGTCTTTTTCCAGCAGGGCTACAACTCAGCCTGTGAGTATCCCTCTGCTGACAGAGGAGCATGTCTTGGTGTCCATAAATATGGACAGGTTGTCTTTTCCATCACATATTCTGAATGGGATTCATAGCTTTTGTGACTCAGTTAATGAAAAAGTTCAAAGGAAAGGAATGTGAATTAACCAGTGACTCACCAGTTGTGATTTCATTTAGATAGGACATGGATCAGGAACCTAAACTGTGGTGACTTGTTGTAGACCTCATCTGTCCTTGCTTTCAACTGAAGACTACGCAGAAAATGGCTCAGAATAAGAGACATATTTCTGTTTTCTTAGTATGTCCTGTGGAAAAAAAAATGTGGTTTTCTGACAAGAAGGTTTCCAACAAGTTGAATATATTCATCTCACTCTACTACCATGTTTTTAAACAGATAATTCCTTTATCACATACGATGAGTGAAGCAGGGTATTCCCCAGGGCTCAAGCCCTGTCCAAAGCATTGTACAAATTGCCAGTCTCATGACTAGATACTGGATAGTTGCTCACTGCCAGTACAACCTGTCCTTTACCCAATTCTGTATGACAACAGCCTCTCACTGAGATTGTAAGAATATTTAGTTATACTGCATAATGCTGTGACTAAGTAATCACTCTGATAGTTGGTTTCAGTAAATACCAAGTTGTGCCTATGTTGGAAGATAGATGTGCTCCTGCAAATCTGTCAGAGACGAGCATATTTGTTTCAGAAATTTAAACCCACAATCTATTCCCTAGGAACTGGAAACTTTTCTGATGAAAAATTGTACAGAGATCAGCAGCATACTGAATCCAGCAAAAAAATTGAATACATCCCTTATAATTCGGAAGCCAAGTTTACCAACCCCAAATCTGCAATGAAATGCCTGGAAAAAAAAACATACAGCAGACTTTCAGCCTGGATAGTGCTTTTCCCCCCTTCTGATGTTCCAGCATCAGCAAGCACAGGGCAGTGCTCAGGTGCTCTGAGTGAAACATGGAGCCCCTCTCCTATCATCTCTCCAGACACTGTATATTTCACCCAGATTTGTCCCCATCACTGTAGCCATGTCTATATCATGACCACATTGTCCTTTCTTTATTGGGAATAAGTTCTTGAGTTCTGTATTCTTCACTTCTATGTAGTTACAAAACAACCAGAAACAGAAATAGTGACAAACGAGTCCAAAACTGTCCAGATCTTTGCTAGATAAACAGATGGTCTCTTGCCCTGTCCTGCTGGATGGAAAACTCTTCCACTAAATTGAGTTTTCAGAGCTGTGCATGGAGGCTGAAAAGAGGGGACACTCTGTGCTCCCTGCAACAACGTCACCAGGGGCAATCACACCAGTAGGTCTCAGCCACCCCTGTCAAGAAATTACTTAATTTCCACTCAGTTCAGTTCTGTTTCTTTTCTAATTTTCATAGCCCACTTTGTATTAATGCATTCAGCAATGACAAAATCAGAGTTCTTCCTATAGCCCCTAGGAAGGCCAACCTGGGAACTAATCTTCTTTTCATCCCACTCAGAAACATTTCCCAAATCCCATAGCACTGTCTATTCCTGCTTTATCTTCTGATACACCAAAGCCCATTTCTCCCCTATTCACAGCAGAGCCCTACAACCTCCTTCCTATTCCATGACCTCCCATGGCATGCAAACTCCTCACCCTACCAACCAACTGCTTGGCCTTGGGTTCACAGAGCAGGGCTGAAGCAGGATCTCACATGGAGCCCACATCCACCTGCAGCCCATAGTGCTGCTCACAATACACCAGGGTCTAAATGCTGCCTTCCACACTGAAATGAAGGAGAATCTTCCTCTGCCAGACCCTTGATATTTTGCTCCTGATTCCCTTAAAAATCAGGTGTTACTCTAAGACTGTAGAATTCACTGCTACGGATTGTATTGATACAGGTGGTAGAATAATTAATTAGAATAATGCTTTTCTGTTAAGATTATGTTTCACTGCGAATTCTGCACTGAAATTAGAGACCAAATTTCTACACATTCTTTAGTCATTCACAGTTTTCTATACCAACAGAGGGAAGGGCTGGGGAGAGGAGAAGGAATGGAAAAGTGCCTAGTAGAGAGGTACCTTCAGATGATGGCATTCCATTTTTCCAAAACATTCTATTTCTTAGGTTTTTGCAAGTCAAGTGGTAGAAAAGATCAGTCATCAAGAACATTCAGATCTTGCAAGTCTCTCAGTTTTACAATCTGGCTACATTTATACAGAGTTCTCCTCACAATAATTCTGAAAGTGTGTTACACTTGGTCACATTTGCCTGGTTCTGCACCTTACATTTCTAAGGTCCAAAGACTTTTCTGGACTGATGAATTGGCTCAGAACGGTTTTATTTTTAATGCTGAAAAAATTACATTAAATTTGCTGGTTTGGAAAAAAACTGAATTGTAACTGAAGTAAGTATGACAAATAATTAGCACACTGATTTTACTGTTATGTTCTTCTCAAAGCAACTTTGCCTTGGATTGCCATTAGCAAATCCAGATACTAAATAATTTTTAATATTTAAATTAAATTTAATGACTCATAAATAATGATTATTCAACATTTCTAACACCTTGGCCACACTTGAAGATATAAAACTGCACTTTTCCTATCATACCATCATGGGCGAACTCCACTATTTGTTTTGAATGGAACTAGTTAAAACATCAGAATTAATTGTTTTACAATTGCCTTTGAGATTCCTTTAGGACAACTTACTTTGATTTTACAAAGGAGAAAGCTGAAGATAGACTTTCCAGCTAGGATAGCAGAATCCAGATCCAAGGAGTCACATTACTCTGAGCTCTACCAGCTCAGCCATGTCTCCTTTCTTAGAGCACAAGGACAGTGTTAGCATTAGAAAAAATTCTACCATCCCTTTGGAGGACTGATAGCCACCCAAAAAATGAAGGCCCATAACAAGTTCAGTTTCTTTCTATGAAACTTCTGAAAGGGTAAAAAAATTCTGAGTTACAGAACACAGATTTTTTTTACCCTTTTTATTCCTTGGGGTTTTTGTTGTTCTTGTTGCTTAGGTTTTTGGGGGGAAGTTAAGAGCAAGATAGTTCCCATATTTATTTTGAACCATTGCCAGTTTTTTCTATCATTTGCTCTGCTAATTCAACCATACCCAGTAGGTGGCCTCAGTGTATAATGGATTTCTTTACTTTTTTTATTTATTATTCATTCTGCCTTGATTTTTTATTGCACCAATTTATTTTAGTTTGAATCTCCTGCTGTGGATCACTTATTTTCAACGTTTTAGCATCAGCTATTTGTTAAGTACTAATCCCTTCAAATATTAGTCCTCTGTGAAAAAAAAATCCATTTTATTTCTAGAGTGCAACAAATTATTTGGAACAAGAATAACCAAAATCCATACAGTCCTGATTTGGGTTAGAGATGTCACTCATGTATTTCTCAATCCTCCCTGTATTTCTAATTTTAAATTCCTCAGACCTCAGAGAAGCATTTTCTTTAGAGAACATGACATACTATCCAGGTCCAGACAGACATTCTCACATGGGCTGACAAGTGTGATCCCAGGAGCTTTCTGCTCCAGATCTTTCAAAGAGCTATTGATGACACTTGTTCTCCCATATCTTCATTTTTCAGAAATCAATTAAATTCTGGGATACAGTCAGTCTCTGCTTATGAACAAGGCTGTTACCTACATCTATCATCCTCTGGGAATGCCCTTTCAGATAAAGAAAGAGGTTCTTTAGATATGAAAGGTTTAAAATTCATTCTTAATGGCTTGAAGACCCTAATTATCTTATTCCTTGTTCACACTTCTTAATTTCTAGGTAAGAAAGTACCTATAGCTATGATCACTGAAACAATGTATTTGCAACTTGTTGCATTTTCAAAGATCAGAATTAATTAAATACAAGTATTTAAGAGATATTTAAAGTAGTGTGCCTAGCTATCTACACAAAATAGGAAATTCTGAGTTCCTGCAATTAGTGGCATAATTTCTATAATATTTTGTCTTGATGAGACACCGTATTCACTCTACCTTGTCACACATAGTGCAATCAATCCTGTCACACAAGATCAATTGTCATTTTCACTGTGACCTTCTACACTGAAAAAAATGCCAGTATATTTGTGAAACATATTTTCCCATTAAGTGTATTTGTCTATCTTGGATCTCCCCAGACTTGCTGACCCTATTTTTTTTTAATATAATTGATCTGTAAATCAGTCTTTGGCTATTGACAGTAAGCTAATAAGCCAGTCTTAGAGTTTCCCAAGCATAATAAGGCCTGAAACCCATTTGGCTAGGATCAAGGAAATATGAAGCCTCCAAATATTTCTGGAATTGCCTCACTATCAAGTTTTTCAAAAAGGCAGATTGAAATGTCCTACAATAGATGTGACTGTTTGCATCAAGAAGCAGATATTTTTAGATTCATGTTAACAAGGACTTCCTAAGGATAAGTTGGTGTCTGGGCCTATTTTACCCTAACACCACTCCCAGCTAAGCTTGGGATCTCCATTGCCCACCAACGTGGCCTCAGTGCTGTCTTCACTTAAGGCTTCATTTACATGGGGACACTAAGGCTAGTCAAGGCTAGGGGACATCTAGTCAAGACGATGAACTAGCTGATGTACATAAGTGAGACTTTATTACACTTCTCATTCAGAAGAAAGGAAGTTTTCTTTCACAGTAGGCTAAGACAAGGTGACCTAAGTTACACTGAGAGAGAGCATCTGTATAGAGATTTAGTGCAACTTAGTATTTGCACATTTTTTTTATTATTTTATATTTTTATTATTATTATATTTTATATTATTATCATATATTTTTTATTATTTTATTATTTTTACATATTATTTTATTTCATTTTAACCTTCCTTATTTTCCCAGTATAGACAAGTCCTAAGAAAACAATGTTAGCTGAAATGAAAACTTGGGTTTGTGTTTGTCCCCTCCATAGCCTGCTCTGCTACCATGGAGACAGACAGCTCTGTCAGAATCCAGTAATCTCATCTTCAAAGAAACAAAAACATTCTTGGTGAAAGAGTCTGCAAAGCTATATTGGCCCTAAATGTGATCTTGTGCCCTTCATTGAAATCCCACTTCATCATAAAAGGAAGCAAAACTGTTCTCTGCTATCCTTATTTTCGTCTCATCTCTTCTTTTAATGGTAATCAGAGCAAAATTAAAAATTGTTCCATGGGCAGCACAACTTGAGGGTCCTGCATAAACCACTACATCTTCCCATTGGCACAACCATAGCATCCCAGTCCTCTCTCCTGCACCCCTTCTGCTCCTGAGTGCAACTCTCCCAATTCTTACCCACCAAGACAGGACCCTGCAATATCTTTAGTCCCCCCTTTCCTGGCTAGCTCAGGCTCCTGTGCTGCTTCTGGCTGGGATGGAGTTAATTTTCTTCAGAGCAGTTAGTATGGAGCTGTGTTTTGGGTTTGTGCTGAAAACAGTGTTGATAATACAGAGATGTTTTTGCAACTATTGAGCAGTGCTTACACAGACTCAAGATCTTTTCTGCTCTTCACACCACCTCCCCAGCAAGCAGTCTGGGGGTGCAGAAAAAGCTGGGAGGAGATACAGATGGGACACCTGACCCCAGCTGACCAAAATGATATTTCAGGCCATATGACATCATGCTCAGCACACAAAGCTGGGGGAGAAGAAGGGAGGGGGAGATGTTTGGAGCGATGGTGTTTGTCTCCCCAGGTAACAGTAAAGCATGATACAGTCCTGCCCTCCTGGGAGAGGAGTTGCCCATGGGAAGCTCTGAATTAATTCCTTGTTTTGCTTTGCTTGTATGTGTGGTTTTGTTTTACCTATTAAACTGCCTTTGTCTCAAGCCATTAATTTTCTCATTTTCACTTGTCCTCCACAGGATCTCACTGGAAGACTGGTAGAGGGCAGTGGTGGGCAAGGGGCTGCAAGGTGCTTAAGTTGCTGTCTGGGGTTAAATTGCCACAGTCCTTTTTGTTGCCCTAAGTGAGGCTCAAAGGGCTTGAGATAATGACAGATTTGACTGGAATGCGTTAGAATTTAGAGCTGTTAGTGCTGCTTAGCACTAACTAATTGGTAGGCTCCTGTGCTTGCCATGGGGCTTGCTTACTTTACTGTAAATTTGAGTCTTTTGCTCATTACTGTCTGCTTTTCACTTTCACTGCTTGCCGTAGTGCTGTACTGCTTATCACCTTACTCTGCTCTTCCTGGGAACATTCTGATAACAGCAATGACCATGCACCTGGGCTGGCAGATGGCCAGGGCACCACTGCTGTTTCTGTGCTGCTGGACTGGAACTCCAATGTGAACTGAAGTCAAAGAGACTGTGACCTGTGGATGAGTCCACGTGGAAGCAGGACAGCCTGAATGAAGCCTCTGTGGTTCTGGGTAAGGCAATGCTGGGGCAGAGGTCTATGTCTGAAGATGTTGTGGCCTATGGAGAAGGCCACACTGGAATAGGTACACACCAAAATGACTGTGGCTGTGGTAAGGCTATGGTGCAGCAGGTGTATCCTTGAAGAGGTTGTGGCTCAAGGCTCCACTTGAAGCAGGTACACCCCTAAGGGTCAATGGACATACCCAAGCAGGAGAAAGGGCAAGGGAAGGAGTTTCATTGCAATATTAAACCCTATGGTCTGGTCCAGAGGGATCAGGGGTGGAGACTGTAATACCTTTAAACTGTTGTAACCTGGGGTTTGAATTGCATGTTATGGGAATTACTACAGCAGGAGGCCCCTGTTGCTAGCCAGGTTATAAGTGTGAGGAGGAGTTTCATTGCAATGTTAAACCCTGTAGCCTGGCCCAAAGGGACCAGGGGTGGAGATTGTGATAGAAATACCTTTCAATTGTTGTAACCCTCGATTTCAGTTGCATATTACAGAAATTACTGTAGCAAGAACTACATGAACCAATAGATGACAAGATACACAGCACACCACCTCTCCTGCCCAGAGTGAACACCATAACCAATGAAGCCCAAAGTCCCATGAGGTCCATACCTTATCTTTATAACCAACCTGGATGTTGTGATCAAAAGCACCCTGATGAAGTTCACTGATGACACCGAGATGAGTGGAGAGGTTGACACTCCCGAATGGAGAGCCATCCTCCAGGATGAGTTAGACAGATTGGATAAGTGGGCTATCAGGAAATTTATCAAGTTCAATATAGAGAAGTGCAAGGTCTTGCACCTGGAAACACAAAATCCAGGAGTGCAGTTCAGACTGGGATCCACCTGGCTAGAGAGCAGCCTTGTGGAAGGCTCAACCTCTAGGATCTGGGGGTCCTAGAGGACAACAGGCTCAATATGAGTGAACAGTGTGCTGCAGCAGCAGCAGCAGAGAAAGCCAACAGGATGCTGGGTTGCATCAGCAAGGGCATCACCAGCAGAGATAAAGAAGTCACCATCCCGCTCTACTTGGCACTTGTCAGACCACACCTGGAGTATTGTGTGAAGTTTTGGTCCCCACTGTACAAAAAGGATGCAGACAGACTGGAGAGGGTACAGAGAAGAGTCATGAGGATGATCAGAGGATTGGAGCACCTGCCACATGACGAGAGGCTGAGAAAACCAGGTCTGTTCAGCCTTGAGAAGAGAAGGCTTAGGGGAGACCTTATTACAATGTTCCAGTACTTAAAGGAGGGGCTGCAAAGAAGATGGAGACTCCCTGTTTAAAAGGAGTCACATGGATAAGACAAAGGGCAATGGGCACAAGTTGCTCCTGTGAAGGTTTCTTTGAATACAAGAGGGAAAATTTTTCACTCTGAGGACAGGCATATATTGGAATGGTCTCCCAGGGGAAGTGGTGGATTCCTCTGCTTTGAAAAGTTTTAAGGGTGCTGAGACATATCCTATAAACAGTAATATTAGAAGGGTTGGACCAGATGATCCTTGAGGTCCCTTCCAACCTAGTATTCTATGATAAATGAACTCAATGGACATTTTGTGGATATTAATTAACATTTTACTTACATTTCACAGAGGCGGACTACAGGCCAAGGGAATGATAGTTGTGTACAGTATTAAAAGATGGGAAGGGGGCAGGTTAATGAAGATGTATTGGGCAATGTGAGACCTGAGCATGACATAAATAGTATGATGTGAGGGGTGAAGAATGTGCTGGTTTAGGCTGGGATGAATTTAATTTTCTCCAGAGAAGCTAGTATGGAGCTGTGTTCTGGCTTTGTGCTGAAAACAGTGTTGATAATACAGGAATGTTTTCACAAGTGCTAAGCAGTGCTTACACGGAGTCAAGGCCTTTTCTGCTTCTCACACCACCACACCAGCAAGCAGGCCATGGGTGCACAAGAAGTTTGGAGGAGACACAGCTGGGACAGATGACCCTGACTGACCAAAGGGATATTCCACACTGTATGATATCATGTTCAGCATATAAAGTAAGAGGAGTAAAGGGTAGGATGTTCAGAGTGATGGTGTGTGTCTTACCAAGACTTCCCTGTGTTAAAGCCCTGCTTCTCTGGAGATGGCTGAACAACTGCCTGCAGATTGGAAGTAGTTAATTATTTCCTTGGTTTCTTTTTGCTTGTGCCTGTGACTTTTGCTCTACCTGTCTGCTCAGCCTGGCGAAGGCTCCTGAGAGACCTTAAGCAACATTCCAGTACCTGGAGGGGATACAGGAAAGCTGCGGAGGGACTTTTTACAAGGGCATGTAGCAACAGGACAAGGTGCAATGATTTTAAACTGAGAAAGGGTACATTTAGGTTAGACATTCAGAAGAGATTACTGACTGTGCAGGTGGTGAGACACTGCCACACGTTGCCCAGAGAAGTTGTAGATGCACCCCCCAGAAGTGTTCAAGGCCAGGTTGGATGGGGTTTTGAGTAAGCTGATTGAGTGGGAGGTGTCCCAGCCCATGGCAGGGGGGATTTGGAGCTGAATGATCTTTAAAGTGCCTTCCAATCAACATCATTCTATGATACTATTAAGCTCCCTTTATCTCAGTCCACAAGTTTTCTCACTTTTACTCTTCTGACTCTATCCCTGATCCCACTGTGGTGGAGTGAGTGAGTGGCTGTGTGGGGCTTAGTTGCTGGCTGGGGTTAAAGCACAGCAGCTACACCCTTGTGGTCTTCTCTCCATAGCTCGGTCTCCTCTCCATCCCTGCTGCCAGTTTGGTTGGGGACTGACAGCAGCCTCTCCAGATAACATCAGAGGACTGGCCAATCATTGGCTGCCTCTCAGAGCAGGCAGTAACTCAGTTCTTCCCACATTTCCCTCAGTTCAGTTCTCTTCTCTCTTACAATGCTTTACAAAAAGTATGGCAATGTAACCTCTGTGTCCTCCTGCCAAATATTCCTGATTGAATTACTGGCAGGGCAGCCAAAAAACAGGATGGTTAGAAATGTGTCGGGGTCAGAAAGCAGGTCACTGACATTAGAGTCCCTGGGTCTTAACCCATGCTAAAAAAACAGCTTACCCACAAAGAGACTTCACCTCACTCCTTGTTTCTTTATCTATGTTAAAAAAATGTGAAATAACATATCAAAACTCGTGTTCAGGTAGGTGATGGATGGGAGTTTAAGACACTGGTTGGATTTTGGGAGACTTCTGTTCTTCAGCACTGAAGAAAGAATAGAACAGGTTTTCTAACCTTCAAGGACATATTAAAATGATATTAAAAGTACCTTCAAGTGCTTGGGGATATTTGTTCTTCTGGGGTATATTCTAAATACTGAACATAATCTAGAAGGAACTCCGACTGTTTTCAAAGAGAGAAGTGACACATGGAAGTTATTTTCATGTTAGCTGGAGAGACAAGAAGGAAATACAAATTTCACCCTCAGACTGGGAAGGACAAAACTACAGCACATTCCAATTTTCATGAAATTTAAATAATCCTCCACTTCACCACATAGTAGACACAGCTCTCACAAGCCATCACAGATCTTGGCTTTGTTCCTTATAGGGAAGCTGGTGCCAGAAAATCTTGACCTTATAATTCTTACTTTCATGAAGCATTTTGTACTCATATGGTTATACATAGTTTCGATGATTATAGTCAACACAAGCACCTTATTAACACACCTTGCCATGCATAAACTCCTGAGAAGTCACTGGCCTTGGCTTACCTTCCACCCAACACACTGATCTATCCTGATCAATGTAGTGATTTAACTGCTGCAATGCATTTTCTATTTCTTCAGTCAGATCTTGGTACAAATGCAATATGAGAAGAATCTCATCCTTTGCTTTAAAAAAAAGACCTAGTCAAGCTAATTACCCCATTATAAAGAGAAGTCTTTTGGTAAAAAAACTGACTGCATGGCCAGGCCCAAAGAGTTGTGGTGTGGGTTCTGCACTTGGGCCACAACAACCCCATGCAATGCTACAGGCTTGGAGAAGGGTGGCTGGAAAGCTGCCTGATGGAAAAGGACCTGGGGGTGTTGATCAACAGCCAGCTCAATATGAGCCAGCAGTGTGGCCGGGTGGCCAAGAAGACCAACAGCATCCTGGCTTGTATCAGGAATAGTGCGGCCAGCAGGAGAAGGGAAGAGATTGTGCTCTGGTACTCAGCACTGGTGAGGCTGCACCTCGAGTACTGTGTTCAGTTCTGGGCCCCTCACTACAAGGAGAACATTGAGGTGCTGGAGCAAGTTCACAGAAGGGCAAGAAAGCTGGTGATGGGTTTAGAGAATGAGTCTTAGTGAGCAGCATATGAGGCAACTGAAGTTTTTCAGCCTGAAGAAAAACAGGCTCAGAGGAAAATGTATCGCTCTCAAAATTTCTTCACTGAAAGTTTTATCAAACACTGGAACAGGCTGCTCAGGGAAGGGGTGGAGTCAGGTGCCATCCCTGGCGGTATTTAAGACATGTAGATATGGTGCTTAGGGACATGATCTAGTGGTGGGCTTAGTAGTGTTATGTTACAGTTGGACTCATTGATCTTAAGGTCTTTTCCAGCCTAACATTCTGTTTTTCCTATGGTTCTATGTCCAGCTGCAGCATGTCCAGTAACTCCTGGTAACCCAGAACTATCCAGACCCAAACTAAACTGATGTCTAGTGTGTCCACCAATAGAAATGAAAAGCACCAGATTTTTAGGCACAGCTCTACCACTTGCAACAGTTCAATAGGAATTAAAGAGGGCAAGTTGGCAATATTGCCTCGTATAGGGGAAAGGTGAGCAGGTAAGTGCAAAGGAGAGGGATGTCCCCAATACACTGTCAGGATTTGGCACAGATACACCAAATGCCTTCTTTTTCTCACTGGCCATAACATATTTTAGCTATTTCAAACCATGACCACTAGCCTTCTTTCATGATTGCAAATAGTATGGGGAGAGGAAGGATCAGACTAGGATGATACACCAGCCATGCACTGTGTTCAGTGTCACTCAAACCTCTGAAGTCAGGCAGTATGTTAAGATACACACTAAAAACACCCTAGCTCTGCTCTCTTTGAGCCACTGCACTTCAGTTCATAGAAATACATTCTACGTCTGAAGAGTATAGATTCTGTTCTAGAACTGAGGCCCTGCTAAGCATAGCTTTCCATAAGACATACTAAAACAAAGCATCCCACACAGCTCTCCACTAAAACCTTTTAGTCTGTACCCAAAATTTAGCTTCTGCTAAATTTTACATCAATTTATTTCATTCTCAGCCAAAGAACTCTCACATAAAGCTATACTTACACAGGCCTACTGCACTCCTAGACCCACCTCTTCATTGTACATTCTCAGCTCTAACAAGACCATGGGAGTTGACCACTGACATATGGTAGAAACCTTGGCTTTTGCCATTCTGAATTCCTCAGGGAATTCTTCTTTTGACCTTACAATTGGGATGGATCACCTCATGCTCCAATAATAGCTCTTTCATGTTGCACCAGATAATCCCCAAAACCCCCAATTCAGCATTGCCTAACTACTGGTGATACAGGTTGCAGCAGATAATTCCAAGGTATTACTGTCAGTTCCAGGAGGCAGAGCAAAGGTTGCATGAGCATGCACCTTAGCCCCTCACTTTGGATTTCAGAGATCTGAGTGTAATTAAACTGCACATCCTGAAAGAGAGTGAGATATTACAGAAAAATTTTGACAATGTGTTAATTTTTTTCTGCAGTGAAGAGAGCAAGATTACTAAGCCACACATTTTAGATCACATCTCTCAGCCATGATCATCTCTCAAGGGCTGACAGAACTGGAAATAAATGGAAGAATGGTGTCAGTAAACGCTGCTGCTACCTCTCTTCTCCACCGACCAGCTCATGTTCATGCCCATGCAGCAGAAGGCTCTTCTACTGCAGCCCTGACCTGTAAAACACATTCTGATGTGCTCTCTTTGACAACTGCTGTTTACCCTCCTCACACCGGCTTCTCTCAGGGGGCAGCATGCGTCTGTGTCAGAGATCCCTCTGTCCCTGGTTTCCAGACCTAACCATAAGAATGAAGAGGCAGATGCCTTCTCCATTCTTAGATCCCTGATGCTTAAAATGTTCTCTGGCTTTGCTGCAATGGGAACTCATCTGCCACAAGATTCTCATAATCTCCTAAACATTCCGTTATCCTGATACCCCAATGCCCAGGGCAACCTCCTCTGTGGAAAGACTTTCCTTAGATTTGAGGCCAGTGGAGAATAACCAAGAAAGAGGTGACCATTTTAGGAATTGGTGCTAGAGAGTAAAGGATTGATTTTTAAGATTTAAAGAGGCAAAATAAAATAAAATTAAAATCTAGAGGGTAGTAAGGTGAAGAAGAAGAAAACAGTGGTAAGCTTCCCGAGTAGGAAGAACTGTTGAGTTTTGGAAGCACTGCAGGTGGTAATGCTCAGTGAGTGAGTGGTGAGGAGAGCTGAGAATCTGACCTTAAGAAGATGTGACTGAGACACAGCCAGTGTCAGAGAGGTGATGCTTGGGAGACTGCTGGAATTACAACAGGGAGTAAACATGGGTTGGTTAAAGATCTCCACACTGTTTCACTGGAAGTAGACAGGAGTCTCCTGTGGGAGAAGGGATGGGCTCTGTTTCTGATGACAGAAGAGTTGAGGAGAGCACACACCACCACCAAAGGAAAGGCTGCGAGAAATTCAAGGAAAGCCAGGAATTGTGGATGATTTAAGCCTTAAACATCACAACTGTGGAAAAGGAGAGACTGCAACATCAGCCCCAGCAACATAAATAATCAGGTGTGGCTGCAACATCAGCCCCAGCACTGTGAAACTGGGGGGTGGGAATCCTGCTCACACCTAAGGGCCCAGGGGCCTTTCCCACTCACGGGAATGTCACTTCAGCTGTAGGCTCACAGAAAACACGTCGGGACCCATGGCTCTATCAGATGTCACTGCTCAGCTGCCATCACTGACACAGCTGAGTTCATCCTCCCACTGGCACCCAGCTCGCCCCAGAGCACCCAGCAGCTGCCATTTTGTGGCACAAAGGCCCCAGCACGTTCAGACATTGGAAGGGGCTGTTGACGGAGGCGGGGGCCTCTCTGTCCCTGGATGTCTTTAACGAGAGACTGGATGTAGCACTCAGTGCCATGATTGGTAACCACAGTGGTAATGGGTTAAGGGTTGGACTCGATGCTCTCAGAGGTCCTTTCCAACCCTGATGATTCTGTGAACACCACACGCGGCCTGCGCGGAGGCAGCCCCGGCTCTCCCGAACCTCCCGGCGCGCAGGGGCCCGCCCGAGGGGGCTGCGAGGGGCGCACGGCGGCGGCCGTGGCTGTGGCTGTGCCTCTGACCGCACCCCGAAGGCGCCCTCCGGCACCCCCGGCCCCGCACTCCTCCCGCCCGGGCCGCCTCCCGCTCCCGGCACTACATTTCCCGGCAGCCCCGGGGGGAATCGGCGGCGCGGGGTCTGCTGGGAGAGCCGGTACCGGGGCCGAATCCCAAAGTAGCCCCGGGGCTGCGGATAAGGGGTCCGCGGTGCCGGGGCAGCTGGAGCTGGCGATAACCTCCGGCTGCAGGCAGATAACGTGAATGCCCCTTGCGTGGAGGGCTCGGGGGTAGCTGCGTGGCGGCAGGGACGCGGCAGGGGTTCAGCCCCGTTCCTCTGCCTCATGGTGTTCCGGAGCGTCACCGGCTCGGTGCACCCCAGGAAGGAAGGGAGGGAGGAAGGGGAAAATTGGTGGTGGTGGGGTCCTAGGTGCGAACTTAAAGGGCAAAGCCCAAGGGCCTGGGAAACACAAACCCGGTCGATCAGCCCCGATTCCTGCGGGGAGCAGTAGCGCCAATGGGCACGGAGATTTTCAGCTGCCCCAGGGCTTGGTGCTGCGGGGGAAACAGCTCCTGCCTTGGGGGGCTGTGGTACTGCAGAGACGGATGGGTAAAATCACAAAGGTTACGGCATCTGTAATCACTTTCCAGACATCCATCCCTATAATCCAATGCCTTCAAAAGGCAGGTGAGTCAGAGACAACTCGGAAAGTTGAACTGTGTATGGGTGGCGAGCTAATATCAGCATAGTGAAAACCTGTCCTTTACATACAAAAGATCCTTTTCAGGGGAAATTCTCATGGATTATCCAGAGATCAAAAGGCAGAAAAGCAGCATTTCCACAGCTACTCAGAAAGTGCTGTAATGTGCATGCGTGTCAATTGCACGTGTTCCATTTATCCATCGGGACCATGAAACACAAAACTATTTTCTTGGCTTCAGAAGTCCCTGACCTGACCGTGTCTGTACTGGGGAAATAACACCGGTGTGCTCTCCCTGTTCTTACATTGTACATTCCTAGGTATGTGCTCCTGGTTACCTGAGAAGTAAAATACCAGGCTAAATAGATGTTTTGTCTAACACAGAGTGGCTGTCCTTCTGTAAAAAGCTGTTCTACAGCCAGTGCTGTCTGGGTACATGAATGAGTGGTGTTGAATCAGCTGTGTAATTTTGCTTTCTGAAGTGAAATAGGCCTTTCTTTGAACTGCTCTTCTGAACAATAAGAACATTCTCCACAATCTCTTTATAAAGTGTCCAGTACTCATACATAAATTAGCTGACTAGAATCTCTGAAAAGAGGTCTCTAGTAGGCAGTTACTGTCAACTTTTTTGCAAAGTACACTTTTATGGGTCCGTATTTGTTTTATAAACAACCCTCATAAAAAGGATACAATTAGCAACAGGAAAATCAATCTGCTTTCCAAGACTAAGGATGCTGAGGGAAAAGGGCATTTTCTTCCATTTATAGCTTGAGGATGATGTTCACTTGTTACCACCTTCTTGTTCAATGTGAGAAACCATTCTCTTAATCTACACCATGAGGGTTTGTATTCCTCTGTCACACCTCTGTCCTTTCAATTCTCTTCCAAGCTGTTGAATTGTCTCTGTTGTTTACTGTAACCAGCCTTATCAACTTTCTGCATACCTTTCTAGTTCTAGGAGATCCTACATGGGGGAAGATGCAGGGAAATCAGTCTTCACTCAGCACTGAAGATGTAGTACCCTATGGGTTAAATCATATTATGATTATTACTTTCTATTTCCTTTTCTATTTCTTCCCTGAAAAAGTGTTACTTCACATGTTACTCACACATTCCTCCCAATGCTTCCAAAACTCTTTCTGTGACTCAGAGACAGTTCTTGTTTTGGGTTTAAAAACAAGAGATTGTCAGCCTGACAGATTTTGAAACCAACTCCAGGCTACAACCACATTCAATGGTCTTGTTTTGTTGCAGCATAATTGTAAGGGAATGGGAAGGAGGCAGAGGAAAATTTTTTAAAAATCCAAACCTTCACAAACGTCAAAATCTCCTGTGGCTATTCAAACTCAGGTGCGGGAAGAAAGTTTTAACTGTTTTCTTGGGTTTTCTGGTATAAAATACAAAGAGAGATAAAGGGCTACAAAACCAGCGATTTCTTTTTCCTTATGGTTTGCTGAGAGTAAAGATGTCCTGGGCCGGTTTCCTTTCTTCACAAACTTTGTTGGGGTAGAAATGTTTCAGTAAATGAGATTTTTTTAACATACCACTTTGTGTTGCTGTGGTACCACAGGCATCATCCATTTGTCTCCTAGCAATGTGATGCTCTGTTTCACACATCATAAACCCAAAAGTATAGGTATTAAAATCAAAGTTGAAGTATCACAACTTCTAAAATATGCATCTTATATATACAACACAAAGATACAACAGTTTATTGTAAGAAAAATATTAACAAGTGCAGTGGATGTATTTCAAGCAAGTGAAAGCATATTTATGTGACAGTCATCAGAGTGAAAGTACAGAAGTTAATATCCATGAAAATGCAGTACATTCAGTACTATTGCAAGTGTGTTGTGGCTTTCACAAAGTCTCCCTGGGGGACAGAGGGTACTTCTTGTTCAGAGGCATTTCAGAATGGCCAAATTTTGAATAATCACATGAGCTGATATCCAGGAGACAATAGTGTACAGAGCTAGAAACTCTCATCATCATGAGGTCTCTAGTACATGCACTAGTGAAAGGACACGGGAGGAAAGAACAAGTTTCCTTTTTTTTTACAGTAGCTTCTATAACTGACCTGCCCCTTTCCTCCAGTGCATGGCGGTGTAAATGAGTTCTTTGATTTGGTCAACCCTGTTGTTTCTGTTCCATGTTCTCCTCTAGTCCCAGGTTATTCCCATGTTAGAACACACTCCAACAGCACCAGGGCAGTACCAAACCCTGAGAAATGCCTCTTATCACTGAACTCCACTTGGACATCGAGCCATCAATGGCCAATTCTTTGAAATACACCATCCAGCTAATTCCATATCCACCAAGGGGTCCATCCATCAAGTCCATATCTCTCTAATTTAGAGGTGAGGATGTTGTCCGAGACATTATCAAATACTTTGTGCAGGTCCAGGTATGTGACATTATCTGTGTTCATTGTTCATCAGTACTTCTGCACCTGGGAGGGGAATGGGAAAAAGCCATCTCAATTGCAGGGAGTTCAGTAAAGTTCAGCACCCTTGTAAGATGCCACTTCAAAGAGGTGACAATGCCGCTGTAATAATAATAATAATAATAATAATAACAATAATAATAATAATAATAATAATAATAATAATAATAATAATAATAATAGTGTAATGCACTACTTTTATAGTACAAGGCAGGGGATGTTATGAAGGCCAGGTTGGATGGGGCTTTGAGCAACCTGGTCTGGTTGGAGGTGTTCCTGCCCATGGCAGGGGAGTGGGAACTAGACGGTCTTTAGGGACCTGTCCAACCCAAGCCATTCTATGATCAACAAAATCATGGGATCTCCAATTCACCTTAGTCTTCTTGTGCAGCCTTTCACCCCCATTCCCACACAATCCTCTGCAGTGTGTGGGCACTCTGTAAATTTCATCACAGAGCTGGCCCAGATTAAAACCAAAACAAAATAAACAAAACAAAACAACCCAAGTATTTCCTTGCAGTTTTACCCATCAGTTCTGATCAGTTTCACAAATATACAGTAAAATGCTAAGGGTATGAGATACCAAGTGTCTGGTTCTGGCACCAAGCATCATACTGAAAACAGGGTAGCTTAACAGGCTGAAAAGTCTTGGATCTGGACATCCAGTGGCTAATTCATGAGGATACTTGGTCCTGGCATGTTCTTCTTCCCATCAACGTTTGTCCCTTTCTTATGTGATTTGCAAGGGATAGAAGCCACTTGTTCAGAGAGCTGCTGGTTATATTTGCTGTGTAGGTAGTAAATACCTTGAGAAGAAGATGCTACTGTAGCACATTTCTATGAGTGCTCTGATAGAAATTTAAAAAATGAGTTTTTTATGAGAATCTGGCTGCAACAGCAATGTAGATGGGCATCCTAGACATCATGCAGTTGCATTTATCCTCCTTACACCAACCCTTACTCTCTATTTGCTTCATCCTTAGTTGTTTTGACACATCCATAAGCAAGATTAAATGGTTGTGTAGTCGTGTCAATGCAATAGAGAACCTACTACAGATTCAGGTTAAGCATAAATAGCAATTCAGTGTGCTGCTGGTTACACCTCTAGAGATGCCAGTATCTATCCAAAAACAAATGCCAAGAGCTTTCGGGAAGCTCAGGTAGAGCAAAATACGGCAACACCCTGGGTAAAGCATAGCTACAGGCTGGCAGTACACGTAGGTAGCACAAGTAGTAGAGAGGAAGCAAAGTGAAACCACTTACAAAGTTCCTCCAACATTTTCTTAGGAATTGAGTGACCTTGGGTGCCCTTGAAAACACCCAGCACAATGTTACATAAAACAGGGAACGTGGCCGGGTTGGATGGGGCTTTGAGCAGCCTGGTCCAGTGGGAGGTGTCTTTGCCCAGGGAAAGGGGGTTGGAAGTAGATGAGCTGTAAGGACCCTCCCAGCCTTAACCATTCTGGGATTCTATGAACACCAGTCCCAGTTCTGTACTCCTGGGATTTTGCCAGCGCTCACAAATCGGTCCAAAAATACTGCGTGGCAAGAAGGAGACCTCCTCACCTAACACACATCAGGGTAGCTCCATTTCTGAACTTGAATCAAGAGTAATCATTCCATTTTGGTCTTCTCTGGCCACAGACTGTGGAAGACACTAATTTGACAGTCTTACAGAGACTTTCTTAACTTCAAGGCAACTTTAGCCTTTCATTATACAGGGAAGTAAACTCAGGATAATTTAGTGGGGTTTATTTCTGGAAGTTTTATTCCGTGAGGAGGAAATCTTTGTACAAGGTGGGAAAAGGAGCCAAGCCTGCCACATTCTGCCCTCTAACTCCAATCAGAAGATCAGTCTCAGGATCAAACACAATTATTTTCCAAGTGTTACTACAAAGCATATATTTTATTCAAGCCTTTTGAAAAATGAATGGGTGTTTTTTTACATTTCTTGTTTTAAATGGTCCACTGTAAATAATGCAATCCACAGAAAGAAAGCAGCAGCCAACCTCAGATTTCATCGGTGTTGCTGTTGGACTCTCCTCAGCCTCTTGGATTTACTGTATTATTAGAATAATACATTAACTCCCACTAAAATATTCTAATCAAGCAGTTAATTTCTCGTCCGTGAAAAGCTCCGGAGGGCGCAGCAGTTTATAGTCAAGAGCCCAAACTCTGACCCAAAACTATGTACTTGAAAGATCTTTTTACCCTTTAAAAATACTTTAAATAGAACATGCAGGGGAAGCAAGAAAATGTTGATTAAAACAACACAATACCTTTTGAACCCCTGCTCTTTTTTACTTCAGGGATTCATTTGTTTCAAGCAAGCAGAGCAACCTGGTCCCTCACCAGGACATATCACACAAGTGCTCTCCATCCTTGCTTTTTCAGCCTGCACCTGTACACAGGGATTTCTCAAAATGTCTTTGGAAATTGCTAGATCGAATTTTTAAATCTGCCTAAAGAAGCTTTCGTTATGAATTGCTGTTTCATATTCTTTATTATGAAGTCTATTATACTGTATTCTCCTCCTTCTACAGAAGTGTAACAGCAACACAAAACATACCAGTCTTGGAAGATGGCACATTAAAGATCTCGGTGGCAAGGAAGTATCTTCCTTCACATCTTATTCTGGTGCTTCTGGGTATCCTCTCCTCATACGTAGGGTCTTTGAAGTAGTGAATACTTAGAGCCTCCCAGTAGCAGAGCTCTGCTGCCTAAGGATGAGCGTAAACCAAAAATCACCCTCCAAATCCCCGCTGACCCCAGGGCCGAAAGTCTCTATCGCAGCAAATACAGAGCCCCGGGAGGCCCCGCCCAGCAAGCTGCTCCGTTCCCGGAGCCCTTCGCCCTGCCCCGGCATCGGCCAGGAGCTCAGGGGGCCGAGCGCACTGCCCGTGCCCCCCGCTCCCCGCCCGACCGCCGCCCGGAGCTCATCCCGCCGCCCGGCAGCCGGGGACAGTGCGCGGGCACAGGGGCCGCTGTCCCCGGCCCAGCCTCCCGCAGCCGAGCGCCAGGCCCCTCGTCCCGCCCCGCCTCCGGGCATCCGGGCAGCCCCGATCCCTGGCGAGCCGCCGGCATAAAGGGCGGACCGGGCCACCCCACCGCGCTGTCTGTTCTCTGCTCCGTACTCCCTGCGTCCGCTCCCGGAGCCTCGGCCACCGCGCCACGCCGGGCAGGCGGAGGTGCCCTCGCTGTCCTTCGGCCCGGCAGGCGGAGGTACCCGGGGCGGCCGCGGGGTCCCGGTTCTGGCGGCGTTCTGGGCCGGCCGGGAGTGCCCGAGGGGACGGGCGGGGAGGGCTGCGTGGCTGTCGGGAGCGGGGAGCCGAGAGTGCGGCCGGTGCCCGGCGCCTTCTCTCGCCGCTGCCAGGGCCAGTCCGGAGCGGGGGGCGCGGGAGTCGGTGGGTGGTGGGGGGGCGGCCCCGGGCAGGCGGGGCTGAGAGAGGCAGTGGGGTGCGCACCGCGGCTGAAGTCTTCCGAGGTGGTTTGGTTTGGTTTGTGTTTTTAATGATGCTGATTGGGTTATCAGAGGAGAGGTGCCGAGTGAGAGTTAAGGCAGTCAGCCCAGCGTCTTCCAAGTGGTGAGGGAGGTGTTGCTGCTCTTCGGTCCTCGGACTGTCTCGGCTCCGGGACTGCTATATAGCGTTAAAGTTTGAAGTGCCAGCGTGCTTCACCTTTAGTTGAGAAGGAAGTTACTATTTCTTTGTACTTTAATAAGTCAAAGACTAAAACCTGCTTTGACCAAGGGTCGATTCTTGCATATCATTCATATGCCACGAAACAAATTGATTTATTTTGAAGACTTAAATGCCTGTTTGGTGTCAGCATTGCTGTGATGAGTCCAGACTGTGAATTAAACATCTGTCTGAGATGCTATGATTCCAGGCCAGGACATTGCATAGTGCAGTAGCCTGTAGAGAAGTCAGCAGCTTTGAAATACATTCCTGGACAGAACTCTGTTTAACTGCAAAGGTAAGCTCCCCTCTATAATAGCAGAACTGGTAGTTGAAAACCTAATACTACAGCCAGTTATGTATCTGGTGTGTTATGTAGATCTGTAAGGTTACGGCACTCCAAAGCTCTGTATCCTGGCAGTTCTTCTCAGTAGGGCTGAGACTGTGTACTTAGTCTGGGTATGATTTCAGAAGGAGGCTAGAGAAAATACTTACTGTGGATTTCAAAATTATTTTCAATTTTATGATACTAATGTCTGTATTTTCTCTATCAGATAAACATTTTCATTCATCAGGTATCTGAAGAAATAGTCTCAAGATGAACTTTTTCCTGGAAACACTGAGATTCGTTGGACTTCTTACTTATTACTGGTTGGAGACGCTGGTGTTCTTCATTGTGCCAAAACGGAAGAAGAATGTTAGTGGTGAAATAGTATTAATAACAGGAGCAGGAAGTGGCATTGGAAGACTTTTATCTTTAAAGTTTGCCAGACTTGGAGCCACAGTAGTTCTCTGGGACATCAGTCAAGAGGGGCTGAAGGAGACAAGTAGACTGGCCAGAGAAAATGGAGCTGCTAGAGTCCACTGTTACATCTGTGACTGCAGCAAAAGGCAGGAGGTCTACACAGTAGCTGATAAGGTGAAGTATCTTATTTGTGGGTTTGATACTGCTGTAAGATGAGTGCATGGGTGTGGGTATGATGGTGTATGGTAAGACTTAGTGATTTCAAAGCAAGAGATTAGAGTTAATTCATTCAGAAAGCATTGCACATGCTGCCTGTTTCAAGGATACTGATTCTCAAAGTTGACTTGTGAACCTCTGATTACAAAAATAAAGAGATTTGGTTCTCTGTTCCAGTAGCTAATTTAAAGTGGGTGGCTTCTCATTCATTCAGCTGGTGAGCAAGCACTTCCTGGTCAAGTGCAGAAAGTCAATTATTGGAGGTAAAGCAGCATTTCCAGTTCTGGCAGCCTTTGACCAAAGGTAAACCCTAGAGACAATACATTGTAAAAAGGATTAACTGCTTAGACAATTTGCAAGTAACGCCATGGCTGTGAATAAATTTTTGCAGGTTCACTTTATTAGAATTAATAGCTGTATCTTGAATTGTTAAGTATTTCACCATTCTGACTCTGAAGAGCTTTGTAAAATGCAGCATGGGATTAGATCATTTGGACAGAGTAGCAGAATTGCCAAAAGCTAAAATTGCTTAACAGTTTCCATTAAAACAGCCTCTTTTCATTTGCTTAAGATGTTGCTAAACTTTACTGCTGGTGTAGGAAGTTTCCACATGAAACATGTGAGGATGAATATTTAAATTAAAAAATATTCAACAGCCTTCAGGAGCATCTTTTGGCTGAAACTGATTCTCTTTTGGTGCAGCTCTAGCCTTCTGCATTTTCCTGTCTGTGCAGAAATGATGCAAAGAAACTTTCTGTTAAGTGAAGCTTGTGCATGACTTGCTACCTGCTGGTGGTGCTGGGTTTTTGTCTTCTGGGAAATGCTCTTCCCCCTTGCTGCTCTGTTCAGGCAGCTGGGCTGCACATCTGCTGTCCCTGCATCTCACCACAGGCCTGTGAATGCTTCCTGCTGAACTGGGAGGAGTGGAGCAGGAGGAGGAGGAGGGAGTGTTGGAAGGGCACTGCAATGAAGAGATTGGAAAACAGCCTTCAGATCTGAAGTCTGAAGGACCAGCACTTCAGTCCCTTGGAGAAAAGCAGATTCAGAGCCTTTCTGGCCCAATTCAGAAAGGAGAAAGCGGGTGTCGAGGTGTGTGTGACAGAGGGATGAGAAAACCAGAGGCAGGCAGGAGCAAGGAAGTGGTAAGAGGGTCTTGGTGCACAATTCCTCACTTGCTGCATTCTGTCAGCAGTTCACTCACAGCTGACCCACTACTAATCCTCCCGCTGATCTGCCTAGAAGAAAAAAGCCTACTACTGTTATTTCAGAAATGTCATGTCCTGCTGTCAACTGATGTAGAGCCATGTTGACAACTTCCCCATCTTATTAGTGACAAAAAGACTTTGGTGTTAGTTAGTGCTTGCTGCCACTGTTTACTTGATGTGGCCTTTGGCTCACAGTGTGCAGCATCAGGCTTTGCAAGATGAGGCACCACAGTTCCAGGTTTTTGTTCTGTAGCGATTCAGCTTCATGCCATGACTGGGAGTTTTGCAAGACCAGAGCTGACTAAATCCATGTAGGCAGAGTAGGAAATGGTTAAGAACTTTGTGCCCAGTAAAACAATCTCAAAGCCAAAGCGAAATGTATGTAAACCTTAAATGCCTCCTTCTGGTACTTCCTCATCCACAAAGACCAAGAAAAAGCCACTTGAGCAGGAAGCAAGCCAAAAAGTGCTGGATGCATGGTGTCCTTGTGCCTTTCCTGTCCCAACAGGATGAAGGACAGCTTTTGTTTATGAAAAGCTGTAGCTTAGGATTGATTTCTAATGTTCTTGTTTGAGGAGGAACCAACCCCAAAGGAGTGTGGCTTTGTCTCACCTACCTCTCACTCCATACATTTAAGCTAATCTTAGAAAAATATCAGGCTTTGAAAGAGAGCTCTCTGGTGTTTGATCCTCTTACTTGTGAGGGAACAGATGCCTTTTCCTCATTGTCATGTTGCAGAATTGCACCTGGGCTTACATTTACTTCCAGGATCTCTCTTGCATGGTACTTTTTTGCTTATCCACAGTTTTGCTTGCTAGTCAAGATGATAATCTGCAGCCAGTATTCCACTTTTCTGAGAATCTTCTTTGCTGTGCAGAGGAGCAGTGGTAGAAGGCCACTTCCTCATGGTGTTGCCTGTGAAACATCCTGTGCTGTCTTCCACCTCTTGTGGGCAGTTAGGGAGCCATTAATGGTTCTTAAAAGTAGACACTTTCAGATGCCATTTGGCCATCATGGGAATTGCTCATGGGCTGAGTGTGTTGGCTCTGTCATGCACAGTGGAGAGCTGAGAGGAGAATGAAAGAGCTGGTTTGCTGAGGAAAGAGCTGCCACATCTAGTGAGCAGGGAAGCAGCTTGAACAGAGGTGTTGTAAAGCTGGAATTATTTGTCTGCGTTGCAGGAAGGCACTCAAATCTTCCTTGAGTTCCACCCAAAGGATGGTTGTGTTTTTGGGAGACTGGGTGGGGTCCAGTGGTATAGAAAGAGGTGGTTCAGGTTTTTGTTTTCTTCTCCCATCTAAGCTGATTGTTCCAGTCACCAAGTTATAAAATGTGCATAGCATAGCACCCACCTTTGTCCATCTTCTGTTTTCACAAAAGAAGCTTGACCTCTTATTCGGGTATCTGTTATGTGCCCCAAAGGATAGATTTGGGATTAAATATTTTCCTGCATTAGATATTTTCCTTCTTGTTTTGTGAGCTGGCCCAGTATCTTGATATCAGCTGGCTTGTAGTCATTCTCTCAAGGGAGTCTGTTGACAGTTTTCAGTCTGGAGCCAAAATGAGGGCTGTACTTCCCCTTATGTCAGTTTATGTGTATGTTGTAATTCTTAGCCAACTTACATTTTGGTAAACATCTTATCAAAGGACTCTGGTACGCTGTTAGAATTGAAGCCCCAGAAACTCATAAGGCTTTTGTCTTGAGTGAATGCACTTGTCTAGAGCCCTACAGCTTTTGTTTAATTTTCCCCACAAGCGACTGACCTTCCTATCATTTTCACACTTCTCTCATTGACCTGGGAGCTAAGATCAGGTAAGAGAAGGTTTTAAGTTCCTGATCTGTAAAATGTCAGGAACTTCTAGAACTTTTACAGGTGGTCTTCCTCACTGCCAGTGCATATAAGGAATATCTCCTGTGAAAGCTGACTGTTTGTTCATTCTGATTCCAACACTCTGGGGGCAGAAAACACCAGGACTGTTCAGGCACTGCAGCCCTCACGTAGCTTTGATGCACCCAGTTCCCAAACTCCCCTGAGGATCTGTGCACTGTGCCCCAACACGTGGCATGAAAAGGCCCCTTAAAACAGGATTGTACATTGGTTTTAAGATGGATTTGGTGTGGTAAAATACTTGTAGCATAAGTTAAGCTCCCTGCAATTAAGGTTTGCCTGGAACAGTCACAGCAAGAACCTGAGGTGTTGGAAGCAGAAACCTGTGTGGGGCTCTTGTGTTCCACACCTCCACAGGAATTACACCCGTAAGCTCAGCTCTAAGAAAGGCATCTGATGGGAATGTGGAAGAGCCTGGGGTGTTTGTATCCATAGGGAGCATGTTAAGTTCAAGATAGTTGAAATGTGCAACATTTCCACTTTCTTGTGCTTTCATATCTAAAGCTTGGAAAGCGCATTTTGTGTTTATTATGTAATATCTTGAGGCTTTTTATTTTAGGTAAAAAAAGAAGTTGGTGATGTTAGCATCTTGGTCAACAATGCTGGTATTGTAAATGGGAAGACTTTTCTTAATATTCCAGATTCTCTTGTGGAAAAAACCATGGAAGTCAACATAATGGCACACTTCTGGGTAATACCTGCACTTTGCATAGTATTAATTTTGCCTTTTGGAATTGAGGAAAATATGCAAGGACATAGAGCTCCTTGTAAATTCAGTCAGAAATGATCCAAGAAACTACTTTCTAAGCCTGGGAGTCTGTGAAATAAAGAATGGGTGGAAGGATGGATCCTTTGGGAACTTCTGGGGTAGGTAAGTAGGTGGAAGCAAAGCTGTTTTGTATTTAGAAATGCTCTTGAGAACTGAAGTTTGCCCTGTGCTCAAGTCTGAACTTAGTTATATGCTGCCATCCCACAGCATTAATGACATGAAGCAGGGCCATCCTAAAAATTGCTGCTTCAGTAACAGGGCAGTGTTCCTCTCTGTTGGTTTTTCTGTTTCCTTTGTGTCTGTGACAGTTTCAGGAAGAAATACGACCTGTTCAGACAGTGCTCTTCCTAAGTGGGGCTTTTGTCCAAAAGGAGTAACTCACTGTACCTTTTTATCCTTTGAGGGAAGGTTGGTCATCTATATGGTGTTCCTACCATAAAGAATTGTAGAAGGGCTATTAAAGAATGCTTTGGTTTCTTCCTAAGTAAATTTAATCACAGAGATGAGGGGAATTTAATAGAAGGAAGAAGTGAGATTCAAATTTTTGCCATTTTACAAAATTTGCAGTGAACACTGAATTCTCATTTCCAGCATAGAAGTGCTGTGTTTGAGGCTCAAAGAAATGTAAGAAGTACCTGAGTTAGTATTTGTAGCTTTTAGCAAGTTACCATTTGTTTTTGGTGCTAAAGTGAAAGTAGTATTGGGGGGGGGCTGGGAAGCTTAAGAGTTCACCAAACTCTTTTCTTTTTCTTCTCCCACACCCCTGCACTGCCCTTTTGTTAATGGGAAGGGAGGAAGCATATTTAAACTGTAGGGTGAATTGCTTTGAAACCAACACCTTCCTAATATTGTAGGATGTAGCTTGCTTAGTGAAATGTTTCACTGCAACTCTGACTTCCATTGCAGACCTACAAAGCCTTCCTGCCAGCAATGGTGGCCTCTAACCATGGACACTTGGTTAGTATTGCAAGCGCAGCAGGACTGGCTGGAATCAGTCATCTTTCTGGTATTGTATTAAAGCTAATGTTCATTTAGATAATTATTTTGGCATAAACAATCAATACTCGTTTTAAGAAAAGAAAAATCTGAATTTTGAGTTTCTGGGTCTTTGTGTATAGGTAAAGAAAATTTTCCTGCTTTCAACCCAGCTGACCTTAAATAGGCCATTCCTTGAGAAAGTTTTTCACGTGCTTAGCAGTGTTGTGAAATGTTTTTTTCTGCCAAGGTACTTGGATAGCCCTATAGAGCTTTGGGATCTGAGAGCTTTAATGTTGTGAAAGAAATCCTGCAGGTCTTTGGTGAGTTAGAGGCCACTTTTTTGGTTGCTTGTTTTGTAAGCACATTGACAAGCGAAGCAAAGTCCTATACAGGTTCTTCCAAAGACAACTGCTGAAAACCAAATGTGGTACAGAAGCAGAGCTGTGGCATTTCATTATGCAATCTGTCTCTCAGCCATTCATTCAAAAGGACCCAGGCTCACTCAAAAGGACAAACTCAGAAGGCATTTCTGGAAAAATGTATGCAGCAAGGGGGATATTGGACTCTGACGATGGATCAGTGTTGTTGTTGTATCTGTATCAGTATGTTGTATCTGTACTGCAGAGTTGCTGTTTGTATATTGCAAAAAAACCCCAACAAATTAAGCCTTTGGCTAGTTAGTTTAATTACTAGAGCATAGCTTTGTTGTCCTGTCAAAAACTGACTGCTGCTATGCATATGTTCAGTGATAGTGTTATGTTAAAGGCCAAAGTAATTTGGGAGAAAATAAACCCTCTTGTCCTCAGTTATCAGAGGTGCTGGGGGCAATCACATCCATTTTATTCAACACTCATAATAACAAATGCACTAATAACATGGTACACTTTCAGTTGAGTTGTGCTTAACTTAAGTAGCACAGCCCCACTTAAGGTGTCTGGGCACTTTCAGTAAGAACTCTCAAGGCTGGACTAATGGACAGTGTGGTTTTATTGAAGCAAGAGATGCATAAATTCTTTTGGATTGCCAGGGATAAATTCACTGTCTGCAAAGCATGTACAAATGCCTGGGATCTGGGTAATACTGGCTACTAACATCCTAAGTTATTTTATGACTCTCTAGAGGTTTCTAAGCTTTCTGGGGAAGCAGTCAATACACTGGAATGCTTGAATCTTACCCAGAGGTGTCCCAAAGGGGTGGAAGAGAAGCTCAGCCCCATGGGCTGACCCCAGAAGTCAGGTGGGGTTCCTGCAGTGGTATCTTCCCTAACATCCTTCCTCATTTACTGTTTTTTTTTTTACTGTTTTTACTTATTTTACTGGTTTTTACCTGTCAGGTGAAGTTACTCCAGTCATTTATACCTTTACGGTGATTTGTGTAAAATGCTCTTGCTTTGCTTATGAAGGTATAGATTAGGAAAAATTAAGTGCACCTGCAGATTTTTGGCCCAGAGTATTCAATATGCAGCTTATCAGTTCCATAGTACCTGCAGCTCCCCACTTGTATCACAGAGCCTGGCTGTGGTGTCTCCACTCTGCTCTACACTCCGTACAATTGTTCTTAATGTCAGCACACCAAGCTCCCCTGATGCTGGTAGCATTTAGGGTTGCCTAGGGAATTGCCATTGTACAAATTTGTTGCATGTTAGCCACAAATCAATCTCCTACAATGCTGTACCTTTCCTTCAAGTGTGAATATATTTACCAAGTCACCTCCAGCAGTTCTTTCACAGGTAGGACACACTGAACCTGGATAGTAGTGTTTAATCTGAAATTAAAATGTTTAACTATAATTAATGTTTTGTTTTACAGATTACTGTGCAAGTAAATTTGCAGCAGCTGGTTTTGCAGAGTCAATTTTTTTTGAGTTGAGAGATCTGGGAAAGACTGGTGTTAAAACCACAATTGTGTGTCCTTATGCCATAAAGACAGGAATGTTTGATGGCTGTGAAAGCAAGTGAGTAAACTCCTGTGAGGCTTTTATGCAAAGTTCATGTTTAGCATGTTATGTACTCCTATTTCCTTCATGCAGATGATGAGCTAGGCTTTTCTCTGCATACCTTATTTTTAGGGCCTCAGGTGGGTGTTAGTGCTCTCCAGTGACTGGGCAGTCCAGATGGCAAAGCCCTCTGTACCTTCCTGTAGATTTAAGCTGAAACGTGACTGCTCCCCTTTCCTCTGCAGAACCCAAATGCTCTGGGTGTCCTCTCTGATCTCTGAACCCCCATTCACCTCCTGGAATCAGGGACATAGCTTGGCTCAGTATGATTGTGTAAATGCAAGATGTAGGAGCCAAATAAAAGCCTGGTGTATCTTGATATCAGGACTAAGTGGATTTCTCTTGTGGGATATGTTGTGGAGGGAAAGTGACAATGGCCACTTCCTCTCTATCATGATGCAGGTTCTCTTGTTTGTAGGATTTGTGGTATTTGTGTCGTCTTTTAGTTGAATAACTGAAAATTAGAGACCCAGTTTGAGTAAAATGGGAATCCAGAGCAATCTGTATTGTAGCAAGAGCTGTCTTCTCTTCCAGGTGGCCAACTCTGCTCCCTGTCCTGGAGCCAGAGTATGTGGCCGAGAAGGTAATCACTGCTATTCGACGGGACCAAGAAATATTGCTGCTACCACGCATTGTTTATCTTTTAGTAGCTTTGAAAAGGTAGGTTCTGCCTTTCCTTCTTTTCTTTTCTGACTTTCCTGTCCAGGGATGTTTCAGCTATGTTTTGACTTGAAGTGCAAACCAGGTTGCTACTTGCTGGTGTTTTTAATTTTTGTTAAATTCATCACATTTCTACAGGCTTTTTTACAGGTTTTTTTTGTTTGTTTCTGGGTGTTCAGTCTGCCCTTGGACCACAGAACTAGGAGAGAAATGTCTGTGACTTGCTGACACCACTGGAGTGCAGTTTAGCTGTGAGCTGTAGAGCCTGAGCCTGCTCCTCAGGAACTGGGTATCTGGTGTCTTGGCCCAGCATCAGGGCACTTCTGACTCTGTTGCAAGCCAGGTTGAGAAATTCATCTGTCTTCCTAAAGCAGGCTTCCAAATGTGTGTCATGCATATTTTGATGGATTTTGATGAGAGGACCAGTGGTGGTATAGTCTGGGGCCCAAGTTATTTTTTCCTACATTTTAGCAGTTGGAGGCATGGGTGTATTGAGCATCTCATCCTATGACTGTGCAAGTGGTGTTGTTAGGAATGTGTTGGTATTTCCAACACAGGGACTTTGTTCTGACTGTAACCTGTTAGGAAGGGATGGGATCCATCTCCTTCGAAGGGGCAAGGGTGTCTTTGGCAGCAAGCTGGGTGACTTAGTTCAGTGGGCTTTAAACTGAACAGCATGTGGAGTGGGGCCCAAAATGGCCCCCAAAGTCAAGCCCTTACATCCATCTTGGGAATAAGCTTGGCCAATCAGAGCAATAACAAAGGTCCCTCAACTGCCTGGCATGATGAGAATCAGAAGCCCTTCCGCCCTTCTAGAGTAAAAGCTGCATGCTCAACTCTCCCTGTGGAATGCCTGTAGAGTAATGCATGTGCCATGAGGAATAGCCAGGAGGAAGTAAGAGATCTGTGTGCAGTTGAAGGGCTTTAATCTGATTGCAATTACAGAGACATGGTGGGATAGCGCATCTGCATGGAATGCTGCCAGGATGAGTGTCCTTTTTAGGAAAGACAGGCCAATAAGGCCTGGCAGTGAAGTTGGCCTTTACGTCGGACAGCAACGGGAATGTGCTGAGCTCTGCCCAGGGGGTGATGAAGAGCAAGCTGAGAGTTTGTAGGTGAAAATGAAGGAGCAGGCTCACGTGGGAGACCCCGTTGTGACTGTGTATTGCAGGCCACCTGATGAGGATGTGGAAGTTAACAAGGCCTTCTAGAGACAGCTGAAAATAGACTCATCAAGTAGCCCTAGAAATGTGGTCAAGGATCACCTCATCCCAGTCCAGGAGAAATGCATCCCAACAAAGAGGGAGGCAGGCAGGAAGGCCGGAAAGCCTGCGTGGGTGAACAAGGAGCTCTGGACACACTGTGATAGAAAGTCTACGCTGCACAGGGTGGAAGCCAGGACAGGTAGCCTGGGAGGAGTACAAAGGAGTTGTTGGAGCAGCCAAGGATCAGGTTTGGAAAGCTAAAGCCTTGATACAATGCAATCTGTCCAGCAATATCAAGGGCAGCAAGAAAAGCTTGTACAGGAATGTAAGTGCTAAAAGGAAGACCAGAGAAAAAGGGGGCCCTCTCCAGAAGGAAATAGGAAACCTGTTTACGTGGGATATGAAGGCTGAGGTGCTCTGTGATTTTTTTGCCACAGTCTTCACCAGCAAGGCCTCTGGCCAAAGCACCCTGGCTGCAGATGGCAAAGGAAGATCCACCCACTGTAGGTTTGAGACCATCCAAAGACCACTATGGGCCCTGATGAAATCCATGTGTGACTCCTGAAGGAACTGGCAGATGAAGTTTCAAAAGACACTTTGCACCCTATTTGGGAAGTCATGGCAGTCTGGTGGGCTTCCCACTGACTTTTAAAGGGGAAACATAGCCACCATTTTCAGAAAGGGAAAAGAGGAAGACCCAGGGAACTACAGGCCAGTCTGTCTCACCTCTGTGCCATTGAAGATCATGGAGCAGATCCTTCTGAAGGCTCTGCTTAGGCACATGGAAAACATGGGAGAGGCTGGTGGCGGCCAGCATGGCTTCACTAAGGGCAAATCATGCCTGACAAATTTGGTGGCCTTTTATGATTGTGTCACAGTGTTGATGGACAAGGGGAGGGAAAGTGACATCATCCATGCCTGGACTTGTGCAGAGTCCTGCACTGCCCCATGTGACATCATGGTCTCTAAGTTGGAAAGATACAGATCCAATGGATGGGCCACTTGGTGGATAAGGAATTGGCTGGATGGTTGCACACAGAGCAGTGGTCAACAGCTTGATGTCCAAATGGAAACCAGTGATGAGTGGTGGGATGTCAGTGATGACTGAAGGGAGCCTGTAGGAAAGCAGGGGAGGGACTTTTTACCTGTAGTGATAGGATGAGTGGTCATGGTTTCAAAGTGCAAGAGGGCAGATTTGGATCTTGAGAAGAAATTCTTTTGTGTGAGGGTGGTGAGACACTGGCACAGGCTGCCCAGGAGAATTGTGGAAGTGTTGAAGGAGAGATTGAAGGGGACTTTGAGGAACCTGGTCTAGTGGAAGGTATCCCTGTGCATGGCAGGGGGGTTGCAAATAGATGATCTTTCTGTCCCCTCCAAGCAAAACCATTCTGTGATTCTAGAGTATGCTGTCTTTGGCAGTATTAGCCAGGTAAAATTAATTTTGTCTAATGTCTCTTTTGTTTTTTTTCTCTTCAACACCCCTGCCTTACAGTATCCTACCAGTGAAAATAGGTGTTCTCCTTGCGGAGTATTTTGGAGTCCTTGAAGCCATGCATACGTTCAGGGGTCGGCCAAAGAAGGAATGAAAAAGCACAAAATTGAGAGAGCAGCAACTCTCAAGTGGACACTGTAAAAGGTGGTGGGAGAGGCCAGCTTCTACAGCAGCCTGGAACTTAAGGTGCCTGACTTCTCTTTTGCTATGATTTTTGGGGTTAATCAACAGCTCTCACCTGATCTATTTTTATCCAGCGTACTGTTTTCTTTTCACCTGATAATGGAAATACATGAATTGAAATTAATTCCTTTGGTTCTGTCAGAATGTGATCCTTCTGACAAACTAATAATTGGCATCTTTGAGGGGAGAAGAAGCCAGATGTATTTGGCAGAGAGCCATGAAAGCCTCTTGAGCCCTGACTTCTCTCTGCCAGGAGGAGGGGCTGTGCTGCTGGTACCAGTAACATGCCCTGGTGAACTGAGAAATTCAGGAGTTGCCTAAACCAATGGATTTATAGCAATGGGACTTGAGTGAAATGACTGTGTGTGCTGTGTTGGTGCAAAACCAATGATGTGTTTATTTTTGAAGGTGGTGATTTTGGCACCCCATGGATGTTGGGGTGGGGAGAGGGAAGGATGCAAACTGTGTTTGTGCTGCAAAGCTTCTTTTCGTCTAATTTATAAGCTAATGTTATGGCTGTCACTTTGTAGTAGAAGTCCTTGTATCCTGTGAGTGCAATATTGTAAGAACAGCTTCCAATTTTCATCTCCTGAGCAGACTAAACTTGTTGCTTGCAAGCATGAGACTGCTGGTCCACGTGGGCTGCCAGACATCTTGGCAAGTAACCCAATGAGTTAGAAAGAGCAGAGGCACTGTACAACCAGGGCTTCTCTTGGGATTGTTTCAGAAGGAATGATGCTGACAGAACTGGAGTGAAAGGGATCATGGCAGCCACAGCTTGAGTAAGCACATCATGTTTTGCTTCTCAGAACTCAGTGGCAGGTTGCCTTGGGTCTACAGAGACTTCTTTGACTCTTAGGACTGTCCATTTATTTTGGACATATGCTGAGGAGGCCTTGTGCTTTCTGACAGTGGCCACTTAGAAAAGAGAAAGCCCCTTGACTTTTGGAAGATCCAAAAGAAGGAAAAGGAAGATTATGCCTTAAGTGGATGCCTTTATGCAGGTGCTGGCTAAGGCCACCTCATGTCACAGTACTCTACTGGTAGTTGGTAACACCTGCAGACTGAGCCTAAAATGCATCAGCATGGAATTGATTGCAGCATGGTATGGTGAGAAGGGTGGTATTTTTTTCTCCCCGTGATGGCCTAAAACTACTTTCTTTTCCCCTGTCTGTACAATTAGTGAGGTTCACCAGCAGAGAAACATTTACATGAAACTACTTTACTACTACTTTACTTTACAACTTTTAGAAATGGCCTTAATTTGCTGATGCATTGGTGAGAGCTTTCAGACTGATGAAGAAAAAAATTGTCTCACTGTCCTTTCACATCTGTAGCTTCTCTACCTCAGACATTCTGCTCATTTTATGGTGCACTTCAGGAATTGAAAGTTACTCATTAGTAAACAGATATTACCTAAATGTGCTGTCCGTACGTGCATTGTGCTGTTTGCTGGAAATAAAGTCAATCGCTCATAACTGTGTGGTGTGTCCATGTCTTGCAGACTCCTCACCTTTTTGTGCTGGCAAAGCACATTTTTCCTCCTAACCATGTATGGAATAGCAGGTGTGGAGGGTTCTGGAGCCAAAGAGAAGTGGATTATACATCTGAACAGTATGAGTCAAATTCCAGCTCTTGAGAGTGCAAGAGCAGCTTTCATTTGTTGTGTCTCTGCAAACATGTTCTGCTGAGGGAAATAGAAAGCACTCAGTTTGGCTGTGGGATTGATTTGTGGGTTGGTTCTCAGCTGGTTCAAGTTTGTCTCACCACTGGGAGGATCCTACCCTGATAATCTGTGCCAGAGAAGTATATTTCTTTAGGGATTTTCCTGCTTCACGGAATCATTGAACTTGGAAAGGATCTATGCTTAGAGCAATATGAAATACTCAGTTCTGTGTCCAGTCCAATTCTGACTCTCTCTAAGGCTGGAGAATTACAGTCTCTCTGGGCAACCTGTGCCAGTGTTTATTCACACTCATTCTAGAAACAAATAAATAAAAAATTATGTGTAAGTGGAATGTACTTTTTTTCTACTGTTGTCTACTTTGTGCCTCTCGTTTTTTCAGTAGATCCCACGGAGAGCCTGGCTCTTTGTTTTACACCTTCCCTTCAAGTACTTATGCCCAGAGAGCATTGTGGGTTTCATTCTCTAGGCTGAGCAGTCCCGGTGCTCTCAATTTCTTCTTGTTCAGCAGGTGCTTTGATTGTCTTTCTAGGCCTTCATTGAACTCCAGTACGTTTGTGTCTGTAGAGGTGTACAGGTGACCTTTAGATACCAAGGTCTGCCGTGGGATCTGGGTGCGGAGCCTTTCACACGCGGTTTGTCTAAGAGAACTCTGCTACCCAGCTGTCCTGGTAGGAGTACACAGACACTGCTTTCATGCAAGTGTTCTGCTTCTACTTTGAATATTATGTTCCCTGTTAAGTTACTTTTTGTGACTGTAGTTCTGTAGTCCTTGGCAGCTGTTTTTTCTGTTTGCCCAAGCTTCCAAGTTCGTAAGTTGTGCAGATAGGGTGCACCTGAGGAAAACATAGCCTTGTCCAGGGAAGAGAGGTGAAAAAGTATCTTCACACCTTCTTCCTTTGCCTTCAGCAATGTTCTGACCAGAAACAGGAGTGTCCTCAAGATCAGGACACAGTTGTATAAGAAAAGGGTGTGACAAAGGTGTAGGCTATAGGCCAAGGCACCTTGTGGTGTTGGGTCTGCCATGTAGTTACTGCTTGATCAAAACAAACCTTGATTATTGGTACAGCTGTGTTGACAGATATCACCCTTATTGAACATGGTGGATAACTACATCCATCTAAGGAAACATGGTTCTGGAGTACTTGTACTAGGATAGTCTTCCAGACTCCCTGCCCAGGAGACAACTACAGAAAACACTTGAGAGATGCAGGATGCTAAGACAGGGTCTTTGCCAGCATTAGTCAGGAAAAATTATTTTTCTGAGAAAAGGGCACAACTATTCTGATGTGTATTTTGGGTTTTTTTCTTCTCTTCTTCAACTACACTATCTTAAGTTACCCCTCTATCTGTTCTCTTTGTGGACTATTTTGGAGTTCTTGTTTTCATGGATATCTTAGACCTAGGAAAGAGGAATTGGAAAAGCACAGAATTCAGAGACCAGAAGCTCTCAAGTGGACTTTGATAAATGTCAGCTTATCTAGCAGCTGTGAGCTCAAGGTGCCTGACTTCTCATTAGTAACAATTTTTAAGGTTAATCAACAGCTTTCACCTGATTTTTTTTATTTTTCATTTTTTTTAGACAGTGTACAGTTTTCACTTTATTATGGAAATGCATAAATTGAAATTAATTAACAGCTTCACAGAATCTTTCTGGTTGAAAAAGACCTTAAAGATCATCAAGTCCAATCGTAACCTAACTGTACCAATCATTAAACTCTACCAAGTCCAGGGATAAAACCATTATCCTGTGCACCACATCTACACATCTTCTAAACACCTCCAGGGGTGGTGACTCAATGACTTACCTTGGCAGTCTATTTTAGTGTTTCATTGCCCTTTTAGTGAAGAAGTTTCTTCTAATATCTAATTTAAATGATTCCTGGTGGAACCTGAGGCCGATTCCTCTTCTCCTGTTGCTTATTACTAGGGAGAAGAGACCAAACCCACCTTGCTAAAACTTCCTATCATGTAATCAGGGAAAGTGGTAAGGTCTCCTCTCAGTCTCCTTCTCTCCAAGCCAAACAACACCAGTTACCTCAAACTCTCCTCTTAAGGCTTGATCTCTAGATCCTTCACCAGCTTTGTTGCTCCTTTCTGTGATTGCTTCAGAACTGCAATGTCCTTCTGGTACTGAGGGGCCCAGGACGGAACACAGTACTCAAGGTGTGGCCTCAGAAGTACAGGAGCACAATGATGTTCCTTCTCCTGCTGGCCACGCTATTCCTGATACAAGCCAGGATGCTGTTGGCCTTCTTGGCCACTTGGCCATACTTACGGCTCATATTGAGCTGGCTGTTGATCAACACCCCCAGGTCCTTTTCCATCAGGCAGCTTTCCAGCCACTCCTCTCCAAGCCTGTAGCATTGCATGGGGTTGTTGTGGCCCAAGTGCAGAACCCAACACTTAGGTTTTTGAACCTCACACAAGTGATCTCGGCCCATGGGTCCAGCCTGTCCAGGGCCAGGTCCCCAGGGCCCCCGCAGGTGCTCTTTGAGCCTTCCTACCCTCAGGTAGATCCACACTCCCTCCCAACTTGGTGTCATCTATAAACTTACTGCGGGTGCTCTCACTCCCCTCATCTAGATCATTGATAAAGATATTGAACAGTACGGGGCCCCAGTAGTGAGCCCCTGTGAGGAACACCACTTGTGACTGGCCCCCAGCTGGATTTAACCCCATGCACCACAACTCTTTGGGCCTGGCCATGAAGTCAGTTATTTTACCAAAAGAGTTCTCTTTATAATGGGGTAATTAGCTTGGCTGGGTCTTTTTTAAAAGCAAAGGATGAGATTCTTCTAATATTGCATTTGTACCAAGATCTGACTGGAGAAACAGAAAATGCATTGCAGCAGTTAAATCACTACATTGATCAGGATAGATCAGTGTGTTGGGTGGAAAATAAACCATCATTTCATTAGCTCAGACTGAAATCTCTTCCCTGCACATACATGAATTATACAACTGAATATTTATTTTTGGGTAAGTTTCTGGTTTTCTATGGCATTATCTTCCCCATAAACCCTAAAATGCATTTTTATAGCTACTTGCTTCCTATTTTCTCTTTCTGGGTCACATCAGTGAATACAAGCTACAAAGTTTTTGCAGCTGCTATGTGAAATACATTTTCAGTTATATTTCATTCTCTTTTACCAAAGGAATTTTCTTGTATCTCCCATCCTCTGTCAAAGAGGAATGGATAATTTTTTTACTACCTCTTCTTTATCTCTCACCACTCAGTATTTTACATTTACCCCTTCTCCAATATACTTTGTTGACAGTTTATTTTCTTAAAAGGTTTTTAATTCAGCTGTTGCTCTTCAAAAGGTGCTAGTAGAATTCTGTATTTCTGCACCTTATCCATGCCATGTTTATGTTTTGTATTGGGTTTTTTTAAACATTTCCATGTGACTGTTCTCTGACACAAAATCTGTCCTTTGTGCCAAGAAATATTATTGTCATCCATTGCCCTGTAAAATAAAAATAATCACCCTCAGTCATTACAAATCACCATTTCATGTGTGCTATGGACCAGAAGATTTAAAAGAGAAAGTAAAAAAATCAACAAAACTGTTTTAGAAAAGCAGCCCTCTTTTTCTATTTATTTTTACTGGGAGGGATGAAAATAAAAGATTTTTTTCACTGCTTTGCAGTGAAAGCAGTTGTATACGAATGCTGGATGATGTTAAAAATAGCTGCAAAGCATACAGTTTGGGAACTGCATTGGTGAAGGGTCAGATTATTGCTCTATATGCATCCATTAACATTAAATTAGGTTCAGTCTAAAATCAGTGGTCTGTGCATAGCTAATACTGTGCTGCATTGTACCAGTGGGTTAAGAAATGCACTTACACTTCAGAGTTATTCCAAAATGGAAAACAATCATAAGATTAATAAGATGTATAATGACAAAGAGAAATTCTGCTTGACACAGGAAAGTACTCACTGAATAGACTAAAAGTAATTCACAGGTGGAAGACAATGTTGGACTATCAGCAGAAATAAGAGGCATCAGCTCAAGCTTGCAAACACTCCTAAGCCTGTGAAGGATCTTAGCATTTTTTCTTTGAAGAAAAAAGATTTTTGAGGATTTTTTGAGGAAAAAAAGATCTTTGGTCAAAAAAGATTTTGCAATGCTTTCACAGAAGTAGCCAACTGGTACTATAATATTCACCCATGTGAATGTCATTTTTTCTTTCCTTAAAATGTGTGGACCCCTGAGTACCTCTTGGCTCTAATGTTGTGTGCAAGTGTTAAATTGATCAGTGGTGGCATGTAAAAAGTAGGGTGATGGGAGTTTTCTACTATTTTCTCCTAATTTTTTTAAAATAGTGGAGTTGGATGAAATTGCTGCCCTGGAATATACTTACGATCTAGTGCTTGCTTTATTACATTATTAAACCATTATTTTTACTGCAGTGATTAGAAAGGGTTAAATGGAGAGATCCTAAAGCAGGGTGTGCATAGCAATGACTTTGCCATACCCTGCACTATCAGTCTTCAGTCCTTTGGCTCTAGGGTTCTCAGTAGTGAATGGATTTGAAAGGATGTTCACTGACAAATTCAAAATGTAGATTCCCCAAGGGCCTGTTCACCTGCTGGCTGGCTCTGAGTTCAGACACATAGAGCCTGTGGATGCTTGGGTATCACAAGTCCCTGGTGCTTCATGTTCTGCTTTGCAGTTTGGTGCTGGCAGTGCTAAGGGAGTGGGTGTCTCTCCCCACCTCGGCACTTCTGGGGTTGATGGGGTAAACATTTCCCTCCATCAGCACTGGGGAGTGATTGTGAAGTCTCCCAGTGTGCGGGTAAGCAGAAGGAAATGTGTTTTTCTACGGAGTATTACTCGAGGGTCACATTTTCGGTGATTCCCTTCAGCAAGTGCCATTCCACGTCCCTTGTTCCTGCCCTGCAGCTGGTGCATCTCTGTGACCCCCCCAGTCCATACTGGTGCAGGGTTCTAGCCTGGGGAATGTATCCAGCTGGAAAATAGCAAAGGGAAAATGGGAAGAAAGGGAAGAACCAGCCCAGCTGGATCCCTGGGCACCTCAGAGGGCAGCTGCAGCCCCTGGGCTGGAAGGGACAGTGTGGGCTGTCTGAGTGAGCAGGAAAAGACAGGCAGCAAATGCTGAAGCCACAGCTGCTGTCACAGGTCAAGCAAGGCTTTCTGTGCTTAAAAAGAGGAGCCCAGGTATTCAAAGCTGTGAGTACACAGGGGCTGTGAGTGTCAAGGTGATGGGCAGATGAGAGCAGATAAAACAGGAGGAGCTGTGTTTTCCCAGCATCTCCAGGTGAGCAGTTTAAATTGTCACCCCGACAGTGTGCCTGTCTTCTTAGTCCTAGGTGTGATCTCATTGCACTGAATGTGGCAAGCACACGTGAATGAGGAGTAGAAAAGCACTCGGATGGCTCACGGGTAGGTTTTTACCTACCTGTGTGTTCAAAGCAGTTTTCAGGTTTCTGCCCTTTAAATTTTAATGTTCAGAACCCTGAGAATCAATTATGTTAATAAATACTTTTAACACCTCAGCTCTTTTAGGGTTGCTGTGGGACAAGGAGAGTTCACAAAACGCTTTGGTTTTCTGCAGTGTAGAAAAGTTGCCAGCCAGGAGCTGGCAGAGTGCATCAATATCTCTCTGGGTCTCCTCCCGTTGGCAGCTGCCGGGGATGGATGGGCCTCTGGGAAAAGCTGCTGTAGGGATGGGTGTTTGCAGACAGCTCCTTGTGTCAGGGGAATCTCCTGCTCACTTTGAGCCAAAGGCACACGGATCTACCCGGTTCTGTACTGGTGTGGAGATGTAGGTGGGTTATTCTTGAATGAGAGAATGAGGTCATTTGTTGCTGCTTGCTTTTACTAATCGGTCTCTAGAGTAGCAAGAAGCTGACACTGTGTCTAAAATCAGAGCAATTTGCTAATTTCAGATGTTAATGACTACATTCCTGGTTCTGTGTTTTCTCTTCTGTAAGGGAGGAATACTTGTGATGAGCTGCATCTGACACAGGAGGTTCACAGCTGCTTTTGCACAAGCCTCTCAAAGGAGGTTGGACATGCGGCGTCGCAAGAACGTTCTCAGCGGGTTTTAGGTAAGCAAATTGGCCTCAGCTTAGTGCCAGTTTCCGTCGTGCTAGGTGGAGCTACAAACGCAGTGCTTTGCCAAGAAACTTGTTTTTACTGGTGCGGTAGAGCTCGGTGCTCCAGCAGCGCTGTGGTTGGGGCGGTGTTTGGAAGGAGCGGAGCCGGTGGCGCTGGGAGTTTCCCGCCGGGAGAGGGCAGCTCGGCCGGGATGGCAGCAGCAGCGCTTACGGCAGAGCTGCTCCTGCGCCGGGTCTGGGAAGGAAGGATCGATCCGTGCCACACAAGCCACCCCCGGAACTCCAAAAGATCCCAGTTGGAAACACAAGCCAAAGAAAGGTGAGGTGTTTCCTATGCCCGGTTCACTGCTTTCCATTTCATCAGCGAGAACAACCCGCGGGGGGGGGCTGGACTAGGAAACTGTTGCACTAAGAAGGAGGAGTCCTTCAGCTCTGCTTCCAGTCTCAGGACAGCCCTTCCTTCCCGGTGTTAAATTCAGGTGCAGAAACCCTTGTGTGGGTAGTGAATACTTTGGCATTCACTACCAAATTCACAGATTTCAGCTCTGCTGGACAGAAAGTCATCCCTCTGTATCCCCAAAGAGCGAGAACCACAGAAATTGGGTGCTTTTTATCATTAAGTATGACTTCTCCCAAGAAAGATCTTTGAACCATGAGGGTTTTTTGTCTTGGGTTTTTTTTTCTTTTTTTTTCTGAAATTGTCTCTGTACTTTCTTTACTCAAAGATGTGTGTGGCATTTGGGATATGCTGTGATTCACAGCGAGTCTTGGATGAGACATTACAGATCATGTGCTTTGGATTGTGTCCGACACAGGCAGCTCACAGATAATGTTGACTCCCACAGTATTTACCCAAATGACCTTAAAATTACTAAGCCAAAGAAATAAAATATTATAGCCCTGTCCCCCCCTCAGACACCTGAAGGGTTGCGTAAAGATCAGATTTCTTGAAGAGCTGTGGGAAGAAGATTGGATTATATTCCCCTTATTTACATTACTGCAACTATTTCACACGTCCTGCTGTTGCTGGGTAGGTAGCACTCTCAGAGCTGGAAACACAGCTCACTAGACTGCTAGGATGACAATTTCACACCGTATGAAGGCAGGACCTTAGCAGAGCTTTTTTGAGAATAAGGAACCCACAAGTCCTTTGTTTCACTGCCTGTGGTCCCGCTTTAACCTGTTGCTTCTACCTTCCTTACCCAGCACATGCTGACTATTCTGTTTTGTCAGGAGGGCTTAAGAAGTGTTAATCATGCAGTTTCCCTTGGGGAAACTGAGCTGATTTGATATCCTGAGCCTAGTTTTAATGCAGTTTCCTTGTCCCCAGACAAACCCAATTTTTGCCTTTTCTTTGAGAAGAGAACTGTGTCCACTTTGTTTACCCCCATCCCTGGTGTCACAAACTTTGTTTCCAACCCAGGCTGCGTGGTCAGAGTGGAAGTGCATGGGATGCTCCTTCTCCCTGACATCTAGAGATCAGAGTGATTTTTGAGGCATATTTTGACTGAAGCCAAGTGTTCTGAAGCAATACACAGCCTGTGAATTTGTTTTCCTTGCAGTGTGAGTTAATGACTAATCCACTGTGTACTTTCATCTTGCAAGGTTTGATGTTTAAGTTTTTTGTTGCTGCAGCTGGAAAGCAACTAATTATTGCTGATTTTTTTTTTTTTTTTTAAGTTGGTATATGAGTTCAGGAAACAAAACTTTAGTAAGATGAGTTAAATTGTAGGGCTGAGCTATCTGAGAGCTTACTATCATCCAATGGGGAGACTCTGCTGCCTGTACCCCAGCCCCTTTCCTAGGGACAGTCTCATCTTTAGCCTTCCACCAGTTCTGACACTTGCAGGTCTGACACTGAGCAGATCAAATGAGCAAACCCAGGGGGCTGAAGGAAACAGCTTCTGTGGGGTTAGTGACTGATCTTCTCTAATGTCACACTTCAGCACAGTGCCTGTGCAAGCACTGGGACATGTGAGCTACAGGCACCACCCAGCATCTGCTGACAGATAACCGGTTGTGACTGCTGTCCTGCTGTTCATTTAGGAACATTTAGGCTAGGAGACCTCCTGTGTAAGGCTGGGTTGCCACTTTGACCAAAGGGATGAGTCAAGACTGCAACAGCTCATATCCTCTGTGACTCACCAGAGAGACCCTGAACACCACAAGAATGCAATTGCATGTCAGTGGGTTCAGTTCCAATTTTCCCAATTAATTGTTTGACTCCTTAACAAACAAAGTCTGCAAGAAAAGCCTAACAAACCAATCTTGGGAGCATTGCTTCCTATTTTCTGCAGCTGAATCCAGAGCAACAGTTTGTGTAATGATGATGAACTGTTAAATGAAATTAGTCCTTTTCCCAAAGGAGTTTGTAGTAAAAATGGTAAACAGTATTTTGCAAATAATGCTGCAGGGCTGTGGGCTGTCACTCCCAGCTGGCATGAATTAGTGGGGGAAGGTTTGTTGTGCTTCCTACTCCCCAGCCATCCACCCCTGCCAGAGCTCTGGATGTCCTAGCCTGGGACAAGGGTGACACAGCTGCTGGTGAATCACCTGCTGAAGAGCTACAAGTGATAGCTTGGCTCCATTTCCTCAAGCAGCAGTGAGCTGTCATGGCACAGGAGCAAGAAAATTGTCTTCTGTGGCTGGGAATATCCTCCTGCAGGCACAGAGAGATTCACTGCCATTAGAGGTGGTTGCATGGATTTAACTGTGGCTTGAACAATCCGCCTTGAGCTTGTGCTCAATAAAAGCTTCCTCCTGCAACTGCTGGTTCATGGCAGGGCTTTTCACAGGCCTTGCTGTCACTCTGTCTTTAGCACAAAAGCAATCGGGGAACAGCTCATGCAAAACAAAACCGGAGAAATAGCTCTCAGGGATGTCTCAATATTTCCTGTTCGTAACAGGGAAAATAATGGAATATCGTTCCTGGAAAGAGATGAGATCTAGAAAAGCCTTCTGAAACTTGTTTCTTTTCAGTTACTGGTTTCTGGATTGGTGATGGTGGAGAAAGACAGGAGAAAAACTGAAAACCACATGGAAACCTTTGCCAGGGAGAAAGCCTGGAGAACGGTCATGACCCACAAGATGTCTGGGACATCTCACACTCTGTCACATCCCACAAAGTGAGCGCAGCTCCCCAGATGTGCGGGACAAACATCCCACAGAGCAGGAACAGGTAGAGTTCCCCAGAGTGGGGGTTGACCCATGGAGTTTCAGACTGGACCCCATTGCTTGCTCTGCTCCAGAGAGGAGCCTTGGTGCAGCTGGGCCCAATCCTCCTCCTCTAATTTATCTCTTTCAACAACCCACGTGGCAAGATTAAGTTTAGGAGTTGTCTGTGCAGTACTCTAGGTGTAAGATTATTACCCAGGAGGTTTGTATAAGAACACACCTTTACTTAAAAGTGAGTAAGATTATAAAGCAAGTCAGATTGCAACTAGCAATCTAGAAATGATGGTACTTTCAAAGCAATGGATTACAATTTTGCAAAGCTTAAGGAACTTGTCAAAACAACAGATTACAGCTAACTGAACTTAAGAAAAAAATGGGTAGTAAAACATAAAGTTAGAAATTATGTTACCCTCATGTGCCAAGATAAGGTTAGAAACACATAGAGATAAGGAAGAGATAGGAAAGATATCACCACCCCCGGATCCAGCAATGATCTTGGTAGGAAGTTGTGGTCCTTGGATGGTGGGTGTGCATCCTGCATTTCGAGTGTGCCTCTTTCATGTTGCCTGACCCCACCTTTCCAGGGGGGGCTTTGGCATATCTTGCAAAGCCAGGGGATCACTTGGGGGCCTCCAGATGGGTTGACAAAGCAATAACCCTTATTTCTGCACATGTGCCCTCTTCAGTGGCTTTACAGGGGGCATACACAAGATGTCACTCTGCTCCTGCAGGGTACAGCTTGCCTGCCCCTTATGCAATAAGGACAGTGTCCTGCCAGTCAGGGTGGCCATCAAAGAGAGCTCCCCTTGCAGGGACAGTGTTCAGCTGATGGGGATAGCCACTAAAGAAGGGGCTGCTCTTGCCAGAACAGGACCCCATTTATCAGGGTGGTTACTGAAATGAGGGTCTCTCCTTGAGAGAAGAGTCCAGCTGGCTCATGAATGAGATCTCCACCCGAGTGCAATGTCCATTTTGTCAGGATGGTTGTTTGGAGACAAATAGTGTTCTGGGGATTCTGCAAGAACCTACTGTCACTGTGTGCTGAGTCCCAGTGTCCTTTACACAGAGAAGCTGTTTGGGAGGTATAGAACAGCACTAGTTCACCACAGTAACTTTTAGCTACTGTGACCAGTCAGCCTGTTTGACTTTCCTGTTAGTGCCGGTGCCTTCTTCCCCTTAAGAGCCAAAGACAAGTAGGGTATAAGGCAGCTGCCTCTTCTCAGCGACAGTAACACCAACTGACAAGCACACAGACATGGTGAGAAGATCATCTCCAAGTCTGTGTTGTGAATCTTGGCAAGAACCAGCATGGATTTTGTTCTCCAGCTGCTGTGGTACGAAGCCTCATGGGACCAGCAACATTTTCTGGAGTGGCTGAAGTTCAAAGAAAACGTAGGCACTGCTACTGACTCTGGCTGCCCACCATCAAGAGGATAGAACTTAGTAAGTGCAAAGGAAAAACCTTAGCTTTATCTACAATGGCAATTACTTTGCTGGATGTTCTTTACTTTAGTGTCTTTATTTTATGGCTTTATATATTTTTGGAGATTGGCTCCATCCTCAGGAAAAGCAGAACGTAGTGGCAAGCCACAGTCCCTGTCCAGCTGGTTGGCCGTAACAGATAATTCCTGTCACCTTTGTCAGGATCTCCTGTGCCAAAATCCTTCTTCAAACCAACAGCTGAACAAAGATTTTCAAACTACCAGTCATTTTAGTGTTGCAAGTCTCCAGTCTAGTGAGGCTAATTATTTACCACTCTATTTATTCTAAATTTAAGCAAAATGTTTGTGTAGATAAGTTTACAGGTATCATTTCTTTCTCACAAGATAATTGCTTATTTTAAGAAGGATTTTATTTCTTAAGGGATTATACTCCATTTAAATCAATCATTTTGCTACTCTTTCTAATTATTTCTTCTAGTTCCCACATGATGGCTGCAAATCAGAGATAACAAACTGGAATCATGAAGTGCAAGATCTCTGTACTTTTAGTGCTCCTTTTTGGGTATTAAAAGGACACTATCAAAAAGAACAAGAACAACAACAAACCAACCTATAACTCTGCTGGAGAACATGGACGAGTATTTATGGTAGATCTTTGTGATTCTGTCTGTTGTAATACAGTAAGACAAAAAGCATTATGTATACCAGAGAACACAGGGCAGGCCTCTGCAGGAAATAATGCAACAGCTTTTCTTTGGATGTGGAAAATCCATTCTTTCTGTGTCATGTTCTAAAAAAAATAAAAACAAAACAAAACAAAAGGCAAAAAGGCTACCCTTGTGGATGGGTGAATAAAAATAAACAGATGTGAACATGCCAGTGTCTCCTAGAGTGGGTTCTCAGCAGTCAGCTTGCAACTCTATAAATGCCTGCTATTTTTAAAGAGATTATTTAATCCAGGAAGGAAAACATTGCACAGGCAAGTCACTACATGGCATCAGATATAAAGCTCGAGCCTGCTATGGCACACAAAATTGCAAAAACTTGTTAAAAAGCTTTTGGAAAGGGGGTGGGTTTGGAAGCTGCCTTGTCTGCCTCAGGAATGGGGCATGGTGCTCCTTCAGTCACAACAGCTCTGATCCACCTCCTTTTGCCTGTGTGTGGGCAGAGTCCAAACAAAATTTAAAACGCAATAGATGTACAATTGGAGTCCATATGTATATATGTGCCTGTGTACACATGCAGACACACACCCCTCCCTCCTGTCCTATATCCTGCTTTGCAAATGTGCTTAACCCTCTCCTTATCCCCTCCACACTACGTTTGAAACTTTAAGGCACGATGCTTACCTCTCCCTTTTTAGCCCAAGCAGTGGAAATGGATCAAGAATGCTGTGGATCAAAAGGATGTCTTCTTCCCATAAGGTACTTCCCATAAGAAGGAGACTAATTACCAACTAATTACTCATCCCCAATATCACCAGTATTACCATATCATCCTCTCTTGCATCCCTCTTGCATGTCCTCACTGCTGCTTCATTCATCCTCCAGCTGCCTTCTCTGCGATGGTTTTCTGCTTGGGAAACTGTAGCTCTCTCCTATCAAGCCTTGCTGCCTGCCTCTCTTAAAATCTAGGAAGAAGCAGGCAATGGGACATTATTCCATGAATTTAAAATGATTCTTTAGGTGCTCTCTCCACCTTGAAGAGCATCTGGAAAGCTGACCCATTTTAGATGGGTGGAGTTGCAATCACAAAAATTAAAGCAAAGTTACTTTGCTTTTTTAACTATCTGAATGCTAAAGAGAAATCCATAGCCTTTAAAAGGTCAAAATAAATATTATTGTAGATATAATTACCTGCAGCTAAAAGCATGAGGGAAGGAAGTCAGCCATTTCATTAGCAATTAAAAAAAAAAATAAAAATGGATTCACTGCCATCTGAAACTGGACCAACTGAATTGATGGTTTGGGCGAATTGTATGAGGTTTGATGACACCAAGTTTCAGGTTCTGTGTTTCAGTCACACCACCACAGACTTTTGGAAGAGTGGCTGACAAGCAGCCTGGCAGAAAGGGACCTAGAGGTGGTGGGCAGCTACAAACTGAATGAGCCACAATCAAAGCACCTGACATCCAAGAAGTTCAGTTGACTGACACGGGGACTGCTCAGTCTACAGAATGAAACCCATAATGCTCTCTGGGCATAAGTACTTGAAGGGAAGGTGTAAAACAAAGAACCAGACTCTCCGTGGGATCTACTGAAAAAACGAGAGGCACAAAGTAGACAACAGTAGAAAAAAAGTACATTCCACTTACACATAATTTTTTATTTATTTGTTTCTAAAATGAGTGTGAATAAACACTGGCACAGGTTGCCCAGAGAGACTGTAATTCTCCAGCCTTAGAGAGAGTCAGAATTGGACTGGACACAGAACTGATTCATATTGCTCTAAGCATAGATCCTTTCCAAGTTCAATGATTCCGTGAAGCAGGAAAATCCCTAAAGAAATGTACTTCTCTGGCACAGATTATCAGTGTAGGATCCTCCCAGTGGTGAGACAAACTTGAACCAGCTGAGAACCAACCCACAAATCAATCCCACAGCCAAACTGAGTGCTTTCTATTTCCCTCAGCAGAACATGTTTGCAGAGACACAACAAATGAAAGCTGCTCTTGCACTCTCAAGAGATGGAATTTGACTCATACTGTTCAGATGTATAATCCACTTCTCTTTGGCTCTAGAACCCTCCACACCTGCTATTCCATACATGGTTAGGAGGAAAAATGTGCTTTGCCAGCACAAAAAGGTGAGGAGTCTGCAAGACATGGACACACCACACAGTTATGAGCGATTGACTTTATTTCCAGCAAACAGCACAATGCACGTACGGACAGCACATTTAGGTAATATCTGTTTACTAATGAGTAACTTTCAGTTCCTGAAGTGCACCATAAAATGAGCAGAATGTCTGAGGTAGAGAAGCTGCAGATGTGAAAGGACAGTGAGACAATTTTTTTCTTCATCAGTCTGAAAGCTCTCACCAATGCATCAGCAAATTAAGGCCATTTCTAAAAGTTGTAAAGTAAAGTAGTAGTAAAGTAGTTTCATGTAAATGTTTCTCTGCTGGTGAACCTCACTAATTGTACAGACAGGGGAAAAGAAAGTAGTTTTAGGCCATCACGGGGAGAAAAAAATACCACCCTTCTCACCATACCATGCTGCAATCAATTCCATGCTGATGCATTTTAGGCTCAGTCTGCAGGTGTTACCAACTACCAGTAGAGTACTGTGACATGACGTGGCCTTAGCCAGCACCTGCATAAAGGCATCCACTTAAGGCATAATCTTCCTTTTCCTTCTTTTGGATCTTCCAAAAGTCAAGGGGCTTTCTCTTTTCTAAGTGGCCACTGTCAGAAAGCACAAGGCCTCCTCAGCTTATGTCCAAAATAAATGGACAGTCCTAAGAGACAAAGAAGTCTCTGTAGACCCAAGGCAACCTGCCACTGAGTTCTGAGAAGCAAAACATGATGTGCTTACTCAAGCTGTGGCTGCCATGATCCCTTTCACTCCAGTTCTGTCAGCATCATTCCTTCTGAAACAATCCCAAGAGAAGCCCTGGTTGTACAATGCCTCTGCTCTTTCTAACTCATTGGGTTACTTGCCAAGATGTCTGGCAGCCCACGTGGACCAGCAGTCTCATGCTTGCAAGCAACAAGTTTAGTCTGCTCAGGAGATGAAAATTGGAAGCTGTTCTTACAATATTGCACTCACAGGATACAAGGACTTCTACTACAAAGTGACAGCCATAACATTAGCTTATAAATTAGACGAAAAGAAGCTTTGCAGCACAAACACAGTTTGCATCCTTCCCTCTCCCCACCCCAACATCCATGGGGTGCCAAAATCACCACCTTCAAAAATAAATACATCATTGGTTTTGCACCAACACAGCACATACAGTCATTTCACTCAAGTCCCATTGCTATAAATCCATTGGTTTAGGCAACTCCCGAATTTCTCAGTTCACCAGGGCATGTTACTGGTACCAGCAGCACAGCCCCTCCTCCTGGCAGAGAGAAGTCAGGGCTCAAGAGGCTTTCATGGCTCTCTGCCAAATACATCTGGCTTCTTCTCCCCTCAAAGATGCCAATTATTAGTTTGTCAGAAGGATCACATTCTGACAGAACCAAAGGAATTAATTTCAATTCATGTATTTCCATTATCAGGTGAAAAGAAAACAGTACGCTGGATAAAAATAGATCAGGTGAGAGCTGTTGATTAACCCCAAAAATCATAGCAAAAGAGAAGTCAGGCACCTTAAGTTCCAGGCTGCTGTAGAAGCTGGCCTCTCCCACCACCTTTTACAGTGTCCACTTGAGAGTTGCTGCTCTCTCAATTTTGTGCTTTTTCATTCCTTCTTTGGCCGACCCCTGAACGTATGCATGGCTTCAAGGACTCCAAAATACTCCGCAAGGAGAACACCTATTTTCACTGGTAGGATACTGTAAGGCAGGGGTGTTGAAGAGAAAAAAAAACAAAAGAGACATTAGACAAAATTAATTTTACCTGGCTAATACTGCCAAAGACAGCATACTCTAGAATCACAGAATGGTTTTGCTTGGAGGGGACAGAAAGATCATCTATTTGCAACCCCCCTGCCATGCACAGGGATACCTTCCACTAGACCAGGTTCCTCAAAGTCCCCTTCAATCTCTCCTTCAACACTTCCACAATTCCCTTGGGCAGCCTGTGCCAGTGTCTCACCACCCTCACACAAAAGAATTTCTTCTCAAGATCCAAATCTGCCCTCTTGCACTTTGAAACCATGACCACTCATCCTATCACTACAGGTAAAAAGTCCCTCCCCTGCTTTCCTACAGGCTCCCTTCAGTCATCACTGACATCCCACCACTCATCACTGGTTTCCATTTGGACATCAAGCTGTTGACCACTGCTCTGTGTGCAACCATCCAGCCAATTCCTTATCCACCAAGTGGCCCATCCATTGGATCTGTATCTTTCCAACTTAGAGACCATGATGTCACATGGGGCAGTGCAGGACTCTGCACAAGTCCAGGCATGGATGATGTCACTTTCCCTCCCCTTGTCCATCAACACTGTGACACAATCATAAAAGGCCACCAAATTTGTCAGGCATGATTTGCCCTTAGTGAAGCCATGCTGGCCGCCACCAGCCTCTCCCATGTTTTCCATGTGCCTAAGCAGAGCCTTCAGAAGGATCTGCTCCATGATCTTCAATGGCACAGAGGTGAGACAGACTGGCCTGTAGTTCCCTGGGTCTTCCTCTTTTCCCTTTCTGAAAATGGTGGCTATGTTTCCCCTTTAAAAGTCAGTGGGAAGCCCACCAGACTGCCATGACTTCCCAAATAGGGTGCAAAGTGTCTTTTGAAACTTCATCTGCCAGTTCCCTCAGGAGTCACACATGGATTTCATCAGGGCCCATAGTGGTCTTTGGATGGTCTCAAACCTACAGTGGGTGGATCTTCCTTTGCCATCTGCAGCCAGGGTGCTGTGGCCAGAGGCCTTGCTGGTGAAGACTGTGGCAAAAAAATCACAGAGCACCTCAGCCTTCATATCCCACGTAAACAGGTCTCCTACTTCCTTCTGGAGAGGGCCCCCTTTTTCTCTGGTCTTCCTTTTAGCACTTACATTCCTGTACAAGCTTTTCTTGCTGCCCTTGATATTGCTGGACAGATTGCATTGTATCAAGGCTTTAGCTTTCCAAACCTGATCCTTGGCTGCTCCAACAACTCCTTTGTACTCCTCCCAGGCTACCTGTCCTGGCTTCCACCCTGTGCAGCATAGACTTTCTATCACAGTGTGTCCGGAGCTCCTTGTTCACCCACGCAGGCTTTCCGGCCTTCCTGCCTGCCTCCCTCTTTGTTGGGATGCATTTCTCCTGGACTGGGATGAGGTGATCCTTGACCACATTTCTAGGGCTACTTGATGAGTCTATTTTCAGCTGTCTCTAGAAGGCCTTGTTAACTTCCACATCCTCATCAGGTGGCCTGCAATACACAGTCACAACGGGGTCTCCCACGTGAGCCTGCTCCTTCATTTTCACCTACAAACTCTCAGCTTGCTCTTCATCACCCCCTGGGCAGAGCTCAGCACATTCCCGTTGCTGTCCGACGTAAAGGCCAACTTCACTGCCAGGCCTTATTGGCCTGTCTTTCCTAAAAAGGACACTCATCCTGGCAGCATTCCATGCAGATGTGCTATCCCACCATGTCTCTGTAATTGCAATCCGATTAAAGCCCTTCAACTGCACACAGATCTCTTACTTCCTCCTGGCTATTCCTCATGGCACATGCATTACTCTACAGGCATTCCACAGGGAGAGTTGAGCATGCAGCTTTTACTCTAGAAGGGCGGAAGGGCTTCTGATTCTCATCATGCCAGGCAGTTGAGGGACCTTTGTTACTGCTCTGATTGGCCAAGCTTATTCCCAAGATGGATGTAAGGGCTTGACTTTGGGGGCCATTTTGGGCCCCACTCCACATGCTGTTCAGTTTAAAGCCCACTGAACTAAGTCACCCAGCTTGCTGCCAAAGACACCCTTGCCCCTTCGAAGGAGATGGATCCCATCCCTTCCTAACAGATTACAGTGAGAACAAAGTCCCTATGTTGGAAATACCAGCACATTCCTAACAACACCACTTGCACAGTCATAGGATGAGATGCTCAATACACCCATGCCTCCAACTGCTAAAATGTAGGAAAAAATAACTTGGGCCCCAGACTATACCACCACTGGTCCTCTCATCAAAATCCATCAAAATATGCATGACACACATTTGGAAGCCTGCTTTAGGAAGACAGATGAATTTCCCAACCTGGCTTGCAACAGAGTCAGAAGTGCCCTGATGCTGGGCCAAGACACCAGATACCCAGTTCCTGAGGAGCAGGCTCAGGCTCTACAGCTCACAGCTAAACTGCACTCCAGTGGTGTCAGCAAGTCACAGACATTTCTCTCCTAGTTCTGTGGTCCAAGGGCAGACTGAACACCCAGAAACAAACAAAAAAAAACCTGTAAAAAAGCCCTGTAGAAATGAATTTAACAAAAATTAAAAACACCAGCAAGTAGCAACCTGGTTTGCACTTCAAGTCAAAACATAGCTGAAACATCCCTGGACAGGAAAGTCAGAAAAGAAAAGAAGGAAAGGCAGAACCTACCTTTTCAAACCTACTAAAAGATAAACAATGCGTGGTAGCAGCAATATTTCTTGGTCCCGTCGAATAGCAGTGATTACCTTCTCGGCCACATACTCTGGCTCCAGGACAGGGAGCAGAGTTGGCCACCTGGAAGAGAAGACAGCTCTTGCTACAATACAGATTGCTCTGGATTCCCATTTTACTCAAACTGGGTCTCTAATTTTCAGTTATTCAACTAAAAGACGACACAAATACCACAAATCCTACAAACAAGAGAACCTGCATCATGATAGAGAGGAAGTGGCCATTGTCACTTTCCCTCCACAAGATATCCCACAAGAGAAATCCACTTAGTCCTGATATCAAGATACACCAGGCTTTTATTTGGCTCCTACATCTTGCATTTCTACAATCATACTGAGCCAAGCCATGTCCCTGATTCCAGGAGGTGAATGGGGGTTCAGAGACCAGAAAGGACACCAGAGCATGAAGGAAATAGGAGTACATAACATGCTAAACATGAACTTTGCATAAAAGCCTCACAGGAGTTTACTCACTTGCTTTTACAGCCATCAAACATTCCTGTGTTTATGAAGAAAGGACACACAATTGTGGTTTTAACACCAGTCTTTCCCAGATCTCTCAACTCAAAAAAAATCGACTCTGCAAAACCAACTGCTGCAAATTTACTTGCACAGTAATCTGTAAAACAAAACATTAATTATAGTTAAACATTTTAATTTCAGATTAAACACTGCTATCCAGGTTCAGTGTGTCCTACCTGTGAAAGAACTGCTGGAGGTGGATTGGTAAATATATTCACACTTGAAGGAAAGGTACAGCATTGTAGGAGATTGATTTGTGGCTAACATGCAACAAATTTAGGCAACCCTAAATGCTACCAGCATCAGGGGAGCTTGGTGTGCTGACATTAAGAACAATTGCACAGAGTGTGGAGCAGAGTGGAGACACCACAGCCAGGCTCTGTGATACAAGTGGGGAGCTGCAGGTACTATGGAACTGGTAAGCTGCATATTGAATACTCTGGGCCAAAAATCTGTCACCTTCCTTTAGATGAATTTTGCTGATTATAGTCTCATTATAACACCAAAACACACCTCCATCCCAAAAGCTATCAATTGCCAAGGTGCAGCCACCATCCATGGGGCTTGTGCACTTAATTTTTCCTAATCTATATCTTCATAAGCAAAGCAAGAGCATTTTACACAAATCACCGTAAAGGTATAAATGACTGGAATCACTCAAGCTCCACATGACAGGTAAAAAACAGTAAAATAAGTAAAAACAGTAAAAAAAAAAAACAGTAAAAGAGGAAGGATGTTAGGGAAGATACCACTGCAGGAACCCCACCTGACTTCTGGGGTCAGCCCATGGGGCTGAGCTTCTCTTCCACCCCTTTGGGACACCTCTGGGTAAGATTCAAACACTCCAGTATATTGACTGCTTCCCCAGAAAGCTTAGAAACCTCTAGAGATTCATAATATAACTTAGGATGTTAGTAGCCAGTGTGTATTACACAGATCCCAGGCATTTGTACATGCTTTGCAGACAGTGAATTTATCCCTGGCAATCCAAAAGAATTTATGCATCTCTTGCTTCAATAAAACCACACTGTCCATTAGTCCAGCCTTGAGAGTTCTTACTGATAGTGCCCAGACACCTTAAGTGGGGCTGTGCTGCTTAAGTTAAGCACAACTCAACTGAAAGTGTACCATGTTATTAGTGCATTTGTTATTATGAGTGTTGAATAAATTGGATGTGATTGCCCCCAGCACCTCTGATAACTGAGGACAAGAGAGTTTTTCTCCCAAATTACTTTGGCCTTTAAAGCAACACTATCACTGAACATATACACAACAGCAGTCAGTTTTTGACAAGACAACAAACCTATGCTCTAGTAATTAAACTAACTAGCCAACGGCTTAATTTGTTTTTTTTTCAATATACAAATAGCAACACTACAGTACAAATATTACATATACATGGAACGTGTATAAAATTGCTGCGCAATAATAAAATATTTAGCAAGACAGTAGGAACTGCTTTCAGAGTAATTTACTAATATAATTTGCCTGTGAAATGATTCACACCTTTACTTTCCCTCCCCTAAGCTAACTGTTGTTCCCAACTTGCAGTGAGTCTCTCCTCATTCCTGCTATCCTCATTCTCACATTCCTGCTATCACTTTTCCACTCACTACTGAACAACAGCATTATCTCATTATTATTATCTTTTCATGCCAGACGTGATCTTTCAATCCATGCAGTAGCTTCTTATGCATCAGACTCAAGCTTCCAAGACTCTCTAATGTACTTTCAACTTCAAACTCCATTTGTCTTCACTATCACTGCCTTGATGCCAAATTTCTTTCACTGATCCATCGTCAGAGTCCAATACACCCTTGCTGCATACATTTTTCCAGAAATGCCTTCTGAGTTTGCCCTTCTGAATGAGTTTGGATCCTTTTGAATGAATGGCTGAGAGACAGATTGCATAATGAAATGCCACAGCTCTGCTTCTGTACCACATTTGGATTTTAGTAGTTCTCTTGAGTTTGGGAAACCTGTACAGGACTTTGCTTCGCTTGTCAATGTGCTTACAAAACAAGCAACCAAAAAAGTGGCCTCTAACTCACCAGAGACTTGCTGGGTTCCTTTCACAACAGTAAAGCTCTCAGATCCCAAAGTTCTATAGGGCTATCGAAGTACCCTGGCAGAAAAACCCATTTCAATTGAAAGCAGGAAAATTTTCTTTACCTATACACAAAGACCCAGAAACTCAAAATTCAGATTTTTCTTTTCTTAAAATGAGTATTGATTATGTCAAAATAATTATCTAAATGAACATTAGCTTTAATACACTACCAGAAAGATGACTGACTCCAACCAGTCCTGCTGCGCTTGCAATACTAACCAAGTGTCCATGGTTAGAGGCCACCATTGCTGGCAGGAAGGCTTTGTAGGTCTGCAATGGAAGTCAGAGTTGCAGTGAAACATTTCACTAAGCAAGCTACATCCTACAATATTAGGAAGGTGTTGGTTTCAAAGCAATTCACCCTACAGTTTAAATATGCTTCCTCCCTTCCCATTAACAAAAGGGCAGTGCAGGGGTGTGGGAGAAGAAAAAGAAAAGAGTTTGGTGAACTCTTAAGCTTCCCAGCCCCCCCCCAATACCACTTTCACTTTAGCACCAAAAACAGATGGTAACTTGCTAAAAGCTACAAATACAAACTCAGGTACTTCTTACATTTCTTTGAGCCTCAAACACAGCACTTCTATGCTGGAAATGAGAATTCAGTGTTCACTGCAAATTTTGTAAAATGGCAAAAATTTGAATCTCACTTCTTCCTTCTATTAAATTCCCCTCATCTCTGTGATTAAATTTACTTAGGAAGAAACCAAAGCATTCTTTAATAGCCCTTCTACAATTCTTTATGGTAGGAACACCATATAGATGACCAACCTTCCCTCAAAGGATAAAAAGGTACAGTGAGTTACTCCTTTTGGACAAAAGCCCCACTTAGGAAGAGCACTGTCTGAACAGGTCGTATTTCTTACTGAAACTGTCACAGACACAAAGGAAACAGAAAAACCAACAGAGAGGAACACTGCCCTGTTACTGAAGCAGCAATTTTTAGCATGGCCCTGCTTCATGTCATTAATGCTGTGGGATGGCAGCATACAACTAAGTTCAGAGTTGAGCACAGGGCAAACTTCAGTTCTCAAGAGCATTTCTAAATACAAAACAGCTTTGCTTCCACCTACTTACCTACCCCAGAAGTTCCCAAAGGATCCATCCTTCCACCCATTCTTTATTTCACAGACTCCCAGGCTTAGAAAGTAGTTTCTTGAATCATTTCTGACTGAATTTACAAGGAGCTCTACGTCCTTGCATATTTTCCTCAATTCCAAAAGGCAAAATTAATACTATGCAAAGTGCAGGTATTACCCAGAAGTGTGCCATTATGTTGACTTCCATGGTTTTTTCCACAAGAGAATCTGGAGCATTGAGAAGAGTCTTCCCAGTTACAATACCAGCATTGTTGACCAAGATGCTAACATCACCAACTTCTTTTTTTACCTAAAATAAAAAGCCTCAAGATATTACACAATAAACACAAAATGCGCTTTCCAAGCTTTAGATATGAAAGCACAAGAAAGTGGAAATGTTGCACATTTCAACTACCTTGAACTTAACATGCTCCCTAGGGATACAAATACCCCAGGCTCTTCCACATTCCCATCAGATGCCTTTCTTAGAGCTGAGCTTACGGGTGTAATTCCTGTGGAGGTGTGGAACACAAGAGCCCCACACAGGTTTCTGCTTCCAACACCTCAGGTTCTTGCTGTGACTGTTCCCTTTATTGCAGGGAGCTTAACTTATGCTACAAGTATTTTACCACAGCAAATCCATCTTAAAACCAATGTACAATCCTGTTTTAAGGGGCCTTTTCATGCCATGTGTTGGGGCACAGTGCACAGATCCTCAGGGGAGTTTGGGAACTGGGTGCATCAAAGCTACGTGAGGGCTGCAGTGCCTGAACAGTCCTGGTGTTTTCTGCCCCCAGAGTGTTGGAATCAGAATGAACAAACAGTCAGCTTTCACAGGAGATATTCCTTATATGCACTGGCAGTGAGGAAGACCACCTGTAAAAGTTCTAGAAGTTCCTGACATTTTACAGATCAGGAACTTAAAACCTTCTCTTACCTGATCTTAGCTCCCAGGTCAATGAGAGAAATGAGAAAATGATAGGAAGGTCAGTCGCTTGTGGGGAAAATTAAACAAAAGCTGTAGGGCTCTAGACAAGTGCATTCACTCAAGACAAAAGCCTTATGAGTTTCTGGGGCTTCAATTCTAACAGCGTACCAGAGTCCTTTGATAAGATGTTTACCAAAATGTAAGTTGGCTAAGAATTACAACATACACATAAACTGACATAAGGGGAAGTACAGCCCTCATTTTGGCTCCAGACTGAAAACTGTCAACAGACTCCCTTGAGAGAATGACTACAAGCCAGCTGATATCAAGATACTGGGCCAGCTCACAAAACAAGAAGGAAAATATCTAATGCAGGAAAATATTTAATCCCAAATCTATCCTTTGGGGCACATAACAGATACCCGAATAAGAGGTCAAGCTTCTTTTGTGAAAACAGAAGATGGACAAAGGTGGGTGCTATGCTATGCACATTTTATAACTTGGTGACTGCAACAATCAGCTTAGATGGGAGAAGAAAACAAAAACCTGAACCACCTCTTTCTATACCACTGGACCCCACCCAGTCTCCCAAAAACACAACCATTCTTTGGGTGGAACTCAAGGAAGATTTGAGTGCCTTCCTGCAATGCAGACAAATAATTCCAGCTTTACAACACCTCTGTTCAAGCTGCTTCCCTGCTCACTAGATGTGGCAGCTCTTTCCTCAGCAAACCAGCTCTTTCATTCTCCTCTCAGCGCTCCACTGTGCATGACAGAGCCAAGACACTCAGCCCATGAGCAATTCCCATGATGGCCAAACAGCATCTGAAAGTGTCTACTTTTAAGAACCATTAATGGCTCCCTAACTGCCCAAGAGTGGAAGACAGCACAGGATGTTTCACAGGCAACACCATGAGGAAGTGGCCTTCTACCACTGCTCCTCTGCACAGCAAAGAAGATTCTCAGAAAAGTGGAATACTGCAGATTATCTGGCTGCAGATTATCATCTTGACTAGCAAGCAAAACTGTGGATAAGCAAAAAAGTACCATGCAAGAGAGATCCTTGGAAGTAAATGTAAGCCCAGGTGCAATTCTGCAACATGACAATGAGGAAAAGGCATCTGTTCCCTCACAAGTTAGAGGATCAAACACCAGAGAGCTCTCTTTCAAAGCCTGATATTTTTCTAAGATTAGCTTAAATGTATGGAGTGAGAGGTAGGCGAGACAAAGCCACACTCCTTTGGGGTTGGTTCCTCCTCAAACAAGAACATTAGAAATCAATCCTAAGCTACAGCTTTTCATAAACAAAAGCTGTCCTTCATCCTGTTGGGACAGGAAAGGCACAAGGACACCATGCATCCAGCACTTTTTGGCTTGCTTCCTGCTCAAGTGCCTTTTTCTTGGTCTCTGTGGCTGAGGAAGTACCAGAAGGAGGCATTTAAGGTTTACATACATTTCGCTTTGGCTTTGAGATTGTTTTACTGGGCACAAAGTTCTTAACCATTTCCTACTCTGCCTACATGAATTTAGTCAGCTCTGGTCTTGCAAAACTCCCAGTCATGGCATGAAGCTGAATCGCTACAGAACAAAAACCTGGAACTGTGGTGCCTCATCTTGCAAAGCCTGATGCTGCACACTGTGAGCCAAAGGCCACATCAAGTAAACAGTGGCAGCAAGCACTAACTAACACCAAAGTCTTTTTGTCACTAATAAGATGGGGAAGTTGTCAACATGGCTCTACATCAGTTGACAGCAGGACATGACATTTCTGAAATAACAGTAGTAGGCTTTTTTCTTCTAGACAGATCAGCAGGAGGATTAGTAGTGGGTCAGCTGTGAGTGAACTGCTGACAGAATGCAGCAAGTGAGGAATTGTGCACCAAGACCCTCTTACCACTTCCTTGCTCCTGCCTGCCTCTGGTTTTCTCATCCCTCTGTCACACACACCTCGACACCCGCTTTCTCCTTTCTGAATTGGGCCAGAAAGGCTCTGAATCTGCTTTTCTCCAAGGGACTGAAGTGCTGGTCCTTCAGACTTCAGATCTGAAGACTGTTTTCCAATCTCTTCATTGCAGTGCCCTTCCAACACTCCCTCCTCCTCCTCCCGCTCCACTCCTCCCAGTTCAGCAGGAAGCATTCACAGGCCTGTGGTGAGATGCAGGGACAGCAGATGTGCAGCCCAGCTGCCTGAACAGAGCAGCAAGGGGGAAGAGCATTTCCCAGAAGACAAAAACCCAGCACCACCAGCAGGCAGCAAGTCATGCACAAGCTTCACTTAACAGAAAGTTTCTTTGCATCATTTCTGCACAGACAGGAAAATGCAGAAGGCTAGAGCTGCACCAAAAGAGAATCAATTTCAGCCAAAAGACGCTCCTGAAGGCTGTTGAATATTTTTTAATTTAAATATTCATCCTCACATGTTTCATGTGGAAACTTCCTACACCAGCAGTAAAGTTTAGCAACATCTTAAGCAAATGAAAAGAGGCTGTTTTAATGGAAACTGTTAAGCAATTTTAGCTTTTGGCAATTCTGCTACTCTGTCCAAATGATCTAATCCCATGCTGCATTTTACAAAGCTCTTCAGAGTCAGAATGGTGAAATACTTAACAATTCAAGATACAGCTATTAATTCTAATAAAGTGAACCTGCAAAAATTTATTCACAGCTATTGTGTTACTTGCAAATTGTCTAAGCAGTTAATCCCTTTTTACAATGTATTGTCTCTAGGGTTTACCTTTGGTCAAAGGCTGCCAGAACTGGAAATGCTGCTTTACCTCCAATAATTGACTTTCTGCACTTGACCAGGAAGTGCTTGCTCACCAGCTGAATGAATGAGAAGCCACCCACTTTAAATTAGCTACTGGAACAGAGAACCAAATCTCTTTATTTTTGTAATCAGAGGTTCACAAGTCAACTTTGAGAATCAGTATCCTTGAAACAGGCAGCATGTGCAATGCTTTCTGAATGAATTAACTCTAATCTCTTGCTTTGAAATCACTAAGTCTTACCATACACCATCATACCCACACCCATGCACTCATCTTACAGCAGTATCAAACCCACAAATAAGATACTTCACCTTATCAGCTACTGTGTAGACCTCCTGCCTTTTGCTGCAGTCACAGATGTAACAGTGGACTCTAGCAGCTCCATTTTCTCTGGCCAGTCTACTTGTCTCCTTCAGCCCCTCTTGATTGATGTCCCAGAGAACTACTGTGGCTCCAAGTCTGGCAAACTTTAAAGATAAAAGTCTTCCAATGCCACTTCCTGCTCCTGTTATTAATACTATTTCACCACTAACATTCTTCTTCCGTTTAGGCACAATGAAGAACACCAGCGTCTCCAACCAGTAATAAATAAGAAGTCCAATGAATCTCAGTGTTTCCAGGAAAAAGTTCATCTTGAGACTATTTCTTCAGATACCTGATGAATGAAAATGTTTATCTGATAGAATAAAGAAAGAAAATACAGACATTAGTATTACAAAATTGAAAAGATTTTTGTGATGCAGTCTAAATATCATCTCTAGCCTTTTTCAGTGTCCTGTTTTAAAAAAATATACAGGGTTACATATAGAGATATGACTCATCTGTCCTGTTCCTGTATACTCTCTAGGTTGCTCCTTTTCTCCTCCATGATGTAGCACACTAATGATTTACCATTAGACAGAAGCAAGACACACCTTCCCTCATCTGCCCTAGAAATTCCCCACCCCTCATGTCATGGGTTTCCATCTCTGCTCTAAAAGAATAAGGACAGAAAAAGAAAGTATCAAGGAAGTGATATTTGCCTCTTGAGGATCTTCAGCAGAAATACATGGCAATTACAAATCAAAGCTTATAGCTTGATCAAACAACTTTAGTATTCACAAGCTAAGACCATGACATTTTTTGCTTTGCAGATGCTCCTTGTCATCAAGAAATCATATGCAGACCAAGTTGATCGTGTCAACCCTGAAAAACTGCCAGAATAGAGAACACCAGAAAACTGTATGCTTATAGATCTCCCAAACACACCAGATACATTACTGGCTGCCAGTATTAGCTTTTCAACTACCAGTACTGCCATTACTGAGGGTAGCCTACCTTTGCAATTGAACAAGGTTCTGTTTATAGAATGTACTTCACAGTCTGGACTCATCACAGTAAAGCAAGCATTAATGAAAATCACAATTATGCTCATCACTGAGCATTAAGTGCAATTTATTTTCCACTATGCGAATGCTATGTGAGAATCATACCCTTTGTCAACGAAGGTTTTAGTCTTTGACTCACTAGGATAAAAAGGATTAATATCTGCCTTCTCAGCTAAAGGTAGAGCACGCTGGCACTTACACTTCAACCTTTAGCACTCGATGCCCAGTTTGATCACATCTCTTAGTTAACATTGCTATCTGTGTGTGTAGGCAATGGGTATGACAAGAGATAAGTTACTTAGGTCTCTGCTGCTCTGAGCAAAGTTCGTGAAATTTAGCATGCGGACATACATGTGTTATCATGAGTTTCGGGTTTTTCACATGGGAAACATGGCCAGGCCTGGAAAGGTATGAGCAAGTACTGGAACACAGATGGTAATTCCAGAAAGTTTTCTGGCAGAAGCATCAGGACACCTATTCTGGTAACAGAAAAACATTAATCAACATAGTGGGTGGAGAAGCAAGTTCTTCTCCCTGAAGAAAAGGATTCATAGGGTGCCTGTTTTCTGTTCTTCATTTCCTTTAAAATGGGATAAAACTTGTGCAGAGGTCCTAGCACAGACAAAAGGCAGTAACAGCAGTAAGAAATGGAAGAAATATCAAAACAGCACAAGAACATTTTTCTAGTGCCAACATTGATATCTCTTGTAGTAGGCTCTAATAGGTATAGAGCTACTACAGATAAAAGCAAAATCAGAGCTATACAGGAAAAGTTTTATTTAATTTCAAAGACATCAAAAAACAAGCAAGTTGCTGGAAACACAAGTTCTTTGCTGGGTCTCAAGCAGGAGCAACAAATATATAAAAAGAATGGAGCTGCTGAATTTAACTTGATTAGAGTAACTTAATGTAATATCTCTCCTCCATTTGCACACAAAGGACACTGGCAACTCTGGAGCAGATAAGGATGTTACAGTTAATTCCCATGAAAAAACAAGAGAGGCAATAACCTTCAAAGTATAATACAAAATTGGACCTAAACCTAGCTTAGAAACTATGTAAAGAATTTATTAAGCGAAATAAAAATATATTAGACAGGCCAGAAGCACATTAGACATAGAGAAGTACTGACTTTCTCTTAGGCATACAGCAACAGGAGACCTCCTGTTAGAACATAAACTCTAGCTTTCAACAAGGCTCTCAATTTCTGCTGACAGGCCTGTTGCCTAACCCACCTCTGACTGGGCCAAGGGTCCTCCATTCTCACTGGCCTACAGCATGACTGCAGCTAATTACACAAGAACCCAACATAACAATACACCCTTGGCTTACTTTGGCTCCTCAGCTAAAGTGAGCAGGATACCTTCGAACTGGTGTGCCCAGGGTACCTTTGGCACACCTAAGACCTCAGAACCCTTCTGATGCCACGTATTGCTTTTTACTATGGCTACAGCCACACATAAAGAAGGCTTTTACATCATACCAAAGTAGCAAAGGATTTACAGTGGCTTATCAGGCTGATTTCTTTTCAAGTTTTGACAACTATGCCAGCACAGACAGACTTCGCAGTACAACTACAGAAACGCACTGCCGAGCAGCTCTTGCCGATTACCGGAGCTCAAAAACCCCAAGGACAGACTTGAGGACAGCGTCTGAACTACCTCCGCTAACCAATGAATGTATTCAACGTTGAACACGCCATCACCTGAGCAAAGCTTGGCAAGCATGAATTTTTTCACTATGGAAGACAGTGACGCCCCAAAAAAACCCGTAAGGGTCGTGGAGCCGAGACAGTCCGAGGACCGAGGAGCAGCAACACCTCCCTCACCACCTGGAAGACGATGGGCTGACTGCCTTAACTCTCACTCGGCACCTCTCCTCTGATAACCCAATCAGCATCATTAAAAACACAAACCAAACCAAACCACCTCGGAAGACTTCAGCCGCGGTGCGCACCCCACTGCCTCTCTCAGCCCCGCCTGCCCGGGGCCGCCCCCCCACCACCCACCGACTCCCGCGCCCCCCGCTCCGGACCGGCCCTGGCAGCGGCGAGAGAAGGCGCCGGGCACCGGCCGCACTCTCGGCTCCCCGCTCCCGACAGCCACGCAGCCCTCCCCGCCCGTCCCCTCGGGCACTCCCGGCCGGCCCAGAACGCCGCCAGCACCGGGACCCCGCGGCCACCCCGGGTACCTCCGCCTGCCGGGCCGAAGGACAGCGAGGGCACCTCCGCCTGCCCGGCGTGGCGCGGTGGCCGAGGCTCCGGGAGCGGGCGCAGGGAGTACGGAGCAGAGAACAGACAGCGCGGTGGGGTGGCCCGGTCCGCCCTTTATGCCGGCGGCTCGCCAGGGATCGGGGCTGCCCGGATGCCCGGAGGCGGGGCGGGACGAGGGGCCTGGCGCTCGGCTGCGGGAGGCTGGGCCGGGGACAGCGGCCCCTGTGCCCGCGCACTGCCCGCGGCTGCCGGGCGGCGGGATGAGCTCCGGGCGGCGGTCGGGCGGGGAGCGGGGGGCACGGGCAGTGCGCTCGGCCCCCTGAGCTCCTCGCCGATGCCGGGGCAGGGCGAAGGGCTCCGGGAACGGAGCAGCTTGTTGGGCGGGGCCTCCCGGGGCTCTGTATTTGCTGCGATAGAGACTTTCGGCCCTGGGGTCAGCGGGGATTTGGAGGGTGATTTTTGGTTTACGCTCATCCTTAGGCAGCAGAGCTCTGCTACTGGGAGGCTCTAAGTATTCACTACTTCAAAGACCCTACGAATGAGGAGAGGATACCCAGAAGCACCAGAATAAGATGTGAAGGAAGATACTTCCTTGCCACCGAGATCTTTAATGTGCCATCTTCCAAGACTGGTATGTTTTGTGTTGCTATTACACTTCTGTAGAAGGAGGAGAATACAGTATAATAGACTTCATAATAAAGAATATGAAACAGCAATTCATAACGAAAGCTTCTTTAGGCAGATTTAAAAATTCGATCTAGCAATTTCCAAAGACATTTTGAGAAATCCCTGTGTACAGGTGCAGGCTGAAAAAGCAAGGATGGAGAGCACTTGTGTGATATGTCCTGGTGAGGGACCAGGTTGCTCTGCTTGCTTGAAACAAATGAATCCCTGAAGTAAAAAAGAGCAGGGGTTCAAAAGGTATTGTGTTGTTTTAATCAACATTTTCTTGCTTCCCCTGCATGTTCTATTTAAAGTATTTTTTAAAGGGTAAAAAGATCTTTCAAGTACATAGTTTTGGGTCAGAGTTTGGGCTCTTGACTATAAACTGCTGCACCCTCCGGAGCTTTTCACAGAAGAGAAATTAACTGCTTGATTAGAATATTTTAGTGGGAGTTAATGTATTATCCTAATAATACAGTAAATCCAAGAGGCTGAGGAGAGTCCAACAGCAACACCGATGAAATCTGAGGTTGGCTGCTGCTTTCTTTCTGTGGATTGCATTATTTACAGTGGACCATTTAAAACAAGAAATGTAAAAAAACACCCATTCATTTTTCAAAAGGCTTGAATAAAATATATGCTTTGTAGTAACATTTGGAAAATAATCATGTTTGATCCTGAGACTGATCTTCTGATTGGAGTTAGAGGGCAGAATGTGGCAGGCTTGGCTCCTTTTCCCACCTTGTACAAAGATTTCCTCCTCACGGACTAAAACTTCCAGAAATAAACCCCACTAAATTATCCTGAGTTTACTTCCCTGTATAATGAAAGGCTAAAGTTGCCTTGAAGTTAAGAAAGTCTCTGTAAGACTGTCAAATTAGTGTCTTCCACAGTCTGTGGCCAGAGAAGACCAAAATGGAATGATTACTCTTGATTCAAGTTCAGAAATGGAGCTACCCTGATGTGTGTTAGGTGAGGAGGTCTCCTTCTTGCCACGCAGTATTTTTGGACCGATTTGTGAGCGCTGGCAAAATCCCAGGAGTACAGAACTGGGACTGGTGTTCATAGAATCCCAGAATGGTTAAGGCTGGGAGGGTCCTTACAGCTCATCTACTTCCAACCCCCTTTCCCTGGGCAAAGACACCTCCCACTGGACCAGGCTGCTCAAAGCCCCATCCAACCCGGCCACGTTCCCTGTTTTATGTAACATTGTGCTGGGTGTTTTCAAGGGCACCCAAGGTCACTCAATTCCTAAGAAAATGTTGGAGGAACTTTGTAAGTGGTTTCACTTTGCTTCCTCTCTACTACTTGTGCTACCTACGTGTACTGCCAGCCTGTAGCTATGCTTTACCCAGGGTGTTGCCGTATTTTGCTCTACCTGAGCTTCCCGAAAGCTCTTGGCATTTGTTTTTGGATAGATACTGGCATCTCTAGAGGTGTAACCAGCAGCACACTGAATTGCTATTTATGCTTAACCTGAATCTGTAGTAGGTTCTCTATTGCATTGACACGACTACACAACCATTTGGTCTTGCTTATGGATGTGTCAAAACAACTAAGGATGAAGCAAATAGAGAGTAAGGGTTGGTGTAAGGAGGATAAATGCAACTGCATGATGTCTAGGATGCCCATCTACATTGCTGTTGCAGCCAGATTCTCATAAAAAACTCATTTTTAAAATTTCTATCATAGCACTCAAACTAGAAATGTGCTACAGTAGCATCTTCTTCTCAAGGTATTTACTACCTACACAGCAAATATAACCAGCAGCTCTCTGAACAAGTGGCTTCTATCCCTTGCAAATCACATAAGAAAGGGACAAACGTTGATGGGAAGAAGAACATGCCAGGACCAAGTATCCTCATGAATTAGCCACTGGATGTCCAGATCCAAGACTTTTCAGCCTGTTAAGCTACCCTGTTTTCAGTATGATGCTTGGTGCCAGAACCAGACACTTGGTATCTCATACCCTTAGCATTTTACTGTATATTTGTGAAACTGATCAGAACTGATGGGTAAAACTGCAAGGAAATACTTGGGTTGTTTTGTTTTGTTTATTTTGTTTTGGTTTTAATCTGGGCCAGTTCTGTGATGAAATTTACAGAGTGCCCACACACTGCAGAGGATTGTGTGGGAATGGGGGTGAAAGGCTGCACAAGAAGACTAAGGTGAATTGGAGATCCCATGGAGTGAACTGGGATGTGGAAGTATGGCATGGGCAGAAACTCTAACCCTGGTAACACGTAGCATTTACAAAGGGGTTTGTCTGAAATTTTAGTTTTTATCCAGTAGGGAATGCCTTTTATATTAGGCCTCAAATGGCAAGATTCAATTATTCCTGGTATCTTGTTTTGCCAGTCACAGAATCGTTTCAGTTGGAAGGAACCTTAAAGACCATCTAGTTCCCACTCCCCTGCCATGGGCAGGAACACCTCCCACCAGACCAGGTTGCTCAAAGCCCCACCCAACCTGTCCTTCATACCATCCCTCCCCTTGTACTATAGAAGTAGTACATTACACTCTTATTATTATTACAGCAGCATTGTGACCTCTTTGAAGTGGCATTTCAAAAGGGTGATGAACTTCACTGAACTCCCTGCAATTGGAATGGATTTGGCACATTCCCCTCCCAGGTGCAAAAGTATTCCGGCTGTTGTTCCCCACCAGGCTTTGGCATGAACTTGCTGAAGTGGCAGCTGAGGGCTCACTCAAGTAAACAATCAGGATCAGCTGAGCTCCCATCTGCCCCTAGAGCTGACCCACTTTATTCAGAACAGTGAGATGCATGGAAGAAACACGCAAATAATTCCAGTACGGTATTGAGTAAATGTCCAAATGGTGTAATAAATCAAGGCCTTGCCAAGCAGCATTGTGTTTTCCAATCCCTCCCCACTAGGATGTTATTTGCAAATGCACAAGCTATAACTTTGATGAACAATGAACACAGATAATGTCACATACCTGGACCTGCACAAATAGGTAACATCTCGGACAACATCCTCACCTCTAAATTGGAGACATATGGACTTGATGGATGGACCCCTTGGTGGATATGGAATTAGCTGGATGGTGTATTTCAAAGAATTGGCCGTTGATGGCTCGATGTCCAAGTGGAGTTCAGTGATAAGAGGCATTTCTCAGGGTTTGGTACTGCCCTGGTGCTGTTGGAGTGTGTTCTAACATGGGAATAATCTGGGACTAGAGGAGACCATGGAACAGAAACAACAGGGTTGACCAAATCAAAGAACTCATTTAAACCTCCATGCACTGGAGGAAAGGGGCCAGCTGAGGTACAGAAGCTACTGTAAAAAAAAGGAAATTTGTTCTTTCCTCCCGTGTCCTTTCACTAGTGCATGTACTAGAGACCTCATGATGATGAGAGTTTCTAGCTCTGTACACTGTTGTCTCCTGGATATCAGCTCATGTGATTATTCAAAATTTGGCCATTCTGAAATGCCTCTGAACAAGAAGTACCCTCTGTCCCCCAGGGAGACTTTGTGAAAGCCATACCACTCTTGCAGTGGTACTGCAAGAATGTACTGCATTTTCATGGATATTAACTTCTGTACTTTCACTCTGATGACTTTGTCATATAAATATGCTTTCACTTGCTTGAAATACAAACACTGCACCTGTTAATATTTTTCTTACAATAACCTGTTGTATCTTTGTGTTGTATATTTAAGATGCATATTTTAGAAGTTGTGATACTTCAACTTTGATTTTAATACCTATACTTTTGGGTTTATGATGTGTGAAACAGAGCATCACATTGCTAGGGGACAAATGGATGATGCCTGTGGTACCACAGCAACACAAAGTGGTATGTTAAAAAAATCTCATTTTCTAAAATATATCTACTCCAACAAAGTTTGTGAAGAAAGGAAACCGGCCCAGGACATCTTTACTCTCAGCAAACCATAAGGAAAAAGAAATCGCTGGTTTTGTAGCCCTTTATCTCTCTTTGTATTTTATACCAGAAAACCTAAGAAAAGTTAAAACTTTCTCCCCGCACCTAAGCTTGAATAGCCACAGGAGATTTTGACGTTTGTGAAGGTTTGGATTTTTAAAAAATTTTCCTCTCCTCCTTTCCATTCCCTTACAATTATGCTGCAACAAAACAAGACCATTGAATGTGGTTGTAGCATGGAGTTGGTTTCAAAATCTGTCAGGCTGACAATCTCTTGTTTTTAAACACAAAACAAGAACTGTCTCTGAGTCACAGAAAGAGTTTTGGAAGCATTGGGAGGAATATGTGAGTAACATGTGAGGTAACACTTTTTCAGGGAAGAAATAGAAAAGGAAATAGAAAGTAATAATCATAATATGATTTAATCCATAGGGTACCACATCTTCAGTGCTGAGTGAAGACTGATTTCCCTGCATCTTCCCCCATGTAGGATCTCCTAGAACTAGAAAGGTATGCAGAAAGTTGATAAGGCTGGTTACAGTAAACAACAGAGACAATTCAACAGCTTGGAAGAGAATTGAAAGGACAGAGGTGTGACAGAGGAATACAAACCCTCATGGTATAGATTAAGAGAATGGTTTCTCACATTGAACAAGAAGGTGGTAACAAGTGAACATCATCCTCAAGCTATAAATGGAAGAAAATGCCCTTTGCCCTCAGCATCCTTAGTCTTGGAAAGCAGATTGATTTTCCTGTTGCTAATTGTATCCTTTTTATGAGGGTTGTTTATAAAACAAATACGGACCCATAAAAGTGTACTTTGCAAAAATGTTGACAGTAACTGCCTACTAGAGACCTCTTTTCAGAGATTCTACAGTCAGCTAATTTATGTATGAGTACTGGACACTTTATAAAGAGATTGTGGAGAATGTTCTTATTGTTCAGAAGAGCAGTTCAAAGAAAGGCCTATTTCACTTCAGAAAGCAAAATTACACAGCTGATTCAACACCACTCATTCATGTACCCAGACAGCACTGGCTGTAGAACAGCTTTTTACAGAAGGACAGCCACTCTGTGTTAGACAAAACATCTATTTAGCCTGGTATTTTACTTCTCAGGTAACCAGCAGCACATACCTAGGAATGTACAATGTAAGAACAGGGAGAGCACACCGGTGTTATTTCCCCAGTACAGACACGGTCAGGTCAGGGACTTCTGAAGCCAAAGAAAATAGTTTTGTGTTTCATGGTCCCGATGGATAAATGGAACACGTGCAATTGACACGCGTGCACATTACAGCACTCTCTGAGTAGCTGTGGAAATGCTGCTTTTCTGCCTTTTGATCTCTGGATAATCCGTGAGAATTTCCCCTGAAAAGGACTTTTTGTATGTAAAGGACAGGTTTTCACTATGTTGGTATTAGCTCGCCACCCATACACAGTTCAACTTTCCGAGTTGTCTCTGACTCACCTGCCTTTTGAAGGCATTGGATTATAGGGATGGATGTCTGGAAAGTGATTACAGATGCCGTAACCTTTGTGATTTTACCCATCCGTCTCTGCAGTACCACAGCCCCCCAAGGCAGGAGCTGCTTCCCCCGCAGCACCAAGCCCCGGGGCAGCTGAAAATCTCCGTGCCCATTGGCGCTACTGCTCCCCGCAGGAATCGGGGCTGATCGACCGGGTTTGTGTTTCCCAGGCCCTTGGGCTTTGCCCTTTAAGTTCGCACCTAGGACCCCACCACCACCAATTTTCCCCTTCCTCCCTCCCTTCCTGGGGTGCACTGTTCCTGGTGACGCTCCGGAACACCATGAGGCAGAGGAACGGGGCTGAACCCCTGCCGTGTCCCTGCCGCCACGCAGCTACCCCCGGAGCCCCCCACGCAAGGGGCATCCACGTTATCTGCACCAGCTGTCCCCCCGGCACCGCGGACCCCTGCTCCGCAGCCCCGGGGCGGCTTTGGGGTTCGACCCCCTTGCCAGCTCTCCCAGCAGCCCCCGCGGCGCCGATTCCCCCCCCTCCCCTCCCCCCCCCCCCCCCCGGGCCTGCCGGGAAATGTAGTGCCGGGAGCGGGAGGCGGCCCGGGCGGGAGGAGTGCGAGTGCGGGGCCGGGGGTGCCGGAGGGCGCCTTCGGGGTGCGGGCAGAGCCACAGCCACAGCCACAGCCGCCGCCGTGCGCCCCTCGCAGCCCCCTCGGGCGGGCCCCTGCGCGCCGGGAGGTTCGGGAGAGCCGGGGCTGCCTCCGCGCAGGCCGCGTGTGGTGTTCACAGAATCATCAGGGTTGGAAAGGACCTCTGAGAGCATCGAGTCCAACCCTTAACCCATTACCACTGTGGTTACCAATCATGGCACTGAGTGCTACATCCAATCTCTCGTTAAAGACATCCAGGGACAGAGAGGCCACCGCCTCCGTCAACAGCCCCTTCCAATGTCTGAACGTCCTGGGGCCGTTGTGCCACAAAACGGCAGCTGCTGGGTGCTCCGGAGCAAGCTGGGTGCCAGTGGGAGGATGAACTCAGCTGTGTCAGTGATGGCAGCTGAGCAGTGACATCTGATAGAGCCATGGGTCCCGACGTGTTTTCTGTGAGCCTACAGCTGAGGTGACATTCCTGTGAGTGGGAAAGGCCCCTGGGCCCTTAGGTGTGAGCAGGATTCCCACCCCCAGTTTCACAGTGCTGGGGCTGATGTTGCAGCCACACCTGATTATTTATGTTGCTGGGGCTGATGTTGCAGAATCTCCTTTTCCAGAGCTGTGTTATTTAAGGCTTAAATCATCCACAATTCCTGGCTTTCCTTGTATTTCTCGCAGCCTTTCCTTTGGTGGTGGTGTGTGCTCTCCTCAACTCTTCTGTCATCAGAAACAGAGCCCATCCTTTCTCCCACAGGAGACTCCTGTCTACTTCCAGTGAAACAGTGTGGAGATCTTTAACCAACCCATGTTTACTCCCTGTTGTAATTCCAGCAGTCTCCCAAGCATCACCTCTCTGACACTGGCTGTGTCTCAGTCACATCTTCTTAAGGCCAGATTCTCAGCTCTCCTCACCACTCACTCACTGAGCATTACCACCTGCAGTGCTTCCAAAACTCAACAGTTCTTCCTACTCGGGAAGCTTACCACTGTTTTCTTCTTCTTCACCTTACTACCCTCTAGATTTTAATTTTATTTTATTTTGCCTCTTTAAATCTTAAAAATCAATCCTTTACTCTCTAGCACCAATTCCTAAAATGGTCACCTGTCCCTCAGTTATTCTCCATTGGCCTCAGAAACCTAAGGAAAGTCTTTCCACAGAGGAGGTTGCCCCAGCATTGGGCTGTCAGGATAACGGAATGTGTAAGAGATTATGAGAATCTTGTGGCAGATGAGTTCCCATTGCAGCAAAGCCAGAGAACATTTTAAGCATCAGGGCTCTAAGAATGGAGAAGGCATGGTTAATGCCCCACAGGATCTGCTTCTTTTTTCATTGCTATGGTTAGGTCTGGAAACCAGGGACCGGGGGATCTCACACACGCATGCTGCCCCCTGAGAGAAGCCTGTGTGAGAAGGGTAAACAGCAGTTGTCAAAGCTGGGGTAAGAAAGCACATCAGAACATGTTTTACAGGTCAGGGCTGCAGTAGAAGAGCCTTCTGCTGCATGGGCATGAGCATGAGCTGGTTGGTGGAGAAGAGAGGTACCAGCAGCATTTACTGGCACTAGTGCACTTTGACTTCCTTGGCACTGGGAGGGTGCTGGCCTGAATGATGCCAACCATTAAATTACCTATTATTACTCACTAAAAGGTTACTGCGAAGTGCAGAAGTACTCTAACAAGAAATCATTAGAGTACCTTGTCCATACATCAGATTCTTTCCTAACCCATTGAAAGCATGAATGAGTTCCCTACTGTTACTACAGCCTGAGGAGCACTGAAATATTAGGTTTGTATCTACAATTTGTGAATGTTTGTTGTCCAAGTCTTCACCAGTTCTGTTTCTCTTGTGTCTTACTTCCATGTGACTATTTCTACATGTAATGAAACATGAATGATACTGAGGCCTGGGGTTAAATTCACCCGGGGGGTTGCTTGTTGTTTTTTTTTTCTGTTGTCAGTTTTGGTTTTGGTTTTGGTTTGGTTTTGATTTTTTCATTGTGTTCTTTTATTTTTTTAGAGAATTAGACCTGTGTTTCTTCATCTGCCAAATATTTATTCTACCTTCACTGTATTAAGGTGTGATAGGAAAAGAAATCCACTGGATTTTATTTACTGTACTTCTCATGTAAACCTCCTTCATTTTTGGCAAATTTGCTTTGCCATGTGGAGAACTGAACTGTAAAGTCTTTTTAACTCTTGCTCTGAAGCATTTAACACATTCCTTCCCAATGTTTCTAATGTTGAACATAATGTACTGTTGTCTTTATAATAAAAAAAAAATTGAAAGCTTTCTGAGTGCAATAACTCTGATACAGTGGCTGTCAGAAGACCTGATGATCATTAGGTGTTGCTGGAAATTTCATATGCTTATCATTTAACAGCATACACTGGGTGGAGTCACAGAAAGACACAGATGAATCATGTTTCATACAAAAGAACAACATTTCAGTATTTCACCACTGAGAGTGTGGTCAAACACTGGAACAGGCTTTCTAGAAAGGTGTTTGATGCCCTGATTTCCTTTCCTTTCCTTTCCTTTCCTTTCCTTTCCTTTCCTTTCCTTTCCTTTCCTTTCCTTTCCTTTCCTTTCCTTTCCTTTCCTTTCCTTTCCTTTCCTTTCCTTTCCTTTCCTTTCCTTTCCTTTCCTTTCCTTTCCTTTCCTTTCCTTTCCTCTCCTCTCCTCTCCTCTCCCTTCCCTTCCCTTCTTCCCTTCTTCCCTTCTTCCCTTCTTCCCTTCTTCCCTTCTTCCCTTCCCTTCCCTTCCCTTCCCTTCCCTTCCCTTCCCTTCCCTTCCCTTCCCTTCCCTTCCCTTCCCTTCCCTTCCCTTCCCTTCCCTTCCCCTCCCCTCCCCTCCCCTCCCCTCCCCTCCCCTCCCCTTCCCTCCCCTCCCCTGTCCCTGTCCCTGTCCCTGTCCCTGTCGGTTTTTTTCTCTGTCCCTGGAGGTTTTTAAGAAGAGACTGATGTGGCACTCAGTGCCATGGTCTGGTAACCACAGCAGTAGTGGATCAAGGGTTGAACTTGATGATCTCAGAGGTCCTTTCCAACCCAGCTGATTCTATAATTCTATGATTCCAGGCCTTCAAAGCACTCCCTAACATACAAGGAGAACCTGCCACCTCTCCTTCTTTGCTCGTCCATTTTGAAGAGCTTACAGCCATTGATTGCAGCACTCCAGTCAAGTGAGTTATTCCACCAGATTTCTGGGATGGTGACAGTATCACCCACTGAAATGGCAGACTGAAAGAGCTCACAGCACACCATCCCTCAAATACTCAAGTTCTAGCCCCCCACTTATTTCTAGCAAGCCTGGTTTTGTGCCCTTCCCTCTTCAACTCTAGTTTAAAGTCTTCTTGATAATCCCTGGTAGTTCTTGTGCCACAATTCCCTTCCCACTTTGAGAGGTGTACACTGTCTGTTGTCAGCAGGCCTGGTGTTAAGCAAATCTTTGGGAACCTGTAGACAGGGACATGGGCAGTCTGGGCCAGTGGACCAAGGCAAGTAATAAGAAATTCAGCAAGACCAAGAGCTGAGGTCTGTGCTTTGGACACAACAAACCCAGGCAGCATTACAGACTTGGGGAAAAGTGGCTGGAAAGCTACCAGGCAGGAAAGGACCTGGGCAGCAGAAGGGAAGTGATGGTGCTCCCGTACTGGGCATTGGTGAGGACGCACCTTGAGTACTGCGTTCAGTTCTGGGCCCCTCATTAGAAGAAGAACACTGAGGTGCTGTAGAGAGTTCAGAGAAGGGTGACCAAGCTGGTGAAGGGGCTGGAGAACAAGTCCTGTGAGGAGAGGCTCAGGGAACTGGGAATGTTTAGTTTGGAGGAAGCTGAGAGGAGACCCTACAGCTACCTGAGAGGAGGTTATGGGGAGGTGGGTGCTGGCCTCTTCTCTCAAGTAAATAATGATAGAACTAGAGGAAATGGCCTGAAATAACACCAGAGGAGGTTCAGACTTAGACATTAGGAAAACTTCTTTACTGAGAGAGTAGTCAGGCACTGAATGGATTGTCCAGGGAGGTGGTGGAGTCACTATCCCTGGAAGTATTTAAAAACTGTGTAGGTGATGCACTTAAAGACATGCTGTAGTGAGCACGGTGATTTATACATAGATAAATATATCTTATTTTATTGAGGGGGGAGAGGGGGCTGTTGCCAGTTGGATGCTGTGATCTTAGAGGTCTTACCCAACCATGACAATTCTGCAGTTCTGTGAACCCAAAGTCTTGTGGGTACCACCAGTCCTGGAGCCAGGTGTTGGATCTTCTGGCTCTTTCTGTTTACTCCATCATTCCCTGCAACTGGAGGGATAGAGGAGAACACCATTTGCGCTCCTGATCCCTTAACCCGTCATCCTAAGGCACTGCAGTCTCCCTTCATTGCCTTTGGATTTCTTGTTACAACTTCAACTGCTTACATGAAAGATTAACAATGGATAGCAATCCATTTTTACTGAGGCTTTACTGAGGAAGGGACTTTCCTCCAAATATCTTTAACCCAGGGCCCAGGGGGGCAGCAGACTTTCCTATGAAGGAGGTCTGGCCTGAACACAAGGCCTTCTGCTCCCTTTGGAATTGAGTCACCTGTGACAATGACTCACCTTTTTTTCTTCACTGGAGTGCTTTTGATGGGTGTAGTCTGATTCAGTCTTGATAAGAACTCCAAGTAAGGTTAACCATTGCCTTTATCAGCATTCAATTCCCTCTGCAAAGCATCGTACCTGTTAGCAAGATTAACTGGAAAGGTGTGGCAGTTGCTGGAGAGACAGACATGCCTGCAGTGCTTGCTGCACCAGGCAGGAACTTTGTTGCAGTTTACCCCTCTTCTGTAAGTCACCACGTTCATCCAGGCAAGGAGAGGAGAGGGACTTCTTTGTGTCATGACCCATCAGCCTGTTGGACTTCAGGAAGCACAGACTGTGGCTCCAGTGGTCTATCTCTCTCTCCAAATCCCTGATGCTTCTTAACCTACCCACCTCCTCCCAGAGCTCCATCACTATGCAGAGACATTTCCCCCATCTGGGCACACTGCACACAGGTGGGCTCACTGTTACCATCCGGTAATGGTGGCTGAGCAGGTAACAGCCTACAGCCATGCATCTGCAGAGTAGCATTTTGCTAGGAGAACTGAGTCAACCCCAGAGCATGGAGAACTGAAGGATGCCATGGTTTTCTGCAGGGTGGATACCATTGTTCTCTGGCTGAGCTGTAGTACCGTCACTGCTCCCTCCCAGCACACCCTTCACACCCTACATGCTTGGTTTGCCTGATATGTTTGCAGCACTCCATTTCCTGTGGTTCTGTCAGTTAGAATGCCTTAAATGTGATCCTTCCTCACAAACTAATAATTAGTAACTCTGGGGGGAGAAGAAGCCATATGTATTTGGCAGAGAGCCAGGAAAGCCTCTAGGGCACCTGACTTCTGCCATTCACTGCACCAGGAGGAGAGGCTGTGCTAATGGTGCCAGTAACATACCCTGGTGTCCCAGTTGGTCCAGGATAGAGCTAATTTTCTGTCTTGTAATTTTGCTTTCAGCTAAGTCTCTTGTAAGTAGCTGCACTTCCTGAAATTAAGAGCAAGTTTCTCAGTCAGTGTCTGCTTCTAGGACTGATAAAGCTCGATGTTTATAGTTACAGCTAGAGAATGGTATGCAGAACCAAGGACACTGCTCAGTTCTGAGGAAGTATCTTGTGCTCTGGAAGCAGAAAAGGAGTAAGCAGGTCACACCTGCAACCCTCCTTCAGGGAGGAGCAGACAAGATAGATGACCAAAGTGACCAGAGTATTCTATCCCATATGCATCATACTTGGTTTAAATTTCAATCTTGAAATCTTGACAATCACTGATACAGTGACACAAAGAATGTCCAAAATGTGTTTTGTTGCCTGTGTGCTTCTTTTCCATGTGAGTTCGTATTCTTGTGGTAGCAGAAATCCTACTCTTCTCTAATGCTTCAAAGCACGGAGAACATAGCTTTTTTCTAGGGAAAAGAGGTGAAAAAATACCTTCACACCTTCTTCCCCGGCCCTCAGCAATGGTCACACTAGAAACAGGAGTGACCTCAAAATCAGGACACAGATGTGTAAGAAAAGGGTGTGACAAAGGCACTGGCTACAGGCCAAGGCACCTTGTGGTGCTGGGTCTGCCAGGTAGTTACTGCTTGATCAAAACAAACCTTGATTATTGGTACAGCTGTGTTGACAGATGTCACCCTCAGTGAAGGTGGTGTTTAACTACGTCCATCTAAGGAAACATGGTTCTGCACGACATGTATTGGGAGTCTTCCAGACTCCCTGCCTCAGGAGAGAACTACAGAAAACACTTGAGAGAGGCAGGATGTGAAGACAGCATCTGGCATGGTCTGACACTTCCTCCTCTCCATGTCTTGAGGTCCAGAGGAAGTGCCCCAGGCTGTGGCACAGAAAGAAGAATCAACAGAACCAGAACATGAGGAGCAGCAATGGCACTGTCAGCAGACACAGCCAACAGCAAAAAAAGGGGTTCTTGTCAAACAAGTGTTGTCTGTTGGCACCCTCAGGCTGAGCAGTCCCAGCACCCTCAACTTCTTATACAGCAGGTGCTCCAGTATCTTGATTGTCCTCCCAGACCTTCACTGAATTCAGTCCAGTATGTTTGCATCTGTAAAAGAGAAGGTGTGACCTTTAGAGACCAAGTTCTGTAGAGGGTTATCTGTGCAGCATCTGTCACACAGAGCTTTGCTAGGAGAAGTCTGCTAGCCAGCTGTAGGAGTACACAACCATTGCTTTCATGAAGGTGTTCTTGTGAAATAAGTGTTGCCTGTTGGCACCATAAATTTCATGCTGTGAAGGTGGCATAACTGGGGCTATGAAACCCAAGGGGTGCTGCAGTTCCCCTAGGGAGGAACTTACATCACCTGTATGAAGTTCATCATTGTAAAAGCAGCTGGCTCAGAGATTAATGCAGGGTGAGGTGTGAGGAATCTCTTGTGCATGCAAGCCTCAGTGATCATTGTCTAACTGGGAATACTTGGCAGTAGGCTAACACAGAGAATCTTCTCTATATTCATTTTAGAGAGTACACTTTTCATTACTTATTGGTGTGTACATTTTTAGAGTGATAATAATTGACTGTGAAGCACACATGTGCTATGCATAATGTTCAGTTAATTAAATTCCCAAACTGATTTGATTCATGCTACAGTTATTGCAAAATAACATATGTGTGTTTTGGGAAGCTTCTAACAATTCACATAGAGCTGTCAGTTTCAAGTACTGACATCTGTATGGTGAGAAGAAATCTCACCAGAATAGGCAGGTGAAGTGCTTGTTTGAAGTGTTTCCTTTATGAAATACATAATTTCTATGATCTGCTAATGAGTCAGTGTGTAAGATGGATGAGAATAAACAAAGTATATAGTTGAAATTTTCTGTATTAGAACTCCCTAAAAAATTAATGCCAAGTTACTTTCACCAAAGAACTATTGAATACTTGAAGCAGGTACAGCTTATTGTAGAAAGTATCTCCACCTGCAAGAACAGGCAGAAATTTCTCTCCAACTTTGCTTCTAGGGCAAGGACTTGGAAGATGGCTGTGAAGCCAGTTTTTTTTTTTTTTTTTACATTGCCAATGAAATGGCTGACTGCCTTCACTCCATTATATCTACAATAATATTTATTTTGACATTTTAAAAGCTATGGATTGCTCTTTAGTATTCAGATAATTAAAAAAGCAAAGTAACTTTGCTTTAATTCTTGTGATTGCAACTCCACCCATCTAAAATGGGTCAGCTTTCCAGATGCTCTTCAGGTGGAGAGAGCACCTAAAGAATCATTTTAAATTCATGGAATAATGTCCCGTTGCCTGCTTCTTCCTAGATTTTAAGAGAGGCAGGCAGCAAGGCTTGATAGGAGAGAGCTACAGTTTCCCAAGCAGAAAACCACCTCAGAGAAGGCAGCTGGAGAATGAATGAAGCAGCAGTGAGGGCATGCAAGAGGGATGCAAGAGAGGACAATATGGTAATACTGGTGATATTGGGGATGAGTAGTTAGTTGGTAATTAGTCTCCTTCTTATGGGAAGTGCCAGAAGACATCCTTTTGATCCACAGCATTCTTGATCCGTTTCCACTGCTTGGGCTAAAAAGGGAGAGGTAAGCATCGTGCCTTAAAGTTTCAAACGTAGTGTGGAGAGGATAAGGAGAGGGTTAAGCACATTTGCAAAGCAGGATATAGGACAGGAGGGAGGGGTGTGTGTCTGCATGTATACACAGGCACATATATACATATGGACTCCAATTGTACATCTATTGCGTTTTAAATTTTGTTTGGACTCTGCCCACACACAGGCAAAAGGAGGTGGATCAGAGCTGTTGTGACTGAAGGAGCACCATGCCCCGTTCCTGAGGCAGACAAGGCAGCTTCCAAACCCACCCCCTTTCCAAAAGCTTTTTAACAAGTTTTTGCAATTTTGTGTGCCATAGCAGGCTCAAGCTTTATATCTGAGGCCATGTAGTGACTTGCCTGTGCAATGTTTTCCTTCCTGGATTAAATAATCTCTTTAAAAATAGCAGGCATTTATAGAGTTGCATGCTGACTGCTGAGAACCCACTCTAGGAGACACTGGCATGCTCACATCTGTTTATTTTTATTCACCCATCCAAAAGGGTAGCCTTTTCGCCTTTTCTTTTTTGTTTTTTTTTTTTTGGAATGTGACACAGAAAGAATGGATTTTCCACATCCAAAGAAAAGCTGTTGCATTATTTCCTGCAGATGCCTGCCCTGTGTTCTCTGGTATACATAATGCTTTTTGTCTTACTGTATTACAACAGACAGACTCACAAAGATGTACCATAAATACCCATCCATGTTCTCCAGCAGAGTTATAGGTTGGTTTGTTGTTGTTCTTGTTCTTTTCGATAGTGTCCTTTTAATATCCAAAAAGGAGCACTAAAAGTACAGAGATCTTGCACTTCATGATTCCAGTTTGTTATCTCTGATTTGCAGCCATGTGGGAACTAGCAGAAAGCTGGTGATAGTAGATAATACCCTTTGTTGGTGACAGCACTGTACATGTTCATTGTAGTAAAACCATAGTGAAGAAACCTCCTTGGCTGAAGATTATGAAGGGGATACAATAGAACAACAGATTAGACCTTTACAAATCAAATATGAATTCTGTGAGCTCTTTTAAAGCACCTGATCTGGAGGTTCAGAGGTGACTAAGGAGTTCTGCATTCCTTAGGGCTTCACAGCCATGTAACCATGAAATCAGTTTTGGAAGGCACTCTGACACAGGACTGGTCTCCAGAGTTTATACACCTACAAATATTTTTAAAGAACATGTTTGCACCAAGAGACCTCAGTTTTTAAACTATAAACCAAATATAAACTAATTGAAGAATGAACTGAGGTGAGGAAGGGGCTTAGGAAAGTCAAGAGCTAAAATAGTCTCTTGCAGAGACTATTTGATGCCAGAGAGTGCTGAAAGGTTGTATTTGTTCCAATCTGGGAAATTAATTACCTTTTTTCTTTTTTTCCCCACTGTGCTAGTGAGCAAGAAACTGCCTTTTGTTGGGATGAATTAATAATATCTGCTGATCAGGGGTAGAATGGGCCTGCATCTAGCTTTCATTAAGCAAATATTCATGGCACTCAGTCAGTAATGACTTACTTACTAGCACTTCAAGATTTCTGGAAATTCCTTGGCTCTCGTCCTTCTACCACTCCCAAGTTGGACTGTAAGGAGACTTGGATGGAAAATATTAAGAACTGTAGTATTTTGTCTGCACAGAGAAAGGAGTGCATTAAACTGACTGCTGTTATCTTAAGCTTTTTAAAGAAGACTAACAAAATGGACTAACTTCAAATGGAGAATAATCCCTTAAGAAATAAGATCCCTCTTAAAATAAGCAATTATCTTGTGAGAAAAAAATTATACCTGCAAACTTATCTACACATACATTTCCCTTAAATTTAGAATAAAGTGAATAGAGTGGTAAATAATTAGCCTCACGTGTCTGGAGACTTCCAACACTAGAATGACTGGTACTTTGAAAAGTAATTGATACAGAGAGACATAAAAAAGCAAATCACAGTCAGTACAACACTGATACAACTTGTTTGGCTGTAGGATTTGTGTGTGCTGTCATGCAACCAACCACACAGCTTCGCAGAGGCTTTCAACAGAGGTTGGAATGGTATTGCAATACACAGTATCATGTGCCACTTGCAGGTGCACGTGTACCCTTCCATTTGATTTTCCTGCAGATATTTGGATATCTGCATTCTACATGCGGAAATAGTTTTGGTAGGAACCTCAAGTACCATCAAGTCCAGTGTTGGCTGTTCCAGACAATGAAGTATTGTATATTAAACAATGTGGGATGTTCATGGAAAAGTGTGTGAAGGAATGCCTTTGAGTAAATGTCAAATCTAAATCTCAACCAACATGCTTATCATAAGACTAATTTGAAACCTTATGGGGAGACAGGAAGCACGACGATACAAGCAGACTCGGCTCATTTTGTGGTACTGTCACATCCTTGGACCCTCCCCCACCCAAATGTCAATTAGATTAGCCCCAGAATAAGAATTTACAGAAGTACACTTGTGCATTCAGCTTGGTCTTCCTGGGTGATGAATTTTGCTACAGAGGTACCTAACTTAGAATAACTGGTTTTGGCACAGTTTTCTCCAACCTACCTGTGTGAGAATTTAACCACCTTTGTGCAACCACTGGATTGCAAGAAGATTTTGGCACAGGAGATCCTGACAAAGGTGATAGGAATTATCTGTTGGGAAAGAGTGTTACGGCCAACCAGCTGGACAGGGACCGTGGCTTGCCACTAAGTTCTGCTTTTCCTGAGGGTGGAGCCAATCTCCAAAAATATATAAAGCCATAAAACAAAGACACTAAAGTAAAGAACATCCAGCAAAGTAATTGCCATTGTAGATAAAGCTAAGGTTTTTCCTTTGCACTTACTAAGTTCCTCTTGATGGTGGGCAGCCAGAGTCAGTAGCAGTGCCTACGTTTTCTTTGAACTTCAGCCACTCCAGGAAATGTTGCTGGTCCCATGAGGCTTCGTACCACAGCAGCTGGAGAACAAAATCCATGCCAAGATTCAGAAAACAGACATGGGGATGATCTTCTCACCATGTCTGTGTGCTTGTCAGTTGGTGTTACTGTCGCTGAGAAGAGGCAGCTGCCTTATACCCTACTTGTCTTTGGCTCTTAAGGGGAAGAAGGCACCAGCACTAACAGGAAAGTCAAACAGGCCGACTGGTCACAGTAGGTAAAAGTTACTGTGGTGAACTAGTGCTGTTCTATACCTCCCAAACAGCTTCTCTGTGTAAAGGACACTGGGACTCAGCACACAGTGACAGTAGGTTCTTGCAGAATCCCCAGAACAATATTTGTCTCCAAACAACCACCCTGACAAAATGGACATTGCACTCGGGGGGAGATCTCATTCATGAGCCAGCTGGACTCTTCTCTCAAGGAGAGACCCTCATTTCAGTAACCACCCTGATAAATGGGGTCCTGTTCTGGCAAGAGCAGCCCCTTCTTTAGTGGCTATCCCCATCAGCTGAACACTGTCCCTGCAAGGGGAGCTCTCTTTGAGGGCCACCCTGACTGGCAGGACACTGTCCTTATTGCATAAGGGGCAGGCAAGCTGTACCCTGCAGGAGCAGAGTGACATCTTGTGTATGCCCCCTGTAAAGCCACTGAAGAGGGCACATGTGCAGAAATAAGGGTTATTGCTTTGTCAACCCATCTGGAGAGGCCCAAGTGATCCCCTGGCTTTGCAAGATATGCCAAAGCCCCCCCTGGAAAGGTGGGGTCAGGCAACATGAAAGAGGCACACTCAAAATGCAGAATGCACACCCACCATCCAAGGACCACAACTTCCTACCAAGATCATTGCTGGATCCAGGGGTGGTGATATCTTTCCTATCTCTTCTTTATCATAGAATCATAGAATAGGCTGGGTTGGAAGGGACTTCAGAGATCATCGAGTCCAGCCCTTGATTAACTACCGCTGCAGTCACTAGACCATGGCACTGAGTGCCACATCCAGTCTCTTTTTAAATGTCTCCAGGGACGAAGAGTCCACTACCTCCCTGGGCAGCCCGTTCCAATGTCTGATCACCCTTTCCGTGAAAAAATTCTTTCTAATATCCAATCTGAACTTCCCCCGGCACAATTTAAGACCATGCCCTCTTGTCTTACTGAGAGCTGCCTGGGAAAAGAGACCAACCCCCACCTGGCTCCAACCTCCTTTCAGGTAGTTGTAGAGAGCAATGAACAGCCCCAGCTCCCTCAGCCTGTCCTCATAGGATCTGTGTTCGAGTCCCTTCACCAGCCTGGTTGCCCTCCTTTGGACCTGTTCGAGGACCTCAATATCCTTCTTGAACTGAGGGGCCCAGAACTGGACACAGTACTCAAGGTGAGGCCTCACCAGGGCTGAGTACAGGGGCAGAAATCACCTCCTTGGACCTGCTGGTGACGCTGTTCCTGACACAGGCCAGGATGCCATTGGCCTTCTTGGCTACCTGGGCACACTGCTGGCTCATGTTCAGCTTCCTGTCAATCCAGACTCCCAGGTCCCTCTCTGCGTGGCTGCTCTCCAACCACTCTGTGCCCAGCCTGGAGCTCCCCATGGGGTTGTTGTGGCCAAAGTGCAGGACCCAGCACTTGGCCTTGTTGAACCTCATCCCATTGGAATCAGCCCATCTCTCCAGTCTGTCCAGGTCCCTCTGCAGAGCCCTCCTGCCTTCCAGCTGATCGACACTCCCCCCCAGCTTGGTGTCATCTGCAAATTTGCTGACGATGGACTCAATCCCCTCATCCAAGTCGTCAATGAAGATACTGAACAGGACTGGGCCCAGCACTGATCCCTGGGGGACACCACTAGTGACCGGCCGCCAACTGGATGCAGCACCGTTCAGCACCACTCTCTGGGCCCGGCCCTCCAGCCAGTTCCTAATGCAGCACAGAGTGCCCCTGTCCAAGCTGTGGGCTGCCAGCTTTTTCAGGAGAATGCTGTGGGAGACAGTGTCAAAGGCCTTGCTGAAGTCCAGATAGACCACATCCACAGCCTTCCCCTCATCCACCAGGTGGGTCACCTGATCATAAAAGGAGATCAGGTTGGTCAGACAGGACCTGCCCTTCCTGCCCTTATCTCTGTGTGTTTCTAACCCTATCTTGGCACATGAGGGTAACATAATTTCTAACTTTGTTATGTTTTACTACCCATTGCTTTCTTAAGTTCTGTTAGCTGTAATCTGTTGTTTTGACAAGTTCCTTAAGCTTTGCAAAATTGTAATCCATTGCTTTGAAAGTACCATCATTTCTAGATTGCTAGTTGCAATCTGACTTGCTTTATAATCTTACTCACTTTTAAGTAAAGGTGTGTTCTTATACAAACCTCCTGGGTAATAATCTTACACCTAGAGTACTGCACAGACAACTCCTAAACTTAATCTTGCCACGTGGGTTGTTGAAAGAGATAAATTAGAGGAGGAGGATTGGGCCCAGCTGCACCAAGGCTCCTCTCTGGAGCAGAGCAAGCAATGGGGTCCAGTCTGAAACTCCATGGGTCAACCCCCACTCTGGGGAACTCTACCTGTTCCTGCTCTGTGGGATGTTTGTCCCGCACATCTGGGGAGCTGCGCTCACTTTGTGGGATGTGACAGAGTGTGAGATGTCCCAGGCACCTTGTGGGTCATGACCGTTCTCCAGGCTTTCTCCCTGGCAAAGGTTTCCATGTGGTTTTCAGTTTTTCTCCTGTCTTTCTCCACCATCACCAATCCAGAAACCAGTAACTGAAAAGAAACAAGTTTCAGAAGGCTTTTCTAGATCTCATCTCTTTCCAGGAACGATATTCCATTATTTTCCCTGTTACGAACAGGAAATATTGAGACATCCCTGAGAGCTATTTCTCTGGTTTTGTTTTGCATGAGCTGTTCCCCGATTGCTTTTGTGCTAAAGACAGAGTGACAGCAATGCCTGTGAAAAGCCCTGCCATGAACCAGCAGTTGCAGGAGGAAGCTTTTATTGAGCACGAGCTCAAGGCGGATTGTTCAAGCCACAGTTAAATCCATGCAACCACCTCTAATGGCAGTGAATCTCTCTGTGCCTGCAGGAGGATATTCCCAGCCACAGAAGACAATTTTCTTGCTCCTGTGCCATGACAGCTCACTGCTGCTTGAGGAAATGGAGCCAAGCTATCACTTTTAGCTCTTCAGCAGGTGATTCACCAGCAGCTGTGTCACCCTTGTCCCAGGCTAGGACATCCAGAGCTCTGGCAGGGGTGGATGGCTGGGGAGAAGGAAGCACAACAAACCTTCCTCCACTAATTCATGCCAGCTGGGAGTGACAGCCCACAGCCCTGCAGCATTATTTGCAAAATACTGTTTACCATTTTTACTACAAACTCCTTTGGGAAAAGGACTAATTTCATTTAACAGTTCATCATCATTACACAAACTGTTGCTCTGGATTCAGCTGCAGAAAATAGGAAGCAATGCTCCCAAGATTGGTTTGTTAGGCTTTTCTTGCAGACTTTGTTTGTTAAGGAGTCAAACAATTAATTGGGAAAATTGGAACTGAACCCACTGACATGCAATTGCATTCTTGTGGTGTTCAGGGTCTCTCTGGTGAGTCACAGAGGATATGAGCTGTTGCAGTCTTGACTCATCCCTTTGGTCAAAGTGGCAACCCAGCCTTACACAGGAGGTCTCCTAGCCTAAATGTTCCTAAATGAACAGCAGGACAGCAGTCACAACCGGTTATCTGTCAGCAGATGCTGGGTGGTGCCTGTAGCTCACAGGTCCCAGTGCTTGCACAGGCACTGTGCTGAAGTGTGACATTAGAGAAGATCAGTCACTAACCCCACAGAAGCTGTTTCCTTCAGCCCCCTGGGTTTGCTCATTTGATCTGCTCAGTGTCAGACCTGCAAGTGTCAGAACTGGTGGAAGGCTAAAGATGAGACTGTCCCTAGGAAAGGGGCTGGGGTACAGGCAGCGGAGTCTCCCCACTGGATGATAGTGAGCTCTCAGATAGCTCAGCCCTACAATTTAACTCATCTTACAAAGTTTTGTTTCCTGAACTCATATACCAACTTAAAAAAAAAAAATAAAAAAAAATCAGTAATAATTAGTTGCTTTCCAGCTGCAGCAACCAAAAACTTAAACATCAAACCTTGCAAGATGAAAGTACACAGTGGATTAGTCATTAACTCACACTGCAAGGAAAACAAATTCACAGGCTGTGTATTGCTTCAGAACACTTGGCTTCAGTCAAAATACGCCTCAAAAATCACTCTGATCTCTAGATGTCAGGGAGAAGGAGCATCCCATGCACTTCCACTCTGACCACGCAGCCTGGGTTGGAAACAAAGTTTGTGACACCAGGGATGGGGGTAAACAAAGTGGACACGGTTCTCTTCTCAAAGGAAAGGCAAAAATTGGGTTTGTCTGGGGACAAGGAAACTGCATTAAAACTAGGCTCAGGATATCAAATCAGCTCAGTTTCCCCAAGGGAAACTGCATGATTAACACTTCTTAAGCCCTCCTGACAAAACAGAATAGTCAGCATGTGCTGGGTAAGGAAGGTAGAAGCAACAGGTTAAAGCGGGACCACGGGCAGTGAAACAAAGGACTTGTGGGTTCCTTATTCTCAAAAAAGCTCTGCTAAGGTCCTGCCTTCATACGGTGTGAAATTGTCATCCTAGCAGTCTAGTAAGCTGTGTTTCCAGCTCTGAGTGCTACCTACCCAGCAACAGCAGGACATGTGAAATAGTTGCAGTAATGTAAATAAGGGGAATATAATCCAATCTTCTTCCTACAGCTCTTCAAGAAATCTGATCTTTACGCAACCCTTCAGGTGTCTGAGGGGGGGGACAGGGCTATAATATTTTATTTCTTTGGCTTAGTAATTTTAAGGTCATTTGGATAAATACTGTGGGAGTCAACATTATCTGTGAGCTGCCTGTGTCGGACACAATCCAAAGCACATGATCTGTAATGTCTCATCCAAGACTCACTGTGAATCACAGCATATCCCAAATGCCACACACATCTTTGAGTAAAGAAAGTACAGAGACAATTTCAGAAAAAAAAAGAAAAAAAAAACCCAAGACAAAAAAACCCTCATGGTTCAAAGATCTTTCTTGGGAGAAGTCACACTTAATGATAAAAAGCACCCAATTTCTGTGGTTCTCACTCTTTGGGGACAGAGAGGGATGACTTTGTCCAGCAGAGCTGAAATCTGTATCGACTGTGGGCTTTTGAAAGAAGAGGTCTGCACATGCCAAAGTATTCACTACCCACACAAGGGTTTCTGCACCTGAATTTAACACCGGGAAGGAAGGGCTGTCCTGAGACTGGAAGCAGAGCTGAAGGACTCCTCCTTGTTAGTGCAACAGTTTCCTAGTTCAGCCCCCCCCCCCGCAGGTTGTTCTCGCTGATGAAATGGAAAGCAGTGAACCGGGCATAGGAAACACCTCACCTTTCTTTGGCTTGTGTTTCCAACTGGGATCTTTTGGAGTTCCGGGGGTGGCTTGTGTGGCACGGATCGATCCTTCCTTCCCAGACCCGGCGCAGGAGCAGCTCTGCCGTAAGCGCTGCTGCTGCCATCCCGGCCGAGCTGCCCTCTCCCGGCGGGAAACTCCCAGCGCCACCGGCTCCGCTCCTTCCAAACACCGCCCCAACCACAGCGCTGCTGAAGCACCGAGCTCTACCGCACCAGTAAAAACAAGTTTCTTGGCAAAGCACTGCGTTTGTAGCTCCACCTAGCACGACGGAAACTGGCACTAAGCTGAGGCCAATTTGCTTACCTAAAACCCGCTGAGAACGTTCTTGTGACGCCGCATGTCCAACCTCCTTTGAGAGGCTTGTGCAAAAGCAGCTGTGAACCTCCTGTGTCAGATGCAGCTCATCACAAGTATTCCTCCCTTACAGAAGAGAAAACACAGAACCAGGAATGAAGTCATTAACATCTGAAATTAGCAAATTGCTCTGATTTTAGAGACAGTGTCAGCTTCTTGCTACTCTAGAGACCGATAAGTAAAAGCAATCAGCAACAAGTGACCTCATTCTCTCATTCAAGAATAACCCACCTACATCTCCACACCAGTACAGAACCGGGTAGATCCGTGTGCCTTTGGCTCAAAGTGAGCAGGAGATTCCCCTGACACAAGGAGCTGTCTGCAAACACCCATCCCTACAGCAGCTTTTCCCAGAGGCCCATCCATCCCCGGCAGCTGCCAACGGGAGGAGACCCAGAGAGATACTGATGCACTCTGCCAGCTCCTGGCTGGCAACTTTTCTACACTGCAGAAAACCAAAGCGTTTTGTGAACTCTCCTTGTCCCACAGCAACCCTAAAAGAGCTGAGGTGTTAAAGTATTTATTAACATAATTGATTCTCAGGGTTCTGAACATTAAAATTTAAAGGGCAGAAACCTGAAAACTGCTTTGAACACACAGGTAGGTAAAAACCTACCCGTGAGCCATCCGAGTGCTTTTCTACTCCTCATTCACGTGTGCTTGCCACATTCAGTGCAATGGGATCACACCTAGGACTAAGAAGACAGGCACACTGTCGGGGTGACAATTTAAACTGCTCACCTGGAGATGCTGGAAAACACAGCTCCTCCTGTTTTATCTGCTCTCATCTGCCCATCACCTTGACACTCACAGCCCCTGTGTACTCACAGCTTTGAATACCTGGGCTCCTCTTTTTAAGCACAAAAAGCCTTGCTTGACCTGTGACAGCAGCTGTGGCTTCAGCATTTGCTGCCTGTCTTTTCCTGCTCACTCAGACAGCCCACACTGTCCCTTCCAGCCCAGGGGCTGCAGCTGCCCTCTGAGGTGCCCAGGGATCCAGCTGGGCTGGTTCCTCCCTTTTTTCCCATTTTCCCTTTGCTATTTTCCAGCTGGATACATTCCTCAGGCTAGAACCCTGCACCAGTATGGACCGGGGGGGTCACAGAGATGCACCAGCTGCAGGGCAGGAACAAGGGACGTGGAATGGCACTTGCTGAAGGGAATCACTGAAAATGTGACCCTCGAGTAATACTCCGTAGAAAAACAAATTTCCTTCTGCTTACCCGCACGCTGGGAGACTTCACAATCACTCCCCAGTGCTGATGGAGGGAAATGTTTACCCCATCAACCCCAGAAGTGCCGAGGTGGGGAGAGACACCCACTCCCTTAGCACTGCCAGCACCAAACTGCAAAGCAGAACATGAAGCACCAGGGACTTGTGATACCCAAGCATCCACAGGCTCTATGTGTCTGAACTCAGAGACAGCCAGCAGGTGAACAGGCCCTTGGGGAAATCTACATTTTGAATTTGTCAGTGAACATCCTTTCAAATCCATTCACTACTGAGAACCCTAGAGCCAAAGGACTGAAGACTGATAGTGCAGGGTATGGCAAAGTCATTGCTATGCACACCCTGCTTTAGGATCACTCTCAAAATTGGGAGAAAATAGTAGAAAACTCCCATCACCTTACTTTCTACAGGCAATCAATGATCACTTTAACACTTGCACACAACTCTAGAGCCAAGAGGTACTCAGGGGTCCACACATTTTAAGGAAAGAAAAAAATGACATTCATATGGGTGAATATTATAGTACCAGTTGGCTACTTCTGTGAAAGCATTGCAAAATCTTTTTTGACCAAAGAACTGCAATCTTTTTTCCTCAAAGCAAAAATGCTAAGATCCTTCACAGGCTTAGGAATGCTTGCAAGCTTGAGCTGATGCCCCTTATTTCTGCTGTTAGTCCCATATTGTCTTCCAGCTGTGAATTACTTTTAGTCTATTCAGTGAGTACCTTCCTGTGTTAAGCAGAATTTGTCATTATACATCTACAGCTATTTTTAACATCATCCAGCATTCATATACAACTGCTTTCACTGCAAAGCAGTGAAAAAAATTTTATCTTCATCCCTCACAGTAAAGATAAATAGAAAAAGAGGGCTACTTCTAAAAACTGCTTCGTTGATTTTTTACTTTCTCTTTTAAATCAACTGGTCCATACCACACATGAAATGGTGTTTTGTAATGACTGAGGGTGATTATTCTTATTTTACAGGGCAACAGACAACATTAATATTTCTTGGCACAAAGGACAGATTTTGTGTCAGAGAACAGTCACATGAAAATGTTAAAAAAACCCAATACAAAACATAAACATGGATAAGGTGCAGATGTACAGGATTCTACTTGCTCCTTTCAAAGAGCAACAGCTGAATTTAAAAAACTTTTAAGAAAATAAACTGTCAAAGTATTTTGGAGAAAGGGTAAATGTAAAATACTGAGTGGTAGGAGATAAAGAACAAGTAGTCAAAATATATCCATTCCTCTTCCATTGAGGATGGTAGATACAACAAATCTCTTTGATAGAAGAGAAGAAAATATGCAATACAGAAAAAAAGCTAAACTGGAAGGTGATATCTGTGGTAGTGTTTACCGTTAAAGGGTAAAAATGTCTTCCAGGTGAAACAAGAGTTTGGCATTAAGAGAAACATTTTTTTTTACATAGCAGCTTAAAGAAGTGGCTCATAGCTTGCATCCACTGATGTGATCCAGAAAAAAAACAAAAAAAAACAAAAACAAAAAAAAAAAATGGAAGAGAAATGGAAGGGAACCAGCTACAAAAGAGCATTTTGGGGGTTAAGGAAAAGATAGTGTCATTAAAAAAAAAAAAAAAAAAGACACAGGGAAAAAAAATCAGTTGTATAATGCATATACAAGCAGGGAAGATATTTCAGACTGAGCTTATGGAATTTAGCTTGTGAAGGAAATGACTGGGCCAAAGGCAATAAAGGAGGACCAAGCTGTAGAATGAAAACTCCAGGATGAACTTACAGCCTCAGGGGTGGCTTGTGATCACAAAGTCACAAGGCAAGGTGGGAAGCAGTGTAACTGATAAAAGCAAGAAGGTAAGACAGAAGTCCAGAGATGAAACAGTATTTTATCTGAGGAAAAATATCAGAAAAATAATGGGAGAATGATGTCCACAGGGCAGAATACAGCCTATGTTCCAGGAAGACAAGAGGTGCAGTCACTGCTGTGACTGAAGGACTGCAGTAAAAAATACTCCAGAGGATAATATATTCCAAAGCTTCTCAGGCCACACAGAAAGTTTTATTTTCCAGTATTATTTAGACTCTTGTGCTGTTTAGAGACAGTGCCAACCTTCCCTTTCTCCTGAACAAATTCTGCTTATCTGTAGGAAGAAGGTAAAAAAGCTCTAAAGACACAGCAGTGGGTGGAGTGAGTCTGTTTTCATACAGTCTGTTGTGCAACAGCACCATCCAGCTGTCAAAAAAATAATGAAGCATTATTGACACTAACAGGATTTGGTCCTTGTACCACAAGCAAAATGAAAAAATACACCTGTTAGCCAAAACAAAACCTATAGGTCTTTTCCCTGCTTCCCAATCAACTATATTGGTCCACTGTGTTGATTTCTGGATTAGCACACATGAGTGTGCTTTAGCAAAACTAAGAATCCAACCAAGCTTATTTCTGCACAGTAATACCAGAAGGGCACAGCTTACCTCAGCATTTCAGTGAAGTGGGGAATAGAAACTCTCAGGTATGGCAAAAAAGACCATTGTATTTGGCTTGCAACCATAGACAGTTAATCACACTATAAAAACTAATGGAAAAATCTTGACCAAGAACAGCAGCCCCCAGTGAGGAAGAAAATTACGAAACCTCAGATTTAACTAGTATAATAATACTAATAATATATGTAATATATATAATAATAATAGTAATTATTGAGAGGCATTATGACATGATGAAGAGAACTTCTTCAAAGTTGTGTTCTTTAACAGTAGCTGCAAGGCATATGCAATGGAAATATACAAATTAATGTCACTTCCTACAAGAGATGACTGATTAAATCCAGGTCACTTTTTAAATTGCCCTCAGTTCTTCACTGAACTCCACTAGCAGTATGAGGGAGCTTACCATACATGTCCACTGATGATCAGGAAGTCTAATACTGAAATACTGTTCTTGCATTACATGTGAGCCCGTTCTGTGATCCCAGATTCTTGTATTGTTTGGTACTTGAAAGCAGGCAATGAATCTCCTTTTCTGACTTTCTGAAGCCCAGTAGTACTTTACAAACACTTTTCAAAGCAGTACAAGGTACCTGTTAAAGTCTAAAGACAATTGAATCATCCTTTAAAAGCGAACAAAAATAGCAGAAGCTTTCCAAGTAAATACTGGCAAAACAAAATTATGTGCAACAATAGAGAAAGGGCATTTCTACACTTAAAGAAAACTTGATAAAGTCTAGGACAAATAAGATGACTTTAACAAAGTCAAGCTTATGAAATGAAGAATGAGCATAATTGCATCAAGCAGATATGCTGTTTTTCTTGCATAAACTAAAGCAGACAGATTTTAATGCAAGGCCAAAGTGTATAAACACAGCAACAGGAAAACAGCAAGCACTGCAACAGTAGCCAAAGCCACAGAAGCAAAGAACATGCCCAAAGATACAGCAGAAGTGTGAAATTACAAAACTGTGCCAAGTGGGAGAGAAGGTGCCCTTAGACATGCAAAGCAGCAAAAACAGAAGAGTCCAGAGACAGACAGCCCTAAGGAAAAAGTGACAATCAGCTCCTCAAAAACTGCAGTTGAACAGGAAGATCAAATAGAGGCTATCCAATGAGGAAGTGCTATGGTTAAGTTTGACTAAGTAAGGAGTTCTCCTAAGACAGGGACAATGAAAAATACAAGATCTTCAAGAAGAGCTGCATTAAAAAGCCACTGCAGGACTTCATTAGATGAGAGACAGAACAAAGTTACTGAAAAAAAAATTCTGGAATGTGAACAATCCAAAATGCTTGAATTGGTACCAAATGGAAAAAAACAAAGTAAGGACTGGTACATGGGAAGGTATTAGAAGAAAATGGCAAGGAAGTGGTGGGCAAGAAAGAGCCTCTGAAACTTTCATTAAAGTTTCTTCTCTGTTATAAAAAAAAAAAAAAAAAAAAAAAAAAATAGCAAAGATTGCATTTTAAATGTGAAAATAATTGATAATAAAGAATCTGAATCTGATGACCTTGATTGAAGACAGTCTATTTCCCTTGCCAGGAACTGACTGTAGAACTTGTGACATGGCTTGGAGGCTGCACAGCTATGCTCAGAGAACTGCATACTCAAAAGGCATAGAGCTACACACATTCCAATAACAGACACAGTATGATCAATCCATATCAAAATGCAGGTGCGTGAGGGAGACAAAAGGAAGAAAAAGAATAACAACAGAGCTCCATTAATTACCAGTCAGGTCAAGTAACAGGGCAGAAACATCATAAAAATCCCACACAGTATAGGAATAGGCCTCCAATGGAAAGGAACAAGACAAGCCAGACAGATGAAGAAACAGGAAGCCATGAAGTCTTTCCAAAACAGTCTAAATAGAGACAACACTTTTACACTATCATCCAGGAGGTCAGCCAAAGTTCTGCCAACTTGATCACAGCAAGTCCTAAAGGATTTCACATGGAACTTGAGCTCATGACAGTGGTTTTTCTGTCTTACCACAGGGTGCAAGCTTTTAAGCCAGGACAGCTGAAGGTACTAAAGATAAGAAAAGTGTTTCCACTAGACAGCAACCTGTTTACACTTACTAGTTGCTCAGTTTAGTTAAAGAACCAATCTTAAGCAAGATTAGAGTACCTATTCAAACTGAGCTTTGTAGTCTTGTATGAGTAAGCATTTCCAAACCCAGAGCTTCAGCTGTCCAGTCTTAGATAGATGCACTATAGTTAAACCTGACATGTCACTCAGAGTATATGTTTACATGTCTACAAGTCCTTCTGTCTCCCTGCCAGCAAAGTATCTACTATCCACAGAATGTACTATTCAGTTCAGCTCTGAAGAGTTCAGTTCTATCTTCACCCTCTCTAACCTTGTAATAAGGAACGCTTGCAGACCTGATTTATTGCAAGCTTCTGCTGTCACTGATGAGTGCACTGTCACTAATGCCAAGCTTGTTGGATTTCAGATTTTATTCTGAAATAAGACTGTCCAGAACAGTCTTATTTAAACAAGGGACACAGAATAACACTTGTGTGAAAAAAGCCATAGAATCATACATGATAAATCCAGAATATCAGGCAGAATAGCTGGATACAAGAAACATTGCACATACTTGTCTCTCAACCTGCTCTCTCACTGCGACACTCCCCAGCCCCTCTTTGCCTACACTTTCTGTGAGTCCCATTAATTTTATATTTACCATTTTGTAGCAAGCTAGTTTCTGCCTCCAAAGGATCTAAATAAGTAAGCTGTGTTGACACCCCGTCTTCCAGTAAGAGGCCAAGTTCCCATGACAGGGAATATGAATAAACCCAAGGAGTTCTACCCAAGAAAGCTCAAACATTTCCAAATTTAAGAGCTTATTTTAATCCAAGATATGGCAACTATAAAGTCCAGTTCATAAAAGGGTAACCTGCTACTGGTAAGCCTTCATCCATACAGTGAAACAGTCAATCCATACAAGTTTCTAGTCAGTAGGGCTTCCCCATTGATTCCAACATTTTCTTTCTCTCTTCTGCTGAGGGCATCTCTGGTTTTATACCATTTCTTCTCCTCTGCATCATAACATTATGCTGAAAAATAAGAAAATGGCCATGAGAACACAGATTCCTCAGAAGTCTCTGCCAATTTAAGTAAGATTCTTTAATAGAAGTATTTTGGATATATCAAGTTAGCTACTCTGAGTCCCATTAGCTGGTACCTTCAATTACATACTGGTACATTTAGTTATCTTATAGTTTATCTCACTGCTTCTGAAGACAGTGAAATTACAGTATTCCCATTACACTATATAAGGCTAACCTGAAACTGTCACAAGTTCTTTGGTAGCTTGCACGATTATATCAAAGATAAGCTAAAAGACTCTTCACTACTATGGCACAAGGAAAGAAAATAGCAAGGAGTAACTTAACTGCACTTAGTTCCTTGTGGTATTTTTCTACTGCAAAAGAGAGGGAAATAACACCACCAATTAAGAATTAACTCTTTCTAAGCTTTACCTTTGGTAAAGCATGACATGAGCAAATGGAAAAACAGATGAAATTGTTTTACCTCAGAGTTTTTTCATTGCATCAATTTAAAACAGCAATTATTACTAAAAATATCTGAGTAATTCAGAGGGAAACATTTCACATACTAAAAGAACTGACTCACAGTCTAAGTGGGTAAACTTAGGAGAACCAAGTGAAGTACTTTGCTGCGCATCTGTTAAGTCTTCAAGCAACACATACCAGAACTACCTAAGCACCCAAGTTACTGTAGAAACAGTAGCAGTCAGCAATTACTAACTCTGAAGAGCTCGGAAAACAGTCTATCAGAAGTAATGTACTTAAACCATGGTCTAAAATTTAGAAAATCTACTACGCTTACCCAGAATTTTCTGCAGCTTTTGTACTTCAAAAAATAATCAGTACACATATTCTTGTTATAGTTGTTGTCATCCATACATTTTCTAGAGGCATCTGTTTCCTTTAATAGGGAAAATATACTTCAGAGCTGAGGGAAGTTACTGTACTGTCTAAAAATTGTAATAACTCCCAGAATATCTATAAAGATATGGGGCAGCTTCTCAGATGAATTAATGTCACCAAAGAGATCAGAGAAACATCTATTCAAAAAGAATAACCAGTAATTCCAAGCAATTACTTCATTTAAAGATAACTGACATTAGTACTCTTTAAATAGTAAGAATAGAGTCCACAGAATAGTTGTTTACAAAGATACTTGGTATAATCCACAAACGGCTTTTAAAAAAATCAAGCAAGCTTGCCTAGCCAGGATTTTGGGCTCTGTTTTTAAGGACAGAGAATTGGAGATTGCTATCAGTTGTATTATCCTTATTTATGAGGAATTACTGTTATTTCACACTTATTACAACAGATTTTCCCATCTTCAGATGCTAAAAAAAACTTTAATGCAAAATGATAATGCAAGAGCTCTAGAAATTTTTTTAAAAAGATCTGTTCTTTAACACTGAAGCATACCAATGGAAATTCCATTTGATCATCTTACCTCTACACATGGATTTATATCATGGTCTCTAAGCTGCTGTGCATGCCTGGACATTCTAGACAGACACGTGTACCTTAGCTAGAAACAGAAAAAAGAGGTTAAATATCTACTTTTAATAGCAACTCACTATTAAGTCTGAACTGCAGCATGTAATAAAGGCCTTCCAGTAACACACAGAGTTTGGTTTGTCTTGAAAAAAAAACCAAAACAAACCACAACTTTTGCAAAATGTTATTTTAAAAGAACTAACAGCAAGAAAACTTAGACAAGTTTAGGCTGTCACCAAGACTGCTAACTCCCCGATAAATCCTTGCAGAGAACGAAGCCACTGGATTGACTCTCATATTAGTCTGTCAGATCATTAAATAAATGACTGTGGCTAAGAGAAACACCTCAATAGAAGCTGTTCACAGCCAACACGCTGTAGACATCTCAATTAATAGTATGAGGAACCAGTGTACAAGGAAACTTCCAGATTTGTGCCAGCTCCGTAGCTGTATCATATCTGTACCTTAACTGAGCTTTCCCAGCTGTTAACACTTGCCCAACCATCTCCTGTGTTGCTGTATCAGCTAATTAACAGAAAAAGAAATGGTTTCACTGCAAGGAAGTACCAGACCCACTTACACTGTGTATGACAGCTTCAATCACATTTTTCACCAGTTTAGTAGTTTGACACTTACTCTAGGAACTGTAAGCTTGAGAGACACCGAATGCTGTGCCAAGAACCTACACTGATCTGAGAAGATGAACAGCAGACCCTCATTTCCTTTACTACTTCTCATACATTGCTTCTGGCACAAATATGGCTGTGCTAGTATTCCTTCCAAACACAAATATAAAATAAATTAATGTTGATCCAATGACTGTTTGATACAACACAAGTAGAAACATAGAACTGAGAGAAAGCTCTTTGCAGCAAATAAAAAGAAACTGTGAAAGAAACTGCTCCTATTAGCTCACAGGCAGAAAATGGTTTAGATGGAGGGTCTTCTTTGGCTAAGAGTAAGCTATTCCAGGTGAATAAGCCTTAGATTTTACATACCATACAAGTATACTCTTCTGGTGCTCTCATTCCACATGTGTGTTTTCTGAAATGGGCTTTTTAAAGAACAGCATCAGGAAACCCTCCTACTCTCATATGAGAACCATCCAATGTTTAAGATAATTTTACAAGCTAGGAAAGTGATTGCTTTTTGTGGGTGCAAGCGGATTTTTGGTCAGGTGCTTCCAACTCAAATGAAAACACAAGCATGTAGAACAATAGCATCATCCAGGCTCCAAGGAAGGAGGGAGGGAAGAGAACAAAAAGAGCAGCACATCACACTGCCTCATCCAAGTCTGTACCACAGACTGAAGGCTTTTGCGGGTTTCTCTGTGTCTGTGTTGTAGCTCCGTTTCACTGATACTAGAAGTGTAAGCCCCACTAAAGCAGAAATGCCTCAAAGCATAAGATATTAGATGGACTTCAGCATTACTCTCTGAAGGAGTATTCCCGAGTCGCAGGACCCGTCATTATCAGCGTTCATTATACAAACTGCGATCAGCGTTTTCAGTTTGATTACCACAGTCTGCAGCTGTGCCCGGTTTAAGGAACAATGCACACCACACATTAAACACCTACTTAACAAACAGGCAGTTCAAGTTCTCACCAAGCTGCTCAGCCCCGAGCAGGCAAATGCTCCAACACAGCACTACCGAAAAGGCTTGGGACTTCCTGCGCGTGCTCCTCGCTCCCTCGCCCCAAAGTACTTCAGGATTTGAAACATTATCAGCTCGAAGGGCAGGCAGGTCACACGGAAGCGCTGCTGGGTGATTGAGGGAGCAGTTGAGCAGGAAGCGAGTTTTTCCCCCTCCTCACTTCTTGCATATGCAGAGGCTTCCTTCCCTTCCTGCCTTCAGATTACAGGTCTGAGCCTAACCACAACCCAAGGTCTGTCTATTCCACAGTTCTTAATTATGCCTTAACACATTAACAGTTGTAAACCGTACCACAAAGAAACACATTTGTTGCTAGCACTCTTTAACCCTAGGGCTTTTTCAGGTCATAAACCATAGGTATTATTTTTCTCCAGGCTCCCGCTCACTGGAAAGTATTCTTGTTTTTTAATGCATATGCACATACAACATTGCTAATTATACTACAATATACAGTAGCTTATTAAACCTTAAAGCCCGAAATGAAGCCCGCATAAACATCCTACGGTTTTCACCTCTGTTTCAGCGGGACAGGCGAGGGGCGGGAGGCGACAGCCGGCAGCACCCCCGAGCTGCCCTTCCCCGCCTCAGCCTCCAGAAGAGGGCCGGGGGGCAGGCTAGGTACGGCGGGGGCGGGCGGGCAGGCCCTCACCGGGTGACCCCCCAGCCCCCTGCTTTCCCCCCTCTGCCGCCGCCGCCGGAGCCCTGCACCCCCTGCCCCCGCCTCGGCCGTCGCCCCAACCAACGGCCACCGGGGGCCACCGGCCGTTACCGGCAGGCGCGCGCAGCCGTCCCTCAGCACCACCTGCCGCCAGAGAGCGGTGCCCGGGCCCCGCCGCCCCGCAGCCGGGTTCCCTCCGCGCCGCCTTCTCCCGAACCAGGCAAGCAAGGCAGGGCTCCCCCAGCCCGCGGCGGAAGACGAGGGAGCCTGCTTTCCCTCCACCGCCCGACAAGGAAATGCGGCGCTCGGCCATAGGCACAGTAGGTGGACGGGCGGCGCGGGTCGTCGCCGCCGCCGCCGGCACTCACCTCCGTCCCCGGCCGTATTCGCAGGAGCGTGGAGCGGGAGGGGGCAGCCCGTCTCCAATTCGAAAGACGTCAGCGGCTCGGGCAGCCCGTTTAAGTACGGGCGCAGCCTACCCCGCTCCCAGCCTCGCTGCTCCCCCCGTCCCAGCTCCGCCACCGCCCACGCCCCGGCGGCGCTGAGTGGCAAGGCCGGACCGCCAATGGCGGCGGCGGCGGGCCCGCCCCGGCCTTGAGCGGCGCCTCCTTCCACCAACGGGGCGGGCGGCGCGGGCCGCAGGCGCCGGTGGCGGGGCGCGGCCGAGGCCCTGACTGACGGGGGGAGGCGTCCAACCCGCGGTGCGTGTGGGCGGCGGGCGGTGTGGGCGCGGCGTGTGCGGCAGGCTGGGCTGCACCGCAGCGCATACACTACAATGGCTGCTGGAAAGACGGGAAAGCAAACAATTTCCAGGCCCGCCGCGTCCAGCCCGAAATATGGGGAAAAAATTACAGAAAAATCGGAGAACACTGTAAAGGGTGGAAACGGGGCGCAGAGGGGATGCTGAGGCTCCCGCGGTGAGTCTGCTGCGAGTTTGGGGGACAGGCGCCGGGGTTTAGCAGGGAAATATCAGGGTTATTTAAATTATGAAGGGGGAGGAGGAGAAGGAGGGGGGAGAGGAGAGAGAAGCAGCGAGCAGTGAGGAAAAGTTTGTGTTAACCATCCCTCCCTTCCATCCCTCGCCCCCCATCTCCTACAGCCCCCCGCCGCCCCGCGTCGGACCCCCCCGGAGGGAAAAAGTAGGGGAGGGGAGGCGAGGCGAGCGGTGCCCCCCTTCCCCTCTCTTGGAGGGAGAAAGAGATGATTTTTAGAAAAACCTCTCTCAGGAGTTTCCTCCACTCCTCCCCTCCCTCCCCGCGGCGCTATGTTGGTTCGCGAGCGAGCGGGCGAGGCAGCGGTCTGCCCGGGGGACGGCAGGAGGGCGCGGGGTGCCCGCCGCCGACCCCCGTGGCGGGCCGGGGCCGGGGCCGCGGCGGCGCGGGGCAGGGGCAGGAGCGGGAGCAGGAGCTGCGCGGCCGCCCCCTCCCCTCCTCGCCTCTCCGGAGCCTGTGCTGTGAATGCAGTGACAGCGGCGAGAGCGGCGAGAGGGAGCGGAAGACATTAGAGACCGCGGTGCCGAAAAATGAGGGAAAAAATTAATATAAATTCGCCCCCCGCCTCAAACCGGCCGAATTTCGCACAGAAATTTCCCCCGTGGACCCGGCTACCCGTGGGGTGTCCCCCAGACCTGGCGGCTGCGTCTTTGGGGGAATCCTGAGTGACTTTGGGGCACTCGACCCCCCTTTCCCGTCGTTTTTTGGACAAAAGTTTTTTTTTCTCGTAATAAAGAAACGAATTTGCCTGCTCTCCCCCTCGGAGTGGCCCAGAAGCTTTTCCCTTCCCCATCGGTGTGTGTTTAGAGAAAAGTGTGAACCCAAGTAAGTGCTGAGTCGTGTTGCCTTGGGGAGGGGGGTTTGCTAACTGAAAGCAGGAGAGATCCGGAGAGAGAGAGAGAGAGAGCAGGGACAGCTTGTTGTCAGTATCATAAACAACCAAAATGGAGGGAGAACTGAGGCATATAACAAAATAAAAATCAGAAAAAATTGCCAAAAAATATCTAAAAATCGGGGCTGCTCCCCTTTTTCTTCCTCAAGGTAACAGAATAAAACCCCTGTCTTCCCGAGACCGTTTTAAGGTTTCAGGGAGCAAGGAGTTAATATTTATTATTTTTTTTTTGTTGATGAATTCTTTGGAAAGGCAAAAGCCTCTTACAACTCGCCACCGACAATGAGAAAACGTGAAAATCCCTTTCAGGAGAGAGGTAGGGGGAGATGATAGTGCAGAAAGTGCATAACTTGGGGGTAATGTGGAGTGATCCTAGATAAGATAATTGCTGTATGTGCTGCTTTATAACTTCCTTTTTTAATGCTTTTTTGTATGTTTGGGGGGGTTGTGGAGATGGGGGCTCCTTTCTTTTCCTTCTCTGTCTCTTTTTTTTTTTTTTTCTTTTCCTTTTTTTTTTTTTTTTTTTTTTTTTTTTTTTTCCTTTTTTTTTTTTTTCGGACCGGAATGTAGTGCCTTTGTAGTGTCACTTTCCTGATCTAATTAGGATGTGTGAGGCAAAGAGTAAACCTTTCCGGTTTATAAAGTGCGTTTTCGTTGCCTTTGAATTTCAAGTTTTTTTGGTGGCTCCCCTCCTCTATTAAAAGTGAATTCTTCAGAGTAGTGTGGGATTGAGGTAATGCTCCATAGGGAAAGCAGAGAGGGCTCAGGGGCTGGGCACCTCTTCTGCGGGTGGTTGCTGGTTTCCCTGGCACGTTCAGTTCACCTGTTTGTCTCCTACGAGGAGTGTCTTCTTCAGTCTCCTCGTTTTATTTATATGAAATAGTGATGCCTCATCTCGCCTCACATTGAAGTTAATGCGAAAGTGCTGCTGATGTTGGTTCCACGTGGGATCAGGGACATAGCAGGGCATTTTAAAGGGACAGCTTCTCTTTTCCTAGGGTTATCATCACCTCTGCAGCACCTCTGCCTTTGGCAGAGGGATGGTTCGTTGTTTTTTTTTAATGGAAAGGTATCACATGACCCCTGGTCTGATAAATTAAGGCAGGATAATATGAGAAAACATGCAGATTCGTTTGGATCAAAACAATTCTTTTGTGTGTAGCAGGTCTTGGGGGGAGTTTTCTTGGTGTGTTAATTAAAATGCTGTGTTTTGAAGGGCGTTTTTTGGAATGAGTGCTGCAGAAATGAAATAGGGTCAGGTTGTTTAGTATTAAAACCTTGTGCTGTTCTGCTAGCTATGAGTTCCCTGGAAGGAGACCTAGGTGCATGGGACAGTTGCACAGACATTTTGTGCAAGTTGTGAAGTTCATTGTTTTTGCCTTGCATAAATTCAGTTTTGTTGAGGACACCTGAGTTTGTTGAAAAGTATTGTAGAGATTGTTACATACTTAAATCTTCTGAACAGACCCAAAAGGTTTTGAAAGCAGTGAAAAGAACTGTAGGTTTTAATTGGCCAAACTAGGGGCTTCTTACAAGTAGACCTTAGCTGTGTCATTATAACATCACTTGGAGGAATTGCCTCTGGCTTTGTTTAAAAAAAGAAAAATCATCCTAACCGAGATCTAGTTTCATATATATGTGTGTGCATGCATGCTTTAACATTGTTTCTAGCTGATACAGTTTTTACTAAATTTTTAACTTGTAAATGTTCAACTGTAATGATATGAAATGCTCTGCTTGTCCCTATTATCTCCTGTGTATTTTAATTTTCAGTGACGTATCCTATTAAAAAAATTAACATTGTTTCTTAACATGGCAATTTGATATCTTTCTGAGGAATTACAATGTTTCCTCTACACATGGCTTGTTTTTGTAGTCTTTGTATTTAATTCTAGATGAAAAATTGCACACAGGTATGTGTTTCTCAAGAGGAAAGATGGAGTGCTGAACTTAAGGGGAAGCTATTTTAGCAAATGTTTTCTTTGAACTTGTGGAAGTTAAATATCAGTTGTGATAGCCTTCTGTATTGAATGTCAATGTGTTCACAAATGATCTGTACCTTTTCTGCAAATGTGACCAAAGAAGCTGTTGCACAGTAGTTGTTGACTAGGATAGTCTTGTGGTTTGAGATTTTTGGAAGAAATCTTAAAGTTTTCCAGTGACTCACAGTTGTGAAAATTTAATCACAATGACTACTCTTAGGTTAGGGGAAGAGAGAAGAGAAGAAAAGAAAAGAAAAGAAAAAAAAAAAAAAAAAAAAAAAAAAGAAAAGAAAGCTCATTAAAGAAGAAAGATTAATCAGTTTGTATAAAGGAATCAAATGAACATTTTTCCAAAACAGTCTTTTATGGTTTAGAGATATCTTTTATAGTTACCAAGAATTCATACTTTAAAGTTCCTTTCCAAGTATTTCTTACCCTGATCTCTTCCTTTTATTGACTAAAGTAACATTATTCTGAAATGTGTAGAAATTTGATAGATTAATAGCAGTATACCATGTGTTGGTGTTTTTAATGTACCAGAGTAGATAGCTAGTAGGAGATATACAGAACTAACTTTAAAAATTAGTTAATGGTACTGAAAACAGTATTTAAGAACTCTTCAAATACTATGTCTGTGACCATCAGTATAAAGTGTTCATTGTGTTAGTACATTTTTACCTAATTAACAACTTCTAAATCATTAATACTGAAGTGCTGAAAATCAATACAAGCACTGGTAATAACAACATGAAAGAAGGACATGTTGTGGAGTATCTTGACTTAGTTATGTATTACAAAGTGAATTCAGTGTATCCAACCATAGTACAAAATTCAGGACATAAGGAGGAGGGAGAGGAAAGGATGTTTTCACAGAATTTAATAGTCTTCTAAACGGGGTTTAATTTTAAGGTGTAATCCAGATGATGATAATAATAGCAGAAGATAAATGTTGTTTAGGATTGTTTTTTACAAAATCACTTAATTTATTACTATAAAAAACTGAATTCTTCTTATGGGAATATTGTGGTGTTTCATGAAAGCAGAAGTAACTTTCAAAGCTTCCCTACTTCTAAGAGTTAAGATTCTACACTAAATGTTGCTCTGGTTCTATCCATGATTAAGTATGATTTTGTAGAGATTTTCTAAAATGAAAGCACCTGAGGAAACAAATACTATAGGCTGTTGTTGGTAAGGTTACCCTACTTTTGCTAGATAAACTGGGGAACTGTAAATGTATTAAAATCCTTCTTAGATATTCAGCAATCCTATTCAATTGGATTAAAAAGTTAAAAGTTAGTAACTATGGTATTCTGCAGCAGAACAGCAAATACAGAAATCTAAATTGACATGCATTCAACTTTTCTTGAATGCTTTGTTTAAGTGTGTCTCTTGATGTGTATTTTTCATTTAATATTTATCCCCAAACAGTAGTTTATGTAGAATTTAAATTAAGAAAGTTGCAAGAAATTTGTGTAATTCCAAAAGGCACTGCATACAAAGTGCAGCCACTTCTAATGGTCGTCCATCTCAGCAGCTAGTCAGTCAAAATGGTGCCCTTAAGTCTCCTCCTTTCAGGGTCAGAGTAGTGTGTGTATTTTAAAATTAATGGGTTAAAGTGGGCACTGCTCATGTTCTAAATAAACCAGTGTTTGTAACTGTTCGAGGTTATTTTGTTAAAAGAGATGTTTTATTTCATAGTCTAAACCAAAAGATCTTTAACTTCTTACATCTCTATAACCAGTTTTTGTCAGCAAATAACCTTTTGGAACGGTTCTTGATTGACTTTATCTGTTAGCCAAGGGGAGATATTCCAGAAAATGTGAAATATATTAGAGCAATTAGACCATTCTCAAAACAGTGTAGAGTAAAAAAGAACTAACAGCCACCACCAAAGTGGGAGAGCACTTGCTTTCAAGGAGTTATTCTCCAAATGTCTGCTACTAGTGGGGATTTAGCTTGCCATGCTTTTGAGAGAAATGTGCAGTACCTATCCACTGAACTGTTAAGCATCTTTAACCAATTACCAAATGTTTAGGTAGCCTTAAAAAACTATTTAAAATAGTTAAAATATTAGAACAAAGTAACATTTTGTATTGACCAAATGTAAAATGTCTAAATTTCTGAAGTGCAGAGGATTTTTTTTTTGCCTTTATTTAAGCATTTTGATCATAGAGTTGTGTACTTTTCCTGCTAAAATCACATCTAGGATTTAATTAAATTAATATTGATTTTAAAATTGTAACTTTAATGTAAAATATTTATTAACTCTCAATAGAATCACTTATACAGCTGTTTATATTTTATTTTTATTTTTTCAAGGAATATAGTGATCCTTTATCTGAAAATTATTAGACTGCAGCCACTAGTACATTTTAAATTAATATTTGTACACCAAGCATCAAATACAAAAAATTCTAGTTTTGTGTAAGTTTGGAAAACTTAATACTGAATAGAACTGGTCACCATTGCTGCAAGTTCAGTTTTATTTAGATTGGCTTGTTAAAGTATTTTTTGTCTACTTCAGTATAAGTGTTCACCTGTTATTGTCTCATCTTAGAAGGACAAATTAGCAGAAATTAATAGAATTTGCAGGGTTCTTTAAATTTTGACAAGATACAACATGCTTTTTTGAAATAGTTTTTTGATAGCAGTTAGAAAAGATGGGGCCTTCTCATAGGATATATTAAAATTGGTAATTTTTAAATGGACCCTATATGTCTTTTGAACAGTTAACGTAGGATCATGGCATTAAAAGTAACCCCTCTACATAGCAGGCTTTTGAGATAACTGTATGAGTACGAAGTTGACCGTGAAGAGTGGGAAAGTTTATATAGTTATACTCATGTTGGAGGAATAAAGCAGTTTCTATTATCTTTTAATAGCTTCTGTCCATTTCCTAATTCACTGTCTGTCCAGAGTGTAGAGATGCCATGTCAGAGACATTTAAATACATGGCTGGAGTGATGGGCTATATTTTACACATATTCAACCCTAGCATTTTTGGTAGACCTACAAGGGGCAATGAAGACAGTAGAATATGGCCCAATGTGCTTAAATTTATTTTATTTATTTAAGGAGGGTGAGGAACCAACAAAAAAGACACCAAAACCAGGGCTAAACTAGTATAAAACAAAAAAATGAGATGGATAAAATAAATTAATGTAGATAAGTGTGGCTGTAATACACAGAACAGTAACTCAAAATTCAGAAGTAAAATAGCTCAAATCAGCTTGAGAAATCAAGTGGGAATCAGGAAAGTAAAACCTAGAATTGCCATCAGATGCAATTAAGAAGTAGCTATGTAAAGAAACTTGGAAAAATGCAAAAAGTGTCTTATTACAGTAAACTGAATTGCTATAATCTTCTTTTGCACTTAATGTGCTAAATTCCTCTCTCAAATGAGAATATCCCTAGAAATCAGATTAGAAAGTGTTTAAAGGGAATTATTTGTCAAAGTTGTTTTTTCACTAAAGTTAGGATAACTAATAATAATCTCTTCTATATTGCTGTAATAATACTTTATTTGACATAATTTAACCATGCAGTTTGTGCATCCAGTTATGTATTGTGCAGGTAATTTACCTGGTAGCCTGACACTGTATATCACTGACTTTCACCCTAAAAGCTTTTCTCTGTGTTCTGGGTCACATTACACTTCGGAGACTGCCAAATCTGAAGTGTTTCTCATGAAATCAAATGTAGGAGGTTGATCTTGTCTTATGCACATTTACAGTGAATTGTCAGGGAATCAAAAAGCAAGGAGAATTTCAGAAAGCTTATCTTTCCTCTTCATTTATTGAGTATGCATTTGTATACTACAGGATATCAGATTTACTAGTACATTAGTTCTTTAAAAAGCCCTGCAAATCATCTGATTCTGAATTAATGAGATCTCATTACAGAAAACGTTTGAACATCAGAAAGACCCTGGGTATGCAAATAAGATTTTACTGTCCCAGGTGCTTGTCACTTCTAATAAAACTGTTTATTGTGTAGTATATGTATTTATCATATATGTTACATTTATATGTAATACAGATACACAAACACACATTTTAAGGAAACATCTGTCTCTTTAGGGAAAATGTAATCTCTTTTGAATCAGTTGTTATATAGGAATTTTATAAGAGACCTTTTTGAAGAAAAGGCAGAAAGAGAGATTGTGGCAGCTTACTATTAAATTTCAATCAAGCCTGTATAGTTAGTAATAAAACATTTACAAACTTGTAAATGTTAAATTTCTTCAAACTCTTACTGTCACTTGTGGAATTTTCATTTATACTAATTGTGCATTTAGTACAGCTTATGTGCAAGGCTTAATAATAATAATGTATTTATCACATGGAAGTATAGACAATATAAATATGTAAAAGGAGAAATTGTCTACAGCTGTTCTTATGTTTTCTTAAGATGATAACACTACAAAGGCATAAATTTATGGTGTTAGATACCTATTATCAGTTACTGGTGCTCTTCCCCTCAGAAGTGCTTTAGGAGGAGTGAGTACTAAATTAAATAAACTAAATGTAAAATCCTGTCAGGGTTTTGTGCTTTGTTTCAAACCTAAACATAGCTATTGCTTAAGCCTGTTTTGTTCACTGGAAGTTACTGTAGTCAATACCCACATAATTTGTTTCATCTAGGACACTACAGAAACGGTGAACCATGTAGCTCTAGCAAAGAGCTCAGGCATAGCTGATCATTTTAAGTGCCAGTTAATGTGAATCTGCAGGTTTTGGGGTTTTTTCTGTGATCTGACAGTTTTCTTTGATTCTTTTGAATACTGGGATTGTGTTTAGACTAAACCACTTCTAATTATACCACAGCACAAACATATAGCTTATGGCTATATTTTAATCAGTTTCAGAAAAAGTAATAAAAATATTATTGCATATGTCAAAGGATGGTGTTGTTACATGCTATTTTAAATGGTGTTTAAATACTGTTATAAGCATAGCAGTACAATGAAATCAGCTGTATTCCTGAACAACAAAGTTATGTTATTTGTTGCTTAAAAAGTTACTAAGATCATAATATGCTAATTATCCTAATTATTCAGGCTATTTTTAATATGTGATGAAATAGCTTTAAAAAGTGTATATGAAATATTTATATCAAACTTGTTTAATTTCTCATTACTTGTAAAATCTAATGTATTCCCAGTTGTAATTTTAAAGGGGTTTTGTCTTAGCTACACATGTACCCTTTTCTGCTGGATACATCCTTTCCTGAATCCAGCAGTTCTTTTGCTTATTTAGAACTTTCTAATTCTCTCAAAATGAACTTTTGTCCCATTAAGTGTTGCCGTTGTACATTTTTGTACTAGAAAAATTGTGCTGAGGAGTACTGTAGAATTGGCTTGTGATGCTACAAGTATAAAAACTGGGTGTAGAATAACACGAGAAACTTAACAATAGTGGTATTTGCATGATGGGAATGGTCCCAAATGGATGAATGTTAAATTAGCCTATGAGAAAAAATGTCAGGTTTTGTAGCCTTGTAGCATTAATCAGATATGTGGTATCATTATTTCTCATAAGAAATACTCAAACACACTCCTAGCATCAACTGCTGTAAAAGGCAAACAGAAATCTAGATTACAGTTCTAGAAATGATAAACCATGAAATGAGTTTCTCAGGGAAAAAAAAATTGGCTTAGAAGTCTGCCTTGTAGTATACAGCTATTTTACCTTTGAAAGCTTGACTACTTCACAATATTTAACAACAAGTAAGTTTAGTCTATCTTGAGCAATACATTTTGAATTCTAGTACAGTTTTTATCTATGCATCATGTAAAACAAACTTCTTACTCTTCATTATACTTAAATATTTGTACTGAAAGGGAAGTTCATTTGAGTGGTTTTTAACTGTGTTGATTACTTGTTCATTTGATTGGAGTGGAAAGGTGCTTTAATTTGGGGAGGTTGAATATGTATTATTATTTTCTATTTTTCCTTAGTTTGCCTAATAAAAATATTGAACGTAAAGGGAGATGGGATACTGGAAGTGTGGTCAGGAAGGGGCTCTGATGACTTAAGTTACTGCTCCTCAGTCTCTCAAAGTATTTAAATCCTGTGACTTTGTGATTTCAGTTGCACAGTAATGTTGCAACCTCGAAACTGCTAATATATTCAGCTATCTCGAGATGAACTCCAAAATTCTTCATTAGGCTGATTGAATTCCCTAAAGGTTTTGTCTGAATAAGTACTTGAGTATTGTGCTGTTTGTTCCAGTTTTCATCAGTAATCAAGCAATAGAAAGTCTCGTCTCTGAGCAAACCCTCAAAGATTTCATGAATGCCCTGAATCTCTCCTAGTCCTGTCATAGTTCTAGTGAAACTGGTGTTGAAAGTCAGATAATCCTTTCTGCTAAGCATCTGACTTTTATTATAAAGGAGGTACCTGGGTACTTGGTGGTAGATTTTGCATAGAGGTTTTCTGTAGGCAAAAAAGCTTGAAGGCAGGCAGAAATTTCCTGTCAAATTGCAAGTGTTCACTGTTAGGTGAAATAGTACTTAAACAGCATTTGTTTCATTGAGATACTGAGACTCAGAGTTTAAAGAAGACAGAGCTTAGCTGATTTGTTAATTCTTCCTTCACAAATATTAGTAAAAAACTGCCATCGCTTTTGCTGCCAGCAGTGCTTTGAAGATTATTTATCCATGTGTGTGTATATATATTTATCTGCAAACTTTTTGTAACTTAGGCCATTGTAGGAAGGTAAGGGGTCTATTAAATGAAGATCATAATGTATTTGTAGCCCTCTTAGGAATGAGCTGTTACTAAGTAAAACTTTATAAAGTCAGAATGGAATTTTGTGTTCGGGTACCTCTGAGACGATGTGTAATCAGTGTGTACTCCCTCCTTGTCCTGTCCATGGCAGAGCTCAGGCCTGAACACTAAATATTCTGTCTTCTTATTTCAGGTATTTTTAGATGGGTTATGTAGAGATAAAAAATTATTCATTTTTTCCCCTTCACTTGTTGCATTCATCAGTTGTTTGGCAAGTCTGGATCTTGATATTTTTGTGCATGTTGTAGTGGCTGCCAAAGTTATTAAATGACCCGAACCATAGAATTAATAGATGGAAGAGGGAGACTTTTTTTTCCTGACTGATTTTGACCAGATTATTTGAAAGTTTCCTTGCCCTCTTCAGCCGTGCTTTACTATAAATCAAAACAAATTAAATTGAACAAACAGTCAATAAAAATACATGTTCTGGATTCCTCTGGCAAAGCTTATTAAAATCCAGTTGGATGCTGACAGTTCTTTTTACTGTGATGTTCAAGATATTCAGCCTCTATTTCATGCTTTCCAAATATCATCATCTCCATGTATCGAATTCTAAGTAGATAACACACAAATGTACCGGAGTAACTATCATCTGCAATGCTAACATTTTAAGCTTATCTCAGAAATGCTTCTAAGTGAATGAGTGGTGTTTCCCCATCCATGTTTTGTTTGTTTGTTTTTATTATTATTTTCCAGTATAACATGCATTTCAGATTGTTTCAGGTGGCATTTATTAAAAGGAGTGATCTTTCAGGTTGTCAAGAATCGAGCTGTTCAGGGGATTTTTATAGGTTAAAACCATTATTATTTTAATATCACTGGGAAACTGGTAGTCATTGAGGGTACATCATGGAACAGCAGAGTCATGTGCTTCTCAGCAGGGGATGCTTCTTAATGATGGAACTGCTATGTCTTGAATGTGGAAGGAGCAGATCTACTGTGGTCTCTTTCTACAGTGTGAACAGGGAACTGCTTTACTCTGGCTTTTACAAATAAATATTTGGAAGAAGTTCCTTTCTTCATTCACTCACATTTTCATTTTTTTTCCTGCAGTATCAGAAGTGAACACTTCAGGATGATTTTTACAAGTCTGTTAACTTGAAAGGACAATTAATGTAACCGCATATTAAGTTAGAGTGCTCAAAAAGGACAAAAATGCTTTTAGCAAAGATCTTGGAAGAAAATTTAACTGTCTTCAAAGCAAAGAAAAAATAACCGCTATCCTAATCTGATTATGTTTTTTCAATCAAGTAAATAATATTTAAATGTTATGGGAGATTGATGTAGCAATATCTTGGATCTCAGCAATATGTGTTATTGTATTATATTTATGAAAATAATACATAATGTAGATGTAGAAGAATATAGTTTTCAGTAACAAAACCATCAGAACTGGATGAAAGCAAAAAAAAATTATGTGGTCTCCATGGACATCCACAACTTTTTTTTTTTTTAGGTAAAAAGGTTAGTTACCTAGACATGCATAGGTATTCAGAAAGTATTCAGATTGTTTCTGGGAGCTGTGCAAATACAAAGCTCTTCTACATTCAGTGTATGAAAACGTGCTTTCTAAGGTTAGGGAGTTTGTTGGTTTTGTGGGTTTGAATTCAGAATGAAATCTGATACATAGAAAAGTGATATGACTGACTTGGTAGCACATTATTTTAGTCCAGTGTTGGAAGTGTTTATTATAAAACCTGGATGTAAATGGTACGTGGGTTTGAAGTTGACTTTCTAGTAATGTGTATTGTACCTAGGAAAACAAGTGTTTTATTTTGTCAGAATTATAGCTTCCCCCTTGTGTATTTGCCTTTAATTGAATTCTGCTTTGTGATTATTTTTTTCTTGTTAGTTGCATGAAATTGTGCTTGTGCTTTTTCCACCAAACAACTGCAAATAGCATTGTACTCCTGCTGTTATTATTACACTTAACGCCTCTGACTCAGCAGATGAAAAGTTATGTTTATTGAAAAACAGAATTAGCATTTTATACTTTTTTTAAGACCACTTAAAAATAGCTTTGTCAAAAGAGATTATACTTTTAACATGCTAATCTAATAAACCATCATGCATTGTTCTGTAGGCAATGTTTTTATTTCAGGCAGCTTCCTCTTACCTAGAGTCTATCTGAAAGGTTTCAGGTTATCACAGCAATATACCCATGAACTTGAAGAAAGAGAGTGCCTTCTTTAATAGAATGCATAATACATGCTTTGTCAAATTGCAGCCTTTTTTCCAGTAATTGTTTTGTATGTCCACATGGTTTGGCCTGCTTTGAGGCATTCTGGTTATTCAAGACAAATTGTTGATTAAGAATGGCAGCAGATGCTGAAACCTTTTCTCAGCATCTCATTGTGTGTGGGGTTAACAGTTCCTAATTTTGGTGTACAATATTATGTTGTGATAGGCAAATACCTGAATGGAATGCTATACTGATTATGGGAAAGATGGAGTAAAGGGGGATGAGAATTTTTGCCAGCTGGATTGAGACTCTGAGTTTCATCTGGATTAGTAATTTCAATTGCTAATCTTGTCCCATATTCCTCTGTAACTTTATTTTCTGAAGTTGTATTTTCCTATTTCAGGAAAATACAGTTTTTGTAATTGTCTCTGTGTAGAGAGTCACACAAACATGGGAAACAGCAATATTTAGTAGAAAATTCTGTAAAGAGAAAAAAAATATAACAAAAATATAGTTCTGCTTTATCTTTTGACTTTAGAAATTTTATGTTATGTGTAAGAGCAGTAGATATGTACTAGTCTGAAATTTGATTGTGTGTTGGCTGCCACTCTGTACATCAATGACTAGAATTTTTTAGGTGTTCATGGAATGGTTTGGGCTGGAAGGGAAGTTAAAACATTGTCTTGTTCCAACACCCCTACCATGGGCAGGGACACCTTCCACTAGACCAGGTTGCTCCAAGTCCCACCCAGCCTGGCTCTGGACACTTTCAGTGAGGGGGCAGACACAGCTTGCCAGGGCAACCTGTGCCAGTGTCTCATCATCCTCACAGTGAGGAGTTTCTCCATAATCTCTAACCTAAATCTACTCTCTTCCAGTTTAAAACTGTTACCCCTCATCCTATCACTACATGCCCTGGTAAAAAAGTCCCACACCAGGTTTCCTGTGGGCCCCCTTCAGGTATTGTAAGGCTTCTGTAAGGTCTTCCCCAAGCCTTCTCTTTTACAGGCTGAACAACCCCAACTTTCTCAGCCTGTCTTCATAGGAGAGGTGCTTCAGCCTGGTATTAAATGCCAGTACAAGGAGTTGCTTGTAGTTAGTTGAATTATAGTGCAAAGCTTGTTGAAACATTTTAGCAATAAGCATTTTCTTTTTTCTTCTTTACAAATGTTAATTCAGAATGATACATGAGTGAAAAGTTTAGTTAGTTGTTACTACTTGATTATTACTTGATACTCTGTTTTGGATCGGTATGGAGCTCTATTTAATATTATCTGAGAGATTGCAGTATTTAACTTGAAAATGTGCTGCTGCTTGACTGGTGACCTGGGGCATTGCCTACTGTGATTTCCTACTGGCAAGAAGTCTTCTAAGACTATTTTAAGACAAGCTTGGCTGTACATGAACTTAGGAGTTAAGTAAGGTTTGACATTCAGCTTTCTTCTGTAGGCACACTGAAACACCTTGTGCAATGTGGGCCACTATATTGTTTAACTAGGAAAGTATTTCTCATATAATCTAAAAGACTCCTCAGTTTTGGTGGCATTAGCCTTGTATCTTGAAGTATGATCCTGTGGGGTTTTTGTTATGCTGGTAGTCTATAACATGCATGACCAGAAAATAATACATTGTGTTGTTGATCACTTCCATTTACAACCATCTTCAAAGAACAGTGCCATAAAAAGATGCAGCAAGAATATGGTAAAGAAGGCAGTAATGTGAAACATCATAGGGCTGACACTGAGGATGCAGTGACAGTCCAAAGATTATCCTCATAGGGTTTTGCTGTAAGGCTATGTACTGTTTGCATGTGATAGTACTTCCTACATAGTGCCTACAGATTATGCTAGTAAATAAAATGTTTTCTACAAGGAGTATTATATATCAGCAGACCAAAGTGCTGCATGGAAGTAACTGTGCTACTCTTTATGTAAATTGTTTTTCAGTAGACTGTTGAATAAGGTGGTGTTCCTAACAGTCACAGTTTAAAATCCTGATAAAGGAAGAATTGTTGTTGTAAAGTGTTTTGTTCCAGAGCTGTACACTGAATTGTCCTGGCATATAGACTTCTTCATTCTTCCGAGGCTGGATTTTCACTGAGCAATTAAATGAGGTTACCTACATTCAGACTAATTCCTGAAGCTAGCGTAACTGGCATGAAAACGAAACTGCTGAAAACCAGTACATAATTTGCTTTGTGGAGCTGGGTTGTTAGCTGCATTAGTGAAAAATATGTTCTTTGGCTCACCAGTTTAAATTAAAAAAACAAACCAAAACAAAACACAAACAAAATACCTAGAGAGTTTTGTGTGTGATTAGGATAGGATATTACTCAATTTATATATATGGTCAGTGCAGAAACTGAGAATGTCTCTAATTTCAGCAAGTGGTGTGTGTTGCTCTAAAGGCAGCAAGTGACTCATGTGACTGTCTTAGCAGCTGGGCAGCAAGATTAGAGAGCTACTATGTACACATTCCCTTACTGAGGGGTCCAAGCTATTGCTAAATGAAGTTGTATTACTGCCAACAACTGAATAACAGGCAAAAGAAAATATAGTAAATAAGTGTGTCATCAGGTTAGGGCAGTAGTTTGTCAGATAGTCGTTAAAGCAAATTAAAAAAAAAAAAAAAGAAAAAACAAAACAAAACAAAAACAAACCCTAGGCTTTTCCAGGATTCGTATTTAAAAGATTGTTGTTCTTTTTTCCAACATTCTAATTTCATACAAGATTACATGCTAATTATCCCTTTTATTTGCAAAAGTGATCTTGTGATCTTGTGAAATGGCTGTTTCTGACACTGCAGAGGAAAAAAAACCCGAGAAAGTGAGTGAAGAATCCTATTCGAAAGAACTCATTTATTTGTAAAAGTACTAAAAATATGCTTGTATCGTGAAGTATTTTGATTTGAACTGAAATTGGCAAAGCATATACTTCTTGGTCACTTGCTAATTTGAAGACTTATTCATGATGTTATTCCTCATGTATTTCCTAATTGTAAGAATTGTGAAGTTTGTTCCAAATTGTCTTTAAGTTTTCCTAGCATGCCAGTATGGATTAGAGGAGTATGTATTCTTTTTTTTTTTTTTTTACATTTCCCTAATCTATCTTTTTTTTCTTTTTTTACCCAGATACTTGCTTTTCCTAAGAAAGCTGCTAAACATTTGTGAATGCTTTGTCCTTTATTTATGTATATCTACAGTTATCCATTTATATTTTAACTATTTTAATTTTTTAACACAAAACCTGTCAGAGTTTTTTAACCCTGTCAAACGTCTCATTAGGAATAACCCTCCTAAAAACTCCTTTCAGTTTTGAGGTCCAGAGGACATGCGCTTGACTGTTGGAATCAAGTAAATTGATACAGAAATCAAGAAGACATTAATATGAAGCTCCTTAGTGCTATTTATAGTGTCAACTTTTAGACCATAACGGTGTATCAAATATGAGAATGTATTTAATGAACTGGAGCTTTTATGTTTAAAACACCAAGACAGACAAGAATACCCAGAAGATTGTGTGTTGCTAGTCATCACGACTACCCTCAAATAGCTTAAACTGTTTATTTGTTAGTCTGCTTCAGTTTTTCTGGATTTCGCTCTTTCCCTGTCTAGGGGAACCATCTTGTTACTCTTTTGTGTTTATTTCAAGGTTGTGCCATTTTTCTTGGCAATGTGTTTAATTTGCATCTAACAAAAAATGGAGAGCATAAAGTGATGTTGTCCGGAGTTGTCAGTGCATCTAGTACTACCTTCTCAAGGTGGACCATCTAGTTGATCCGGCCCTTTTATTTTTGCATGTGTTTTAGTTTTATTCATAATCAAGTATCTTATTGTTTAGTATTTTTAAATCTTTGATTTATAGGAAATATTCAGTTTGGGTTTTGTTTTGATTCATCCTCTCTTGAATGTTCCAATAGTTTTGTTTTGAATGTGCCATTTTCCTGTAACCAGAGCTTTTCTGCTCTGGTTTCATCGCCTTTCAGTCACATATCACTCAGCAGCTGCAAAGGAAAAATCTTTGTTTTCTTATTTCTGCACCGTTTAGTATGATGAAGTTCTGTGACATTGGAAACCAGGAGGAATACTTTTGTATTCCTAAGTAGTTTATAGATAAAGCACTAGCAGATAATGGCCTAGGGTGTACCTCCAAAATATGTTGATCCTCTGACGACTTCTCACAGAATCATAGAATGGATTGGGTTGGAAGGAGACCTTAAAGATCATCCTGCATGGGCAGGGACACCTCTCACTAGACCAGGTTGTTCCAAGCCCAATCCAGCCTGGCCTTGAACACTTCCAGGGAGGGGGCAGCCACAACTTCTCTGGGTAACCTGTGCCAGTGTCTCACCATCCTCACATTAAGGTATTTCTTTCCAAGATCTAACCTAAATCTACCCCTCTCAGTTTGAAACTGATTCACCTGTTCTTTTGATACACACCTTTGTATAAAGGCCCTCCGTAGCTTTCTTGTAGTCCCTCTTCAGGTACTTCGAGGTACTGGATGGTTGCTAAAAGATCTTCTTAGAGCCTCTTCTTCTCCAGGGTACTCAAGTATGTACCTCAGTGGATTCTTGAAATGAACTCTCAGAGATATCCATCTGTCAACAGAGCTTCAGGTCCTGCTTCTTGCTGCTTTATGTTGTGTGTCACAGGAGTTTTTAGGGCTTGGACTCCTCACACAATCCCATGCCTTGGGAAGAGCTCTGTCCCAGTGGAGTCAGTGTTGAGCTGCTTCCCTTTCCTCAGCAACATGGTCTGTTTGCTTAGACCACCTTTGCACAGCTCGAAAAATGATATACAGTAAGTAGCTATCCTAAGAGGAAATCTGCTTGAAGTTGGACTTTCTCTTGTTCGTCTGTTCCTTTCAGAATTACACCCAAAATTTTTTATCTACAAATTTGTGCTGCTTCACTGAGCTGAAGAGGGAAGTGGATTGTAAGGAGGAAAGCTTTTAAGCCACCTCTAGCCAAAAATAGTCTTTTCTGTAATAAATTTGACTTCTAAATAGCTAAGGAAAAACAATCCAGCAAGATCAGCCAACAATACATCTTATTTGTGTGAGATTGCTTCATGTAAGTGGGCATGGTTTAGGAAAGGAGTAGGAAAGATTCTTGCTTCATAGAATCCTTCCCCTCTTGCTCCCTCGTGCTATTCTGTTCTTAGAATGGGGAATTAGCATGGTGTTTGCTTCTAAGTGCTGTTAGAAAATCATGGATATTTTGGAGGAAGTTGATGTGCTGTTTCTGATGCTATTTCTGTTGTCCTGGTGAAAGTTTTGCAGTGTTACTGTGGTCATGTGTACCACCTGCCTGATATGCTTTCCTTTGACAGGAAGACCTACAACTAAGAGGAAAAGATGGTTGGGGGGGGAAGTTGGTAGCTTTTATTTTAAAAAAACTCATCCTGTGCTCTCTGACAGCAGTTCTTAGGGCTACACTTGCAGCCTCATCACTTCCCTTGCACTAAGGAAGTCCTGGCAAGTTGGCCAGAAGCTGATGAGAAGTGACTTTTTAGCCCTTTCATTTCAGATGTGATTTTGGTATTTGGTTGTTTTAAGGTGTTACAAGCATCTGAGTGACAGAAGAGAATTTCAGTAGCTGCCTGTGGAGGGAGAGAAATCTTGGTTCTGGTATCCTGTGAGAAAACAGCCCCTTGCTTTTTGGGGCAAGATGAGAAGTAAAGCATGGGAAGGATTGGAGCACAGATGACTGAAGCACTCTGCTCCAGGAACTGTAGATACTGTGGTCTTTCACAGGAGAGCAGTGGACAGGAAGAATGTTTGTTTCTAAGCACTGGTGACCAGGTAAGAGTAAAGAGAACTAAAGGAAACTTTCGAAGTTGTGTTGCTTTGTTCATGTTCTTATTTTTTAAAAAATAAGTAGCATCCATTTTTAGGATTCATTGTACTAGAGGCTGAAAAAGAAAACACAGGCAGCGTCTCTCCTTGCCCTGACAAGCTTACAGAGCCACTCAAAGGAGGAGAGATGAGAAATGTGGAAAGGAAGAAAAACAGTTGGTGCACATATGCAACTGCAAGTACTTTCTGTTTAATTTTGTGTGTTAATTTAACAACAGTGGTTGGCACTACTGTTTTCAAGTAAAATAGTAAATTTAGCTGTCCCTCATTTACACAAAGCTAAATTATGTTCTTCTCAAGTCATTGCCATGGACACTCCTATGCAATCCTACTTTTCAGGCCTTAGATCACTGAAGGCAAATACCCAGTGAGATGTTCGTTCTCAGAGCTATGCATATCCCACAGATGGGAGCTGACAAGCCCATTTGCTGGCTGGAAACTTATACATGGATCTTGACAATAGAACATATTTATACAGAGTTCTGGTATGCTCACTAGGATGTTTGATGTTTTGCCTCAGGCTCTGGATTCTTCGAGCAGTTCTGTCCTACAACCACAGTCCATACCCCCATGAAATCCCTAGCTGCCTGTACCTTGTTCCTAACTCTTGGGATAGAGAGACACTATTTGCTCAACCTGCATCATGAGACTTGCACTGTGAGCACCTTGGTACTGAAGCAGGAGAGCCTGCAGTGCATTCACAGTGTGAATGTGGAGTGAGAGTAAATTAAATGGCCTTTGTGGTTTTTTGAAGCTTGGGGTTTTTTTTTTAATAATTAAGTTTCTGTGGCATTTTCTGGGAGAACCTTTTTTTGAGATTACTAGGCTGCACTTTTCAAAACTATTGTCTCCATAATCTGTTTAGAACTCAGCTTTCACTGCCTTCCACTGCAGCTGCAGGCACTAAGTGTTTCTGCAAATCACTCCTTGTAGACTCAAGCCAAGGACCTGGAAAATTAATGACCTCTTCTGTAGCTTTCAATTTAAATGACACAGAGATCTCTGGTAAAGTCTGAGTTGTCTAGGACAGTATTCAATTATCTGACTCAAAAGATTGGTTTCTGAATGACTAAGTGGCTTGTGGAATAAGTAATTAAGAAACTGCCCAAATTTGGGTAGAGTTCACAGGAATGATGGTTCTACTACTAGACTGTCTAGTTTCAAGTCTCCATCCCAAAGAATGGGGGTTCAAAACTAAGAAAAAGAAAAGTAGGGAAAATGTGCCAGAATCATTTGACACAGGCAAAACTTCTTAACATTAACCTTCATATTTTTTTAAACAGCTGTACTGTTTTGAATTAATAAAAGGTGAAGAAACAAAACACTGAAACAGACACTAACTTGTAAAATTTCAGCCCAAACAATGGGAACTTGGCAAAGTCGTAAGTTGTCTTATGTAGTGGAGTTTGTCTTAGAATGGCAGGTGTTTGGCAGCACGGTGAAATGTGATCCTGTTCATTCTGCCAATATTAAAATATGCTGGATTTGAGCTTGCATTTGTACCAACTGACAGCAGTGTCAGATCTTGTGTAAATTAACAGAATTGTCCTGCTTTGAAATCAAGAGTTGTTAAGGAGCTGTTATTGCAGGCCTTACCAGCCCAATCGTGGCCTTAAATACTTTTGGTCAACCTAATAAATGATGATCAAATTCTATGTTTGCATGTTAATTAGTAAGAGTGATAACACTTGTGTTCATATTAGAACCTGGTGGTCTCTTTCTGACAGTGGTAAAACTAAGATGCAGTGAAAGGCATAGGGACAGGGCAAGCATGTAGGGATGTCTTTACCAGAGTATTCTTCTGATCTTGGGTAATTCACTTGTCAAAGGCTTCCTGAGCCAGACATGGTGGGGTGGTGTTTACTAGCCTTTACTGGACTTTTTTTTTTACATAACTTTTTTCCTGTGACTTCTTGAGCCTTTGTAAACTCTAAAGTGCCTAAACACCCTGTTGCAAGAAGTTCCACAGCAGAAACAGATGAATCAGAGATACATTTCTTTCCTGAGGCTCCATCAGTCACTTCATTTAACATCTCCCAATTTATTAAAAAAAAAAGAGGTGGTAACTCCCAGTCTGTTCAGTTTTGTCTATTCAGCCACATCAGGGCACATCTCTCGTATCTACACATGTGTATTGATTCCTCCAAAAACTCCACTTTGTGGAGCCTGATTTCTTTTTCGAAATTGTGTTCTCTCTTCACCAATGTGTTTAATTAGTTTGTGTCCTTCTACCACCCCTCCCACTGCTATTCAAATTTATGCTGACTTCCCTGATGTAGATGTCAGGTTTACCGTAGTACTTCAGTGGCCATTGGGAATTAATTGTTAGGAAAGAAATAAAATAGGCACAACCCATGGTGTGTCTGTCTCCCAAATACTATACAAAAGAATGGTGTAGAATGGTGAAAATACAGGGCAAGGTGATGAATATGAAAAAGGTAGTGAAACACCTTTCATGCAAGGAACCTTTAGTTTGCTTAAACTTCTCAACCTGTTAAGAGACTGCCAAATGGAGAATACAATAGAGGTTTCATATTGCTGACAGAGGATCATAAGGAATGGCATAGATGGGATTAAGGGGGGAGCAAGATCATTAGCTGAAACAAAAGAGAGATAGTGGGAGATGGGTTCAGAACAAGCTGGAGGAAACCAGTTGTTAATAAATTGTGAAATTAAACTGTGGAACTCCTTGCAGTGGGATGTTGTAAGTAAAAAAAAGCTTATGTGGGCACAAGAAGGGGCTGTCAAATGAGTAGAAAAGAGGGGCGTTAAATCTATCTAGCTTGGGAAGTCCCTAAATCACAAATGGTAATACTTCACCAGTATACTACAAGGTTGTTTTCCTCTTGGTCTGCAGTTGGCTGTTACTGGAGCAAGGACAGAGACCCAGAACTGGAGCAAATCACTCTGGCTGAGCCAGATACCTTGCTGCCACAGAACCCATGTCTGTCACTGTGAGCCTGTATCTACTTACGAAGTAGTTGCACTTTTTTCTCTGTTCGCATCCCTGTCTTCAGACACGTAATCTTAAAGCCAGTGTTTTGTTGTCTAGCAACTCTTAATTTCCTGGCTAGACTTACATATGATAAGTTTACACTTATTCTTTATGCCAGCCCTGCTGGTTGCCTCATTGGTATACTTAATACAGTTTTGTCTTTTGTTTGCTTGTTTGTCAGATGTTTTGTTCTGCTATCCCATATAAATTGTTTGTGAGTGTGTTATGACCAGATTTATACATAGTGTTCCTAGCAAGACCTTGGTAGTCTGGTATAGTGGTATCTATATTTCTCTTTTTGCACTGCACAGCTCCTTTCTTGAATCATATTTTCTTTCTTATGAACCAGATCTTTCTAGTGACTTTTGTAGCTGTTTGTAGGATGGTTACATGTGAACTTATAATTTTTCTACTACTTTCAACTAATGTTGCTTTTCAGCAGAAACTACTAGTCTCTAAGTGCTTTACTCAGTCCTTTTTTGTTACTTTTCATCCTATTTCTGTCACAGTTGTCCTTAAGATTTGTTGCCATTTTTCTTCTGTGTTGCTTCAGTTTGTGTTGTACTTCTGGCACCTCCTAGTTTTGTATTTTCTACATGTTTCAGTAGTGCTAACTTAAAGGCATTAAAAAAAAATTAAATGAAAATGTGGAATCAAAAAAAGCTTGAAGACTAATCTTGGCCAAATTCCATAAATAATATCCTACCTTTCAGAAAGAAATATTTTGTCATCTCCTCTTGATCTGCTGCTTTTCCTGCCATACTATTCTTGAACTGACCCCTCTCTTCTCAGCTCAACAAACTACTGATCAGGTGGTAGTTTATTGGATTCCTTACTGAGACTACAACTGTAGTGCTTCCTTTGTATAAAGACTGTTTTGTTATGTTGAAGAAAAGTTGGATTTTTTACATGGTCCAGCTATTAAAACCATGTTATGTTTTATTCTGTTTTTTCTTTACCACTGTGTTTTCATTTGTCCTTTGAAAACGTGCTTCAAGCAAGAGGCCATGCTGCCGTAACAAATTGTATGTCCAGAAGGCTTTTCTTCACCTTTCCTCAATATTGAAACAAGGCAAAAAGTGTTTATTTTTATTTGATGCTCTTCTGATACTCCTGTATCTCATCACATGGCAGCCTGATTCCTGTTGAAGAAGGTAGTGTTGCAGTATGAAAGGTATTGTTACATAAGTAGAAACTTTTTAAATTCACCTTTCATAGTCCTCCATGTTGTCGCTGTGGTTGGTCACCACCTCTGTTACAGAGGGCTGTAAACTTAAACCTTATTTGCACTGTAGTGGGAATAGTGTGTTGAAACAGTTGCCCAGTGCTTCTCTCCCTTGATGACTGTAGGTCTGTAGCACACTTAGTTCTGACCAAGCTTATTCTGTGCACTGCCAATAGTACAAAGTTAGTCATTCAGTACCTCATCTGCCCTGCTAAAGTGAGAGCATCTCTCTGCACCATACTACTCTGTTAGTATTTTGTGCTCAATCTGTTCCACCAGGTTGGTTCCATTTGCTGCCCTGTTGGATGCTGGATCTGCGAGACAGAGGTAGCACCTAATCCCCTTGTTTAGTGAGGTGCTGAGTTTGCTGCTGCTGTTGACTCTGAACTGCTCAGAGTCTGGTTGGTGCCAAGAGACCACAGGAAATCCATGAGTGCAGTTTCTCGGTGATTTGCAACTTGGGGTAGAGCTGCGGGAATCCCATCCTGCTTATCCCTGTACCTGAGATGATTCTTCCTGCTTCTTCTTGTGCTGGCAGCCACTACAAAGACTTGGACTGCACAGAAATGGTCTTCATTTTTCTGTAGCCTTAATTTGACCTCTCTGGGGCTAATTTGACTGTTTTAGCTCTCTGACCTGGTACGCTGTGTGACCTGACAAGCACTAATGTTAGAAAGAAAGGGAAGAAGCACCATACCTTGAATTGTTTCAGTGTGGAGGCACCCTCAAAGCAATTAAACTCTAAATAGGCTGACAGAGTGCTGTCCTGTGTTCTCTTCAACATGACAGCTGGACAGATAGTTTTATCTCCAATCCCAAAGTGTTGGCCAAGGTGCTGTGCCAGGCTGTTAACCCTCTACTTCCGAGTTGTTCGTGGGTGTTTGAGTCTGGCATTGCTTTTGCCCAGCCTCTAGCAAGGAGATATCTTGCCATCTTTGGATAATGGCTTGGCATGGTTGCCTCTGTCTGTAGTCAGCCTGGTAAACAAAACGCTTGCTTAGGTGGAGTTACCTAGTTCTGGAAATAGTTGCTTTGCTTTTGGGATTTGATCCAAAGATGAGAAAGTAACTGCTGAAGCTACTTGCCAAGGCACCTATCAAATCTGATGAAGGATCAGGCCTTGAGGTTAACTGGCAGCAATTATCTGTACTGAAGCTATATCCATGCTGAGTGGTTCTTCAATGTTTCCTTTTGTGGGATTTTTTTGCTTTTTTTTTTTTTATTTGTTTGGTTTGTTTTGGTTGATTTTTGTTATAATGGTGATGTCTCACAGTGTGGGTTTCTATGGCCCTGTAATTTAAGGGAAATATCAGCCCCGTTTGCTAATGTAGCCTTTTGGGTACAAACCCTAAAGTTTTAGTGACAACGGTGGTAACAACGAGACTAAAATACTTATCCATTCCTTTGCATAACCCTAACTCTTTTTGATGGTTTGTTCCCGGCTCTTCAGAAGATACTTTCTCCCAGTGCTAGTTGGGTTGGCAACTTGTGCTAACTGTCAGGGCTGTGAAGAGGGTATTGTGTTTGGGGAGGGTGTGGAGTATTACTAAAGCTACAGGTCAGAAATTAGTGTATTGTGTGTGGTTGACAGTAGGTAACAAGTGTGGCTTAATAAGATGAACTTCCAGCTCTCTTTTCAGGAGAAGGAGATGCATACTGTTCTTTACTATGGCAGATTTCTGCAATATGGTAGGAGGCAGGAAAAAAGTGTAATTTCTGCAGCCAGGTTTCTGTGTGTTACTTTCTCATATGTTCTTAAGGATGGAAAGCTTGAGTGGCTGTCGTGCTGTCTGACTGTATTACCCAGCATTAGGCAGTCATGAATCCATGTTTCATGTTCTCAAGTCTTTATTTTTTTTCTTGAAGACTGCTCAATTGTACTGTTACAAATACTGGTGGCACAGGTTCAAGTCTCTACCTGTCCCCTGCCTGCCCTCTGGTTCTCAGATTTGGGTAAGCAGAACAGTTGTAATTTGGAATTTGTAGTTGTAACACCACATGTTAGAAGTAAATAAAGAAAAAAAAATTATCCTGCTAAAGCAAGTGGTGTAGATCACACTAGATCTGCTTCAGATAAGTCTGCCCATTATTGTGTGGAATTAGACCAAGTGTTTTAAAGGATTAGTAGATATTTTAAGAGATTGGTTAGTGGTAGGAAGTCAGGCTGCCAGTGAAATTTTTCTTCTAGAGTCCAAATGCAAAGATCTCTTATTAAAATTTATCCTGTTGTTTAGCTTTTCTTACCAGAAGGTTCATAGGTCATAGAAACAAGTGTGGTATAAAACTGCAAACCCAATAGTCACCTGCTCATAAAGGAAAAAGTAATATACCCTCACTTTGGAAGGCAGTGCTGTTATTTAACTATTGCTTTGTGCTGTCAAAATATGCCACTGCTTGTTTGCATTTTTGTGTATTCTAAACTGGTTTGATTGTTTTCTGTTAATTTTATTTTTAACTGTAGAAGCCATAGAGGCTCCCGGGGCTTTAATTGGCTTGCTTTATAGGCACATTTTCATAAGAAAAGGTGATCATATCAAGGCTGTGAATAACCTCTGTATTTAAATCTGTTTGACAGTGAGCATTGCCTTGCAGCTTTTTAATACTGCGGCCTTGCCTGTGGCTTGCTTCACTTTTTAGGCTCCCTTCTCCATTGGATTCTCTCTTTTGGGTGGGGTTTTTTACCAACCTGCCAGATAAAGGAGAGATGGGTGGCTTTCTTATAACTTTCACAAAGAGAGCCTTGTTTTTCCTAACCCACTTATAATTCGTCTGTTTCCTCTTCCTTACTCTCTTTTTGCCCCTAACTTCAAACATCCTCACCTTCATCCCCATCACTCCTCCCTCACCAGTCTTTGGTTTTGGAAGAAGCCAGGAGATGTGGTTAGATGCCAAAAGAGCTCATTTATTATTACACAGGAAAACTTCATCCTGTCCAACAAGTATGCTATTCGTAGCCTTGAGGGATATATCTAGAGGGCACAGAGTTTTCACTCAAAATTTAAGTAGATAAGATTATGTATACATATTTGTTGTGACTTGGCGGGTATCCCAGTGCCCGGGGTCTTAAAACATACACTTTTCTATACTTGAGGCAAGCTCAACTGTGTTTCAAACAATGCTCTGGAGAGATGAGAGGCTGCTCTTTGGAGTTCACAAAAGTGTTATCTTTTCTACATCTGGTACAACACAGGAATTCTGACTACTGTTCTGTCTAGTCCTGTGTTTTGTCTTGGTATTAGCTGCTATTAGGTGTTTTAAGGGGTTTTATAACCATAGGATATATAGGAGAAGATCTTCACTTACTTTACTCCACTAGTTTGGCTATTGTGCTGAAAAAAGAGGGTTGTCTGTCTTTCTTTCTGAAGCCCCCTTGAAATTATCTTCCAATTCTGGATGATCCCGTGAGCTGTCTGAGCCTTATCACTGTAACTGTATGCCAACTTCTAGCAGTATATCTCACAAACTAATAGTTTGCTGTTAAAAAAAATGAAGTTCTGGTGTTTATTAGTTTAAAATTTGTTAGGCTGTGGTTTTCTTGAATGTCTCTCACTGTTTCAAGACGTGATTAAACCATCTGAGCAATGCTAATTATTTTAATAGTTTTATCATGTTGTCTCGTTAAAAAAAAAAAAAGGCAACAACAAAAAAAACCCCATGCCAGTCCAAAATTCAGGTGCTGCCGATACAGTGGGAGGAACGGTGAAGCTAAAACAGCTGTATTTTATGAAATACTCTTTGTTATGGCACTTTTCCTTATAAGGTCCAATGACCAATTGTTTTGATTATTTAGAAGGAAAAAATTCCATGAGAACTATTCCTGAAAATGACTAACTTGGCATTAGTGATCTATTGCTCTCTTACAGCATTTGATGCAATACTGAAGTGAATTGAGATAGCTGAAATATCCAGTTAGCCACTCAGTGCTTCAGCTGTTCACGTGATGTTTTTATTACATTTTCTTGTAAATTGCTAATGATAGCTGTAAATAAATACTCCTGCTTGTAACAGTGTCTTCTTAATATCCAGGCCTTTGTGAAGAAAGAACAGCCTATGTATCAAAAAAAAAAAAAATATGCTTGAACAGTGACTCAGTTCACAGTGCATAGTGACCTACAGGCTCTTGAAGCAAGGAGCTGAAGTGATTCCTCAGGTTTTGCTGTTAGAGCAGTGAAACTTCTGAAGGAAGAGTGTGGCTCTGCAATTGCTGATGCACTGATGGATGGTGGAGGGTCTGCAAGAGCAGTGACTAGGGCTTCACCTAAGAAACTAGGGATATAAGGTTCAGCTTGCTAGAGGAGGGCTTATTTGGCAGAGAGACTGGATTTAGTGAGGTGGGTTTGTTTCTTTAGTTAAGCAAGGAGTGGAGGTTAATAAAAATGCATTATCTGATATGCAGTAGATACAGGCTGCTTTTGCTTAAGAGAGATGTGATCACTTAGAATATCTGAAATACATGTCCACCTGACCTGTTCTTTTTGTATATCAATGACTTAGAGAAGATACATATGAAAACAGTTATTACAGTTGTTTAAACCTGTTTGTGCTATTTGTTACGGTAGTCTCTTTAGGACAACATTTGAGGAATAATCTGTTGTATATTTTTTTTGCTTTCTGCATGATATTCTGTGTTGATAAAAAGATTTGTCCTAAAAAACCAGAAACTGCATGCAAAATTTACTGCATTTTCTTTTTTTTCTCTATTTTGCTATTTTAAGCGTGGAAACATAGGATTCACTCAAATTGTAAGTAGAATTGTTCCTTTGTGAACTGTAAAATGAAGGTAGTGAGAAAATGTGTATGCTGTTGATAACTGGAAAATAATTAACAAAAACAATTTACTATGACTTACTCTGCATTAAATGTTACCTTGAACACACTTCTGTTAATTTTATAGCATCGTGTGTCAATGCTGAACTGAATTCCTAAAGTTTATCAGAAAGGGCTGCTTAGTGTAATAAGTGTAGTAAATGCTTGTTGTGGTCAGTTTTCACTCTAGGGTTTCTTTGGGTTAATTGCTTATAATATGTTGGAGTTTGTTTCCCATCTGGCCTACTCCCCATGTTCTTTACTCCAGGATCATCCTTACCTGAGGCAAAATGCTCCATGCATGTTGGCAGGCAACAGAGTGCTGCTCTTTGTGGTGGGGCCTGTAAGCAAGTTGGTTGTAATGACTGATTAGTTTTGAAGAGTCTGCTAAGGCTCTGGTGGCCTCCAGACCCTACTCAGATATTAATTGTTGCAGGGTGGAAAGGTACAGGTCACCGCACATGTAAACCAAAGTGAGAGAGCACACCTGGACCTGGCCTCAGGAATGAATCAACACAAAGCACCACAAAGGATGTAGCAGAAGACAAAGAAATAGAACAGGATGCTTGATCTATGCCCTCACGTGTGCTTTGGGATGTGGTTTTGCAAGTGACACTGCCACCAAATCCAGGAGTGATTTATTTCTCCTCCCCTGAATGGTGCACAGTGCCACAGTAGAGGCCTGAGATAACTGAGTACAAACCCAGCAAATAAAGGTCAGTAGCCTCACCTATGCCATAGTGTCCAGTGGGGCCTGGGCCTGCTGCAAGCACTGTGACTCATCAGATGTGAACAATACCCAAGAAATGGCTACAGGATCCTGCAGAGGCTGGAGGAGGAAACCGATCCAGTAAGTATTGCATGCCCAATTGCACAATAACTTCACAGGAGGCTTTAAACTACTTTTTCTGGAGCAGAGCTCTCTGGCTCAGGTAGCAGCCTTCCCTTCGATGTTTAGCTTAGCTATTCTCAAACTTAAATCAGACTCTTGTATTTATTTGCTGTGGGCTCCTCATCGACACAGATGCACTGTCACAAGCCACCTCCAAACTTTGCACTCCTGTCTCTACATCCCTCAATTTCTCTTACCCTCCTACATGGGGTAGCAACCTTTATTGTTGGTGTCCCCTGCCTCAAAATTTTGCACACCAAATCTAGCAAATTCTGTTTAGTTACCCTTGCTTAGTTATCAGTCCTGCTGTACTGAAATACTCCTGAGAAACTTTACTGTATCGGTTCCCTTGTACCTCCATGTTTTCTTCCTCTCATTCTCTGCACTTGCTACCCTCTGTGTACAAGATCCATCCCATGGGAAGTGGCATAGAGTTGTCTTCAATCCCCAGTTCTGTGCAACCCTGTCCTGTAACTACCTTGCCCTATTTGAGAAGTCTGGAGGTCTCTAGGAGAGAGGTGACCCAGTCTTGGTGTGACCACAGAGCGTGCTGCCCTGCTCCCTGCCCAGAGGAGCCCTGGGGCTGTGGGGAAGCACAAAGCAGCCAAGGTAGATACAGCAAGGAGCAAACGTGTCCCAGCTGAGCTTGAGCCACAGCTCACCTCACCTCCACACTGCCCAGAGCCCTGCTCCTTGTGTGGGTGTGAGGGGGAAGAGTTTGGAGGCTTGAGGGGAACCATGTGTTTAGGTGGATGGGGATGCACAGGCGTAGAGGATGGATAGTGTTACGTGGCACTCCATGTTTCCCCTTGCTATCTACACCCTAGCCATGTGACATCCTTCAGTTTAACAAGTGTTGGCTTGCCTTCTTCCCAGCACTGTCATCTGTCACATCTGTGCTGCTCACTCAGAGCTTTCTAGTTTCTCCAGTACCTGATTCCAGAAACACAGAGCTCTTGATCACGCTTTTTGATGCTTTTGTATTTTTCCTACTGCAGATTTGTGTCTTTTGTTTTGTTTTGGTTTTGTTTTTACCTCTTGGCCCCCTCTCTGCCATGGCATCCTCTCATCAGTCTCACTTTAAAGCTTTAACAGTGTAATTCTTTGCTGTGCCAAATCTCAAACATGAGTTGTACTTTTCTGCCTCCTTTCTCAGCTGATTTGATCTCCTCATTTCCTTCTCACTAATCACAGCCTTCTCCAGCTTTGGTTATGCTGCCCCCCTGCTCCAGACCTTAGTTATGCTCAGAGTGTTTGTAAATCTTAATGCAGTCTCAAATACAAAGTTATGCTGTCACAGAGTTTCATTAGCGTGCTCATTCTTTGCTGAGGGTGAAGTACACAAAGAGTTTTGAACTGCTTTGCTGTTGTAAAACTTTTAATTTATTAGAGTGAGTTTGTGGATATATAACAACTGCTACAGAATTCTCTCAAATTTGCGGTCCATTTTAAAGTCATTTGTAGGAGCCACAATAATGGTGTGTAGGAGGCAGGTTTTGGCACGAGTATTGCAGGATTGCAGGTAAAGGAAATGTTGGGGGGTTTTGTTTGTGTTTGTTTGTTTGTTTGTTTGTTTTTTAAGGAAATGCTCCTCTAGCACTCCTAGATAAAACTTGTTGAAAGGTAACCTCGCAGTACATTATTGAAGTTTGCCTGTTGTCTTTAAAAATGAGGCTCATAAGTCTCCCAGGCATTTGCTAGGGAGAAATATCCTTCAACATAAAGACAGCTAGTTGCACATGTGTGCAGTTACAAATGTAATGCCTACTTTTTTTTTCTTTCAAGAAAAAAAAAAAAGGCATAACCCTTTATACCCAAATGTCTATCCAGCAGTGTCTAACAATTTTAAGTTTTGAAACAATAGCAACCAACTTATCCATTACGTATGTTCCAGAAAAACCTACAGCAGCACATGTAGTATGTGGAAGTAATTTGGAAGGCATCTTGCAGTTTTGAAGGGAACCCAGTGAAAAGTTGGGAGAAAAGAATTTGAATGTGGTCACGAGGGAAGAAACTAGTTACCAGAATTAAAATAGGTTTTGTAATGATTGGGGTGACTAGTTACATCTTTTTTTTTTTTCTGATTTCTCTTAGCATGTAGGAAAGCAACAGCCCAGATAAAGAGTGGAATTATTAGCTAAAGACAGCCATCATATTTCAGAAGAGAAATGAAAGGTGGATCTGAATCTTGAAGCTGTCAGCTCAGCGTAAGAGGAGGTTGCAAAGGCAGAGTGGTGGAAGGAGGGTCTCCTGGAGAGCTCCCAGAAGTTTGAAATGGATTGTGTGATTCTGGAAGGGGACAAGAAACAGGCAATGCGAAGCTGCTAAACACAAACAGTTGTAACAAAACACTGGTCAAGCACTTTACTTCCACACCCTGTAAAACATAGATGATCCATATTGAGACCAGTATGTCAGTTTAGCTAATTAGAAATGTTGCCTGACAGCGTTCAGGATCTTGTGTACATTATCTAAAGAAGCACTCCTTGCATGACATACATTTGTTTTTAAGGTCATTATTTTTTTTATTAAAAAAGCACCATAAGCTAAATCAGTAAATCCATTTTCTGAACACGTCTGAAAAATAATTGAATACATGACTATTGTAAAACACAACTCTTAACTTTTTTAAAAAGTAAACTAAAACATACCTTTTGATTGCAATTTTTTTTTTTTTTTTTTTTTTTTTGCTAGCATGCAGCTACTTTCCCACAGTGTGAAAGGAGCTCAAGCATCTTGTTGGACAGCACTCTAGAGAAATACATTATCTGGGACTCACAAAGGCATCTCTATTTCGTGTTTCCACTTACCCTCCAGGATTTTTTTCCCATAATGTGCATGAAACATTGCATACCATACAGTGATGAGACTATTTTTATTCCATCTTTTTTGTCATCATCTTCTTTCCACCTTTCTGGAATCTTGCCCTACTGGCAGTGTGCAGCTGTTCCAGGCAAAGACTTGCATGTGTTTTTCTCCCACCCCTTAATGTAGGCTTGAAAACCAAGGAAGAAGAGACCACTAAGTTGCTTTCAGAACAAAAACCAACCAACCAAACAAGTGTTTTTAAATGCCCTGATATCTTGGACTGTGGAGCACAATAATTACCTTGCAGGACACAGATCTTTCATTGTAAACCACCCATTATTATTGGTGAATGCATACTGTGTGCAGCAGGACTGTGAAGGACTTGTGCCTGCCATGTGAAGGCATCGTGTTGGTACTTAAATCTGTGTTGTGTGTTTGGTGGAGCTTGGGTTTGGAGTAGAATAGGGCAACACATATGTGTCCTGCTGCTCTGCCAGTAGGGAGCTCTGTCCCTTCAAAGCCATCAGTGACCTCCTGTGTATTGACAGAAATGGAGAAACCTCCTCATGCTACTGTCAGCCTTCCTGACTAGGTTGTCTTGCCAGTAATAAGCTGATTACCTTGTGATTTAACAGTAAAGTTGTTTGATGACTGCATCATTATGACATTTCATCAGGTTGACAGAAGCTCCCAGATTGGTTTTCTGTTGGTGCAGCTCCAGAGCAGAATCTGTGTGGACTTCTGGCAGGTTCTGTCTTTGCTGCCTGAAACTAGTAGTTACTGCTCCAGGTGACTGTTCAGATACTAACTGCCTGCTGCCATCTCCCTCTGCTGTGCAGCTTTAAATTGTGCATGACTGCTCTTGATTGTTCATTAATCTGACATCAAACCTCAGAATTCGTACAGATTCAGATGTACATCCCAAATTGTGTTGCATGACATACTGAAGAAAAGCACTGTAAATTAACTACTCCACATGCCAAATGGGGGGTGGGAACAAATGCAGAGCTGTGAACTTCATGAGCAAAGATGTTCTAATAGCAAAACAGCATTCAAACAGGCTGTGAAGTCACTGGAGTCAGAGTAAGCCTTTTAGGTGAATGCTAACATCATTGCATAGACAAAACTGGTACTTGGAGAGTCAGAAATACATTCCACGTCTGTGCTGTGCGTGTTCTGAAAGGTTCACTGATTACAGCTTTGAAGAGGGATTTGCTTTAGTATTACCCTAAGTATTCTGAATCTTCAGTTATCCTTTCCTAAGGCTTTTTGTGTTTTAGCTCATAAGGTCATTGATGCAATCATCCAGCATCACAGCTGTAGCGATAGCAAAGACCATAGTGACTTGACACTTTTTATTTAATGTAAAGTTACAGTAGTCTGTGAAGTGTATTCTTTTCAGACAAAACAGCAGTTCCTTCACTGTAGGATGCATTGGAAGATTAGTAGCTGCTTGGAAACTGAGCACTCTTTCTTACTTGTTACTTTTCTTTGGGGGCTGGGATAAGATGCAGAGGAGATTGGGGGTAACCAAGATCAGCATTTTATTTGAAATAGAATCACAGAATCAGCCGGGTTGGAAAGGACCTCTGAGATGGTAAAGTCCAACTCTTAATAAAATAACTTAAATATCTCCAATAAGCTATATAAAAAGCCAAGGTTATGAAAACAGCAATGCTAAACCCTGTCACAGTTCTTGCCCCACAGCAATGTTGTTAAGGCCTTGTGATTCAGGGCAGAATTGGGCTTCCACTACATGCTTTGGATTATGGTGTGGTAACCACCTACACTCAGTGTGCAGTGTGTGTACTGGGAAGACTGCCCTTTCAGTCCTAGTATTTCTGTCTTTCGTGGGTTCTGTTCTTGTCCCAGATGTGAGCTTCCCAACTAACCTAATCTCATGAGGGAAACTCCTGTGAAAGGTCTTGAACTAGTACAGTCCTTGCAACTTCTGTGTTGTACTGCATTTCTTTTTTTTTCAATTACCATCACCTTGCCTGTCTTATTTCAGCTTGTGTTAACTAGATAGGTATGTATTGGTACATATTACCAGTTTTCTTTTTGCTTTCTTTTTTTTTCTCTTAAAAAAAAAACCCTAAAAAAAACAAAAACAAAACAAAAACCCCCCCACCAAACCAAACCAAAAATAAAGCAGACAAAAATTGAGGTGGTATAGAGGATTTATCCTAAATGAGGAATCACAGGTTGAATTATTTTAGCTTTATATTTTCTGACTTACAGTCCATGCTTATTTTACAGAACTAGCTATTTAAAAGCTCTCCCTGCTTTCTGCCACCCTGTTAATTTCTCTAGCACAGTCCGTTCCTTTGTGCTGTCTGCCTAATAGACCTTCAAGTGAAATTACTGAGCTCTTTAGTAAGTTTTACTTTTTCAGCTTAAATGAGGAGCACAGCCCATAGTGGAGTGTCTGGTGGCTGCTTTTTTCTGTACTATTCCACTTCAGACTGTCTCTTTCTGACTGAGCAGAGATCAGATAGCTGCACAGGACTGTGTTGTGTAGAGATATATGTGAGTGGAGTTTATCTTGAATTCACTGATGTCATTATGATTTCCACATAGCAAACTAGAGCACTAAAACTCCATTTACTTGACTGATTACTGAAACTGTTAAAAGCATCCTGAGTTACCCAACTGTTCAAGTTGGGTGACTCTGTCCACGGCCCAGAGAGATCTGTGATGGTCAACATATTTGTAAAGGATATCGGTAAGGGGCTGAGCAATTGAGTGAGCAAGTTTGCTATGAAGAAAAAGCCAGCTGTGGACAACAGTGGGATGTTAAAATTCTGAGAACTCACTGACAAAATGGACAATTAAATTCCGTGCAGATAAATGGAGATAATGGAGGAGCACAAGGCAGAACAATTCTGGTTATACATAAGATTATGACTTGAGCTCAGTATTACCATTGAGGATTAAGATTTGGGGATTGTGATTGATGATTCTGTGAGGTCAGAAGTTTATTGGTCCCTAAGTCATAACTCAAATGTTAAGAGAGAGAAATATAGAATAAAAATGAAAACGTCACTACAAGAGAGTGTGGTCCAGTTGCCTCCTGAGTGCTGTGTGCACTTCTGGAGCCTTCATGTCAGAAAGGATTTACTAGAACTGGAAGAGGCTTAGAGAAGATCAGCAAGGATGATGAGCTACATGGGGTGGCTTCCATATGAAGAGCACTTCTGTAAACTGGGACTTTGGTCTGAGAAAGAAATGAATTGAGGGCAATGTCATGGAGATCTGTATGGGAAGGAAGAGACAGACTCACTATTGCCTTTCAAAACAATGTACACAGGAGGGAAGGCAGATTCAGAACCTTCAAAAAAAAAAAAGATTCTCCATAAAATTGATAGTGGAGAGGCCTGTTGGATGACTTTTCCAAAGTATGCTGGGAATACTAGAAACTGACTCAGTTTCCAGGGATAACGTGGACTATTGCTTGGAAGAGTAATGTCCTGCAAGTTGCTAAACTAATAGAAACCACACATGTTTCAGGAAGTCCCTGGCTTCAGAGTAGTTGAAGGTCGGAAGAGTGTCAGTGAGAAATATCACATGATCATGACCTGTGCTTTTGACAATTACTGGAGGCAGAATACTGGCCTAGATGTACCACAGATCTTGTCCCACACACCGAGTCTCATTTTAAGATATCTCAGGACAAAAGGAAATAATGGTCCTTAGGAACATCAGTTAATTCCTGATCATATTAGTGTATAATTTCATAGGCACTTTTAGAATGTGTGTTTGTGTTTACTTGTACATATATGGGATTTGCTTTTGATTATGGTTTACTGTAAAAATGATGTGGTCCTATATGCAGTTTAAATAGTAACCAAAGTTTGCTTTCACAAAACCATCATCACTTTAAAAATGGATGCAAATTATTCTTGGGGGAGGTGGTAGTAGTGATTCCAACATACATGAAAGCACTTACTACAGGTTTTAAACCTTCTAACAGTAACTACAGTATCAACATTATTTGTATCCCAACCTCTTCAAAGTTTTTAGAAGAACATCTATGCAGTGCCATAGAGATTATTAAAAAGCCCATAAAACCACACTCATCAGATGGGTTAACTCTAGGCAGCTCTTGTTTCCTTTAATTTAGTATATAACCAGGAATCTTTTGGAACATTTAGTAACCAAAACTGATGCGTCAAGATTTAACGTGGACCTAAATAATTTGAAACATGGAAAGCCCACAAAGTGATGCTGGATAGTGTTGTGATTTTTTTTTCCCTTTAAATTACAGACTATTAGGTCATGATTAAATAAACATTAAGATCATGTTCTACTTTTCCAGAAACTTTAAAAAAATGACAGGCGTGATAGAATTTTTCTTCTGTATTCTGAAAAAAGTTATGTAATACTCTTCCTAGTGTAGCATATTATAGGAATGAATTACTTTCTAAAATTAAAAAGCTGGTTTTCCAAATTTCATGACTGTAGAACAGCTTTCAGGAATTGCAAATAATCTTATGATCATGAAAAAAAAGCCTGTTGTATTTAATAGTCAAATCTAAATACATACCTTTTTTTTGTATGCAGTCCCACGGCAATCTAATGGGTTTTTTTCCATCCACATGCCTGCTTTATTAATAAAAGGTATATTTAACAGATATTTACTAGTGGAATCTGTGTACTTACTGCCCAGGAGAAAATAAATGGGTTTAATTGTTTTAGTGCGTTTATTCCCATAGCAACCTGTATTTCACACTAGTTTGAAAAGGTCCAGGATGGTTTTCTGTTGAACTTTATGCAATTTTAGTGAGTTTCTGTTTTCAAAAAAAAGCCTAAAACCAAAACAAAAGCACTAACAAAACCCAAACCAAACAAACAAAAAAAAACCACCCAACACCAAGAACCAACTAAATCTTTGTTAAATTTTGAATTTATGAAGTACCATAATTCTTGTGGGTTTTTGACCTTCTATATAATATTCTTTTCCTTCTCTATAATATCCTTTTCAGCACAATCATTGTTCTGCACACAGTAGATATTAGTAATGTGCTGTCACTAACAGTAGACTTCAGTTGTTGCCTGGTTTTAGTTTCAGAGCTTATGTTAATTCATTATCTTCTAGATGTTAGGCTGTTTTTCCCCCAGGGGTTAAGTCTTCCCTGTTATTACCTCTAAGCCATTCTTATGTTTATACTCAAGATTGCTGGGTAGATATTTTAACTCTTTTGCCCACATCATTCTATTTTCTTGCAGCAGCTTTCACTGGCAGTTCTGCTTCATGCTTGGAATTTGGTTGTGTCTTCCTGCAGGCTGTGTGTGCTCTCTCACTGCTGCTGTCCCACCACTCTCCCTTGGCCACCTCTCTGTACTCTAGGCTAGAGCTTGAATCCATGGAGAAAAATTTCTCTGAACTCAGTTGCCTGCTATAAAGAATTCCTGAAGTTCAGCATATAATAAATACAGCCTTGTATATATTAAAAAAGAAACCCAACAACAACCAAACAAAACGAAGGGCAAACCAGAAAACAAACTCTCTTCATTTGTGATTAGTTTACATGTTGGTGATCCCCTTTCATGAAAAACTGTGGTATGGTAGGACCAATGCCTATATCTTTGAGCAGTTATTTACAGTACCTTACCCAAAACCTCAAAGGGCTCAGTGGCCTCGCCCACCTCTCAATGCCATCTCCTCCCCCTCAGGGCCCCTGCCAAGACCCCTTTATCTCTTCACATCTGTCAGCATGTGAGAGAAGAGGAGCTATGAACCCCCAGCCCATTTCCAGCTGCTGGCAGGTCATGTACCTGGTGGCTACCTCTTGCCCGTAGGCCCACAGTGGCTGGGGGCAGGGCCCCAGGGGTTGAGCTCTGTCCCTCCTGCCTTTTGGCAGTGCCGTGTTTGTAGGCAGTCATGCCAGGTGTCTTCTTTGCTTAGAGGAGAAGCATGTGTGTACATGCTGCTTGCTGTTCAAATCTCTTTCAAATTACACAGTAAAACAGGCAGAAAATTAAATGAAGTATCACTATGTGAAGTTGGAGGCGTGAGCTGCTCCTGGTCTAGGCAGGCTCACTGATCAAACACACTTTCAGGTTAACTGCCTCACCCCAGAAATGCCCATTCTTCCTCTTTCTTGTCCTCCATCAAGCCTCAGGGCAAGAGAACTTGTCACAGAGACACCTCCCTTTGTTGGAGTTCTGGTGACATTTGCCCAATTTTAACAGCCCTGGCAGAGAGGGGCAGATGTGATGAGATTCATAGTTCAGCTGCTCCATAGTGGAGGTGGTGCCTGACTGTCACTTCAGCTCTCTTGAGCCTCAGTAAGTGGCTACATGGTCTGTCTGCTGCTGATGCTTTCACCAACTCAGGTCCAGCAGCTATCCCTGGGTGCTTGGACAGAGCAGGTTTCCTCTGTCAGTACTTTTTTTTAGTCAGGCGACTATTAGTTACCAGATACAAAAAAGAAGAATTGTTATTTATGCTACACTATTTGTGGCTCTTCAGGCACATTCTCCATAGGGTGACACGAGTGATCTCTTGTCCTTTGCTCTGAAGGAGTCTTTACTGGTGATAAACTTGAGAGAGGTTAGACTGGGGCACACTGGCTTCATTAACACCCTCAACAACAGCAGCTCCTGGCTTCTTTGGACTGCAGATTTTCATCCTCCACCTTCCAAAACCAGGATTCCAGTCTGTGTTTCTGCTTTCCCATCCTCACACTGTGCTGCCAGCTAGGGTATCGGCTCCTGCCCATGTTTTTCTCTCCTGTGGCCTTGCTTCCTTTCATCAGCCACGGCAAACCTTGACAGCCTCTTCACATCCACATCTAAAATCCTGAGATGGGAGCACAGGCCTGGATGCAGCAGGGCTACAGCAGCCACTGAAGAGAGGGGTTCCCACTTCCCAAGGCAGCACATTGATGACAGTGGTGCACGTAATGGCTCCTGCCCCACAGCGTGACTGAAAAGCAGACCTGGGAGCTGCCACTGCTGCAGATGGCATTAGGTGGTGTAATGACTTGTGGGGCACTGTTTGGGAGCCCTTTGCCTCGTGCCACTGCTGGAGCAGTTGGGGAGGGTTCACAGGCACAGCCTGGATGGACATTACTGTCTTCAGAGAACTTGATCCTGTTCAAGTGAGTACTTGCTCACCTGAAAACTAGGTGGACAGCACTTCTTGAAAGAATCACAGTTTCTATAGGGTAAGTAACTACTTTTCATATTGTTTGCTTAAGGAAATATTCAACATCCAGGATGTAATCTAATATGGTTAAATCAGTTCCATCATTGTTATGACTCTGGTGTTTCTAGGACCCTTCCTCTGGTTTAAAACTGAGTAATGTCATGAATTGAAGCTAGATTCACTGTTCTGTAAATAAGGTGCAATGACAGGTACTGCATTCTCAATACTGTATTCTCATTCATGTTCTCTTATTTTCAAAGAAAATAGCCATGTTAACTGGTGTTTACTGTGCTTGGACACTCTCAAAAAAAATGAGAAATGTTGGTTAGGAAGAGTATTATTAGTGGTATTCATGTAATATCTTAATTCTTCTAGTTTAGGTATCCAGCTGTTTTAAAACATTTTCAACTGCAGCCATTTCTTCAGATTTTTAAAGATGAACAGTAAATTTTGAAAAGAAAAATGTCCCTCTTTTTGAATATTATTTAGCTTACAGTTTGGGTTTTGGTTTTTTTTTTTTTTTTCCATTAAATGGTAGAAATTCAAATATTGTCTAACTTGGAATTATCTGAGTGTGTAGACTGAAGAGTTAGCAAAATGAGTTATGTATTGACAAAATGAGAATTATAATTGACAAGTTATATAATTTTTAGTTTATTATTTGTCCAAAGCGAGCTTTGAGTATGTGCACGTGACAATGCTTTTTGAAGCGTGATGCTTCTCTACTCCACATGAAGAACAATTTGTGCTTTGGTATTAATTAAAAATTACTGCTAACTCATTTATATAAGAAGAAGAACTAATAACAGCATAAGTAGTTACAAGAAGAACGGTACATCTTTGTCCAATATTCTGCCTCAGAGATTTTGTAGCACCAAAAGCTTCTGAGAAAGAGGGTTGAAAAATCAGCATTATCATGTACAACTTTTGTATTCTGTGCATAAGAACAAGTTTTTTATACAATAGCTGATTTTTTGTTGAAAAGCATAGGATTTTTTTTTTTTTCTGTTTTCACTTAATTCTGCCAAATCTAGCAGGCATTTTCATTGTTCATACAGATTTACCCCTTTTGTGTGTATGTTAAGCTCTTTGCTTAATAATGGTCTTGCAGAAGTTGAGATCCTAATTGTAGGTACACCACTGCTCTCATGTGAATCCAGTGCATTGTGATTTTCCTATATTCATAAGGTAATGAAAAAGAGTACCAGACCTTCCTCCTACATTCTCTTCAGCATTTTAACTAGACCTGCTGTTTATCTTGCTTATTTACTTGTCCCAGGTGCTTCAGCTGCCTCCAATGTGGTAGTTTTTCCATGCATCTAGTGTCCTGTCTTTAAGGGCATCTCCTTTTTGCTACTGGCCTTAGATGTGTGGTGAAAATTGAGTACCATAAGTATTTAAGACAAAATACTGGATACCGTTGAAAGGTCTTTGTAATATTTTAGGTAGAATTTTAGTGTTTGGTTTTGTTTTTATTTTTTCAAACAGGGAAATAGTAAATATCAACAGGGGAGGTCCACAAGGAATGAGGACCTCATACATGACATTTATGTGGCTGTCTTAAATATCGTCTACTTATTGTGAGCAACATTTGTAGAAATATCTGGATGATAAAGCTCTTCCTTTCTGCTGCAATAGTGGAAGATGTTGGGATAGGCATAGCAGGATAACTACTTTATAAGGGTGTTGCTTGGAGAGGGAGTGAGGAGTCATTAGCATTTTCTCCCTGAAACAAGGTGATTTGGGGACCTCCAAAAGAGGAGGTGAGGGCTGTGCCCCCTCTCTTACACTTAGTTGAAAACAAAGCTTTCACTTTTTCTTTGGAGCTGTCTCTTCCTCCTGCCTGTATGTACAAAGCCCCAGATAAATGCTACTCAGGTGTCAGAGAGCTTCAGTTGGTTGCTCTGAAGCACTTTTGCCTTTAATAGGTGTTCAAGGATGCCAGTTTGCTCACATTCGTGCTTACCAGCAGAGGAGGCTGGGGCTGTGTGAAGCTGAACTTGGTACCAAAAGGAAGAATACTTTACTAGAGTGAATGGGAAGTGAGAAGGGAAAACTGTGTGGGAAGAAATGTTGCATTACGCCGGGGCTCCTGCCAAATATCTTCAGCCTGCTGTGCTACGTGGGGTATGTGCACTGAGTAAGGCTTCACCCTTACGTATCTGGAAGAGTTGGAGGGGATAAACCTCTCCTTGTTACAACAAGGTGCTGAATGCGTTTTCCTTGCAAACTTGTGTCATCCAGGAGGCCTTCTAACAAGAAAAGAAAGACATGCTGCAAATTTATGAAAGGATAGTGGCAGGAAAAAGGGAGCTATAAGGGAAATTCCAGAAAGGCCCTCTGGATTTGCACAGGCACAGCTAGACTTGCCCTCTGTTGGGATTTACCTGTAGTATGTACATCATTAAGAGGCTTTATATTTTATATATATTTTTTTAAATTAATTGTATTTTCCTTTGCAGGTCACTTTTTAAGCTGCTATTTCCTGTATAATTAAACAGCATGAAGGCATTAGTTTCTAGTAAAGTTGGGTCTAATCCAGAAATCTTCTTTTATTTGGTCCTTTCTGAGTAAGACACTCAAGTCTGGGACCAGCATTTTATGTGTTTTGCTGTTATTTCTCAATTATTTGTCATCTGTGGATTTTTTTGTTTGTTTGTTTTGCTTTTAACTTTATTGAAAATTCCTTTGCTTTTGTCTAATTTTTATCTCTTTATGTGCTACTGTCCAGCATAGTGTTAGTTGAAATGATGTAAGTATACTGCAAATGGAAGTGCTTGATTGCTACTGATAATGCAAGAACGATTGATTCCTACAGTTTTTAATTAACAGTATGTAATGTCCTGTGCATGGGTTGGATCTATCCCTTTTAACTTTTCCTTTCTGATTCTTTCCAACCCCCAGTCTTGCCACATCTCAGCCTTTCTGAATATGCTGGCTGGAGTCTAGTCCGTTCTTCCTTTTGTTTTTCAGACCAGTAAAAATGGGAAGTACTGGATTCTGGTTTCCTCCAAGAAGAGTCAGCGGAACTGGTTAAGACCAAAATCTGAGGACTTTAGTGGGCAAACATCAGGTGTGCATTGAACAGAGGCTGCTTTATTCCTGCTTTAAGTATATGCTTTTAAAATAGTATTCATATATGAGCTTTTATGTAATGTGTTTTTTATATTTAATACTGCATATAATCATTCACCCTGCAGTTATGAAAGCACCAGTAAGAATGAGGATTTTAAGTGATAAAATGTTGAGACACAAGCAGGCAATGTTACTCATAAAATTCTTTCAGCTGGTCTTTGAAAAGTGTAATATTTGAGGATCAGTGTTTTTTAAGTTTTATCTCCATTGCTCAGTCTATATATCCACAACAACAACAAAAAAGTGGTTATTTGCTATTAAGAGATCAATACTGAAATTCTTAATTGCCTTATCTGTTGAGAAATGGCACTGAGATAATAGTGCATCCACGTTCTTTAATAAAACACTGTCATTGTCAGAAGTTGGATCCACACTATATTTGTTCTAATTACACATTTTCATCAACACTTTAACACGGTCCAGAGTCAACTTAGTTTTGATGGTAGAGGAACAAAACCTGAGTTCTTCATCTGTGTGAATGTTTTGTTTTCCCTCTGGTACAGCAGCTGGGTTACCTGCAGTTTTGGAGAGGATAGCAATAATGTTATATTGGCCTGAATACAGGATGGTCTCCAGCCTGAAGTGTTTTCTTTGCATTGAGAAAAGGAGTGAGAAGTTGTTAATTTTAACAGTTAAGCCTCATAGGCTGTTCCATAACAAACACTGCTTTTGGCCTTGCATCAGACCTTGCGTATCACCCTTCTGCATGGCATAATAATATCCTGCATCTCCCCAGCTTGGTGCATGTTCATTTCTTCCCTGCTTGCTCCCAGTGTTACCAGCTCATCGCTAGCCTTCTGTCCTTAGATATTCCCAACTCCTATGCAGCACTCCCTGCATATCACGGGCCCCACAGCTCCCATCCTAGTTCTGTTCCTTGTCCCTACCCATGGCAGCTCACCCTCCCTCCCTCCCTGTATCTTGCCAGCTGTGCCTGCTTCCTTGTCTCCAGCTGGGCACAGAAGCCTCTTGCTGCTGAGCTCTGGACCCAGCATGGTCAAACTGACCACACTCCCCTGCAGCAGACTGTGTCTTTGTCACCAGTGCTGCCTGCCCTGTCTCAGGCTAGGTGTGGATTTGACAAGGAGGCAAAAGGAGTCATAGCCTTTTCTAGGGTGCCCTAGGCATACCATGAGAGCCACTGGTGTTGCACTGTCTGCTGTGTGTGTCAGGTCTCATGTAGGTGTCTGTGTGTTACAAATATGTCCTGTGTAAGTAGAGATGGGGTTGAATTTTTTTTCTCCCTGTGCACCCATTCCTCCCCTCTCGCCCCCAAAGTTCATTTGTGAGGAGAGATAGGTAAAAACAAGATTTCATTCTATATTCAGGCCAATATATATAGAAGACCAATATGTTTTCCATTTACAGGAAAGCAAAAATAATTTTACTATCAGATTCTGATAAAAGCATATATTGAAAAAATCTTCCAACTCACAAGTTGATCACAACATTGATGTGAATCGCACCTTCCTTTTGATTACATTGGTGGCTTCATTGAAGTCTTTGGGACTGGTCTTCCTCTACTTTTATTGCAGAAAGTTATTGCTCCCATGTCTCCAAACCACTGTTTCGTTTTTTCACTTATGAACTTGATAGCTGACTGTGGGATAGAAAAGAAATTTGAGTTGGCACTTTGAAGACCTTGGGTGTTCCATGAGTGGATGTTCCCACTCATGGAACTGATGTCTCCAGGCTTCATCCCGTGAGTGCAAATGAGTCCAACACAAATCTAACATCATCAGAGTCCTTAAAGCTTTCTTGTCACTTAAGCCTTTTCTGTTAGTGGGTACCTTTAAAGAGGTTAGTGGTTCCATATAAAATTCAGGCAAGTAAAGGTTGTCTTACAAAACTTCTTGCCTAGAGCCGGCAGTGTAGTTTAATGTGCCATTCGGGGACTTTGGGGTTGAAAGGCAGCAGATTTTCCTCTTGGTGTTCCAGCACTTCTGTCTTCTGAAGACAAGGGAAAGGTTATGGGAGGAGGTAGAAAGAGGCATAGACAAAGACATATTCCATGTACATGTTTCAAATAAACATCGTAGTCTGAAGGTTTCATAAAACACAAACATTAGAGGTGCAGCCCCCTCTGCCCCTCTCTACCTCTCCAAGCCCTCCTGTCCTACCATGCTTGGAGAAAAATACAGGCTCTCCTTCCTCCTTGCTTTCCTCCAGGGCCACACTGGGCCTCTGCAAGGACCATTTCAGCCCCGTTGCACCTGGGTGCTGCCCTGAGCTGAGCTCCATCTCTGGCTGGCTCTCCATCTCTGCTGAGCCTCAGTAGTGGAGAGAGGACAGCTGGGAGCAGGCTCCTGCTGCCAGCAGGGAAGAGTCCATTATATCTTTTGGGGAGGTGTTGGAAGGTTGGAGCAGCTGTGTCCTGGTGCTCCCTGCTCTCCTCCCAGCTGCCTGGCTCCACCTGTCCCAGCAGCTGTTGGCTTCCCCTGCCCTGCTGCTGGGGGCTGAGGGGGCAGCAGCCACGGAGCCCCCAGCCTCTGTGCCCAGCCCTGCTGCCTCTCAGGCAGCTGCCCCAGCAGTGGCTGGAGCAGATGGCAGCTGTGAGCTGCAGCACCGGTGCCAAGGAGAGGGACTGCTGCTTTTGTGGGAGAATGGCCAATTTTGGTGCTTCCCGGCCCTGCCAAGCGCTTGGGTTTGGGTGCCATTCTCCTGCCATTCTCCTTGCTCCCACTGCTGCAGCACCTCACGCTCAACCCTTCCTGCAACAGGGAGCGCTGGATTTTGGTATCTATAGTAGCAACTGTGCTTTGATGATGAGAAAAAAGCTGTCAGCTACCTCCAAAGAAGGAGGGCTGTTGAGTGCCCTGTAATGGCAGGCACCCAGTTGCTACCATACGTTACCAGACAATGAATTTAAAGCTGTTGGCCTGCAAGTCAGACACAAGCATCACACACCTCCTTTAGCTGAAAGCCTCTGGTTTAGTTGACAGTTTGCAGTGCCCCAGCAGGACTAAGAGCCTCCATCCTCAGCTAGCCTAAATGTGGATAGTAACAGCCCCTACACCTTGCAGGAAAGTGTGAGGAAGGGTGAGGCATCCCAGTGCTGGGTTTATAAAACCCCAGTTACCTAATCTATCCCTAATCCCTGGGATTTCCATTGTTTATACGTCAAGTCTCTGTTAGCAGAGAGTAAGTTTACAAAAGAATTTCACCTGGTGTTAGCAATCATAGGCAATGGGTACGTTTTGCTAGAGCAGATGCATAGATGTGCAGTATTCACATGAGGAGGTTATGTGTGAGAACAGGAGCTCAGCTCTGCCCCCCCCAACAGCCCCTTCCCTCAGCCTGTCCGCATGGGTACTGCAGCTCCTCACTCAAGTTTTCAGACACTTCAGGATTTTCTAAGAACTGTGTGTGTGCATGCGTGTGTGTGTGTGTCTGTGTCTGTGCAAACACCACAGGCACAGCTCTAATTCCTTTGAAATCCGAAGCTGCCAAAAGCAGTCTGGGTAGGTAGGCTCTTTGCCTGATGCTTCCCATAATCTGACACAAACTTTGCTGTTCTCCATCAGTGCCTGAGGGGAAGGTTGTGAGGTGTGATTTCAGGGCATATGTGGATCTGTTCATCCTGAGCAATGCATTTTAAGAGTTGCAGCAAATCATGTAAAGAAACCTGCAGGTATTACATTAGACCAGCTGAACCTAATTTTATTTTTAAATTTTATTCAGAAGCATCACATAGCAAGTAAACTTCAAAATCTAAGTTTAGTTACAAACTAGTTGTTTCTTATTTTTTTTTTCCAGTCCCCTTTTGCTTTCTTTTACGACCACATGAAACTTGAGAAGCCATCTAAAGCTAAATCATTTAGTGGAGTTGGGCAATTCCCAAGTGTCCAACAAGAAGGCCTGGTTTAGGCTGCGATGGCCACTGTCATTCCTGGTGATTTGTCAGAAGTAAGAGATACCCAGAAAGTCCCTTCAGGGAAACGTAAGCGTGGTGAAACCAAACCAAGAAAAAACTTTCCTTGCCAACTGTGTGACAAGGCCTTTAACAGTGTTGAGAAATTAAAGGTTCACTCATACTCTCACACAGGAGAGAGGCCCTACAAGTGCACACAACAAGACTGCACCAAGGCCTTTGTTTCTAAGTACAAATTACTAAGGTATTAAACTCTATTTATCTTTCAGATTATATTCTCTATTTTATGTTGGCCGTGTTAAGCCGTGTAAAAGTATATATTTGTGTACGCCTTCAGCTGATTGCAGAGAGGATGTGTTAATTAAAGTAGCCATTGGATTGTTTCTAGAATTCTAAATTACCTAAGTTTGCAAGCTAATGTCTTTGATTTTCTTAACTTGTTTTCTGCTTTTGTTTTCTGTTTGTTTGTTGTTTTGTTTTTTTTTCCTTTTCTTTTCTTTTAATGAGCATAGAATTTATTTGTATAAGGAATTGTCACAAGAAAAAAAAGAGTATGGACTGAAAATCTTTTGGCTATGGACTTTTACATGAGTACTTTCATACTTGCCCATATACCCCTGTTACAGTAGCTAAAACCCACCAAAACTAAAGTGTCGATTTAAGAGAAATGGCTCGTGTTTTGCTATATTTAAATTTGTTGAACTGTCTTTGTAGTGTCATGCTTTCAGTTAAAAGGTTCTGTTGCAAAGCAGCCCTTAGTGTAGTATTTAGCTGCCATTAAAAAATGAGCACGTGTGTTTTTTGATCAAAATAATTACTTACAGAATATATCTGTGTTTAAAGGCATATGGCTACTCATTCTCCTGAGAAAACCCACAAGTGTAATTATTGTGAGAAAATGTTTCACCGAAAAGATCACCTAAAGAATCACCTACATACACACAATCCCAACAAAGAGGCCTTTAAGTGTGAAGAATGTGGAAAGAACTACAATACCAAGCTTGGGTTCAAACGTCACCTGGCTTTGCATGCTGCAACAAGTGGTGACCTCACCTGTAAGGTATGTTTGCAGACTTTTGAAAGCACAGGAGTGCTGCTGGAGCACCTAAAAACTCACGCAGGCAAGTCATCGGGTGGAGTGAAGGAGAAAAAACACCAGTGTGAACACTGTGATCGTCGGTTCTACACCCGAAAGGATGTCCGTAGACACATGGTAGTGCACACTGGAAGAAAGGACTTCCTCTGTCAGTACTGTGCACAGAGATTTGGGCGGAAGGATCACCTCACGCGCCACATGAAGAAAAGTCACAACCAAGAACTTTTGAAGGTCAAAACAGAGCCAATGGACCTTCTAGATCCCTTTACCTGCAATGTTTCTGTGCCTATTAAGGATGAGCTGCTTCCAGTGATGTCTTTACCTTCCAGTGAACTGACATCAAAGCCATTTACAAACACTTTGCAATTAAATCTCTACAACACTCAGATTCAGTCCATGCAGAGTTCTGCATCTGCACACCAAATGGTTGCCACATCGTTACCATTGGGAATGCCTTGTCCAATAGATATGGAGTCTGTGCACCCTTCTCACCAGCTATCGTTGAAATATCCGCTCGGTACTACCTCATATGCAATTTCTATGCCTGAAAAAGAACAGCCATTGAAAGGGGAAATTGAAAGTTACTTAATGGAGTTGCAAAGTGGTATGCCTTCTTCATCCCAGGATTCTCAAGCATCTTCATCAAAACTAGGGCTGGATCCACAAGTAGGGCCACTAGATGATGGCTCTGGGGAAGTTTCCCTTTCCAAGGGCTCCGTTCCTATTAGCGAACCTCTAAACACCCCGTCATTGGACTTCTCTCAGCTGTTCAACTTCATACCTGTAAATGGCCCTCCCTATAACCCTTCTGTTTCAGTGGGAAACCTCGGGATGAGTTATACGCAAGAGGAGGCACATTCTTCTATGACTCAACTTCCACCACAAACCCAGGATCCACAAGATCCTAGCAATAGTATAGGTCTTGGGTCTCTGCACTCGCTGTCAGCAGCTTTCACAAGCAGTCTAAGCACAACCACCACCCTACCACGATTTCATCAAGCTTTCCAATAGGATGTACAAAGCTGGCTTGTTACTGTCTATTTGTAGAAATGCCTTAGGTGACCATTTTTAACTTAGTGCCTACTATAAGACATTATCAGTTCTCTGCTTTTGTACAGTACCAATCTCATGAAGCCAGTAAGAAATTTAAATTAACTTTTTTAAAGTGTTTTGAAAGTGTTTATTCTCAGCTGTGTTTACTTTGGTTTGTTTTTTTGGTTTTTTTAAAAAAACAGTCTCGTATTGTTTTCATTTTCACTGCCAATTGACACGTTCGAAATGTCCAGTAGAAAGTAGTCCCAAGCAAACTCTCAACACTTACCCCTTCTTTAAAATTTTTTCAACTATACCAGCTATTCCATTTTACTGATGTCAGTGGTAGAACTACCACCTTTTAATGTATTTTATTTTTTACAGAGAATCCAGTCAAAATATGTATCACAAAGATTCCTGAAGATTTGGGGAAAAAAATTCTAGTCCATTTCCAAACGAATCCTCTTCCCAAATGATGTCACATCTGATCTTTTCTATAATGACAAATCTAAATTTTTTTTAAAAATACAGAATTCAGATTTTTCTGAAAACTTGTGTGTGTATATGTAGAAGCCTTATATACACATGTACATATATATAGCATTTTGACTTGTATTGAAGTCATTATAAAAAGGTGTTAATTTTGCCATTTTATGGCTTAAATTTTTGTGGCCTGTTACAGATTATGGAATTAAATCAATTAGTTTTATTCTCTAAAATCATGGCTGAACAGAATTATAATGGAGAATCTCTGGTTGCCTAAATGACAAATGTTTCAAGTTGAATTTGGAACTGTGTTGTTGTGCTTTCATGACTCTGGTAGAGGGAAACAGGCGAAATTAATGGCTAATCTTGAAATATAAGTGTTGTAATGTAGAAATGCAGAATATTTTGTCGCAGTTTTTGTTTTAATTCTTAACTTGCTGTTTTTTCTCTTTGATAGTGTAGAAGGAGTACTCCATAGGAATCTTCCAATAGACTTGTAGGCAACAGTCTTCTCCCGGCTGCCACCGCCAAAGGGTGGATCAAGTCCAGCCAGAAAGTGTGTATTTTCAGTTCAAAACTAGTGTGCAGTCAGAGAATGAATGTAAATTTGCAAATACCAGTTTCTTTTTTTTTTTTTTTTTTTTTTTTTCCAATTTTTTATCTTTATTTTTATTGGAATGATCTTTTCAGTTGTGTTAATGGTGTGTCATGTCCTCCTAAGCAACAAGTTAGATGTTAATCACACTTTCTACACCTGGGTACTTGGTTAGGGACTTTCTGCCCATTGCCAAGGTTTAAAGACAGGACTCTTAGGAGTGAAGTAAAAGCATATTGCTTACACCACTTTTACCTAATGCAATATATTCTATTCCCCAACCCCTAATAACCTAAAGAGGAAAAAAAAAAGAAAAAAAAACAAAAAACACCAACCCTGTGATGCATGAAAGCAAACTAGATTTGCTGTCATTCAACAGTACCATTGTTTTCCTTGTCATTTTTGTATGAGGAATTAAAAAATAGAAATCAAGCACATTGGTAGCTCTAAAACAATAATTAGGACTCATGCAAGGTTTTAAGTGGTTAAACTAAATATACTTCACAGAAACAGAAGTTGCTCCCATTTAAGGAGCTCGTGCTCCAGATGTTTTATCAGTAGCTCCTACTTTTTTTTTTTTTTTTTAATTCTAGGAGCAATATGCAGGTGTAGTTTTACTATTTTATACATATGTGTATTTAAATTTTATTACGGAAAGATAACATTTTTATAAATGTGTTTGTTTTCCAAAGGCATTAAAATAAGGATGTTTTAATAAGGAAAATACCTTTTGAAATTCTGCAAGCTACTCCTATATTTTGGGTTTAGGAGCACATTATCTCAAAGTGGGCTTTTAGCTCTGCTTCATGACTGCTTCCTCTGGTTTCTGTGAAACAGATTGCTCGCTTACTTACATCTTTAGTTGAATGATTTGTTCAATATTGCTTTTTTTCTCTTCACCTTTCTAAAGGAAAGAAAAACACAGATGAACAGAGCACAAGTTGAATGCAACCGAATGTAACTCTAGTTTAAATCAGCAACAGTAACACACCTGGGAAGAACTTGGGTTTATTATCAATCCTTTAAATCAATCTGAGATGAAGATAAATGGACTTAATTCCTCCAGTGGGTTATGTCCTGCATGGAGCTGAGCACCTGCAACTTCCCCTGCAGCAGAGGAAAGTTGCAAGCCTTTGGCATCCTGTGGCCAGCCAGGCAGCACTGCCTGTCCTGGGCAGCCTCTGGCACAGGGATTTCCAATCTATGGCAACTGTTTATCAAGTTGCCAATTAGACTTCATTACAAATAAAATAAAAAACCCAACAGACACTTTGCCAACACCTGTTTCTGAGCGTGTAGCCAGAATCCTTACTACTTCGTTTGTGCCTTAGCTTCCTGAAAAGGGATTGACATTTCACTTTGGAGTTAGACATACATTTCACTTGAGAAATAGGGACCTCAGACAAGGTATTGAACCTCATTCAGTCAGGGTTTCAGCGGGTGGCTGCGCGGAGGCCATTTGCCACTGAACTAGGATGTGCAGTAAGGTGGAAGCAGAGTGATGCTGTAAGCAATACAACCACCACCTGAGTGCTTTTGAATATCACTTAGGCAGAGTCACTGTTGGCCACTACCAAACTCTCAGTTTTCAAACCCTGTTTTTTCAGTTTCTGATCAGTTCTCGGTGGGAGGGGGGAGGGCTGGCTGAACGTGCGCCAGTCTTTGTGCAACTTCTAAACTTCTAGTAAGGTTTGTTTGGTTTTTTTTGTTTTTTTTTTTTTTTTTTTTAAATATATATATTTTTGTGTACTTGTTGCTTGTGCTTTATTTAGTAGTAAATTGTGGAATAGAGTGATTTATTGTTAATTTGGCAGTAGCGGTTTTTAAAAACCATATACTGACTGAAACATGAGCCAGAGCTGATTGCTTTATTAAGCTAATAATGAATGTTAAGAGTACATATTTTCAGGATCATTTGCCTAGTGAGCTAAACTTGTATTATAGGCCAATATTTTTTAAAATAAAGCTTGGTCAACCTCTATGTTACACATATTACAAGATATAGCACTTTCAAAAAGAAAACCTAAACCTTTTAAGAAAATTTCTTACAGGTTATGCTTTTATTATAAAACCTTTTATTATAATTTGTTTCAAGTGCCATTAGATTACATATATGTAGGCCTTTGGTATAATGCTTTGTGTACAAAATGATAGACATTGTAATTTTAAACAGGTACATTTTTACAGTGTTTTCTTATCAATTTGCTATATTGCACAGAACCAGTGTGTCTTTCTTAAGGGTTTTACAATGGTTTTTACTAGGTTTACATGTTTCAAACTACACTGTCTTCTACTGCCATTTTGAATAACAGTCAAAAAACTTTAGGAGTTTGTCTTCACCAATTGCAAACTGTGTCCTCTGGAGTTCCAGATGGTAAACTATGGCAAAAATGTTTAACATGCAGTATTTGATACAGATTCCTTTTTTTATCATATCCTTTCATTGCTATGCTGCTGTCTGAAGTTAACTTAGGGCCTGATCCTGCATCTGTAGTGGTTGAGTGGAGCAGGGTTGCATCCTTCATTATGTCTGTCTCATACACTGGTTTAGCAGCTCATCCTGTATTCCTTTCTGTCTATAGATAAGCCTCTGAAATAAATACTTACCTAGTATGTAGTAAGCTGTATAGGCCTAGCTGCCCATCCTGCATCCACCCAGTGTACAGCTAAAACCACAGCTCCTTAGCATCACAGTCAACCTCCAAATAATGCCACAGGAGTTCAAACTGTGTTTGGATAGTCCCAAAGCTTTTGTGCAAAAAGGGTGTCTTACTTATGTTGGAAGGCAGTGTCTTTTGATAACAGTTATCTAGCCCTGGAAGTGACACAGAACTATTGCTAATCATATGTAAACACTTTTCAGTATAAGCTTCAGTGGTACAGTTGAACCAGAGTGAATGTTTTTCTCCTCAGAAACACTCCTGCAATATTGTTATATTGGATCATGCTGCTAATGTAACTTGGGATACAACTCCTCTCATGGTGCTACAAACCTCCCTGTCTCATTCAGATGTATTTTTACCCATAGAAAAAAGGACTATACTAGACCTATAGTTGTATGATATATTTTTATACTGTGACTTAATTTGTCATTAATGAACTTTGTGCAACACCACAATGTATTCATATGCACTTGCAAAAGTAAAATTTTGGACATGCAAATTTAAACGCTGACAAGCCCAGCTGTTGTTCACAAAAATAGGTGACTGCTAGTTAAAATTAAATGGGGGCTTTTTATATGGTGTGGAGTGAAGAACATACTATATATTGCTAAAAGCCTTTGAGTTTAGACAAAAACTGGGAAAAGTATATTGGGGAACGCTGACACACCCAAACCTGACTTGGATTGCTGAAATTATATTTTTAGCTAGAGGAAAAATTGTTTGGACTTGTAAGCTAAAATGTTTTAATGATAAAAGTTTTGAGTCAAAAATAGAGAAAAAAAGAACACAGAAAACCCTGCATTCCAGACTGAATTTGTATATGTTTCTTGCATTTAAAATTTGCTATCCTGTGATATGGGAAATTGAGTTGCTTATCATGTATATGTACTTTAAAATGTATTCACAAACTACTGTTGTATTTGTATAAAATATAGACAAAAAGATTGCATATATATTTTTGTGTATAAGCTCTGTAAAATAGCAATCACATTATGAAGCTGCAGCAGAACTTCATTTTAAACATTCACATCCAAAGAAACAGACTATTTATTGTCCACATACCCTGATTATAAAATATACCTTGCTGCTATTAAACAATAGTGCTGCAGCTTCTTGTGGCCTACAGTGTTATGTTTGCTGTACAAAAATATGTGAACTCCACAAAATATATCAATAAAATTACAGAATGGTTTTAGTTAATGAATAACTTATGCCTGGCATTTCAATAGATAATCTTGATCCGCATGCTTGGGATTGCAAAACGTAATTACAGAATACATCCAGTTTTGCTGGGTGTAGTTATTCTGAGTTTGCAAAGGTACAGACTGTTTGTCTTAATTTATGACTGGAAAAATGTCAGTTTTTCAGAAAATCTTAAAGCATAATACCTGCATTTCATGATTTCACCAAAGAACAAATTGGATGATGATGCTGTGTCTGTGATGGGACAGATTTGAAGTGAAGGAAGCCATTGAGTTTGCCATCAGATTGCACTTTGGAACACTGTGAGTGACTGGAAGGTGAGTTTGGGGTTTCTGTAGTGGGGCCACTCATCTGGGAAATGTTGGTGAGTGATTCTGTGTCATTTCAAATTAATGCAAATCATTTACATCAATTTGTGTAGTTTGCAGAATAAACAGGAAGGGCGTGGCATGTGCTAAACACCCTGTGTAGGTTGTCTCTCTGAAGTATTTCCAGGGGAAACTTTGTTGCCTTGATTCCACAGATCTCCTGTCTGCAGGTGACACTGACAAAGAAGCCCAAAAGCACTGTATGTGGGGAAGAGATGAGAGGATGCCCCTTCTTCTCATGGGGCATCCTCCCTGTGGCTGCGGAAAGTTACCCCTCTGCTTCTTCCACACAGTTGTTGCCTGGTGTAGGCTGTTTGCCAGGGAAGCAAATAGTAGCATTTCCCATTTCATAGCTTTGTGGAACATATATTATTAACATCCTCAGCATTATCTGTGATTCCTACTTTTGAGTTCCTCTCTTTTCCAAGTCTTGACTTTCTAGATTTCTTGCTGTGACCTAGTCTGAGAGAACTGTTTGTTACAGAGAGTAGCTGCCTTTCACCTTTTCCAGAGACACTTTTCCATTCTTGCAATTTCTTAGCCTTTCCTATACCTGACTTGTCACTTTAGTGTCCCAAGTTTCCAACTTGCTTGAGAGGGTTGATGTTGGCACACTGAGAATCAAAAGCTCTACAGATGCTCTGCAATATGAAGTATTCTGCAAAAACACGTATTCCCCCCAGCCTTCTGAGAGAAAACCACCATCATAGCTGATCCCACCCACTCTTACTCAGTTAACACATCCTCCTTCCAAACAGAGACCCTCTAGAAACTCCATCAGCCTCTGTAGTAAGTGGGATGTAATTGCATGGATGATACATTACATCCAGAGATCTCTTGGTGCTGTCCCTCTGTAACTTGTTAAATTCAGAGCCACAGACTCTTCCCTTCTCTCTCTGCTGTAAACACCCCTTTCCAAAATCTGCATAAGTACAGAAGAAATGTTTTTTTGGTATCCTCTGTACCTGGTCTTGCCTCCAGGAGTGGAAGAGAAAGACCTCTGCTTTTCCCCTTCACTCCTGTTTTACCTTCCCCTGTAAAGCATGTCCTAGGGTAAAGAACAGGGTTTTTTTGACCTTTTTCTGTTTGGAGAGAAATCCAAAACAGTGATGCAGAGCTGCTGCTGAACTACCCAGAACTGAGTAGCTACATGCTGTTGGCTTCCCCACTTTGCAAATCAAAACACCATAATCAGAGGGAAGTTTAAGTTTTCCAAAGTGGCGGTTGCTGTAGTTGTCACAGCAAGGGCTGGCAATCACAAACAGGCAGCAAGGGGCATAGCAAGATGAGCTCTATCACTAAATTCAGTCTGTCCTTAAAAGTTTGAGAAGGGTATTGGAGGATTAACTGTTGCTTATCCTTATGAGCTGGGGCCTTCAGCAAAAAAACAGCAACACTATTTCTGTGCTTTGAACAACAGTGGAGATACTGGTGTTGAAAATGACAGACCCCAGGAGTAGCATGCAGTTCCAAATTATGTACTGTATCCCAGGTAATTCAATATTATCTTTCTCTACTAATAAAGATTTAAGATCTTACTCTGTACTTTAAAAATATACGTGTTTGTTATAATGTCCTGTGTGTCCTCAAGAAGCGATCATTTTCAGAGACGTATATTTTAAAATGTGATTAACAGTTGTGTTTTTCAGCGTCATCTTCATCCCACAACCTTGTCTCCTTTGGGGACATTTGTGCCATAAGATTTCCAGCTCTAAAGCTAGCTTGCCTCAGAGGGGACTGAAAAGACAGGAGCTGTCAGCTGAGAGCCCTGAGAACAGGACTATAATAACGCACGCTGTGGCTGGACTGGAAATCACTTTAATTGATCCTGGATAGTTTGCCTGTGACACAGATTTTCACTGGTGCAGCTGCAGTGTAAGAAGAAGAAGAAGAATGGTTCAGTGTCATTTTCATATCAGTCAGATCTCTGCTTGATGTGTGTGGAACCTGAATAGTCAGTTTCTGGAAATCAGTATGTGGCTGAAACTTGCATATGTACGTGTGTGTTTCTGTGTGCATGTGTGTGTGTACATGTGGATGTGTATATGTACCTGCATGGATGCATGGGAGGGCAGCAATCAAACCTGGGAAAGATGAGAAATTAATTTGATTGTGTTTTGGTTTAGTTTAAAAACTTTAAAGCATGTGTATTTTACAAGTCCAAAATGAATCACAGTTTGTAAAGGTGTCTCCTACACCACAAATTGTGTGGTTTCCCAGGCAAGTTGGAAGAGTTTCTTCAAAATAATTAATATATGAGAGGCAGCAATTTATCTAAGTGGCACACAGACTCCCGTGAGGAAGGTGTTTGTCGCCTGTTCTTGTGTAGCATTAGATACAATTTCAGCAGGAAGGTTCTGTGCTTCTGAAATTAAACTCAACTCTGGTTTACTGCTTTTGTGTTGTTACACACATGGTCATGGGTACATCCTTAGGTTCCCTCACAAATACTTACATTGAAAATGAACATAAAATACAGACTCTGCATGGTTCAGGGGTATGCCATATATTAGTAATATCTGTGCTCTGACATAATAACATATATCAAACATTAAGAACAAGTAAACACAGACTGAACTCCCAATCTCACTGAAGTCTGTCCTCGCCTAAAAATTGCCTCCTTTTGTCAGTGCTTGGCTGTAAAGTATTGGCAGTAAAGTATTACAGGATTGCCCCATGTGCTTTGTTTAGTTTTGTGTTCTTCAGTAGGATTTTTACAAGAATCTTCTGCTTTTTCACTGATCCAAACCTTGTAACAACATACGTGGACTGTACGATCCATCTCAATCAAGCAGGTAACATCTTAATCAACCCTGTAACTTAGGACAACCTCTGATAATTTGCTATGTAATTCAGAGTACCCAGACCATCATTTCAGAGCCATCAAATTTAGCTTCTCCTCTTCCCCTGTGCAGCTCTCTGAAGATGTGATGTTTGCAGGGAGGCACCACGTTTGCTATGGCAGCGTCACACTGTTGGGTATGACCTGTTAGAGGGGTTGTGGGAGCTACTGGGAGAGACTGACCCCTTTATACCTCAGTTCTAGGCCTCAGCATTGAATCTATGTTTCAGGGAAAGCAGCTGTGTCCAAGCAGTAGAACAGCACTGATGTTGCCCCCTGTGCCCTTTGCTGTAGGTGATGCATTTTTCTCATTAAGCATTGAAGCTGGTTCCTAGCCCTGAAGCCACAAGTCTCAAATTCCACCATTACCTCTGTCATGTCTTGGTGACCCAGCAGAGTCAACTTTGCTCCCTGGACAAGTCTGCAAAACCAGTCTTGGACAATTTGGCTGAAAAACCTGCATAAGGTGCCTGCCATATGATCACAGAGAAGCTGCCAGGTATCCATCTTTGCACGGCCAGGAAGTATTGCTATGGGTCAGAGCCTGTATTTCACATTTTATTTTCTTTATTTCTAAGTTTAGATGATCTCAGTTTGCCTCAAGTTGCTCTCTTGCCATTTTGATGTTAATCTCCAGCAGCAGGTTGCATTCTGGTCAGTGGTGGTCACTGGGGCGCCAGTAAAGTATCTGTGAAACCTCACCTGCCCTGCCAGTGCTTCCAGTTAAAACCTCCGTGTGTTCAGGTAAGGAGAGCCTTTGCTCTTGAACACATGGAGTAACCTTACTGGGAAGGAAAAAAGCATCAAGCAGCTGTTTGGCAATGTGTGTTGGAAACGTGACCTTATAATTTATAAACTAGGGCTTAACCTTTTAAAATGTTTATTATCATTATGTCTCTCAGCACTAAAATAGCACCACGATTCCTGCAGATGTATTTGTTTCTTGCATTTGAATTTACCTTTGACTGCTGTAATGCAAACTTGCTTGTATTTCCTATTCCAAGGTGTCACTTGTCTCACCAAAACAACCAAACTCTGAAACATGAACTCGATTCTTTTCTTGCCTGTGCTTGTAGTAAAAAACCCTGATTATTCGAGTGGCCTGTCTTCAGAGCCACCCTGTGTATGGACTGGCCTTGAATAATGGTGTCGCTTACACCTGTGCCACTGATTGTATCACAGCTGCTTTCAGGCTATGCTGAATATCATTTGAGGTCTATGAGGTGTGACTGGAAGCAGCATTTGGGCTGTGAAACACTAGATGTGTAAGGAAGAATGTAGGTTCATCATCAACTCCTAAATGGAGATCACAGGGACTGACAGTAAAGGGAGGAAAAAGGAAGCGTTGATTTGAGGCGAGAAGAAAACCTCTCAGAAATGACTAAGGCACAGGCTAAGGAACTGTGCTGTTTTGAGAGCAGGACTGTAATTTAAGTACTTCAGAGATAAATTTGACTCCTCTACCAAGATTATAAAGTAATTTAGTAGAAACACAATGCTGCCTCTATATTGTAAAGCAGTTCCTAGAAGCCACTGGCCAGCTAAGCCTTCAAGCGTTCGTTGCATGGTACACCCATAAATGCACATGGAAATAAAGTAACAATTGTGGAGAAGAATATAGCTGTACCCCCCTCACCTCTCCGAAATCAGTGTTAATCCCCAATTCTGCCCTTAGACAAACTCTTCTAGGCAAAACTTTGGCATTAAGAACCATAACAGTGATGCTTCTGGATCAGAATGAAACTGGTGTCTGGTATGTGTCCTGTCCTTGTCAGTCCTTTAAGGCCCTTGGTATTGGGGCTGACTCTGTCCAGCAACCCAACAAACAGTAGCAGTAACCAACAGAAATGGCAAACAAAGAGTTTCTATATCCCTGATATACAAGTGAAATAGAAACGGGTGAAGGGAGCAAGACGGATGCTGTATTCCCTCTCAGCTGGAAGCACAGATTAGGTTGGGCAGCTGTTGGAGAATTGGATGCACGGATGTGTTTTACTTGCAGAAATGTGACGCAAGCTCAGAACAGAACCACTGATGCTGCAGGTTATTGTAGCTGTGACATATTGCAGCCCTCAGGACACAGACCATGTGTTTCCCTCTTGTCACTTGTAAACATTCCTGTTGCTAATGACTTCTGGTTCATACAGCTTCCTTTTCCCCCATGGAAATAGCAGTGAAATGGGAACAAGCTTGGTTGGAGACTGCCTGGTGGTTGCCTGGTGTGATGCTGTGGGTTCCCCTGGAGAAGGGCAGCTGGCAGGGAAGGGGCAGCTTGTTCCCAGCAACTCTGCTCCCCTCCAAAAATGCCTCCTTTGGGGGCTATGCTGTGACCCCTCCTCCAGCCTTTGGTAATGCTGGAACTAAACAGGGCTGTGAAGTGTGGCAAGGACATCATCCAACAGCAGTTGTGTCTCATGGGAAGCCACTGAGCCGAGTCACCAATGGTTTACAGTTTATTAAGAATAAAAGCCTGCTTGCTCTTAAGTCTGCTTTAATTCTGTTCACATTGAAGGACACTGGATGTTCCTCTGTTCTAGTCGTCAGCACTCAGCTGAGGCAGGACAGTAAGTTACATTAAAGCATTTCAGATCCCAAAATAAATACATCCCTCCTCCTTTTCAAAACTTTAGTGAATTCCCCAAGAACATTACCACGTGCCCGACATGACAGCGACAAACAAGAGAGGTTTCTAGCAGAAAAGGGTAACAGAAAAATTACCAAAAAATGGATAACTGGAGAGAGTGGGGAGAAAAAAAAAAAAAAAAAAAAAAAAAAGAGTATGGAAGAATGGAAGATCTGCTATGTCCTTCAGAATGGTCCTCCACCAAAGAATGGGAACAGCCCCAATCCTAACCCTGTGGTTTATGTACATGGATTTGACTGCTGTGTTCTGTAGCAATTGCAATCTCTAGACATGCTCTACAGTTGTCAGCTTAACAGGTCCACTCTCAGGCCCTTCATCCACACAACCTTCTATCAACTGCTCTCCCTCCACCAACTTTCCATTTGAGCCACTCTAATCTGGTGAAAACAGGTTGCAGTGGGTGCACTTCTCCCATGAGAAGACTGAAGTTCTTGGACAACTTGTGGTGGAGATGTCTCACTGCTGCTGCTTTTAGATACTATATGGCACAGAAATACGTGCAAGAATTAGAGCCCTAGTAGCACTTGGAATATAGGCATTTAAAAAATCCCTTCTTTCTCCAGCATGGCTTCATCTGCTTACTCCAGCTTTTTATTTCCACCATAACTCAGCTGTCTAGAAAACACTCTCTGCAGAGACTGGAAGCTAAGACTTTTGCATACATGCATAAAACCACAGTGGTGCTCAGAAAAGGAATTTAAAACACCTGTTGTTTCTACAGCTTATTTCACTGCATACTTAAAACTACACTAAAACCCTTTGCTCTTCTCACCCCCAAAGCATCCTTGCATGACTGACATGGAGCAGCACCTCAAGCCAGAGAGCTGCCTCTAGGATGGGGCAGCAGCAGCATATTGCCTGGCTGGCTTGTGCTTTTAAGCTCACAGGGTGTAAAAAAACCAGGGGAGTCCAGGGGCCTCTTGTACTATGATAATCTCTTCTGGGAGGGGCAAGGAAAGAGGATCCTTGTGTTGCCAGGCAGTCCCACCTGCAGGGACTGTCCCACCCAGTCTCTGGAATCTCTAACTCTTTGCAATCTCACTTGTTAACAACTCCTGTAACACATATTAGCAGCTACTCATCTAGTTTTTCCCCAGCCTATCTGTTTCACACTAGCAGGTGATAACCCAGATTCCTCATTCTCATTCATCTCTGGTCCAAGTTTTCTTGCCTGTGAATGAATTTATCCTGATATTCCTATTTCAGTACTGGGGAAAATCTCCTTACTGATTCACTACAGAATGGTGCCTTTGAAACCACCTGCATGAGGAGGTCTAGAGTCTAAATAGTCTTAGATATCTTTGGGACATCTGAAGGGGACTTTTTTTTAAAGGGCATGTAGTGACAGGACAAAGAGTGACCGTTGTTTCAAGCTGAAAGAGGGTAGATTTAACTTAGGTATTAAGAAGAAATTGTTTACTGTGAAGGCAATGAGAGGCTGGCACAGGTTTCTCAGGGAAGTTGTGGCTGCCCCCCACTGGAAGTGTTCAAGGCCAGGTTGGATGGGGCTTTGAGCAACCTGGTCTAGTGGGAGGTGTCCCTGCCCATGGCAGGGGTGTTGGGACTAGGTTTTAAGGTCCCTTCCCACCCAAACTATTCTGTTCTGAACTTTTTCTGTTGAGATGAGCAATAGGACCTGTATCAAGATGAAGAATGCTTCAGTTCTGTTTGCACATGATCTGAGCACCCCTGAAACCTCCTTCAGTCCATCTGTGCTGTATCTTACTTGTCCAGAGAAACAAAACAAAAAGAAGAAAACACCAGGAAAATGCTAGTGCTGCCCAGGGGTATACTGGAGAAAAAAGCACTTTTTGAACTCCCACAGCAAGATCTGTATTGGCAAAGCTGACATCCAGAGGAAGGTTCTGAAAGGTCAGGAGGTGGCAAGCCAGGTGCAAGCTTTCCAAGATATTTGTCAACACGTACAGAAAGATACTTCCTGGAACAGTTAAAAGTACTTAGCTGCATAGGTCCCATAAGGGTGCTCTGATGCACAGGCAGTACAGCATGTACCAAACACTGAAGTGTGAGCACCATCAATGTGTGAAAGCAGGGTCAAAATATCAAAAACCTCTCTGAAGAAAACACTGGAACCAGCAAGGCAAAAGTATATTTGATTTCTGCCAGAACAGCGCTGTAAATTTAGCAATAATTTTACTAAGGAGGGTCCAGAAATAAAGTACACATCCGTGGTAACTCTGCAGGGTGTGATGGGGATACGACCAAATATTTATGTATAATTCTAGTTACTATATAGATTAATACATGCAATAGATGAAGCAGAACAATCATTTGTTTTTAGTCTGTTATTAATGTTGCTGTCCTGCATGGGCACAGTTGAGCAGCCAAACCAGTCCCCTTGTCCCAGCCATGTTTAAGTGTCAGGTTTCTACAAACACACTCATATATTTAGTTATGCCTCATCAAATGCTAGCACTCACCATTTCAGCTGCTTCCTCCTACAGTGACTTCGAGTTGTTTATGCATCTAATGATGATCACTCCTGCCCAGAGCTACAGGGAAATCCATTCACCGGTCACTGCTGTATTTATTCTTGGGGCATTCTGCTAGTGACATTCAATGGGCAGAATATTTTTCTTTTCTCTAGAGATAAGCAATTATGTGCCATACATACAGGTTAATATCTTTTTAGCTTTAAATCCATTTGCCTTGGCTTTCTAGAGGTTTCCTTCAGGGCTGGAGAATGCTTCCAGGTGAGCCTGATTGTGCTCAGCTAGTTGTGACAGATGCAACTCATTTAGGGGTGGGAGGGAGAATGGTGAAGAGAGGATAAAAGGCTTCAGAAGCCACTGCATAGCCTTTTCTGTCAGGGAAATTTTTCAGCCTTCTGTCCTAGTAACTGCCTCTTGCTTTGTCCCTCTTATTATGCCCTCACCCATTCCTCTTAATTGTTTTCTTCCTTTGGAGTTCTCCCCATCTGCAGATCTGCGCCCCTGCAGCAGCCCCTTAGTTGTCCCTGGCAAAGACACCAAAAGCTTTCTGGGGGGAGCTCCTTGGGTCAGAACCCGCCGCTTGCCTCCACGCCTCGCCTGGTGCTCCATTGATTGGGAGCAGCTCTGCCTCCTCCAACCCCTGGGCTCTGGAGGCTTTGGTTCTGTCTTCAAAGCCACCTACCGTGGTGCAACTGTGGCTGTGAAGCAGGTGAAGAAGAGCAGCAAAAACCGCTTGGCATCGCGACAGAGCTTCTGGGCCGAGCTGAACGTAGCCCGGTTACAGCACAATAACGTGGTACGGGTGGTGGCTGCCAGCACCTGTGCCCCAGCTAGCCAGAACAGCCTGGGCACCATCATCATGGAGTACGTGGGCAACATCACCCTGCACCACGTCATTTATGGCACGGGCGACGCGTGGACGCAGGGGGAGGATGATGAAGGTGGCTGCAGAAGGAAGGCTCTGAGCATGGAAGAGACCGTGTGCTACTCTTGTGACATTGTGACCGGCTTGGCCTTCCTCCACTCCCAGGGCATCGTGCACTTAGACCTGAAGCCTGCAAACATCTTCATCACGGAGCAGGGAGTGTGCAAGATCGGAGACTTCGGGTGCTCCCAGAAACTGGAGGAGGGTTTGTCGCAGAGCCCCCACCTCTGCCAGCAAGGGGGCACGTACACACACCGTGCCCCCGAGCTCCTCAAGGGAGAGAAGGTCACTGCCAAGGCAGACATCTACTCCTTTGCCATCACCCTCTGGCAGATTGTCATGCGAGAGCAGCCCTACCTGGGTGAGAGGCAGTATGTGCTCTATGCTGTGGTAGCCTACAACCTGCGCCCTTCCCTGGCTGCTGATGTTTTCCACGAGTCCCTGGTGGGCCAGAGGCTCCAGAGCATTATCAGCTGCTGCTGGAAGGCTGATGTGGAGGAACGACTGAGTGCAGCCCAGCTGCTTCCCAGCCTCAGGGTCCTCCTCAAGGGGAGACTCTAGGAAAACTCAGGACTCTTACGATTTCTTTTATTGTTGACTTTTTTCCTTTCCCTCCGCCTTTCCTCTGAAGAGAGCGGACTCAGCCCCTGTGTCATCTAAAGATTTTTCCGGCTGTTGTTTGGTTTTTTTGTTTGTTTTTTTTTTTTACTAAAAAAGCCAAAACAAAACAAACTGCTTTGTTATAAGAAGATTATAAATAAAGAGATTTAACAGAACTGTGGGTTTTTACTGGGGAAGGAGGTAGGGATAAGGAGCAAGGCATTGGCAAATGTGACTTTTTCTGGTTGACCTCTTTTGTGCTGCCTTGCTCTGGGAGAAACTGGGGAATGTGATATGTGGCAAAACAGTTGTTTTCAAATAAGTGGAATAGAAAAAAAGGGCTGCTTTTGGAAGTTTTTTGCTACATAATACCTTTTGGTATTTCCAAAATGTCAGATATAAGTAGTTCTTTACACTAGCTAGGTTTGTGGATTTGAGTTTTTCCTCTTCATTTAAAAAGACATGAGTATGCATCACAAATCAATGAATGCAGAAAAATAAATACAGACTATTGGAGGTTTTATTTCTTGTGCTCAAGTGTACTTAATTACATTAAGTATACTGAAATAAGGAGCCTTTTTGTCAGTCTAAGGCTGTTGAGAGTAAGAAGATGTATTAACAACCTGTGCTTTTATAAGATCCCCCACACTAACAGGTAGATTAATTGCAACTTGCTAATTGGTATATTGTAAAGTTTAGTGTCTGAAGCATTATAAGAGAATCTTGTGTGAAATATAAAGTTCTCAGGTTTTAGGGGAACAGGGAGTTAAAAAAATTGAAACTGAGAAAACATGATCTATAGATAAAAAACCCTCACATATCAGGGTGATGAGAGGATTACTCGCCCTTAGTAAGGCATGGGTCAGTATTATACAAGATACTGGAAATATTGAAAAGGAAGATTACTTAAAGCAGTTTTACAATACTCTGCTGGTGCTCAAAGCATGCATTATTGAACTAAATTCTGTACTGCTTATATCTTATCTACTGTCTTTCCTAATCTGGTTGTAATGTGTCCAGGAAAGGAAGTGCTGTAGGCAATGCCAAAGACAAAGAGCTCTGATCCCTGATTTATCAGAACTGATAATTATAGATATGTTGAGACCTTAACCCTTATCTGGAGCTAGGAAGTTCTTACGGCTGTAGCTAATATTGCCATTCTACTCAAACACTCCAGTTCTTTTTAAGGCAGGAGAAAGAGTGATGTTTCAGTCAAATTGTTTTTCTACTTTCCCCTTACTCCCCCTTGCTTCCATTCTGGAAAAAATCCCAAAGGAATTGAGCCAGTTTCCTGATTTCTGACACACATCTGTTCTTAGCCCCGTGAAATCCTGGAAATGAGCAACTATGTGAATTTGAGATGATTCTGTAGGTCTTTATGGTATTTGGGTTGGTCATTGAAATTAATGGTTTATAAAGCATATCTAAGCTTAACTATTTCTTGCTCTTCTGTCCCATTTAAGTGGAGCTGTAAAATGCCACCTGGAATCAAAAAGCCTAAGGTAAATTCTGGAATAGATTTCCTGTGTTTTCTCTGTCAAAATAATTATACTATAGAACTTCGGGGGGGTGTTGTGTTGCATAGTTTTTTTTTAAGTAAGCAATCAATATCTTATAAAAGTTATCATAATAAGCTAGTTACCTGTTAAAATTATTAGCTGAGAAGATTAAGTGTCAGATAAAGCCATTGGCATGTCTCACCTTAACATCAAGCCTAACACAGAAATGTTTCTCCAGTCTTCAAAAGGATATAATTAAAAAAAAATTAAACATTTTTAGTAGTCCCTAGATGCTTTTGAGTTGTATTTCTTTTGCTGAGCTAGGTAGTTGTTGCTTAAACTGCGAGAAACTCTGTATTTTGTGCTCAATGATACTTTGGCATTAGTAAGTGCTACTTGAGTGTCTGTGAAAAATCAAGCACCCCTCAAGTTCTTTGTTACACTTCACAGAAGAATACTGGATGGCCAAGACCAACTCTTGAAGTGTAATCAGCTCTGCAGATGCCTCTGTCAATTTTACTGGATTCTCTTTAGAGAGGGAGTGAGAACTCTGCACAGCACTCAAGATGTGGGCACATAATAATCTGTCATAATGATGCTCTATTTTTTTAGTAGCTTCTACGATTTGATTTGCTGTTTTGTTTTTGGTTTTTTTGATTGCTAATGAGCTCTCAGTAAATACTAAACAAGACATATTTCAGGCTTGATAGCTCAGAATCCTCAGAATTTATGGTTTTGTGGAATGGTGATTAATTTGCCTGTTTGCCTCACTTTACATCAATCAACTCTGAATTTCCTTCAGTCAGTTTGTAGCTGGCCTTTGCACTCTAATTTTTCTTGCACTCCTAAATAATTCCACCAACAGCAAATTTGTTTATTTTATAGCTCACCCTCTTGCACTTCATTTCTGGATGTGCTAAGCAGCACAGGACCCTGTGAAACACCAGTGGGTACTTTCTCTAGTAGAGAGAACTGATGCTTTACCCTCTGCTCCTATCTTTTGACTTATCCAGCCTGGGATTTTCTTTCCTAAACATGGCTGCTTAGTACCTTTAAACAGGTTACAGGGAAGGATTTTTCAAATACTTTTGGAGACCCACAGGGAACATACCAACCCAGCTCCTGAAAAATTTCAATACAAATCAACAGAATTACAAAGCACAGATCCTTCCAATCAAAGCAATATTGCTTCCTTCTAAACAACTCAAATATTTGTCTTTGAATTCATTTATTATAGTATCTGCTAAGAGATCTTGAACAGATATCAACCATGTAATTAGGAAAGTTATTTCTTAAAGACTTCCAAGGGATATGGCCCTGTGTAGAAGAGAGGCCCAGGACACTTGGTTGATTTTCAAGGATTGCCTTTTCCAGGACAGAGATTGGTCCATCCCAAAGACCAGAGAACCAAGTTAAGGTGGCAGGGTGCCTCTAAAGATAAACAAGGAGCTCCTGATTAAACTCAAGCATAAAAAAATAAACGTGCAAGAGCTGTGAGACCAATAGGAAATTTGGAGCAAGGAAGAGTTACTGTAGCTAGAGAAGGATCAGGTTAAGGAACATACAAATAAACAAGACTTGCACAAGGATGTGGGACATGGTGGGATGCACTCACAAACACTGACAGAACTTGCTGATATTGTGAGGATCCTCTTGACCTTTGGAAGGTCACGGTGGTCAGAAGACATTCTTGAGGACTAGAAGAAAGCAAATCTAATTTCTATCTGTAAGGTGGCCAAAAAGGACAATCTGGGAAACTACATGCCAGTCAATCTACCCTAAATCCCTGAGAAAGTGGTGGAACAAATAATTCAGGAAGCCACTGACAAACACATGAGGAACAAAAACATGACTGTGAATGGTCAGCATGGATTTATGAAGACCAAGCTGGTAGACTTCTGTGATGATATTATTGGCTGGGTAAGTGGAGAGCAGTGGCTGTTGCTTATCTAGACCTTAGTGAGGCTTCTGGCACTGTTTTACAGTACATTTTTATAGAGACACTGATGAAGTACAGACTTGATAATGAAAACTGAAAACTAGCTGAGCTGCCTGGCTTCAAGTGTTGTGATCAGTGACATGAAGCCCAGCAGGGGACCAGTCACTGGTGGCGTACCCCAGAGGTGAATACTGGGCCCAGTACAGGTTAACATCTCCATGAATGGTCTGGATGAGGGGACAGAGGACATGCTCAGAAAGTTTGAAGGTGCTGCAGAACTGGACGGAGTGGTTAATACATCAGATGGTCCTGCTGGTATTCAGAGAGACCTTAACAAGCTGGACAAATCCGCTGATGGGAATCGCTGCAGGGAACTGCAAAGCCAAGCACCTGGTGGAGGGATAACCAGTGCAGGCTGGGGGCTGACCAGCTGGGAAGCAGCTTTGCAGGAAAGGTCCCGAAGCTCCTGGCAGACACCAGGCTGAAGGTGTGCCAGCAATGCGCCCTTGCGGCAAAGGCAGCCAACAGCACCCGGGGGCACCCAGCAAAGGCTGTGACCAAGGCCAGAGAGATGTTCCCCCTGCTCACTCAGCCCTGGGGGGACACGGCCGGAGCATTGTGGTCAGCCCAGGACTCTGCCGCAACAAGAAACTCCTGGGTGTTCTGGAGCAGTGCAGGGCCAGGAAAGGTGATGAGGGAGGGGATTGGAACCTCCGGATGTGAGGAGAGGCTGAGGGATGGGACTGTTCAGCCTGAAAGAGAGGGCTAAGGGAGGTCAGGAGGTCTTGGCAGCTTGTCCAAATACTGATTCGAAGCAGTAAAGACGGAGCCAGTCTCTTCTCACCAGAGCCCAGCGACAGGACAGGATGCAATGGACACAAACTGCAGGACAGGAAACGCTGTTTAAATGCAAGAGAAAATATTTTTACTGTATGGCTGGTCAGCCACTGGAACAGGTTGCCCAGAGAGGCTGGGGACTCTTCATGCTTGGAGGTGTTCAGTGCCCAACTGGACACAGTTCTGAGCAAGTTGTTCTCATTGACTCTGCTCTGAACAGGTGGCTGAACTAGAAAATCTCCAGAGCTGACTTAGAACCATAAATGTGCTGCAATTCTAATAATATTTATAGGTGCTTGAATTTCAGACAGGTCCTGATGCAAAAATGTTTTTTGCATAAGCCTATTTTCTATTTGCTCCAGGGACAGCACAAGTGCAAGGAACACACCTTGATTCTTTGCAGTTGCTTTGTTGCCTTGAGGGGGGGGGGAATCAGATTTCAATGATTAGGGTGCTTTTGTTTTGTTTTGTTTGCTTTTAAAAATGTGGACATCAGTAGATCTATCAGAGATGCTTGACAGATTTCTTGTTCTTCATATTCTGAAAAATATAATGGGGTTTAGGTTAGTTCTTTGATTTTTTTCCTATCTATTTTTAGATTTAATCCACCAGAATGTTATCCTTCGTGGGGTTTTTTTTTTTCATATGGACATGGCTTCAGGTTTAAAAGATGCCTTCTTGCTCCTAAAGCTGCCATTAAAGCTAATGAGTGTAGCTGCACACTGCTCTTTGTCACACTTGCATACCTCCCTATAAAATGGTAGCAGAAAGCACATGATGCTAGCAGAGCAGTCACAGACAATTGTGTTACAACTCTTATGGGATTTTGTTAATCCAGATTTTTCCCTAAGTCTTTCTAGAAACTGTTTTTGTTTTTTACCTCTCCATCCCCACATATACATATGCAGTATAGTTCCAGATAGTTAGCAAGACAGTTATGAGCCAGGATAAACTTCAAGGAGTAGTTGTGCCTTTATTATTTATTGTTTTCATTCCTGGAACTGATCACCAGCAGCCTGGAACTTGATCAGCCTAACCAATAGATTTGTTGAAAGCCTGAAGAAAATGCCACAACCAGGTAATTATAGTTTATCAATATTTTGTTTTGCTTTCTGAGCAGGGAACACTTGTGGAGTCAGTGCTGAATGTCCTTTGTACAGCTGCCCCAGTCATCCAGCCAACCAAATACAAAATAGGGACATCAGTTTTCTTTCTGCAGATTAAATGCCTTGACAAGGTATCTATAAAATCATAATGAGTCTGAAAGGCTGAACTAGCATGTGTGTCCCGGCTGGCTCTCTAGAGTCTAGAAAATTCAGATGTATAGGATCCAGCATTGCACAAAATCAGATCATAGAATAATAGAATAATTTGGGTTGGAAGGGACCTCTAATAAAGGTCTTCTAGTCCACTCCCCCTGCAATAAGGGGAGCCTTGCAGTGATGCAGCACCTGTGTAAGGCTGCGCAGAGAGGTATTTGTGACATGATTTTGGGCTGTGCCTCCCAGCCCTCTGCCAGCTGAGTGGGCTCTATTGAGGGTAGGAGTTATCTGATGTTAAGAAAAAGTTGGATCTCCTCAAGTAAGAGCAACCTTGTATCTTGACTGTGCTTTTAAGAAGGAACAAAACCTCATTTGTCCCAGATGGTAAATGTCAGATCTCTCACATTTTATCTCAACCAAGTTCTGCAGCTTGATATAATTATTTCCCCTGGAAACCAAACTATTCTTTTATTTAGGTTTGTTAACTATTGTTAACTAGCTAACTATTCAAAACCAGGTGTGTTAGCTCCTGCCTGCATGGAAACTTCAGTTAGTTCTCATCAATCTCCCAGTACCTAACTTCCAAATCTGGCTGCATTTACCAGTTTAAAAAAGCACAAATAAAGAAGATACTGTGAAGTCCTTGTATTCTTCTAACTAGTTCTCAACAGACATAGCTCTGTACATAATAACCATATTAGTGTTATGTTTGCTTTCTTGGTTACACAGATAGTATTGTCTGCTAAGGGAAAACATTAATCAAAAGTTCCTAATTCTGGCCTTTTTTTTTTCCCCATACCTAATGGCACCCACCACCTTGAACTTCCCTCAGGTGTCTCCTCTTTTTTTCCCTCAAATGGGCACATATGCAAAACTTGACAGAAAGCAGTTAAGAAAGAGATTTTATGTAATTTTATCTCATTCAAACTGACTGCCCAAATAAGCAATGCTAGTTAGTGCTAAATGGTTTTAGATAAAAAATAATTTTTTTCATGCTTTTCTTCATGAATAAAAGCAACTCCCATGTGAAGTGCAACAATTACTTTAGCAGTCAAATGCTTATAAGAAACACAAGAAAAAAAGGCTAGAAGCATGGGAAGTATGCAATTGTAATAAACAGTTCAAGGAAGAATGAGAAAGAAGGAAAAGGTATGGAAATGTAATTTTATCATTGCTCTTCACTTACTATAGCTATTACTGAAGGTGTAGTGACTTTGGCTCCCAAATAGAAATATCAACAAACATTTCATAATCAATTCTTTTTAAGGAGTAGGCATAAGCTAGAAATCTGATGCTACTTTCTATATTTGGGGGTGGGGTGGATGGGAGTATTAAAGTTGAATTTCCTTGATAATTAAGTGGGGAATGGTTATGTGTTTCTCTTTGACAAAGGTTCTGGCTTCCCATTAACCAGGAGCCTATGAAACTCTGCTCCTGGTTTGTTCTGTTTGCTTCTCCTTCCTTGGAGGCTGCTTCTGTGCTCACAAATTGTTGGAGGTTTTTTGTTTTGTGGTTTTGCTTTGGTTTTTTTGTTTGTTTGATTTGGTTTTTTTGTTTATTTTGGTGTGTGATGCTTTATCTCAGCCCAGGAGTAACAACACTATCTCAAATGATAAAAATACAATATAATTTGTAGGTGGGCACATCTTTAACACAGAAGGCAGTATGTGAAGCATGATGTATGGGATGCTACTGTATTCTGTGGCGAGATACAACTGCTGCAAAGAAAACAAAACAAAACAAAGTTTTACAGAATGTACCACGCGTTATTTGTAAATTCAGTGGGTTGTAGGTGAATGATCAGTATTTGACATGGAAATCAACTTTTGCAGGATTAGCATCAGTGTTTATGAATTCAATTGCTAGAACAAAGATGAAAATATGGGTAGGAAATGGTGATTTTTAAAATTAACTCTACTTTGAACATTTTACTTGTACTTCATTTTAGCCATTTATCTGCTGCAAATACCTTAATGCAGAGCTCAAAGAGCCTCGTTCTATGCTTCACTTAACCCAGCTGCCAAATATTTGTCTGCCTGTCAGATGAAAAGCCTTAAAACCAGCTAAAGAAGTAAAATGGAACAAAGAAAAGCCTACTGGCATCTATCCCAGTCTGCCATCAGCTAAGGATGCCATGGGACAATTTGATAGTAGAGGCACCATCCACCCCTGGACTTCTTCAAGGCCAAGGGTGAGTTTTGCTCCCTACCCAGCCTGAAGCTGTGGTAGCATTTGCCTCTGCAGGGCACCTGGGACAACAGGAATAAACCAAGAATAAATATTCTACTGCACATGTGCCAGGCTACAAAGAGCAAAGTAGGCTGCAAATTTGAAATGTCCAGTTCTTTTAAAATTGCTCCCTCCCCAAAAAGGGTGGAAGAAAAGGGTGGTTTGGTTTTCAGGCCATGTATCTTTCTCAACCATTTATTTAAAAAAATGGTAAAAGGGATTTGATGTGGATATGGCACAGTGAAACTGGCCCCAGAGACAGCTACAGAAAGTTGTACCTGAACAGACACAGCAAAAAAATCTGACTCTAAATATGGGAACTGACAGCTGAGAAGGATGAGTTTTTAAAAAATAGTAGTTAATAGTACATTCTATATAACACAGCAAGTTTAGAAAGATACATACTTTGGCCACATTCTTGTTTCTCTCTTATCAATAAAAAGTTATATTAAAGTGGTTTGCAGGTAACACAGAAGCCCCACACAAAGCTTTTGAAGGAATGTATCATTGTACTGACATGCCAATAGATGAATGTCACCTGACTTTTTCTTTGCATAGAAAATGACAGAACTTCTCTGGACTTCTCTAGAAGTTGTCAGTCACTTAATAGATTTCAAGAGTGAAATGATTGCTATTAGATGTTTTCCAATTTAAAGGGGAGAAAAAAGATTCTTAAAATGTAATTATTCCTGTCAAGAGCTGGCTTTCAGTGGAAATAAATTTCTTCAAATTTTTAGAAATAATTTTCACCCTTGCACAGTTTGTTTAAAAAGCTGTGTGTTGCATTGCAAAAAGCATTAGAAAAAATGTTCTGACTGCAAAAATTAGCACTACCTGGCCAGTCATAGCAAGGGTAATATGAAATGACCATTTGCACAGGGGGGTGGCTGGAAGAGGCAATGACACAAGCCAGAAGCAGAGAGAGAGAGGAGAGAGGAGACACCCCCAAGACCAAACTTATTTTCTACAAGCCTTTCAATCAGTGAAGCTCTCACTGAAAAATAAGTTTATGCTGGCATGGGAATTCCTGTGTTGCATACTGCAGCTTCCTGGTCACTGGACTGTCAGAACCCAGTATGATTTAAACTGGGAGTCTTGAAGTAGTGCTTAAAATCAGGTGAGGCTGCTGATCCTGGTCAGAGCTGTCACTTATTACCACCAGGTCATAGTAGTCTCTTGTTTAGTTAAAAGAAGGATATCCCTGCCCTCGCTCCCAGCCCCCTGTATTCCAACTATCCTGGCCATCAAAAATGAAAAACTGGCTGATTTTAAATGTTTTGTTAACAGTTACCAACCCCCAAATTGTCTTTGAGGCTTTTTGTCTTTCTTTTTCTTGATGACCGTACTATGTGCTAATTATGATGGTGATCAGTTAATGCTATAATTTAATAATACAAATGATTTAGCAATGTATACCAGTACACAAATAGTGGTGGATTCTTCTTTGGAAATTTATTTACAGGAGATTTTAAGAGTAAAAAGCTCAGTTTTCTTTACTAAAGGTGTGTCATGGTTTTTGTTTTTTTCAGGAAAGAGGACAATTCATCCCTAGATATTAGCATAAGCATTTGTGCCTGCCAGAATAAAGTGACTTGCTCTACCTCACACCAGAAACATTTCACAAGAGCATATGGGAAACAGTTCTTCCTCTGAACAGGCAAAGGACTCTCAAAAAGCAAATAGACCTGCTGCAAGGGGGTGAGAAGGGGGCCATTGAGAGAGCAAAGTACCTGCTTGCTGCTCTCAGAAACATCTTTCAACAGCCATAGCTATTGAAAGATTATTTTGTAATATAAGTATTTTGTATTTAAAGGGAAAAAAAACAACCATGGGATTATAGAGCTGAAAAAATTACAACTACTAATATTTCTTTTAATTTTTTTTTTTTTTTCAGGAGACATTACTACTACATTCAAAACCACCTTTATGTTCACCACAATGATTAATGTAATTTGCTTGGCTACAAGCCTCTTAAGAACTAATACTGTCTTTTCCTCAATTTTAAGCTGTGTAGTAGATAATAGTGGTCTCCTTGATCCATGTCTGTAAAAACTCAAGCTGGAGTTTTCACTGTGCACAGAGGTGGGAAAATGCAACTGTGTGCATCTACATATAGTTCCTCTTACAACATTTAAGTGATTGTTGCAGCAGAAAAATACTATTTTCTAGTGTTTCTTGAAAGAATAACCAAACCATATTCCATCCTGGTAGCAATGATGTCATGTAGACTGCTGTGAAAGGACACATATAAGCCCTGTTTTCATTACAAGTGAACTAGGACTTTCTGCCATATATTTGGGTGAAAGGCAACTTTAGTGGACTTGCTTTACTCTCCTCTAAGCTGCTCTCTCAAGCAGAACTGCTCGATTTTCTATGAAATAGCATTACAGACTCTAGAGGTTGTTCCTGCCCTCCTGCAGCAACCTCGTAATTTCTATGTAGTAGGCTGCAGCTGCTGCTTTGCCACATTAGCTTTTTAGAGAAGTTTGCAACCCCTTTGAAACCCAAACTTCTTAATATTTGATGCCTCGTGGATCACTTTCATGTTATGTTGTGGATCCGACCAGCTGCTCTGAACAATCACAGTGTAATGATTGCCTCAGTGGCTAAAGCACATCTTTAACACCACAGTATCTATCTCCTTTAGTTCCACGTCCAAAGTTTTATGTTACTATTCCTGTTTCTGTCAGGTTTTGAGTAATTTAACTTGGCTAGTTCACAGGGGGTCAGGTCACAACAGGAGAAGCATTACTGAATTGGCATTAGTCTTTCTTTACAGACTCCAGGGTTGGGAAGGGCATCTCTTTGCAAGTCCCACAGAAGTCAATCTGACACCTGGATGTAATCCAAATAGACTTGTGAGAGGCAACTAATATCCTGCTCCAATAGTGCTGTACCATCAAGATAGTGATTCCCCCTTCCTTTAAATCTCACCATCTACAGGAAGCACTTGCTAAATTTTGATTGCACACTTTCATCATCTGAAAACTAGTTTGATCGAGAATATCACGAAGACAAAACTAATCTGGGATGAGGGATGATCAAAAATTTCTCAGGAAAAATAAATCAAACGTGATGCAGTGATTCATTCTATATCAAGAGAAATTTTGCCTCAAGTTGTAAGGCAGTGTGAGGTCAGGATAATTCCTTAAATTATCCCTGCTCCATGATAGAGGCAGCACAAACCCCGTGAAACAATTCCCTCCTACTCTGTCTCGCCGAAGAATTAGATTAGATTAAAGTGGGCTTTAAAAGGAAAAACAGTGATCAGTGACTTCATAACTGGGCTCTAAAACCATAGACAGAGGGTCACAGACAAAAATGTCTGTGGTCTATGAATATTGGTAAACATGACTGTTGTAAACTTAATCAGCTTTTTCTTCCTCTTCCAACATCCAACCATGCACACACCAAGCTACTGGCAGCTTCCCACAAAGTCTTTGCAGGAGGAGGAAAGACAACTTGAAGCCCTTATTAGCACATTATTGTGAGAGTTTGTACACACCAGCATGCACTGGTTCCTAAACCTTCTGTGTACAAAGCATCTGTAGGGAAGCCAGCAAGGTAAGGGCAGCAAACCAACCCACACCCTGGAATCCATTTCCAACTCAGTTGTTAAAAATGCTTGCTATGCTCAGAGAGTCCCATGAATACTGTTTGAATAGATGCAGCCTTTCAACACATGCTACAAACTATTGCAGCCTTCTTGAACTGTCTGTTTTCAAAGTAAAGCAGTGCCAAGCGGAGCTGCCTCAAGAGGCCAAATCTGGATTGGAGAGATTTGTGTAGTTCAGAATATATTTTTTATATTTGATTACCCTTTCCACACATGAAGCCTTCCAAGGTGATTTCCAAAATGAAAACTGGCTGCAAAAATACCAGTTTCGTTTGGGTGTCCACTAGTTCTTCTTTCACTGGATTGATGTTGGGAAGTTTTTGTGGCAGGAATTGCACAGAATCCCTCTTGGTAACCTGGCCTGGATAACAACAGATGATACAGTAGGAATGTCTGTGTAAACAGTGTGCCTGAAGAGCATACCCAAACCAGCCTGTTCTAAGAGGATGTTTGCCCCCAAACTTGATAACACTTAGAGGAAAATAACAGTAACAAAGCTTGCTTAAGACAATTATCACCCAGATTAAACAGTAACCAGGGGGTTAGATTACCAAGAGAATTTTGAGAAAAGAATTCAGTTTGAAAAGCAGCATAAAAATTTGTGGTTGGTAGAAGAAACCTTGGGGTGGGAACACAGTAGCAGAACAACAGGTATTATTACCTCTAAGGCACCTTCCCTATAGGGCACAGTAAGGATCTGCCGCCCCTCTCCCAGTACAGGCTGGAGGGCAGACAGGATGAGGTGTAGCAGTAGCATCCCACCTCTCAGGAATGAGTGTGGGAACTCACAGGACACCCTTTCAATGGCATCTGGATTAAGCTGCACTGGTACTTGTGCCCAAAAAGAGGCATTTAGGAACAGGGGAATCTGCACTCCCAGAAGTAGGATCATTTCCTCTCGTCCTATCTTTAATATCCTTGTAATTAAGTCCCTCCCCAGCTTTCCTGTACTGAAAGATACATTATAAGGACTCCCCAGAGACTTCTTTTCTCCAGACTGAACAATCCCATCTTTCTCAGTCTGTTTGCATAGGAGAGGTGCTACAGCCCACTGATTATCTTCACAGCCCTCCTCTGGACTTGCTCCAACAGCTCCGTATCATTCCTGTGTTGGGGGCTCCAGAACTGGACACAGAACTCCAGGTGGGGTCTCAGGAGAGTGGTGTAGAGGGGGTGTAATCACCTCCCCTCACCTGCTAGCCAAGCTTCTTTTGATGCAGCCCTGGACACAGTTGCCTTTCTGGGCTGCAAGTGCACTTTGCCAGCTCATGCCAAGATTCCCATCAACCAACACCCCCAAGTCCTTTTCCTCAGGGCTGTTCTCAGTCCATTTTCTGCCCAACCTGTATTTGTCCTTGGGATTGCCCCAACCCAGGTGCAGGACCTTACACTTGGCCTTACTGAACTTCATGAGGTTGGCATGGGCCCACCCCTCAAACCTGTCAAGGTTCCTCAGGAATATGTTAAGTGCCATCAGTCGTAGAAGGGAATATAAGAAATTACAGGTGCTTGTTAACATGTTGTAAGCATCTAGTATTGTGGTTTCTGTTGTATTCCTGTTACTCATCCACAATAAATATTTCACTGGTGACTGGCAAAGCACTTGTTGCTAATCAATTAACTACCTCGGTGCTGTCCAGACCATGCGAGTTGCATGGTTATTCTCTGCAAAAAAATTTTGTTTCATTATTACATATTTGACAGAAGAGTCACATCTGCAGAACAAGGTGTGGAGAGGCAACAAGCATTCTTCCAGACAACCAGAGAATTAAAACCTCATCAATTTGAAAAAAAAAAAATTTGAAGACTGAGCTGGAGCAGGATTAATTCAAATATTATCCTCCCAAACGCAGCCCAGATGTACAATCCAGCTTCAGTCCTGAGTGTTCGAAGATATATTGCAGTGTATCACAAATTCAGTGTCATTAGAAATGCTCTAGCATATTACCAGTCGTGTATTTTTTTTGCCACTGTGATTTGTGTCAGAAGAATAAAGCCAAACAGCCTGACAAAGAAGTTTTGCTCTAACCCGGTGAACGATATTAGAAGCCAAGTGTATAACCTTTCAGGCATAATGTACATGTTTAGAAGGAAGGAGCTTTTGGAGATGAATATGCAGTTCATGCTGCCCATGAAGTGTGAAGGTCTCTTCACACTCAGCATTTACAGCAGTATTTGTCAACAGTAAAGGGCTCCATCAGAGCACAGCTACTCTGTTTCTGAGTCATGCATCTACTTCATGTAACTTTTCAAGGTTACATGAGAAATGTTTAAGGTAAAGGGAGAGGCTGACTCCTGTTCTTACCTCTGCTGTCAGGGTGGTTCCAAAGAATGTTTATCAATGTGGTGATAGGTGCTTTATATATATATAAGCATATATATAAAATATATATTTATATTAAGGACATTAAGTACATTGTTTACGTTAAGTACTGTAAGGAGAGTTGCATTTTTATATCATGAGCTTTGTGTCAGAATTGGCATGAAAATTTAAAATGAACAAGCTGTGAGAACTCCAGCTGCAGATTGGTGCTCATGCACTGTGCATTCCCTCCATTTGCTACCTGTGGAGAATTTTAGTTGCTGGTTAGCAGCTACCCAGTTACACAGATTAACCTTCAAAAAGAGGGTATTTTCTGTTCCAGTCGGTTTTCCGGAAGTTTCAGAAGCTGAGGCACCTATAGACATGGTAAATACAGATGTTCAAAACAGAGAAGACAGAGATATTAACAGGTAATACCTAACTGCTGAGCAAAGACCTTGGAGGAAAGTTCTGAGACTCGATACAACTGAGCAACTTCAAGTTAACACAAGAGGATTGGTTTTGGACCTACAATTAAGACCAAGCAGATGCTGAAACCCATCATAAAAGGCTTGAAATTAGCTTTCATTGGATGGCTGCTGACTGCTTGAGACACTTCACCACACACTGACCATTTCCTGAAAGGTCTCGAGTATGATGCTACTTCACAGATGTTTCAAGACCAGAAGTTCAGACTTTAAAAAAAGACAGCATCTTTAAGAAGTGTTTATTTCTCAGAGACTCTGGAGAAGGAAGTGATTTACAAGTAAATAGGAATTTATTTTGGCAATATGTTAATCACCACTGAAAGCAAAGACAGGAGGTATTAGGCTGGTATAACCCAGGTAGCTTCCAGGGAACTGCCCACATCCAATAATCACTATGAAAAATGATAAAATAGATTAAAGGAAGCTACTGTGAGCCCTGCCAAAACCACACACATGCCACCTGTATGAATTAAGTAAAATAAACATATTAAAAAGAATAAATGGTGTTCACAAGCCAATTTTCAAAGCCTGGGGAACACATCTGTCCTTTGACCCACCCAAAGGTGCGTCAGAGCTCAGCATTCAGCAGAAGACAGGCAAAAGCTTTCATTTTCAGAAGTTATTACAATACTTTAGAAGATGTTGAGTGACAGCAGGCACATGCTCATCCAGGTAACTCTTCAGTCACATAGGCAGACTCATACCACCATCTACTCTTGAATTATGACCGCTCGAGGGCTACAAGAACATCTCAGAGATTTCCTCAAAGATCCTTTTTGTCACATGAACAAAGGAAGACAGAAGGTTAATTAACATCCAGACTAAACGGATTTAGATTTGTAGAACACTGGAACATCTTTTCTGGATTAAAAACTGTATAATTTAGCCTGTCATGGAGAGAAAAAAACCCCAAACTTTCCCAGACAAAACTTAGCACGATTAAATGCAATGGCATTAAGGAAGTAAAGAATCAGATAACCATTAATTTAACAAAAAGTAAAAAGATCATCAGATTAAAATTAAGCAAATTACAAAAACCTGACAAGAACCTAACTCCCTATACATGCATATTTAATTAATAGAAACCGACTTATTAACTTGGAGGCCCAAATTGAATCTATAAGCCAGAGGAAAATATATCTATAACAAATATTGGGTTCATTACTCAGGACTGATTCTGAAGGACAAAATGGTAAAAGAAAGGGAGGAAAAAAAAAAGTCCCCGTAAATAACAAAGTCAGAAAGTGTCATGAAAGCACATGGAACAATATTCTGTGTAACAAATAATGAAACTGAGTATTAAATTGTTTCTGCTACAGAATACTAAGTAATTTTAAAAGACTGTCTTGCTTCTTAATCATTTATCTTCTTAACTATGTGACCTGAGGAAAGCATTCCTGGAAGTTTAATCTAAAAAGCACATGCCAATGGTGTATTTGAAGTCCAAATTCACAATGTCATAACTAGGAATAGCATTAGCTTGGGAGAAAACCTATATTAAAACCAATATGTAACCAAAGGAAAAACAGGCATAGGACAAAATATGAATTAGAAGCTAGGAATGACAAGTTTTTCAGAAGGTAGGGAAAAAACTGTATTTCTATGTGGTGTTTTCTCATGTGAGCAATGTGAGGATATATTTTATAGTGTATTTCAGAGAAAGCAGTTGGTTCAGATCAATTTCTATTCTACACTTGTGGAAAAACCCAACATGTATCAGTAAATTCTAACAATAGCTAAGGAAAGCCTTACACATAGAAAGAGAAGTAAGGCGGTTTTTAAATCAGCAGCTCCAGACAGCTTGCATCCAAGAATTTTAAGAGCTGGCAAAGGACACTTGTGTGCAGTTAATGTGGATTTTCCATAAGCTTTGAGAAATCTGGGGAAGCTCTATAAAAAATAATAATAAAAAATCTCAAAGAAAGCCGAGGTGGTGCCAATACTAGGAAAGAAAAAAAAAAAAAAAAAAGTAGGAAAGGAACAAATTCAGGAACTTGCTGTCAACGTTGCATTAATCCCTGGAAAAAAACCCAACCCACAAACCTGACTTCTTGATATAGGAACAATAAATAAATGAGGACATTCTACTTACATTACACAGAGTTTAAATGTATGGAAAAATCCAGCTCTTCAGATTGTCTTTTTTCTAATGCAATTACAGCACACATTTGGTACACAATAGAAACAGTGGTGATGCAACACATTTGTACACTGACTTGTTCAGTAGGACACAGAAAAACCTGTATAGTTGTGCACACATAATTCATACTAAGTAAATTAAAACTAAGGTTACAGACCTGTGTCATCAATGTCAGACATATTTCTAATTGAATCCCACAGGAATTAGTTCTTGGCAGCAAGCTACTTCGTATTTTAACTGCAAATAAAGTTTACTAAGAACACTCATAAACACTCTTAAGTAAATAAGGTAGCAAGATATCTGATTGGGAACCATTTGGATTAGTGGAAAATTAAGTGTTTCAGCAGGATCAGTGTGAGGTCATGTATTTAAGTGATGAATATAAAGCACTGTAGACAGAAAACTTCCTCAGGAAGTAGTTGGAATAGCTGATAACAGATTAAACATTGGTTCATTATGCACAAGTGAGTTCAAAATTGTTAATATAAATGTTAAATGGCTCAGAAAGCAAACGACCAAAACCAAATTCTGCTTTCCCCACAGGAAGAGGCCAGAGAAAGAGGACTGTCAACAAAAGAGATTTTTCAAGTACTGACCTCCACTGGCAAAAGAAATGGCTGCATTTCAGGAGGCAGCAACAGGATGACAGCTTCTGTATGCACATTTATTGGAACTGCTTTATCAGAATACTGTATCTAGTCCAAATAAATTATTAGTAAACCAGAGTTTCAAAGAGCAAGAACAAATAATCCAAGTGCAAAACAAGTCTAAGACTGAGCATCACAAGGTAATGACTGGCCTACAGATAAGGTCTAAAGACCATGCAAAGGCCTATAAAGGATTTGGTGGGGGGAAAAGTTATACTAAGTGCAGCGTGATCACCAAAAGTAAGTTCACACCAAAACATAAAGCAGATTTTTTTAAATAACTGTATTATTAGGCTTCCAAAGGAGGCAGGAGTTCTACTAACATTATACATGTCTACGATTACTGGAGCCCCAACTTCAAGGAGAATAAATGGAATTAAAATAGTGAGAATAATGGGATTGAAAGGGTATTTTGAAAAGATATTGACAGTCACCTGACTATGCCATCATTCACACCACATAACATTGGTTTCCCCATTTCAGTCAGTCTGTCAGGCTGTAACACAACTAGAAACAGGCACACTCCCAGCAAAATACTTGTTTTAGGACAGTTGTCAGTGCCCAGGCCAAATCAGTGACAGCTCTCGTTAAAAAACATCTCCCCAGTGCCTGACTTGAATAAATAAAATTACTTCGATGAATAAAATCAACTTCTTAGTTCTTAAATTTAAGAATGAATGAAACCGGCATTTTTTTCTTAACACTTCTCGCCCCCCACACACTTTCAGCGATGACTAAAAAGAAAAAATAAACTAATTAAAAGCACAGCTCGGAAAGCACTCGCTATCACTGAATGTTAAAGGGGACTTGCTCGTACACCGAAATCCGGTACCAGCCCCCACAGCAAGCTCACGTCTGCTGGCTGAAAGCAACCAGGACCCCAGGGGAGCAGCTCCGTGTCCTCGCTGCAGGGCGTACGGCAGCCCCACCGAATCCCTCGCCGCCGAGACCGGCTCCTGCCCCGAAGCCAGGTCCCTGGTCCGGGGTCCCGGGTCCTTCGCTGCCTCCACGCCCGCCCGTCCGGACCTGCAGAGCCGCTCCTCACCCCCTCTCCCCTTGTCGCTCGCTGTCATCGCCCGATTAGCGCATCCGAAGCCACTCCCGCCCGGCACCCGCCGCGCAATAGACCATGCCCGGCCTCGGTTTGCCACGGCCCGCCTCGGTTCCCCCTTCCCGGCGCTTCCGGACCCGGCTGGGCGGGTGAAAGGTCCCGCAGCGCCCGGATGGAGGCGGTGCCGCTCTCTATATAAACTCTCGGCCGCCACTGCTGCTTCCTCTCCCCGCGCCGCCCGCCGCCGCTGCCTCCTCCTGGCTCACCGCTGTTCGCTGGGCCCCGCGCCGCTCCTCGCCCGGGAATAAGTCGGTCAGGAAGGCTCCGCAGCCGCCATGGTGAGGCAGGCGGGGGGGGTGCCGGGGAGTGGGGTCAGAGGCGCCGCTGCTTCTGGCCGCCGGTGGCGCCGCGTGGCCGCAAGGCCCTAGCGGAGCCGCGTGTGCTTCGCCGGTGCCGGCCCGGGACCGGGCCCCGGTGTCGGGCAGGGCTGCGTGTCGGGAGCGTGTGTGTGGGAGGGGATGATCTGCTGCACGGCGGCTCCCGGACCGCCTTACCTGAGCCCCTGACAACTGGGGCGTAGGCCGGGGCCTTGAGCCGGCTACCCCGAGTGCAGGCGGCCCGGGCCGCGGCGGCCGCAGCGCTTCCTCCCGGTAGCTCTGCCCCTCGGCTGCGGCGCCTGTGGCGGCGGGGCCGGTGCTGCCCGGGCGGAGAGGGCGCGACCCCCGCCCGGCGTGAGCGGTGAAGGCGCGGCCTGGCCCGGTAGCCCTGAAATTCAGGTTTTGCTAGAGAAATGTGCGTCCGTCAATGGGACAGGCCGCATCTCATCCCCCAGAGAAATACTGTTCCTTCCTCCGTGTTTTCTGTTTTCTTTCATTAATTCGCTTGGTGCGCGTTCGTGCCCGGTTATTTGCAAGCGTTCAGTTGCACAAGCTCTAGAAATCGGTTTCCCCAGTGGCCCATTTCGTCTTTTTGGCCCGGTGCCCCTTTTTGTTCTCGGTGTCTTTAAGTTGCTGGTGTGAGGATCAGCGATGGGACAGCCCGCTGTGTACAGGCAGACTGGGGGGGGGATATTTTTGCAGCTTCCCACAGTCAGATGCAGTTAGGAACTTTAAAAAACTTTTGTTCCACAAAGCAAGTGGGATTTTACCCTTTCTATTTTCACTACTTTCTCCATGCCATCATACTCCTGGGATATGTCATCTAGACAGCAAAGTACAATAAACCCCCAGCTAAATTGTTTTTGCACTCAAGGAGTCATGTTTTTTAGAAGCTGTGGATAGTGTCAGTTGGCATTGGCTGAAGTGTCTGACATTTATAACTTCAACATTTTAGGCGTTTAAAGATACTGGCAAAGCACCTGTGGAACAAGAGGTAGCAATTCATCGCATCAGAATTACTTTGACAAGTCGCAATGTGAAATCACTTGAGAAGGGTAAGTCACTTTCTTTTTAACTGGGGTAGTTTGTTAAGTAATGAGTGATACGTAAGATACAGCATGCTGCAAAACAGAATGTACTGAAACCAGTTGTAATTAAGGATGTTGATGTTTGCCAGAGTGTATGTGATTTGGCTTAGCAGGTCCACCCAAAGCATTTCATACAGTGACAAGTCAATTCTAATTCAGTTTTTAATGGAAGTGGGGGGTAGTGACAAGTCAATTCTAATTCAGTTTTTAATGGAAGTGGGGGGTTTGGGGCTTTTCATTATGCTGAAAACTTTGTGTCATAATGACTAACTTAAGAGCGTGCAGTTTCTTCCCTTTAGTGCTTGGGAGGGATGTGCTTTAGTTTTTGCTATGTGAATGGCTAAGAACTGAAAGGCACCAGTTTCTTGAAGTTCCTTGATAAATATTTTGTCACTCTTGTTGTGAAGAGTTTAGTGTAGAAGTTCAACATGCATCCTTTAAGAAATTTAATCTTGTTCAGGAACTGGCTTTACCAGTGTTTTAATCATACAATGTAAATGTTGTAGAATCTCTTTTTGATGAAGGATCTTGAGGCTGCTAACAGCTTAAATGCAGTTTATATTTGTAGTAATGTTTTTTGCTTACCATGGCATAATGTTTCCACTTGTTGGTTGTTGGCTATGAGGATAACCCTTACAATGAATGGCAATGATCACTTCATACGCTATTCTGAGCCAGCTTCTTGTTTGAAATATGCAATTAAGAAAACAAACAAAATACTCCAGACCACGAGCTTTTCTTTCTTTAATTTCAGTCTGTGCTGACTTGATCAGAGGTGCTAAGGAAAAAAACCTGAAGGTGAAAGGACCTGTTCGCATGCCCACCAAGGTACTTAACACTGCTTTTCTGTCTTAAAAGCTTCTTTCCTGCAAATGTGCAATTACAAAAGCTTTTAAAAAAGTATTGAGATTAAACGCATTACTAAATTAAGGGAGTGATACAGTAAAAACTGATCATGGTTCCACAAGTTGCTTTGATACATGGAGCAACTGTTCAGTGCAAACATGTTGAACATTGGAAGGGATTTTTGTGTCCTTCAGTTTTTTAATAGTAATTTTAATTTAAAATAAATTGAATATAGGGAAGGAGTGTTAACATCACTAGAATATGATTTAATAAATAACTTTCCAATGACATATATACATGTGGCAATCTTAGGTGGATTGATTTGATTACGAATTAGTCTTCTCTATGAATCAACTAAATGCCCTGTGTTTATGAGTTTGTTGTTTGTTTGTTTTTTTTTTCCCCCCAGACTCTGCGAATCACTACCAGGAAGACACCTTGTGGTGAAGGTTCCAAGACCTGGGATCGTTTCCAAATGCGTATCCATAAGCGCCTCATTGACTTGCACAGCCCTTCTGAGATCGTGAAGCAGATCACTTCCATCAGCATTGAGCCAGGTGTAGAAGTTGAAGTTACCATTGCCGATGCCTAAGTGATGGTCATCGTTGAATAAAGCTGATTTACAAATTTTCATTGCTGTTTTGCTTTCGTGTGTGTGCTGAGACTTGGGTAGCCCTATGGTGACTTTCATGAAGGAGAAAGAGATCATAATCAAAGTGCTGTGTGAGAGGACTGTAGGATATTTAAGGAAAAAATAAGCCAGTTGTAAGCCTCAGGAAGATGGCATCATAATTTTAGTGGAGCTTGCTGGCTGTATGGACACGCAGCAGTTAAACTATTAAAATAGCTTCCATAGAGGACTTTTTGATTCAAATCTTAAGCTATACCCAGACAAGCAGTAGCATTAAAATTGATGTTTAGGTAAATTACTAATTGTTTAATTCTTAGTTTTTGCTGTGCAACGCTGAACTAACAATTGGCTTGGCTTTTTTCCCCTCCCTGCGTCTTTCACAGTCAAAGGATCGCGAGGATGTTAATTATAAAACTTAAACATTTGTGCTGAATTAATTTATTTCAGCAAGTTCGTTCTTTAGTCTCACATGCAGAGATACAAAACTAAGCTGTTGCATTCTGGTTGTTGTCCTAGGTTTAGATTTCCATAGAATTGAGTTTTAGAGGTAATGTTAAGCCTCATACATAAAGCAATACAAACAACCAGTTTCATTGCTGCTACTTCGGCCTCTCTGCAAAATAGTACTTAGAGGGGCTATGATTCTTAAACCTATAAGACATAAAGCTGTGGCTTAAATGAAAGAACACTTTCTTGTTCATTTAGGATCAGGTTGCTGCTTCTCCTTCAAGCATAGGAGAGAACATGAATTAAACAAGCAGAAGTGAGGAAACAATTTGTTTGTGTAGACCTTGAGGTCCTATTTGTATTTGGAAAGACCTAAAACAGTGGCCAAATCTTGAGTCCCTCACCTGCTCACTTGACTTAATTTCATTAAATATAAAGCTGTAGATGGATTCTGTCTCTCTGGTCAGTAGGCACAAAGAGTTGTGGTAGAAGGGAGAGGTGAGAAACTTAGTTGCATTTACAGGCATATTGCAGCAATCCTGCTTCCTAGTCAAACTAAGCAGAGAAAAGCCTTCTTGTCTTCCTAAAGGTCTGTTTCTGAGAACGTGTTATAAATATGATCTGCCCAACAAATACTTCAAGCCTTACACACCAGTCACATTAAAAGGGGATAAACTGAAATGTACAAACAACAGACTGGCAGTGGTACTGACCGAGGCTCACTGACCTTTTGATGATGAGTTACTAAATTTCACACAAGTCTTCCCTCTGCATCATCACAGCATCACAGTCGTGGTTGGAAAAGACTTCTAAGATCAATTTGACAAACTAAGCCCATGAGCCTTCTGACTGAGAGCCCTGGGAAGGATCTGGAGAGAGGAGTGGTGGCTGGCTCTGACGTGATTTCTGTCTGTGGTCTTTACTGTTGGCCAAAACATAGTAACATTTTAGCAGCTCATTTTAGCTGGGTGTTCCTCTTAACACACACCATGCCCTTAAACACACCTACATTACCTGAAGACCCGTCTGTGTTTTTGTTTTTGGGGAGCTGTGCTTTAAAAGCAAGCTTTCTGTGGTCTTTTGAGTGCGTGTTTTCACCTGCCTTCAACTTACCTTTAGGGACAAATACAGTTATCACTTCGCATCTAGATCTTGTGTTAAAACAGGAAAAAAGCTTTCTCCCGGCTCTCTGAATATCCAGACTCAGGCAGGAGGGTTTTCCACTCGTTTCCCGAGGAGAGGAGACGGGGCAGACTTCACCCCCCCGGCCCGTGCTGCGCCGCTCGTTCCGCCTGCCCCCTGCTCCCTTGCCTCGCTTTCTGAACCCTCAGCGTTTTGTGGTAATTTTTTTTTATTTTTTTAAAAATTTGTTTTCTACTCGGTTTGCGACAATACCGCCTGGTGTCGAAACGGTTACGTAACAGGCGTAATAACTTTATGTAACTGTTTTGATGGGAATCGTGAGGTATCCGCGTCTCCCCCCTCTGTGTCATCGTCCCCGTCCTCCCCCCCCCCCCCCCGCCCCTTCCTCCATCCCGCCCCCATCTCCCGCTTGCCTCAGCCAGGCAAGACACCCCTCTGCCCGCTCAACTGCTGCTGTGGCTTCCCCGTTCCTTCGCCGTTCAAACCCCTCCTTAAAGCTCCCCCCTCTCCCTCCCCGCATTACCAAAACCCATAAACAAACCCTGCGTCACCAGCACTCCAGCCCGTCCCGTCCCCCCGCACCCCCCCGCCCCATCCCCGCTGCCCTTCCCGCCTCTGCCTCCTTACGCTGTGCAGCAGCGCCCCCTGCCGGGCATAGCGTGCCCGTCCCGGAGCCCTCTGTCAATCACCGGGCTGTCAATCACCACCTCCTTAACCCCGCCCCCTCCCCCCTCTCCGCCCAATCAGCGCCTTCCCCCCTCCCCCTCTTCTCCCGCCCAAATTCTCTCCGCGCCACCCGCGGCTTTGGCGCTTTCCCCGCGCGCGGCAAGGTACTGGCTGTTGGTGCCACTCTCGCGCTGGCGGGAAACTCCGAACCCGCTCCCGGTACCACCGGCACCACCACCCCGGGGGCCGCGGCCCTCAGACCTCACCCGCTGCCTCTTCCCTTGGGCTGAGTTTGCTCCGAGGATGGTGTGCCGGTTCGGCGGTGCCTGCTCCGTCCGCTGAGGCCCTCCCTTTTTTCCGTGTGTGTGTGTGAACTGGGCCGGAGGGCACGGTGGTGGTTTCGTGGCTGCGGGTTGGAGTGCGGGTCTGGGCTTGATGGCCGCCTCCTCGGCGCCTGGGGTGTGGGCTACAGGCCCCGCATTTCCAGGTCGATGAGAGGACTGCCCCACGGAGGCCTTTGGTGTCCCTTCATTGAATGGTTCATAGCGCGACCCAGCTGACTGCTGATTTTTAAGCTTCCTTCATGCCCTCCTCCTCCTCCCACCCCCCAAATTTTTTAGAGAAGCTTATTCAGGAGTCCTTGTTTACATACAGTCTATTTTGCTAGTTTATCTCTTTTGCTCCCTGTGTATTTTTGCCTTTTTTAAAATGAAGCTTTTTTTTTTTTTTGCTTCCAAGTTCTTTTGTACAGAAAAAATGATGGATGATGAGGGGAAAAGCTATGTTTCTGCAGAAGTATCTGATTCATTGGAATCCATTTCTTTTCTAAATGTAGCAGATAAACCTTCACCTATGGAGTCAACGGTATTGCCTAATACAGAGGAACAGGAGGTGTGGATTGGTTTTGTGATACATCAACTGTTTCCTTTTTTTTTTTTTTTTTTTTTTTTTTTTTTTTTTTTTAAAAAAAAAACCTTTAATTGGGGCAGATATTTCTTTGTTAAGACCTGCTTTATTCCCCTATCCCCAATATTTGTTTGTTCCTTCTACTTGCTTCTTATTGCTTACAAATGGTTGATAGCCAGTAGTAAATGCAGGTAGTCAATACTATGTGATGAGTTGTACCAAGTTTTTGAGAAGGAAGTAAAAGACTTAAGTAATTGGAATGCAATGGGACTGTACTGCTTTTTTTTTAGCAAGCTAATAAAGGATATAGATCCATCCTGAAAGCTTGCTAGGTGCTTGAAAATAAACCCATCTCTGCTTTTTTAGAAGGGTAGATTTCTTGACTGACTTCCCTCAGGTGACTTAATTTTGTACGATTAGTGCAGGGAGGGCTGTGGAGACCACTGGTAAATCCATCTACTGAATGATCAAGTCACCAAAGGAGGGATTATGGAGCTCTGTAAGGAAGGAAGGAGTGCTGAGATTCCTCTAAAAATCTTCCTGCTATTATTGCTTTACCTGCCATTGGGAGGCTTTTGTGTAATGGAACAGGATGGAAAAGCCCACCTTAGCAGCTGAGACCTGTCTCATGGTTGTCACTGCGAGGAAGATGAGGGGCTGGTGCCTGGGTGGTGGTAATGAAGCAGTTTCTTGAGGCTAAGATTGTGTCAAGCTCCATACAAAGTGCAAGTGCAGTGCTGTTGAGCAGCTCTTAGAATATACAGCTTGAATTCAATACAGAGAGAGACCAGAAGGTGGAAGCAGTGCAGTTTATGCCTCTATAGTGTGCTCTTTTAAAATTAAAATATTGGCATTGTTGTAAAAGAGCGGTAGCGGGGGGAACACAAAAGGGTTGCTTAAGGACATTAGGAGGTAAAGAAGTAATGGAAAACTTAAGGTTCTGAACAAGGTAGTAAGGCAAAAATAGGAAATACTGCATCAGAGTGTATGGTAGTATGATTTGGAGATGCTCTGTTTAAAAAGTGGCCATCATAAATGTGCATTTTTTTTTTATGAATAGGTATATCAACCTTTGAAAGTCTTCTTGAGAGTGAGACCCTTTTCTGTAACAGAGCTTGAAAACCATGATTCTCAGGTTAGTTGTAGAATTAATTAAGAAATGTTTTATTTTCCTCACCAAAAGGAACACCTAGGATTGTAAACTTGGATTTGCTTTTATAAAAGCCATGTGCTGCTTCCAGATAGCATTAAAGGACATCTGGATAAATGTGATTTTTGATTTTTAATTTTTTAAAATCACAACTTTTACTAGTTTGAATGGTACAGACACACACCTGTAGCTTTGCTAAATTCCACAAGGTACTTTATCTAAAAGTTGGGGGTCACTATTGACTCTGTACAGTGCTCAAGAAATGAAAGAATTTCACTGAGAAGAGTATGCAATTCTAGGAATAATTCAGGTATCTGACCCCTGAGTTTCTTTGGATGTTTGAATAGTCTCCTACCTCATATAAAGTAATTTGCTGCTCATCCTGTCAATTTTTTCTACAAGGTCTACAGATGCCTTAGGGTTTTATACACACATGCCCGTGCATATGCTAACACACAAGTATTCCTTGCCCCCATATTCTGATACAAATAATTAATTTAGCTGTTCTTGGAGGACCAGGTCTCTGCAAAGTCTTCCTCACCCCTTGTCTTTGCTGGGCCTCACAGGTGCTCTGATAGATTTGTAGTTTCTGACCTGTTTGGAGAGGGATTTAGCATTAGTTCTGATTTGCTTCTTGTGACTTGCTTTTTAAAAAAAATCCCTGTATTTTTACATTTGATCTGCTGGAGTTGGAACCTTTGTGTTCTTTTCACTTAAATTATTTTTTTTGCCTTGACTTACATTCACCTCTCCTTAGGCATTTCTTGTTGAGTACTATGAACTGCTGTAGTACTTCCAGTTTGGTGTCATTCAGCAATCTCAGCTGGCTTTGAGGATAAATGTAATTACAAAATCAAGTTGTTTTAAGGGTTGTTTATCTTGTTCCTCTTTGGAGTGAGAAATTTCTCACTACCTGACCATTAGTCAAACTAATTTTTAAAATCAGAAGGAAAAAAGTTGAAGTTTTTACTAGGTTGTTTGTTTTAATTTTTTATTTTTGAGCTCTTCATGTAGTTCATGATGTAAGAGTTGATCTTCCAATAAGTTACCAATAAAATACCATCTGTATAAACTGTTTTGCGTGGTATGAAGGCTTTTAGCTCAGCCTCCAAAAACTGAGTGCCTGAAAGATCTTCAGTATCTTCAACGTTTTCTACTCTCTTAATCATAACTTGAATCTGTGAGGAAGATGCTTGGTAACAAATGAAAAAACCCAACCACCAAACAAAAACCATTTCCCATCTCTCTAATCAATGAGATCAATGTAATTTTTAGGTCCTCCTTTCCTCCTTTAGATGCATAATTTTCAGGAAAAGCATCTGTGTTTCAAATACTTAACAAGAAAAGAAAAATATAGAACCCAAGCCCGATTTTTTTTTTTTTTTTTTTGTAGCCGTAGATTGATGCTTTAAACAGAGACAATCATCAGGTTAATTGATCTGTTGCTGCTTTTAGAGATAATGATTTATGCAAGGAAAGCTTAATAGCTCTGGATGAAATGCTGTACTGTTGATACAACTGCCAGTGATTTCCCTGGACTCACCCACTGGAGAGCTGGGTTCTTATAATGTAAGCAATGTTTACAGTGCTAGGAATGGTCCAACTCCTGCCAGCCCACCCGCAGGGTTATTTGGGTTCCAGCTCTGCAGATCTGACTGCTTCAGGGCCTTTACTTAGCAGTGTCTGTGGGGCCACTGGCAGCTGATGGCTCTTTCTGCTGATGTTGGATTCTTCTGTAGCTCTCCAGTGCATCTGACCTGCGTTCCAGCTCCTGACAGTGTGGGAGGAATGTTGGAGAGGATATGGATTGAGAGCCTGGCACAAGGAGCAATGATTGGTCTGAATTCAGTGTGCAGCTCCTTAGGGCTTCTGTACCATTTGATAAGCAGACTTATTAATTGAGACTCGGTTAATTGAGCACTGCTTCCTATGTACATGCTATACACATGGATTATTAGTCTTGCCAGCTCTGGCTAGCCTCTGAGCATAAATGACACAGTTATAAACAATCCTTGGGCTGATGCTTCAAGACACTTTTAAACTACACTGGTAGTTCAGTTTGTGGTTTTAGTCGCCTGTGTGGTGTAAAATAGATTTTCCTGTGACACTGCATTCATCTAGGTAGTGAATGCTTGATAACTGTATTTCACCTATTGGAATGGAACCTATTGAGAAATAGCAGTCAAGTTAGTCTTGAAAATAATTCAGTTACCTTCACTGTTGATAAAACCATCTATCAGTCAAAGGACAATTCTTCCAACTTTTTTCCACTTTGTTTCATACTTGAAATTACTGAAGTGCAAATCCAGTAAGTTTCTATATGGCTTTGTTTTCATAGTTGTATAGGATACTGAGCCCCAGCCACAAAATTACAAGGTTTAGAAAGTTGGGTGTCTTTTTTTTTTTTTTAATTGCCTGGGGGAATCCTAGGAAATTTTTAAACCTCTTTGTAAACTCCAGGTAATTGCTTTAAATTTGTCTGCCCTCTGGCTTTCATGTGACATGGTTATCTCTGTAGTTGTTGCATACCTCAAGAGAGATTATATGTAAATTTTGCAACTGCTTCTAGCTCTGCTGAATAGATGAGAGCACTATTTTGCTTTTTTTAGATAGCTTTTTTCCTACATAATTTTGTGTGGTGTTTTGAATTACATTGTTATGTTTTTTAAGAGTTGTGTAACTATTGAAGATCCTCAGACAGTAATTCTTAATGCACCCAAAGAGTCTCCTGCAATGAAAAACAGTGAAAGAGGGATTGGTCAGTCCGTGCACAAGTTCACCTTCTCCCAGGTAAGCAAATTTTTCCTAATTTTTAGTTACAGGGTTTTTTTCACCACTTTATTTATAAACATTAAAATGTCTCCTGTATCATGCAATATGATTTTTATTCTCTGAATTACATATTGTGTTTAAAAAAGCAGTCTTAAAAAACCCAGACTGTTTATTATTTACTGTTAGGCTGACAAGAAACTTTATTACAATGGAGTTGCCTATTAGATGAGGCAGGGAATCTTCTTCAGTAGCTCTGTTGGTTTTTTTGATTAGATATCACAGAAGCTTCTTGTAGGCACAAACTTACAGTGATTCTGCTGTTCCTGAAGATGCCCTCATCTGGGAAGTGCTTAAAGGAACTTCTGTGTGTTTAGGGACTCACTTTTGAAAAAATTGCAGCCTAACTGCTTAAACCTTCTGTACTGAAAGCAAGTTTAAATCTGTTAGCTGCTGCAAGAACTTCTGTTCTTCCAGTGTCAAAATATAAACTGCTCCAGGCATTGAGACATTCAGACTACTGTAGTGCTGATCTTCTCATTGATCGTGTATGACTGGTACAGAGTGAGGAAGGAGTTGGGCATCATCAGCAGAGCTCTATCTGTATTCACTGAGCAGTATGTGCTTAGTAGTATTTTAAATAGTTTATTTTGGGAGTAGGAAAATATTAAAAATAAGTGCAAGGCTGAATGCCTCAGGCATGCTATGAGAATGCAACAGAAAATGTTGAATCAGAAGGGGTTCAGGCAATACAGAAAACTAAACTGGTATCTCCTACTCAGCTTTCCCTGAGAAACTAGTTATCATTAATCTCTGCCCAATATTTTGATATGATAAAATTTTTTTGTGCCACTTGCGCTCTTTTTTAATTAATTATCTTCTTTTTCTTCCCTTCTCCAAGGTCTTTGGACCAGAAACTTCTCAGAGTGAATTTTTTGAAGGCTCAATGAAAGAGATAGTAAGCGCATATATTAATGGAGTGAATGGACTGGTGTTTACTTATGGGGTTACAAATGCAGGCAAGACATTCACTATCCAAGGTATAAAATGTTTGCTGAAAAAACATATATAACATCCCAGTCAAAATGCAATGAGAAGTTTTTATGAATATCATAGTATTCTCTTTTGTTATTTTTAAGGGACTCCAAAAGATTTTGGTATTTTACCTCGCTCTCTTGCTGTGATTTTTAACCACATAAGGGGAAGACGTTACCTGAAGATGAACTTCAAACCACATTTGAGCAATGATGTTAAGGAACTAGAAGATGCACAAGTTAAACAAGAAGAAGCCATAAAACATGCTATTCTTGCATCACTGAAAGAGGTCAGTGACCAAATACTAACTTGTTATTGAATGAAGATTCTTTAAAACTTCCTGTCTAACAGATTATCTTGAATAAAATCTGCTTCACTGCTGGTTCTTTAGATTTACCTAAATTTGCTGTTTGGATATTTGGTAAACCTTGGAATAATAAGGCTGGTTTTGGAGCTAGGGGTAAACTGGAAGGACTTTCTGCAGCAGGCAGCACCCAACCGGTTGCAAATCCTGGATATGTATAGGGCAGTGGTTCTGACACTGGTGCCAACCTTTGAAAAGTTTGAGAGCTGACCTATCTAAAATCTGCTTCTTAAGTGAATCTTATTTTGCATCAGGTTCCCAGGCTGGGTTTCAGGCAGGTGCTCAAATTCCAGTACTAGCTCAGGAGAGATGAAGACAAAGTTTTAGCAGGGGCAACAAAGAGGCCAGAAAAATTCCTTTTGGTGAAAGACAGTCTTAAGGAAGATGAAAAAGTTGGTAAATCTGTGATTTATGTAACTTCATACAGAAACTTTTCTGTTACAGCAAGTGAGGTGAGATGCCACAAAATTAATTTCCTAAAAGGATTACAGCCTGCTTTAAAGGATTGTATGTATCTTTTAACTCTGATCTCTGGAGGCTGCCATGGTAAAGACTCCTGTTCTCATTATCTGTTTCTAGTGTAAGAACTTTCCCATTTCTGTTTCTAGTGTAAGAAATGGGTCTCGCTAGAAAATGGGCACCCTTGTGCTTGTGACTGTTCTATACTTCTAAGCCCAGTTGCTACTTGTCACAATGTCTGGATTTTGTCCTGATGTCCCTATGATTTTTTCCTATGTTCAAAATATTTTTAACCTTAACTGTGAGCATATTGTGTTTTGAGATTATAATTTAAAGCAGCTCTGAAGTCTGGGAAGTATAGAAGTAATGACTAGGTTTTTTTTTTTTCTGTGCCCTACAAGACCAATGTTGTTAAAGTATTCAATTTAGCTCCGAAAGAATAACTTTCTATGAATCAAATTAATAAGTAAACTATCGCTCTAATTTCTATTGCTTAATTTAAACTCTGCAAAATGAATTTTTTTAATGCGAGTCTGATTAACTTTTGAGGAAAGACTTAAGATGAAAAATCTAAAAGATGCCTAAGATCAGTTATTTATTTTGAGTGTCTTAAAAGCTCATTTGTACTGTCTGTATGTGCAGAGTCTTAAAGAAAAATTGAGGTGATCGGGAGAGTAGTAGATAAATATTTTTAAAGGTGATAGAACCTACAAGCAAGCAGGAGCTCAAGGTCTAAAACAGGATGTCAAATATTCTATTTTGAGGACAACTCTATAATTACAAATACTCCTTTCTGTTGAATCAATCTGACCTCATGACTAGCTTAGTTACTGAGTACTGCAGTAGGTGATTGAGGTGCTGGTCCACTACTGTGAAAACCAAGCAAGACTCCACCATTAGGAAGGAAAGGTAAAAATGCACTTAGAAAATAATACATGACAAGACCTTGCTGATGTGTTACAATGCTTCCATAGTGATAGCTCAGCTATCCCCAGTACTGAAGCTGTGCTTCTTGATAGTTTGTGAATAGTATCACTGTTCATATGTTCACTCAGGCTTGTAATCTGAGAGCAGATATAGTTTGGTGAGCTTGGTTTTGGTTTATGTGGACTTCTGTAGGCCCTTTTTCCAGGCTCAGTTTACATGCCATGCAGAAAGAGGCTGCTGTTCCTTTCATTCTCTGTTTAAACTGCTCTGACTTGTATTTAATGTTTTACAGTGTATGTTCTCAATACCATACTGCTGCAGATGCTCTTGTTTGGCATGGATCACACCCTCTTTTTCCTTCCCCTTACTTCTTGTATTCACTGAATTTTATTGGTTTTTACTGGAGGGAAAGCTGCTTTTCTTGCATACCTATTTCCACCTGTCTTTGTATTTACTATTAAATGTCAGCTTCTGTCACTGGCAGACAATGTCAGTTCCTGTTCCCAGTTGCTTTCAGGCAGTCATCCTCATGTTCTTTTCTGTATTTGGTCTTACTATTTGAAGAACAACATAGCTAATTCACTCACTTTTGTTGAAATACCTTTACAAAACTTATCCTGTCCTCAAGTACTGGGTTTTTCACATTACATTGCATCTTTTGACATGCATAGCTGTGCCATGCAGGTCAATCTCTTACCCTGTGTTACAATTTTGCTTTGTACTTTACAAAGAGAATTAATAGAACCCATGCTTGTGCTTATCCTTGTAACTACTCAAGCAATGTAAAATTATACAGTGCAGTCTTATAAAATGATAACTTATGGAATAAATGACAATAAAACCAAGTGCTATTTATCTTTGGATATGGAAATCTGGAATTATGACTTCATATTTTCATGCTTGTAAAAGTTCCATTTTGGATATACCAGGTGAGGAATAGAGGCATCTGTAGACAACTTATAATGAAACACTGCATTCTAATAATTAAACTTTACTTCTTCAAATCTGTTCCCCTCTTCTACTTCACGATAACCATCAATCAGGGGTGGATTTTTGTAAATGAGTGTGATTTGTCATAATGAAAACTCGTATCAGTATATGAAATATGGGGAAGGAGGGAGGTAGTATGTGGAGATGCCTGAACCTCTAAATAGTGGGACTTGCTACTTTACACCTTTTTTCCTAGAGGTGATTTGAAACCTATGCTCTGACAAGTTTTCCCAGGTTTTGAAATAATTTTATTGATGTAAAGAAATTCAGTAGATGTGTGTCCTTAAAGAAACCGTGCTGTTATTTGTACAGGATTTTCAATGGTCTTTTAATTCAGTGTGAATTAAACCAACACAAACTGCTGGTTTATCAGATATCTAAATCCTTATGAAGCATCATTTCACTCTGAGGTCTTTACATTTGACTGAAACTCTCACAGACCTGGCACAAATATGTGATTTGCAGAATTGTTTGACAACAAACAAGCAAATGAGGAATCTCTGCTGCTTTTGTCTTTGCCCATCACCTTGACATCTGCCCTTGAAATAAACTTATTTCTCCAGTTGTTTTGGATGACTGAAATACTGTTCAGATTTGTCCAGTAGTTTATAAAGGGATTCTAGTCTGCTGCAGTCTGACAGAGTATCTTCAGATGTCAGGGCTGTAAAGCAGGTCTGCTATGTTAGCAGCAACTGGCCTCCAAAAAAGGTTGCTGGGAGTAGCAGAGAGCTGTAATTCTCATGGGGGAATGAGCATTTATTGATTTTTTTCATTTGTTATTGTCAAAAACATTTCATTTGCAGCCAGAGTAAGGGGGGAGCTTAATGCTTCATCGTACTTCAATATTTAAATCTCTGATACTGGAATTAGTGTCATTTTTTACTTCTGCTAGTCTTACAGTCTGTTCATGTGAATGTAACAGTCTCTTATTTTTTGAAGGAGACAGAAAACATCTCAAATAATGCTATAAATGTGTGTGATGTGGAGTCGGCTTTTTCCAACTGTACTTCAAAAAGACTTCCTTCTGATTCTCTAGGTAAAACAGAGGGGAAAATTTCTGGGGGGGGTGTGTAAGAATAGAAATTTAGGAATAGACGTGGGTTACTATTGCTGGATTTAAAAATCTCTATGCTACAAAGGAGATATATATTTAAAACCAAATTTTAATGGCTCAAAAAAAAGGAATAAAAAATATGAGTAACAATGTAAAAATATTTTGATAGTTTTGCTCCTTTTGAGGAAAGAAGGAGGCTTAGTTCTGCAAAGCTAATATAGAAACTGCTGGAGGCCTTTGGTAGAGAGGAGCAGTAGTTTAGAACTCAGGCTTATTCTGCTTACAGGTGACTGTCAAGACATTTGAATGTTCCTGGGCAAACTTGAAGTTTATACAGTACTCTGTATCTCATTTTGCAACAAAACTATACACAAGCCACCTCCTTTTAGATGGGTCTATATACTGCAAATGAAATTTATCAGTGAGTTGTTTGCTCATTGGACTCTCTGTTTTGGGTTAGCAGAGAACGACTTTGTTCCACTTCACATATATAGGACTAATATTCACCAGAGAACACAAGCATCTGTGTGGGTTTCCTTTTGTGAAATTTATAACGAATATGTGTATGACCTGTTAAATGTATTATCCACATCAAAAACTCAGAAGCGCAGAGTCTTAAGAATTTGTGAGGATCAAGGAGGAAATTCTTACATTAAAGGTAATAACACTGTTTTATGACTATGCCAGTTTCACAGACTGTCTTTGATCAGAAATGTATGTAAATGATCTCTCTTTCACAGATTTAAAGTGGATTAACATTCAGAGCACCGAGGAAGCCTGCAAAATACTAAAAATAGGAAACAAGAACCGAAGCTTTGCTTGTACTAGAGTGAATGAGCAATCAAGTAGGAGGTTTGTTCTTCTAATTATAAGCATACTCTGTCTCTTTCCTTTTAAAGGGAGGAAGGAGGGGAAGGGAAGACTTTAAAATATGTTTGAAATGTTCTACTCTTCAATAACAGCTTAAGTCTTTCCTTGATTAATCTGATTTTACTATGAAATTCTTTCTGGAAAAAAGCTAGGAGAGGCCCTTTAATAGTATCTGGACTTGGGTTGCTATTTGTGGCTTTAGCAAATGCAAAAGATCAAATCACATTCATTTTTGAGTGCCAACAGTGCTATACATCTTGGCAAATGCTAATGGTGCTGAGTGGGAATGGCTATGTTAAGCATGTTGAAGGAAAAGCTGGATAATACTTCATCACTTGCAGTATAATTCTTGGAAACCTGGAGTATGACAGTAAGGGATGCGGGAAGGAGGAAGAGTGAGTTGTGCAGTACAGTGCTGCTGGATTATCTAGGTGCTCTTAGATTGCTGTATTCAAGCTTAGTTTACCTGGTACCTTAAAAAAATTGAGCATCTAGCTCTTACCCAGCTCTGGGAGATGGGTCAGGGAGATGGAGTGGGAAGAAATAGAGAAGGTGGTATACTTTCTGTTGAAAATGCCTCCTTATTTGACTAATATTCTCTTGTTAATTTGTCCTTTTAAGTGTGGGAGAGCCAAGTTATATATTTAGCTAATCATACTGCTACTAAGCTTGGTGTTTCTCTGAAAAGCAAGAGTTATGCTGTTCTGTATTAGCTAAAGACAGCTGCCATTAAATTTCATTCTATGATCCCACCTGAATTTCACTCAAGCTTAAAGTAGTGCAGAAAGGAACTGGATTTTTTTTTTTTTTTTTTTTTTTGCAGGGTTTTGTGCCTAGAGTGTCTTTTTTCTGTTTGTTTTTTTTTTTTTTTTTTTTTCAGAGAGTGTGCTGACTTCCACTTAGGTTGTTTCTGTTGTGGGTGGATTTTTTTTTTTTTTTTTTGTTTGGCTGGTTTGGTTTTTCCTCAGAAATTGCATTAGTAAATTGTGTTTTGGTGCTATGGAGTAAACCACTGCTTCAAATCTATCCTAGAGAAGACTGTCTTCTGTGTTTCCTGATTTACTGGGTAAACTGGGACAGGGTGCTTCTGATTCTGGAATTTTCTCTTTGGCTTCAGACAACGTATGTCCAATGCTTTTGTAGCAGATATATAAAATGCAGTAACCGATTTTTGAGTGTTACAAATTCAACCTTTCTAGAAAAGAGTCATTTCAAAACTGAAAAAATAACTATGTTGAAGTAGGCAGTATTGTATGACTGTCAAACCTTAACTTAATCTCCCCCCCCCCCCCCCCCCCCCAGTTTATTTCTAAGATAGTTCTTTGTATTTACTGAGCTCATATACTGTCTATAGTTAATATACTGTGAGTATTTGAGTGCTCATCTTCTGGTCAACAGGCTTAAGTGAGTTGGCTTGTTCATCCTCTGAGCCATCTGGTAGGCTTTGTGTGATAGATTTTCCTCTCCTGTATTGAAAAATGGAAAGTCACAAAATGATACTTTCTGCTTTTTGCTGCTGAATTAATGCATTGCAAAGGTGGCTTTATGAACAAATTTCTTTCTTCAGTACTGAACTTCTGTAGCATAAAGATCTTACCTTGCTTCAACAACTGCTTATTTTTAATAATTGTGGTTATTAAAATGGACCTTTTTCCATTCCAGTCACAGCATATTTTCAATCAGGCTACTAAGGCTAACTGATGAGCATCAGCCATGTGTTCTTGGAGTTTCAGAGTAAGTGATTGCTTCAGCTGATTACCAGAGTGTAAATATTTTATTTCTTTATTAAACAAATCCTCTTAGAGCTGATAAGGAAATCAGAACTTCACTGGCTGTATAAAACTGACTGGAAACCTAACAGGGACAGGCATAGCAGTGTTCCTGTGTCTCTTGTCTTGTTGAGGTTTACAAGCTGTGCCAGTGTATCTGCTTTGGGGAGGATGTGGGTTGAATGCTTGTGGCACTGCCTATGATGTGCTGCTACAACACAAATTCAAGGCTCTCATCCAAAAAGTCTGCAGGTGACACTCTCTGGGACTCCTGCATAATACAGTCTACAGTAATAGGGGATCATAGGTGATGTGCAGATTTTTGTTTCTCTGATTAATTGTCCATTTACCTTTATATGAAAAAATGAGAACACTCCAGCAACAGGGTTTAGTTCAGTCCTAGTTCCTACTGATTTCTCTCTTGTCTCTGCTGAGCAGAGATTGTAATAAATATACCTCACTGAGATAACACCTTTTAATGTCAGTCATTATAGTGATAAATACTCTAAGGAAAAAATAACTTGAGGAAACAATTGCATCTGTATTCCTTGCTGTTTTCTGTCTTGGTGTATTCCCCTGGCAAAGCTTGAAGCAGCTGATCAATGAATGTCAATTTCTATGTTGCTTAAGGAAGAAAAAAGATCTTCATCTTGTACTGAAAAGGATAAAGGTAAGATCACAGCCTTTCACACAGTTGAAATATGTCTTATTAATATGTATAGTATTAATATGTACTTATTTCAGATATGTGAAAGGCTATGATCTTAGAAAGGTGTTATTTCATGTAAATAAATGTATGTATAAGTGGGTAATAGTAGGGTTACATAAGTTATCATCCAACTTCCAGAGCTTCCTGTAGTTCAGGGGCTTTCTTAATATAAAGTAGAAGTGTTGAAATTCCTTGATTATCCGGGATAGTTTTCTCTGATTGTAACTTATTATACTATGAGGGACAACTTAGTGGCCTGAGTGCAGTAGCACATAATTGTTACAGCCAAGTAAAAAGTTTCAATGTGATGTGGGGAGGATTTCTGGCCTTTTATTTGCAATAATGAACAAATGGTTCTGCATCTAAAAGAGGCAGACTGCAGAGTATTGAAGCATACAACTCTCCTGCAGCCCTCTCTGTGCTGGTAAAGGCAATAGGCACAGTGCTGCTCTAGTATAGCCCCACTGAGTGAAACTGTTTCAAAAATTCCTCTTATCTTGTCATCCAAGTATTTACTTTAGGATTGCAACAAAGTTTGGGTTCTTAAACAAAATCCTTTATGTATGAATGCCTACAAAATTCGAATGAATGGTACAAGCAGGCTTCTTTGAATGTGCTGAATAGGCTGTCTCAGGAGCAGCAATCTTTTTTAAATGGGAAGAAGATAGGTTAGTGTCATTATTCTAAATAGTGCCTTCAGGACAAAACATCAGCATTCAAATACAACTTATTCTGTGGTCTTTGTAGGCTGAAATGAGTCACCTGTTTGCACTTTAGACATGTAAAGAAATAAGATATGCAATTTTATTCTAGTACTGTTTAGAAACAAGTTTATATGTGTATTCTGGATCCCTTTTTTCATGCAGATTGTCTTTCTGTGATTTGGCTGGATCAGAGAGGTGTAATAAAACACAAGCCTTTGGAGACAGACTAAAAGAAGCAGGGAGTATTAATAATTCTCTTCATATCCTTGGAAAATGCATTTCAGCATTAAAGCAAAACCGAAACCCAAAGTAAGTGACAAGTTGTAAACAACATGATGAGTTTTGAGTTGAAAACCTAAGCATCCTTTTTTGTATCTGCGGGGAGTTTGCATCATCAGAGGAAAATGAAAATACACAAAATCTTGTAAGCCTTCTTATTATACATGTCACTGGAATACCTAAAGTTAACATTCTCTAAAACTGCTGTTTGTGAATAACACAATAGGGCAGTTAGTAGCAAACTACCAAGCTTTCTTTATTTAGAGTGTGTGTGTGTGTGTGTGTGTGTGTGTGTGTGTGTGTGTGTGTGTGTGTGTTTATGAACAATGCACTCTGAACTCCCCTTCTGTCTTTCCATTCCATCTCCTAATCATACAGATAGATTCACCAGACAACTGGCAGGTGTCCTGTACTTAGCTTTTGACTTGCTCCAGCATCTGCTTTGTAGCACCAGGGAACTATGATGCAGCCACTGCGCTGCTTTTACTACTAAATTCTTGAGTTTGTTGAAGAGTTTGTTGAAGGTTTTCACAAAGACCTTGTTCTTTGTAAAATTACTTAGGCTTAAATATGAGCATCCTACAGAAGATGCTCTTCTCTCCTGGAAGAGAGAAACAAAATGAAGGTAAATTACAGTATTACACAATTTTACAAGTGTCTTTTATTTCACAATTTCATTATTCTTTCTCTCTGAGGGTGAAGCCAAGCTATATTCCATTCAGAGAGAGCAAATTGACTCGTCTGTTTCAGCCATTCTTTTGTGGAAAAGGCAAAGCTTGTATGATTGTAAACATTAACCAGCATGCTTCCACCTATGATGAAACATTACATGTAATGAAATTTTCAGCTATAGCCAAGCAGGTAAGAGTGAATCTACTTTCTTTGCTATTCTTTCTTATTTGTGTAGGTTTATAAAATTATTAGGTTGCATGGACTTGAGTGTGATTAGGACATATGGTGAATCACACTAGTTCTTCTGCATGTGTTTTCCCTCTAAAAGGCTTCCAGGAATCTTGCCCATCCTTAAACATATTCGTGGTAGGAAGTCAAGACAGCTGCAGCTGTCTGTGGCTTGTTCAGTTCTACACTACAGATATTTCTGTGTTTCATGACACTTTCAGATGTGACTGGCTATAACATGTATCTAAGCAAATGCAAGGTTTTGGTTCAAGCTTGTGATGAATTGTTTAACCTGTGTGCATTAAATATCTATTGCACAAGATGGCAATTGTTTAAAACTTCTTTTGGCAGCTAGTGGGAGTAGTAAAAGAAGTAGGCTCTTATTTTGTAGATTGAATGAGATCTCTTGTACCTGCTTTCCTCCTATTTAGCTAAGGGCAACAAATTCATAAGAAAAAGGGAAGAGCTTTTTTATTTTATCTTATTTTGTAAGTTAATGCTTGAAGACTGTGTGCTCTTCTCCTTTGAGGAAAATTCCATCTCCTAAGTATTTCTTGCTTTCTGCTAGTTCTGCTTGTCATCTTCCCATTAAATTCAGGACTTGGGGCTGATGTTTGCTCTTAAGTTCATACAGCTTCTTGCAGGGAGTGGGATGGTGGGCTGTACTGGCTTTCATAGGAGAAATAAAATCTATTTCTGGTCTGGAGCCAGGGATCAATTCTGAGACATTCTGAGACTGTAATTACATGTCTAATATAATCTCAGAGAAACATTTTTCTAATACTGTTTGGATGCAAATTTGATCACAAAATCAAGAGGGCACACTGAGGGGACAAGCTTTTCTGACATGTTGTCCTGTGGCATACATACTTGGCATGAATTTCCAAATGATGATCACAGCATCTTGGGAAGTAGCAAATGTTTTAGGGATTTGCTGCTTTTCATTAACCTTGCAGAAAACTACAGTAAACCGTTGGATTTTAGGGAATAAAAAACCACCTTTGTAAACAAGCATACTAAATTTGTTAGTGGCTAATCTTTCCTATTCTCACTTTGGTAGAGTACCACATGTTACGTCCACATTGGTGTTTCTGTCTGCTAAAAGGCATGTAAAATTTTGTTCAACATTTCTGTAAACATTCAATAAAGTGTGAGTACAAAAGTGCACTCATGCCACCTGTCATATTGACAGCACTGATAAAATCAGTTCATTTGACTCTGAATTTCACAGGTAATCCAGACAATCCTACCCAAAAGCTTTGGTTATTTTTCACCCAAGCTACTTGGAGGCAACAGCAAACCTATTGTGCACGTTGATGCCAACACATCTGTAGATGACTTTGACAGTACTGAAACCTTTGCAGAAGAGGAAGTGGACATCACCATTCTGAATCATGAGGTACTCAAATCATCTACTCAAAATTGTACCCAGGAAAGCCATTGCTAGTACTTCTAATATTAAAATCCTTTACCATAAGAGATGTGCTGGAAGTTGTGTCAAATGAAAACTGTAAGGTTCTGCTCAGTGTCAGGCAGATCTAAACTTGAAGTTCTGAGGGAACAAGTGTAGTTGTGGAAGGCCAGCTGTGGCTTTGTAGTTAGGCCAAATGCTAAATTTGGAATTCAACTGATTGTTCAACAAGAAGAGGAAGGAAACAGTATGTGTGTGTAAAAAAAAAAAAAAAAAAAAAAATCCATTATTTAGTTGTTTGTGCTCTTTTAGGAACAGCAGGAACAAGTTAAGGAACAGCATTTTAAAAACAAAGCAATACAATCTAAAAGCAAGAAACTATAAAAATCAGGTAGGCTTTATGTTAAGAGGTTGGACAAATCAATATTTAAATGGCAAACCAGTAGTAAACTTTTTAATAGCAGAAACCATCAAGGTGGAGAAGTGTTGTCTTTGCAATTGAAATTCATGTTTGAAAATATTTAACCTTTGGTGCAGCTTTTAGAAGTGCCCTCCATGGGTCAAGGGCTTTATGAATATTTCATTGGACATGCATATCATACCAATATGTGTCTCTAGCTTGTTTTCTGAACTGAACTATGTTAAATTTAGGATCTCTTGAAAACTACAGAGAACCTAAAGAAGAAGCTGGATGCAGAAAGGCAAAGTAAACTCCTTCTGGAGATGAAGATACGTAGAGAAATGGCAGAAGCAATGTACCGACAGCTGCTGGAGACAGAGGAAGCCTGGAGGCAAGCTATGTTACAGTCCTCTTAAAGACTGAAAGGATTTCCACATACATACATGCATACTTTTGTACATAGACACACACATATATATATGTATTAGTGTATATGTATATGCAAGGCATACATACTCATGTTATTTAGAGAAGTTAGGGCTGGACAGTCTCAAAGCTTCTAATGCAAAGGGAAGAAGGAACATGAAAACAAACTTGTACAGATCAGCCTCTTCCCATGTGCACTGGAAAAGTAATGCAGCTTTCTGATGAACTTTCCTCTGTTTAATTTTTAGTTACTGGAGGTTGCCCTGACTTGTTTTTAGCATTTAACAGATAGGCCAGACTGTTATATGTTCCCCACTGGGGCTGTGATTTTTCAAAACTTATACTTGGTCATGTTGATATGCATGCATGTGCTTAAGGTGTGGCTGGAACTGTATTTCTTTGAGCTCTCCTGGATTCTTGCTGCTGGATGATGGCCCATTGTTAGCTTCCTATCTTATACTGTGGCTGTCTGCACTGACATTACTAAGGTGGGGATTTTTTTTCAAGTGTGTCCAGATTGCTTAAACTGAATTGACTTCCTCTTAATGCTTCTCTTGAAATTAGTTTCCTAATTTTTTTTTAATTGCTAACAGAGACTAACCCCAAGTTAAGTTGCCAGCTGAACACACTGTGGTTTAACACCTGCACTGACTTTAAAATTGGGTGCTTATGGCCAAACTTATGGAACAGCAGTGATACTTCTCCTGTGTTGAGGGCATGTTCTGTGTCACTGCTGGGGCATTTTTTTAAATCCATAAAAGAGTAATCTATGATATATTGAAATAAAAAGGCAAAGTGAATTTGGCATATATTTGTAATAGAAAAAACCAAAACAGCCTCACAATATGAAAGACACCCCTGGGATATACACTTCAAATATCAGGCCTAGTTTGGTGACAGCTATTAGTAATAGATTTTGATTTTTTTACAAAACTGTTGTTTGACATATCTTAAGTATGTGTTCTGTGGCACTTTTCCTGGTAAATGCCTAATAGAAATTATGCCATGGTGCAAGTCTATAGGTTCATTGAGAATGAAAAGTAGAAAAGGGAAAAACTTACTTCTTGGACTCCTAACTTCACAATTTATGATTAGATTAATAACTTCTGACATTGCCAGTTGCAAACATGTAGTCAAACTGTAATAGCTGGAATGCAAAAATATTAAATATAGCTGACTTGTTTTCCTCAGCAACCGCTTGGAAGATTTGAAAGACGTTTACGAAGAAAAACTGGAGAGCAAATTTGAAATGTATAAAGAGGCCATCAAAAAACATGCATATATGTGTGCCATGGAACAAATTGAAGACCATTATGTTCCCATAGAAGAATTTCTAGCTGAACAAGAGAAAGTTGAGGTATGACTTGACTGCTGTTAGAAAATGTGTGCTAACCTTTTACCTGGAGGGTTTGTTTTTCCCTAGCAGAATCATTCAGGAATCCTAAATGTGACACTGAAGAGTCAAAATAGCCAGGAGTTCAGCCTACCTGTTCTCATGTCCATTGCTAACCATAAGGATAGAGATTTCTTCTGTCTAGTGTGACCTGTAGTGAAAACCTACACTTCCTGATCTTTTGAGGGCACAGTTTTGCTAAATTCAATTAATCTTTTTCTCTGTAGTACAATGACTGGAACACCTAGAGGAGTGGTGTAGACAGCAGTCTGGCTTTGGAGATCCTTGGAATTGTAGGGTGTAGTGTAAAAAGCTGGTCTGAGAGGGCTGCTGGGGAATTTAGTAAGGGTAACTAATTAAAGCAGGATCTCTGCCTGAAGGTCCAGAGGCAGGATTGTAGGTAAGAAACTGTGATGAGAAATCAGACTTCAAGCAGGAGAGAACTTAATCTCCTGAAGGTACTTATACCTAGAACTGCTCAGAGTTGGCATCAGCAAGTTGCTGTGACTTTTTTCAACAGAGCAGTGTCAGTCCTGTGCAGCTCTGTCAGCTGCTTCCAGCCTCTGCGTAGATAGCTGAGGGTACCCAGGCAACAGATGTGACCTGTGGATCTTGGTCTTTTCAGAATGTCTGTAGTGCAGGAATAGAACAACTGTGAGATACACCAGAGGTGCTTTCTCACTGCTCTTTCCTGTCCAGGAACTGATAAGACATCTCAAGCCACTGGTAGGCAAGCTCTTTTCAAGACATGAGAGAAGTGGGTTTCTCTTGCTGATTGTGATATATAAATATTTCTGCTTTTACAGCTCTCCATTCAGGTGCTTACAACCAATGCTCTATAGTATAATCTGTTTTTCCAGATCCTTTACACCTTTTTTCCCCCGTTTAGCCCCTGATTTTATGTTCACTTAAGCTATCTACCATGTTGAGGTGGGGGAAAAGCCCAGTGCTCTCTGTATGTTTAGCCGCCTTCCATGCCAGCTGCAAGGTTGCCTATGGGGAGATTCAAAGAACCAAGATGGTCTTGTTACCAAGGCAGATAAGAAACTGATGAAATCCTTAGGATGGAAAGTTCTAAATTGACAAGGGGAAGGCAACATGAAATCTGAACAGACAGTGTCAGAGAATCAGAATTAGAATAATAACTTGTTTGATTTTTCAGTGTTTGATTTCTCATTCTGAGCAATTTCTCACCCTAACAATCTGACAGGTATTGAAACACTGAAACAAACATTGTGGGTACAAATTAGTTCATTGAAGAATGCTCTTCCTTATTTAGCAAGCTATCTGGCAATAGTGTTTAACACAAAGACAAAAAGTTTCCTTTCTGCCATACCGTTACTTTTAAAACACTTGAGAAATCTCCAGACTGGAGTTACTCCAATGCAAAGTAACTTCTTCCTAGGTATCCTAGGTATCTTTATGTTACTCCTCACTGTGATTTCTCAACCATAACCATAACTTCCCCCTGAAGTGATTTTAAAACTGTATATATGAGTACAGTATAATTGAAGGATGAACATACAGGCAGTAGTGCATCAGGTTAAGCAGAAATTCTGACAAATGCTACCATGTGGGGGTTTTTTTGTTTGTTTTTTTCAGGATAGAGAGCATAAAATACAACAGCTGGAAAAGCAACTTGATGAACAGTCAGGGAGGCTGTTGGCTCTGGGAAGTCTGAATTTGGATATACTGACAACTGAAAGTAAGAAGGAACTAGGTAAGAATCTAATCTGAATACTCAAAGTTCCCTTTACTTTCTGCTGTTGTGTATAAACAAGCAAACCTTTCTTCTGTCTGCAGACCTTGTGAACAAGACAATGAAGAGAGCCAATGAAGGACTGCAGAAACAGTGCAAAGAGAAAGAAGAGGTAGGTCTTAGTATTTAACAAATCTGGGAATAACTGTCCTGGTTCTTAAAGATCTTAAAGATTTGCACTGTAGAAAAAAAAGCATGAAGATTCCTGCAAATGAGTGTCAAGTTTACAAAAAAGCCCTTGGCCTGTTTTGGATGACTTTTTGCCAGAGATAGGCTGTGTTTTGGCTTTACCCTAGTTTGTAAAGGCATCTCCTACTGGAACAGGTCACATGTGAACATGATGGGAGTTGGAAGTAGGGAAATATATATAGCTTTGTATTGGAATTTGTGGTAAACATTGCTGCCATGGTCTCAGTGCTTTCCTTCCTGAAATGCTGCCTGCTCATCCACAGGGAAACATCTACAGACTCTGTTAACAGTTTAGATCTAAAACCAAAACACTGCCTTAAATTCTTTTTGGAAGTATCGAACTCTGCTATCCCTTTAAACTTAAGGGTAATGTTTCTTCTATTTAAACATGCAAGATCTCTGTGTTCTGAATAGCATCTAGGGGTAGAAATTATGAATTTTAGATTGTTGCAGAAAAAAAATAGTATTTTTATGTAAGCATTTTTAGGCTATACAATGAATGAACTTCTTATGCTTGGAAGATGGGAAGGAGAGAAGAGAAAAGCCTTGCTCCTTTCACTAATAAATAATAGGAGTGGAGGTTGGAGAAGTAGTTCCAACTGGTTCTAATAAATAATGTAAATGGAAAGCAGACTTAAATATCTTTCTATTGAGAACATGTACTCCAAAAACTCCCTTTTTTCTTACCAACTTTACTGTCTTATGGTATGGCACTAGCATTTGTTTTCCATTACTGTTCTTGAGAGTTCTACATTGTTTTCCATTTCCTTTGTGAATTTCAAATTCTGATACTAGAAAGGAAGTTGGGCTTTTATGTTTGATATGGGGATACAGTATTGATCATTTTGTGTGGCTAGAAAGTGTTAGATGGGATTGCTGCCCAGCAGTAACTGAAGTTTAAAGCAACTGTTTGCAGCAGTGCCCTTCTGTTGCTTTATCCTTATATCTGAGTACTTCACTGCTTTTTTTCTTCCCATTCAGCCACTAAGCATGGGCAAAGGGTTGTCTGGTTTCGTTTGGTTGTTTTTTTTTTAGCAACCCAGATATTTTTCCCTCCAGACAGGTAGAAGGAAATTAATTACGTATATTTTTGCTGATTCAGAGTTCCTTTTCCCTCTCAGGACTTAATCCATTTCTGTTCCCATCAGACAGGTGAAGTCTGTAACTGTGTTCTGATTCATTACATGAATAGTGTCAATGAGATGAGAGCATTCTTTTAACTACCCTTCCTGAAAAGGAGCAGAGTGTTCCAGAAATAGCTTAGTCACTGCTTGCTGTTCTTTGACTGACAGCTCTGTGTAAATCTGGTAGCTTCAGCACAATAGCCCTTGAATGCTCCAGCTGTATTTTACCATCAGAAGTGATGGGCTGGGACACAGGAGGCTGAGAGAAGCAAACTACTTCATTGCTTTGATCTTGCACTTTGCACTGCTCAGTATTAATCAGAAAGGCTTAATGTGTCTCTGAGTTCTTCTCATAAACAAAACTAATGTGCAATGTGGAATTTTAGCTTGGGTGTGTATCGGATTTTTTTTCAGCTTATAAAATCTCTGAAGTTTAAAATAAAGAAATTAAATGAAACCCTGCTAGAAACTAATGAAGAGTACAGAAAAATGGCAGAAGAGAACAGTCAACTGAAGCGTGAAATCATGATCAAGGTGTGTCAATTATTTAAAAGCAACTTTAATATGGCTTGGCTCAATAGCAGTATTGGATGTTTCTGCATCTGTGTACATGTAAAAAACCTCTTCAGTTTTATTAATTTCTTCTGATGCTAGCATTTTTTCCACCCTTAACTTCATGAACTGAGCTCAGAGCCCTTGTGCTTCATGCTCCTTGACTTCCTATCTTGTAGGGCAAGACACATTTTTCAGTTTATCATTTAAAACTTGGTCGATTATAGTAACTGTCCTGACAGATCATGCTAATCTAAAGATGCCACAAATTGTCTAACAAATACATTTACTGAGGGCAAGCAAGCTGTCAGTGCAAGAAGACCTAACTCCTGCAAAGGTGGCCAAGCTGGATAAGAGATATGGGCAGATAAACTACTTAATACCAAAACAGAAACCAATCTTTCCTTCAAAAGCAGGGACTTCAGAAAGTTGACAGCATCTGACCTCTCATGACAGCTAAGTTCCTAAATAAAAAGATGAAAAATTTTGAATTCTAGACATTTTGCATCTATGCAAAACTCTCCCACTAAAGCAGGATCACCTAGAGCACATTACACAGGACTGCATCCAGGAAGGTTTTGAGTAGCTCCAGAGAAGGGGATTCCACAACCCCCTGGGCAGCCTGTTCCACTGCCTTGTCACTCTCATAGTAGTTTTTTTCTGATGTTTAGATACAACTTACTATGTTCCATCTTCAAGTTCTAAGACTGCATAGTAATTTATTTTCTTAGAACATTAGCTTCTGCTTGCTTTTTAGTTTGAGACTGAAAGTTATTAATCTTGAACTTTCTAAATTGGTTCTAGGACGTAGGGTGACTTTTTGTTGATTGTATGGATCAGAGAGCATCTTCAAGACTACTTATTCTGCCCACTCAGTATTTATTCAGTCCTGGTTAGCAGACTTATGACTACGTAAGAGTTTTCACTTGATCAGTTTTGCTTTCAGTAATTGCAGGTTAAGACACAAAAGCCTTCTTTATTTAGTTCCTAGAAAAACACCAATTCTTTGCATAGTGTGGCTAAGTATTTTAGCATAAGCTTTTTAGTCAGACTTGGTCTCTAATTAGATCTGATGGCACTGTAGTTTGCTGTTCTCTAAATTACATAGAAGTAATTCAGAAGAAATAAGTACTGAATAGCCATTTAGCATAATAATAATCAGGGTGTTTACTGGCAAAGTAAAATAATCTGGAAGGGAATTTAACTACATTAAAAACCCCCTTGGAGTATTCACATACCTAACACAGCCTTATCCTCATAGGATCAAGAAATGAATAGTCTTCAGAACTGGGCTAAAAGGGTTTTTGAGCTTGAAGAAACAGTGTCCTCCCTGCAGAAAGAACTTGATGAACACAAAAAGCATTTCTCTGTAGAGGAGCCAAAACAACAAAAGCCCAGGAGAGGTTTGTTGGCTAACCTGAAATCCACAGTGGCAGCCACTGCCAGTACACCTCTTGGTAAAGTCTGGGGGAAGCATGAAGATGCTTCATCCTCTTCAAGGAAACAAGTACTGTTGGCTCATAAAGTGAAAGAATAACTTTTGATTAATAAAAGCATGCAATTATTGGGCTTTTTCATAAACTTAAAGCTCTTGGTAGTTTTTTCTCACTCTTGATGCCATCTTCATTGTCATGTTAACTGGCAGAAAGAAGTTTAATACAGAACTTTTAAAAATTAAATCAGGGTTGAATTTGGAGCGGTGTTATTACAGACCTAATCTTGTGCTTTTTAAATTGATTGATTACTTATGTGATTTGAGAAATTCATTATATATATTTTAATTCTTGAGTAACTGCTATCATGGTCTTCTTAACTAATATATTTGTGAATCATGCAGTGTGGGATATCCCTCATCTGCTGCTTCTCTGCTTGTTACCTCTTTAAGTATTTAATTTCATTGTTGATTCCTAGGATTTGGATAACTTGTAAATGTAATCTCAAGTAGTTGACATAGCTTGGTTCCTCAATTAATATTCTGGCTTTGAATTGGTAATTGTCATCTTGGGACCAAACTGAGCAAATTGCATAAAGAGGCAACAAAATGAGGTTTTCTCTGGCTCCTTGCTATTTTGCAGCTAACTTTGCTTTGTAAAGGAACTTGTTTAATATGATTCAAATTTCCACTGAGAATATGCATTGAACTTTTAAAATATTTATAATATTTATAATAAAATTTTCCATTGCCAAATTAAGCTCTCTGCTCATTTCATAGAAGTGAGAAAATCAGTGAAATCAGGGTAAGGAAATGCCAGATGATTGAAGAGATTGACATAAGATGACTTAGAGCTGAAGTAATCATAGCTATAATTGTATTACTTACCTTTGCCTAATAACCCAGGGAAGGAAGACTGGAGCATGATTAAAATTTGAAATAGCTTTCTTAGAGTTTCTTCCATCAATGAGGGGGTGAAGGGTTTTGTGTAACTACTCTGAAAGCACCATGTCTGCAAGTGGGGAAGAGTTGTTTTAGAACAAGGCAGAACACACAGGTAATTGGATTGATCAATCCCTGTGCTGATATTTCCTATAGTGGAAGGTGACCCAGTTCAGAGCAAGAACCTCCTGCTCCCTGTGGAGACACCAGGTGGTGGTGCAGCCTTCTTGTGTGACACACAGCAGCCCTTCTCTGGTGGGAATGTTCTTGCTGGGTCTGAGTTTTGGAGTTTTTGTTTGGTCTGTGCAAAGGAGTGGTGAGTGATCACTGACATGTCTTACACCAGGCTGGAGATGTAGCACCTGAGCCAGTGCTGTTCTCATGTTTTGAACTGTTAAATAGAGGTTTTCTGGCTCCAGCAGTTCTGTAATTCCTCCAGGATAGAATTTCTAAAATATTATTCCACCTCTGCACAAACTAGTCCAGCTATTAAAAAGATATTTTCCTGTAGTGACACAATACACTGAATATTGATCCCTTGAATAAGGAAGCTGTTACATACTTTACATAGGTACCTACATTGCTCTAAGCAACTTATTTCAACAGAAGGAAAAAAAAATAAAAAAAATCATCAGAACAGGCAAATGCTGGAAATCTTTAATACCGTTTCAAAAGATCTAGTGCTACACCTCAACAGTCTGCCACATGTCTGAGGGTATATGTTACCCTAACACCTCTTATTCTCTCAGTAACTGCTGTTTCTATGTTCCCTCTTACTCCCCACAGCTCTTTGGTTGGCTACAGAAAATTATTTGAAAGACAAGGTTACATGATTTTAGGCTATTTTTATTTTCCTTAAAATAAAATGAAGCCTGTAGTGAAGTACTGACCAATTCTTAACTAATCTTTTTCCAAAGAGCTGTGATGGGCTGTGTGGCTATGATGTTGAAGACTTTTGGGAAGCTGTTTTAAAGAACAGCTGAGGAATTAATTCCTCTCCTCCTGCCCTCCATACCAAAAAGAAATCCTAACAAGGATGTAGAAGTGGTTTGGTCCTTTTCAGCTTCTCAAAATTGAATGGGTGTAAGGAAAGCAGAATCCATTAATCTCGTTAGTGGTAGTGAACAAATGTTCCTCTGTTCCACATGAAGCTTCCACTCTGGATAGAACACCAGCCAGTTCTATCTTGAATCACTATCATACAACTTGCTTCAGATTAAGTGTTTATTAAAATTAAAAATCACCATACAATAGAAACTATTTACATATTTAACTGATAGGCTGCTGAAACTGCACAGTTTGACTGAAGAAAGCCAATGGAAAAGAAAAGCAATGAATATTGATACTGCTGCATTTCAACTGCTGGCACACTGAAGCTTTATTAAAGGGTCTTAAGCTTCTGCAAAGTACCATTGCCTAAATAATTGGCTGAGAGGTGGCAAAAGGTATTTCAGATATAAAAAAAAAAATGTCACTTTGGAGAAAACCAAAAAGTAATCTATGCTGTAGTTACACTGCAATTGCACTAGCTCTCAGCTGTTTTGGTAAGTTACTTGATAAAACTTTCAAATAGGTAGAGCTTAGCAAACTGCATTCTTTTTATGAATTCAATTTGTATACTGAGCAACAAACCTATAGTGTCACTGCAATGTAACTTGATATCCTACTGCATATTTCCACAAATGTGTTTTGATAGTGCTAGGGCTAGTCTTTGCTTTAAAAAAGATTTGAGGTTAGTTGATTAAAGCAGCAAAAATATAAGGAGTATTCTTGAATTATCACAGAGGATTAAAAATTAAGATTTAAAATGTTTTCACTGGTATGAGTCTCAGTGACTGCAATGGAAGTATTACCTTCCTTCAAAATCCTTTTCTTCAGGTGATGACTTTGGCCTGTGGGAAGGCAAAGGTTGAATAGAGTTTGGTATGCTGCTGTTTTCTGTCATCATGTGTGTTCATATTGCACTTCTGCATCTGTGATGGCTGTGAGATGCTTTGGAAATTATTTTTAATTTGAGTAATGCAGCAGTAAAACAGAATCATCTGCAGTGTAAATAATTGCATACATAATCCTTCCTTAAAAGAAACCATGACACCCTTTTGAAAGTCTTACAAGAGGTGACAATACTCCATCTGCTAATGTGAAATAAGTTTATAAAAATAATTTTCACAATATGCTGTATTTCAAGAAAGATGATTTAAGACCATCACTGTGTCTTAAATGTGTAAGTTCTCCTTCATGACTTTTTCATTAGAAAATAGCTGTTCATACATCTTCTCACCCCATTTATAGAGGTCTCCTTCTAAGTATTCTATGACTTAGATCCTAAGAAGGCATTGTCAAACTGTACCTGTGCAGATTGATTTCCTCCCTTCTCCCTCCCACCCCATAAAGCCTGCTTGTTTTGGGATGTTTCTGCAGATGCAAAACACAGAGCATTTAAGGAGAACTTCAGTCTTTAGAGGAACTGTTTTAACCAAATAAGACCATTATAATTTCTCCTGTAGAACTACTTTGTCCTTCAGCATTTCAGCTTCCACAAGCAATTAAGACTTCCAAACTTGAGAAGCAATTGGTTTGAGCAGTCTGTCGTAATAATAGTCTGTGCTAACGATCCATGTCAATAGAAAAAGTGTTCTTTATTCTATGGCTGTTGTTGATATTGCCCTTCTGTTGCTGTGTAGAAGTCATCAAGCACACTCTGTAGATAGTCAAATGTTGGCCTCTCTTCTGCTTTGTCTTTCCAGCAGGTTTTCATGATATCATAAAGCTCCACTGGACAGGTTTCCATGCGTGGCATTCGGTACCCGCGCTGAAGAGCAACCATCACATCTGAATTGCTCATACCTCCAACAGAGAAAGAAAGTTGTGATCAAATTATCCCAGTTCCTAAAGAGACATTTTTCTTTTTTTTCATTACTTCACTCTAAGGATCTTCACCCAAAACCAGAAGAGTATTATTATTTACTACAGGTCACTACTAGCACAAGTTAGTAGAGAGCAGCCGACTTGTTTGACCACCCTGCTTCAAGGTCACCCTGTCCAGTGTGATAATACTCTTTCAGATTTTCTTTGTCAGCTTTTGTGTAAGTGCTGCTGATTGCAAGATACTGAGCATTGTCACTTGTGATATTGTTATTTGTAACAAGCAATTTCCCTTCCTTTCTTCCTCATACTATACCTATTGTACAAACCCTTGCTGGCTGCACTGAGCTTTGTGGCTTTCCCCATTGTGGTTTTCTTTCAGAGCCTAAGAACCAACAGAAGTGCCTTCAAGTGCCAGCTAACATAGTGTGAGAGATGTTTGTCCTGGATTCTATCCTCCTTCTCTCTCTCTCTCTTTTTTTTTTTTTTTTTTTTTTTTCCCCTCTCACCTCCCCACCCCCTTTTTTAAATCCTTGAAAGACTGGTTCACAGAATTATTTCAACACTTAATCTCAGAGGTCAGCTATGCTAGGGCCAACAAAAAGGCACACCACTTCCTACCCAGAAACCTGCCTTTCAGCTTGTCCCTTCTGCAAATCCTATGCAACCCAGTAATTGTGCCAGGATTACTTCCTCCAGGACACTGACTCTGAGCTTCCTGTCCTCCAGTGAATGCTGTTTCTTCTGATGACTGAGCATGCAGCAAGCACCTGCATTTCAGAGTAGGTATTTGCTGCCACCAGTAGCACCATTAACTTTATGTAAACTAAATGTTAAAAAAGGATTCAAGTTCACAAGACAAAAATAAAGAGACTTTTATCAGTATCCCATAGTAAATATGTCATGAACATATTTGCAGATTTTTTTTTTTTTTAAAAAAAAGGCTTACCTGTCTACCCCCTAGTCCATGCAATATTCTTGAAACACCTACTTGCTTAGTGTTTTGTTTCATTTTATATTTTGCTATATTGCTATATATGTTAAGTTATATTCGTGTTATATTTGTTATATTTGTTGTGGTTTGGTGGTGGTTTTTTTGGTTTTTTTTTTGGCTTGTTTTTTCTGTCTTGTTAAAACTACATCCTAATCAGTAAAATTACATCCATTTGCATATTTGTTACACCCTCTTGAATGCTAGCTATACAGGTTTGGAGTATGTCTGTTAATTTACACTGTGGTTCTTATAAAGCATCACAGATCAAGATGTTCTTGCTTATACTGGAGCCTGGGAAATTATGTGAATGCAGTGGAATGGAGGAAGAATCCCACCATATGGAAAGTGGAATATCTTGTGAAGAGTAGCTGATGTAATTGGAATGCAAGTATGGATGCTGCCAGTATTTGACATACTATATAATAACCTGGAAATTAATTTTGACAGCCCGTTTAATGTACTTGCCCAAAGATTCAAATACTTGTTTCATATTTCAGAGATAGTTAGTGAGACTATAGTTTCAGAAACTGCTGTGAGGTTCTCAGAAAGAGAAACAGCTGTTGCAATTTAAGAACAAAGCTCTCAGAAGCCCCACATTTCTTGGCTGGAAATGCTTCCCACCAAGTTGCCTGCCTAGATTTTCTTCACGAGTATTAACTACTTGCCATTTTCAACTCAAATTCTTTCATATGCAATTTATGCTGAACACTGTCTCGTTGTTGGAACTGGTTAATAATTGAAAATAATACTTTGAATCATTCCCATCAGAACTGAAAAATCAATTTACTGTTTCTCTGCAGTGGCTGCTGGTTACAACCTATCACAAAGTTACCCTTGCAACCCATGTGGGGGTAATTTGCCCATACCTGTCACATCTCTTCATGTAAAGTAAATTGGTTACTCATTTATTTTTCTTTTCTTCTGATTCTTCAGTGTCAACTTTCAGTCTAATAGGTAATTTACATTTATACTTTATTTAAAGTAGATATATATCCCCCTTCCAATTTAACTCAAGCAGTGACTGCAAACTATTAAAATCTTCCAGTATGCAGTCAAAAGGATTCTGCTTCCATTTGCTGGCTGACAAACCAACCCACAGAGTATGGCCTAGTTATGATGCTCATAAAAAGGCTCCTATATTAAGAAAAAATATTGTCCCAGACTTCCCCTAGGAGAGATTTTCCCACAGCAGTACAGTGTCTGCTGCACAGGCTCATTTTTTTTTTTCTTAAAATAAAAATATGAGAGAGCAGACTTAGCTGCAAAATTAAGTACTGGGTTGGGTTTTGTACTTTTGTAGTGCTGGTTTCCAGGTGAGCTTGCAGGTTTGCTTGGGGGAGGACAATTTCTAAGGCATCCAGAAATAACCTCGTGAGCCCAACTCGGGGTAGGCAACTGCCTGAGCACACAGGAATGTTCTAACAGGAAAGAAAAGATAACTTGGCTGTGCAAAGAACCAAGCATTACCCTGCAGCATACAGCTCCCATCTGATCCTTCCTGGGGGTTGAGAGCAGCTTTTAGAATAGCTTTAGGAGGACCTGCTGCTCAGTCACATATTTTACAGCCCTTACCTAAAAAGCAGTCAGGAGTGTATGTTTAAACACTTACCTGTGCAAGCAGACCTATCACCTCTTGACGTTTAAGGGGACTACCCTTCAGCTGAAGTGTTTTCCTGGACTGGAGCCTTATGAAGCCATGAAAATGTCTGGTTTAGTTCTACCTCTTTTATGGAAAGTTGATGTGTTCTTCCCTAACACAGTGTAAAGCTGGCCCCTGCCACCCCCTCCCTGCTGCCTCAGTCTCCCTGCATCCAGATGTGCAGAGCCTACTGTCATTTCAGGACCTTTGACTCAGGTCCCTGAGGTCTACCCCTTTGTCATCCCTGGCATGGATGCAGAATTCCAGCTGCTCAGGAAGTGGTCCTGAAAATGTTTTCACAGTTTAAAGAGCAAGAACTGCTGTATTAGAAGTACTGGGAAAGCTTTGCTTGGATGAAGTCTCTGCTCTGTGTTTAATGCCTGCAAGCTGCAGGATCCTAAGGATTCTTCTCACAAGTTACTCCATCTGTGAGATGTGCAGTAGAGGTGACTGTGGCTGTACTTTCCCCATTTGCCCACAAGCTAAGAGAATTTAGGTTAATTTTCCATAACCTCAGTAAACTTAAACAAATGTGATCTGCTGCCCAGAATTATCAGCTATGCCTGAGATGAGACAATTTTGTGTGCAAAAAATATCCTCCAAACAATCTGTTTCTGCCTGCTGGAAATATTAATATGCATTCTGTTTAACAGGAAGAAAAATCATAAAGCACATAATACTTTCACAGCTGCTTAATGCAGCTATGATTGATGTGCTTCCCTGTGGTCTTGTGTCTGAACTGTTCAGAACAACGAAGAGGAAATATTCCTAGCAGTACATCAATGCTGCTTTAGGGGCTGCTCCTGCCTTTGTTTAGATCAGCTAACACTGACAAATTATCACAGCCTATTTGCTTATCAAAACACACTTTCTTAGGACTTTCACATATTATAATGTTAATATATATTAATATCATATTAATACGGTATTATTGCTGCCCAGCATCTTACAGGCACCATTAGAGTCTTTGCTGCTGACCACAAAGCAGGTATCTGTGACCATTCAGCACTTGCTGCAGTTGTGACACCTTCTAACTTTATAAAAATTACTTTGTGTTCATGGTGCCTTTAGACTGTTTGCTAAAACTTCCCCCAGAGAGACACATGGTTTACACATAACTAAAAGTTTCAAACCCCCAACATTACCTGCAAGACATTTTCCAAATTGCTGCTGCTGTCAGTTGCCAGCTGTTCCCCTGGGTGTCGCCTTTATTTTTTAACACCAAAGAATAAATACATAGCAAAGGTGTAAACACATGCCCATACCTGGATAAGGAATCTTTCCATATGTAACAATTTCATACAGGAGAATCCCAAACGACCACACATCAGATTTAATAGTGAAAGATCCATAGTTAATTGCCTCTGGTGCTGTCCATTTAATAGGGAACTTTGCACCTAAAAAACAATACAATCTCAATCAAGAGCAAGTTTAAACACTTGATATCAAATCACTAAAAAGTCTTAAGTAACTTTCCTATGGTATGCCTAGATTAGCAAAGTTGACAGTAACTCCTGCTGCCCAAGAGTTACCAGCAGAGATTTGCTATGAGGACATCCACACTGCCTGTCCTGTGTTGGAGGTGTGAACAAGATGTTGAAGTTACACAGCACCTTTTGAGTCTTCAGTGGGGGGAATTTCTGTTAAAATTACAGTCAGCCTTTTCCCTTCTACCCAGCAGTCAGGCAGCAACCTTACAGTTCCCATCAGCTTGAGCTTTGCAATATTTTTACTAACTTCTCCTATTTTAAAGGAAATCAGTCTAGTTTCAACATCTACTTCAACATTCAGCTATATGTGCAGTAGCAAGTCATCTTAAAAAGCCATATCTTTAAATGCTTTGATGCCTAATTAACTGATTCCAGAAAATGCCATATAAAAGCAAACAGCTTCCAGTTAAATAAGAAAAGTTCAAGCAGCTTTTGTTGGGAAATGTTACATTAGCTCTTTAGACAATAAAGAGTAATGCAAGCAGATTATCTCTATGCCCTTTTTAGCCTCCTCTATAATTCTGGCACAAAATACCACATAAGCTAGAAAACTTTTCTGAATGGAAGAAAACACATCAAAGAAACCTAGTATAAAGAATTTACAATCTGAAAGGTTCATTTAATTAATACAAAGAGTCCAGAGCTAGCTAAAAAAACACAGATACGGGTTCTGTATGTCTGAAAACTGCTTAATCAGATCCTCCCCTCTGATCTATTGAATTACAGTTACTCATGGACTGCTCATCTTTCTTTCATCTCAATTGTACCACACTGTTCTCTTTCTTCTTTATACTTTAGCTCTTCCCCTCTCACCCTACATTACCACAGTTTCCATCCAGACTGCGTGAAAATATGAGGTAGTTTCTTTAAAATGAGAGGGGCAAAGCCAGCCAACAAACCTGCTCAGAAAAGTTACCCTAATGCAATCCGTGCATGGAAGCAGAAATAAAAATATTTTGCTAAGTAGCATTGACACCACACTTCTTGGAAGTTGATGACATTAGCAAAACACACATGGCAAACCCCAGACAGCTATCTTTAATGTTATCATTTTCCCTCTTGCCAGCCCTGACCCTGCTGCTCTGTTACCTCCCACCCATGTGCTGAACAGGGACACGACCCAACATCCATCCCTACATGTGGCAGCAGAGCTGCTGACCACACAAATCCATGCTGCAGCTCTTAAAGATGCTTCAAAACTGATTCTGCTAAAGGTTCTCTTATTACCAGCACCTTCACCTGCCTGGGCTCCTTCCTTGTCCTGAGTGAGAGGCAGTGCAGGTGGCAACTAAAGACTGCAACATGAAGTAAGGTCATGCTTTCTTGCATTTAATCCAGTGGGATGGAAGCTGTGGCTGTGTAATTAATTTATTGATTTAGAAAAACTTGTGTGCAATCAAGCACTTTCAATTTTGTTTGGGTTTTTTAATTATTATTTCTTTGTTTATTTAAAACTTTTCAAAAAGCCTGGAAAACACAGAAATATTATTTGTTTCCTTACTATTTTAAAAAATTTTTAGGCATTTGAACACTGCCTCTAGGAAGTTACCATGGCGTTTTCTGCCTTTGGTGACCATATTATTGTTAGATACAACCTCACTGCCTCCCAGAAGCTGAAGTGTTAAAGACAAGGAAACCAAATACATACCTTCCCTGGCAGTATATTCGTTGTCTTCGATGACTCTTGCAAGTCCAAAATCAGCAATTTTGCACATCAGTAAGTCCGAAACCAGAACATTTGCTGCTCTCAAATCCCGATGGATGTAATTTTTTCTTTCTATGTATGCCATCCCTTCAGCGATCTGTGAAAAAAAAAGCCCAGCTATATTGATATTTCCCAACACCATCAGCAGGTCTGACCTCTCTGCTCTTTCTATGTATCAGCAAAGCTGCATCAATTTATTCTTTACCAGTATCTTTGGAGAACAAGCAAGGTGACTGTCATGAAAAATGTATGTGTAGATCCAGTCCTGCAAAACTATACTTACAGCATCAGCTTCAAAAGAATTGTTTGGCTGGATAATAGCTGACAGGATTAGAGATGTGCATGAGAAACACTTCCTGAAATAAAAATGCAATTAAAATGTTCCTAAAATTTCTACTAAAATAATTCCTCGAATTATTTACCAGTTTATTTATCAAATACTACAATAATGAAAGCAATGAATAAGTTAAAGAAGATAAGGATCTTCTTTTAAGAGTTGATGAAACAGCAGTGCAGATAGGGTTAAAAAAAAACAACCATCAACATTCTATTTACCCAGTATAGGCCTGGATAATTAGGAAACATTTACTAAGATGAAGTGAACAAGTTTATCTTTAGTTTCTTCTACAACAACATGTACCTGTTCATACATGAGGACTGTTTGGCAACAGCCAGCGCTCAGATACTATCATAAGTAAACTTAATTTGTATTTCAGCAGCCCAAATTAATTTCCAAACCAAGCTAGAGATGATAATGCCCTTGAAATATGCACTGGGCATGATTTATACAGTATTTACCCAGACGAGCTTTTTTTTTTTTTTTTTTTTCTCCCTGAAGAAAAACATTGTACTTTTCAGAAACTGAAATAATAGTTTCTAAACTCAGAGCAATAAACTGATACGTAGATAGCATGCTGTCCAAAAAGTTCCAGGTGAGCTAGGAAAAAAAAATAAACTCCTTCCTCTCCACCTCGGGAGAAGCCACATGCCCAGATCCCTCCTCAGGGCCAGAGGTTCTCATTTCAGCCACACAGTAAAGCAGCCAGGCAGAAGCACCTGGCTACACTTTAAGAAAACATTAACATCACTTCTGCTTATCCATTTTTAAAAAAAAGTCCCCGGGGGGGGGAGTACTGCAAAGGCACACACTGCCACCACTCACAACACAAAACCACAAGGTCTTCGTTCTGCTTTTTCAGTTTAGGCAATGGAAAAATAGAGCCACTTGCCCTCCCACTGCAAACCTCCTCTTACAGGCTGATACAGAGGAGAGTGTTACATTGCCCTTGTACAAGGGGGCTCTGACACTAAACCAGAAAAAAAAACCCAAAAAAACTGCAATGAGGAAGAATATGAAGAACACCTGCATTTTACATTGTCTAGAAATGTCATTTTATAAGGAAGGAAGCAGGTACTAGTGAAGCATTGCCACAGAGAGTCTTACTAGAGACTTTCAAACGAGTTGTATTTGATTAGAGCCCATTCTGCTTCTTGGAGGAAGGTGAGATGAAAGGGAAGGTTTTGCTCTAAGATCAGTTCTGAGATTGGGCTGGGAAGCTGGGCAGAGACAGGTCCACCAACGTCACCAAACATGCATCAACCACCACAAAAAAGTCATCCTTCCTCCTAACTTCCCTGCACAGATTTAATATTTGAGAAACTGCTGGCTGGGGAGTAGAGAAGCATTCTGAGAAAGAGATGTCTGTGACAGTCATACTTAGCTTCCAAGCCCAACCAAGCAATGGCATTGGAAAGACCATTTTATTTCTTCTTACTGGTTCTAGAGTCATTGAAGTCATCATCTAATTAGTCACAAATGAAGAATGTGACATCAAAGAACCCATTATGGTTTCAGCAAATAAAAATTACATTTCCTTGAAACTCCAGGACAATGGCTTGGATTGAATCAGAGAAATTCAAAGAAACAATGTATGAGCAAGCAAAAAATTCCCAAGTAGGAAAAGAATAATGGGCAAGGAATGGGAGAGGGAGGAGAAATAGAACTGGACAACTGAATTCACAGTTTAAGTTTAACCTTTGCTTGTGGGGAAAAAAAAAAAAAAGCCCATGTGATAAATCTTTATGGTAATTGTTGGGTTTTCATTGCAAATGATAAGTTAAATGTAGAGAAATTCTTGGGAACAAAAGAAAATTAAAGCCCTTTTCCCCTTCTTTTAATGATCATTGGTACCTGTCAAGACTGTTCGGCTACATGTAACTACCACTCAGAAGCAGGACAGAAAAGCTAATTAGGGCTTCTGGAATATTCTTTTTTTCTGGCTTTTAAGAGAGGATTCTGCCTACACAACTGTTACCACCAGGAAGGGAGTAGTTTCCCCTTTAATGAACTACTTGTAGAAATACCCAAGTTAAATCCTTTTTAAAAAAGAGCCAACAAATCTTTAAATATTAGGAAGTATGTAGCTAGGGTAAGGGTGGAAGGAAATTCTGCTGGAAGAAATAAATCACTCCACAAGAAAGCCTCCGTGCTGTAAAGCTTCAGCTAAAAGTCACGCAAGAAATGAATGACTCAGAACCACAGTTCTGCAGACAGCTCTGGCACCAGTCTGGGGGGGTGATTTCAGCTGGCAGTGCTCTTTCTTCCCTAGTTCTGCTCTTTCCACCTGTAAAACAGGGCAATTACCTAACTTTCCAGACAACTGTGGGTCATCATTTCACAAATAGATATAAAGCTCTTTCAAAAGCCTGAAAGAAAATGGGAACAAAAGCACGGAGCACGGTGTTGCTTTGAGAACACATTCCCTGCTTTCTGACTCTTCTTTGTAGCTCAGAAGATGCAAGGTGTTTGGGGAAAACAGCAAAAGCAGCAGAGGACTTCAATGAAGGGAGGGGAGAGCCTGATAAACCATCATTTCAGGAGAGGATACTACTGCTGCTGCAGAAGAGTTACACCTTCTGAAAAGGTCAGTTGGTCACAACTCACAGGCTGCCTTGATGAAACATCACAGCTGATGTGTAACAGCACATAGAGAGATGGGCAGTTCTGTGCTTTTTTTCAAAAGGTGAAATTCAGATGTTTTTTAAATTTTTTTTTTTTTTTTTTTTTTTTTTTTTTTTTTGCAAGCTTCATAACTTCATAGCTTTGTTTTTCAACTCCGACATGCTTGATTTCAACTTCCATTCCAAGGTCTGTGAGACTTATTTCAAACTAGCCATGTTTTTACACATAGATTGCAATGCTGTTTCTTCATGCAGGGAAGGAGCTATGGCAACACATGTAATGGATTCCTCTTGTGCATTTTTGTAAAACCATGGCATACTAAAGAGGCCTGATGGGTTTCCTTAGGGTCAGCCTGAAAGGATGCTTTTACAACATGCTGAGAAAGTATTATGGAACATACAGTCAGATGACTAGAGCCCTAAGTGTCAGGGATCATGAAACAGAGTGGACTGGAAATGAAGGGATTGAAAGAATAGTCAAATATGAAGAATTTAAATTTTTTTTTTCTCAGGAAAGCAAATTTTAAACAGCCTGGAGGGCTGACAGGTACAGCCTCATAAGGAAAAAAGTCTCAGGAACAATCACACCATCAAAAAACCTCAGCACTTACAAGTGCAAAGGTAAATCACACTTATTGTAAAGACAGTGCCCAATAAGAAAAAATTGGCCACATCTTACATGATCAGAAACACCTGAAAATGAAAACACCAAAAATAACAAAGTATATAACTCAAATATGACAAAAGTTGGAAGAGCCCAGCTACAAACAGTGCTACAAATAGTAAGTCAAATCAAGGCTGCATTAATAATGGGATAAGAGCAAGGAAAACATGCACATTAAATGAATTATTAAATTAAATGATGGAGAAGGCTACACACAAATAATAAAGAGAAGTTTTGCAATGCCTGCCTTTGCTTCAGTCTCCACTAAAAGGGCCAAGAATGCACATGTTGTTAATATGAATGACAAAGGAGTAAAAACACAGGATGGAAAAGGGAAAGAAAATGGTTAGGACAGTTTTTGTGGATAGAGGTGGTTTATGAGACACCTGAAAACCATTAATTAATCCAAACTCACACATCCTCACTCACCTGCAAATCAGGCAAGGAAAATGTGGAAAAATATAAGTGATGAATCAGTATTCAAAGCTGAGCCTAGTTTTTATTTGGTTACAAATGAAGCCAGTTCTAAAAATCCAAAAGGGGATGTTCCACAGTTTACAAAAGACTGACAAAAACTAGGATAAGAACCTCCACAATTCCCTCCAGTCCTATTTTATCCATTATTTAAAACTAAAATAATGTTGAAATCATTAATTAAGAGATGGTTTAGGTATGTTTTTAAAAGGCTTCACTTGGTGTTGACAGATGTGGCTTTTTATGTTTTTCAGGATCCGTACTAAAAAACCACACATGAAAACAGAGGCAGGGATTCGTGCACAAAGGCAGCTTCAAAATTCTGTCTGGAGTGCTGCTGCCTGCAAGACAACCAGGCCTGAAGTGCTGCTCCCACACCCCGGGGCTGCTCCAGGGCTGGGTTGCTGCCCCTGAGGGTCCAGCCATGACCAGGACATCCCTCATCCTGGGTAGGGGACAGTGGCCTCAGAGATGCTCTCAGCTGCCCACCAACCTAGGTCTAGGGCTCAGAAGAAAATCAGCCTGGAAATGAGTGCTAGGTAATACAGTGGGAGGGAGCATCCTGCTTGCAAGCAGAGGAAGAACTGAAGCATATCCTAAAGCTCACACTGCCTTGAATTTTGTAGTTCTCAGTTCCTTAGGGAATATCCTTACTAGAAACAGCCTTCAGTTTTGAAAGGTTTGAAGTAACATTTGTTATTGATCTGTAAAAGATTGTCTTTGGTCTGGGATTAACCAAAACCATATTCCTTTCAATAATGTCCAGACATAGCTCTCTTCAACTACCCCAAAGGAGATTGGAACAAGGAGGGAAACAGCCTCTTCTCCTTAGTGGCTTGTGACAGGACCAGAGGAAATGGATGCAATCTATGCCAGGGAAGGCTTAGGCTGGATATTAGGAAACATTTGTTCACTGAAAGGGTTGTCAAACGTTGGAATAGTCTGCCCAGGGCAGTGGTAGAATCACCATCCTTGGAGGTTTTTAAATGGTGAGTGGACCTGGTCCTTAGGGACATGGCTTAGAGGTGAGCTTAGAGCTGCTGGTCAAAGATTGGACTGGATGATCTTGGAGGTCTCTTCCAACCAAAGACATTCTGTGATTCTGTGACATAAAATAAAATGTGGTTATTGACCACACTTTTCAAAAAGAGAGTTCATCTTCACATGACTCTTTTTCTTTGGAGAGAGTGTAGATCTTTTATTTATGGCAATTGAAAACTGTTGAGAAAAAGTCACATTTTAATCTTCAAGTGATATGTTAGTGTAATATCAATTTTCAATTTGCAGCAGTGCTTATCCTACAGGTGAAGTCAGGAAAGGCTGCAAAAACATATTCCTCTTGTTCCAGTCAAGCAGCTACGTAGTCAAAGCAGACACACAAGGAAAAGAAAGACTGTTAAAGTAACATATAATTATGCTCTGGAACATTAGAGGGTATCATTAAAAATGAAAGAAACTGAAAAAGAGTGTGGTGAGACTGCAGTAGAAATCTCCCAATGCCAAATAAGAGTTAAAATTCATTCTGATTTAGGACTTTGGCTCTCCCCTTCAAAAAGAGATGAGAGAGGGATTAAAACAGCATTAAAAATACCTGGTAATTTAATTCTAAGCTTATTATTGTTTTAATTCATAGCCTTAGAAGGAAGAAAGAAGAGGAAAAGAGTTGCCAAATAAGTTGTAGATCATAGAACAATTAATGAAAATACTAGTGATGCAGAGGAAAGAAGACTGGTTTTGGGACAAAAGCTTCGAGCAGTCTGAAAGGTATGACACGAGTGTGTCCAGCAACAGCTGATGCCATTTTCCTAACCACAGCCACCATGTATGTGTGTGCTACATGGCAGATAACAGCAAGAAGGATGCCAAAGGTCATAGGTTTTCAGCAGCTCTCATGAAACAGCAGCAGGGATGATTTTGAGAACTGTGAGACAAAGAATTGGGAGCTCTTTGGGTGATTTATCACTGGGACAAGACAAAAACCAACCAGTAAAATCCAAAGCTTGCCAGTCTCTTTAGTGCTGAAGGACCAGGCTGTTGCCTGTAGATGACCACAGTGAACATGGGCAATGTCCACATGGACTGCTGCATTAGCAAGATTTGGCAATACAGCTCCTGGACAAAGCAACAAAATTTGCTTACCCTCCCACTTGTGACTGGGAACCAGGAGCACTTTTGGGTTCCCTTAGCCTGCTGGCTAGGTTGAAAGGCAGAAGCCCCAGGAAAGGGAACTGCTGGCCAAGCATGGCATCTGATTGCTGCCAAACTGCTGAGCCACCCAGCAGCAGTGGTCATGCAGGCAGGGAAGTGGGCTCAGGTTTTGCTTTTTTTGCTCCATATTCCTGACTCTTCCTGGCATGTCTGAAATACTGGCGTGTTCTGCTGACTTCTAGAGGAGATGCCACAGCTCTGCTCTGCACTCAGACAGGTAGGTATGTGCCTGAAGGTACCTCTGCAAAACTGAGTTTCCTTTAAAACACACAGACTTATAGCGTTCATATCTAGTGGCCAAAATCCCTAGGTTTCCTCAGCCCCTACTCATATGCACTTATTTAACAAAAATGAGAAACTTCAGCTCTTTCAGGGGACAGATTGCTTTAGAAACTGAGCTGAACCACCTTCCTAGCAAGCATTTTCTTGCCATGCTTTCCACAAGCCCAATTTCATAAATTGTGATTGTTAGTATGGCAAAAAAGCCATAAAACCCCTGAATCCACAGCTGTACACTAAAGCAGTCACTAGATGTAAGTGTAATTACAATTTTTGGTTGGGTTTAAATGGATCTTTGAAGGTCATCTAGTCCAAACCCCTGCAGTGAGCTGGGACATCTTCAACTAAATCAGGTTGCTCAGAGCCCAGTCCAACCTGACCTTGACTGTTTCCAGGAATGGGGCATCTACCACCTCTCTGTGCAACCCATTCCAGTGTTTCACCACCTTCATTTAGTTTAAGTCTACCCTCTTGTAGTTTAAAATCATTTCCTCTTTCCCTATTGCTAGAGAACCTACTAAAATGTCTGTCTCCGGTACTCAGGTACCACTGTCAAAAACAGAGTGTGGATGTCAAGCAAACCAAACACCAACAGCAGCATGGCAGAGTAGGAGTGTATTTGATTACTCGCTTGAAAAATGTTATCTTTCTGAAAGGTGTTTTTTCCACCTGGCAGGGGGAAGTCCTTACTTTTTGCAAAATCAGACCATTTCACCCCTTGTGAACACAGATTGCTTTCAAAGATGGGCAAGGCAATGGTGTCAGTGAGGTCAGTGAGGTGGAGCACGAGCAGCAGCCTGGCAATGGAAACACCAACCCACAGCACTCTTCAACACCACCTGGAAAGTCAGCTGGGGGTTCATGTTTAACTACCTGCACTACATTCTTCAGCCATCTGATAGCCACAGAAACTACATCCTCCCCTCCTTTTCTCCTATTTCCTTCTCCTTCCTTGTCTGACAAAGCCACTGTAAGGTGGTAAAGGCCATTCCTCTGGATAAGAAGGCAACATACTATGTGGAACCTCTCCTTTCTCATCTTCTATCTGATGTATCACAAGTCCATCACTAAGATACTCTGCTGCAATGGGTCAGGTTCTTTCAGCAAACTTTGTTGCAATAGGTGCCTTGGCACACATGTGGGTGCCAGCCAGCCAGATGCTAGGATCAGGCCAGCCTCCTCCTCCTCCAGTGCACGTGCACAAGGGGAAAAATAAGGCAATCCTTGGCTACCATTTGTTGTATTTTCAGTCTTTCTGAGAAGCTGGGGTAGTCTGGTAAGCTGCCTTGCCAGAGTGGTGTGATTACACAGACATGAAGAGATCAAGTGTGTCTCCATCAAGGAAAAAAATCTGCTTGATCTTATTTAAGTAGTTCACCATGAGCTTCCTTCCGTGATTTTTTTTTTTCTTGCTTTTTTTTTTTTTTTTTTTTTTTGTGTGTGTGTGTGTGTGTGGTTTTGTTTGTTTGGTTTTTGTTTGTTTATCTACAAATCTCTTCTGAAACAAAGCTGTCCAAAATTTCCCCTTAGGCTGTACAAAGAGGTTAACAAGACTACTTTAAGGGTAAGTTAGTGTTCCATTTGTACAAACCAGAGTCATACCAAAAACACTACACAAGTTTCGTGTTCTCCTTTATACACAACCTGCACTCTGGTGAAGTCTGGTCAATATGTCTGCAGTAAAATCACAGTTACCTTAGCAGTAGGCCAACTGAGTTTGAGAATATTTTTGTCTGTCTTTTGCCCTAAAGATCCATCAGTTAGCATTCAGACTGGCAGGGAAAACCACTGGAACATCTGTGTTTGGAGAGAAATCTCTGGTCTGGGAACCACAGGTGGAGTGCAAGTTTTTTCACACAATCCTGTTATTACACAGTGGTATTAAGGGCTCTTTACAAATGGGCTCAAAAAAACCCTACAAATACTTTCTATAAGAAAAATCTTGGTATCTCTCTTCCAAAGTTTTCTTGGGCTGCAGCTAGAAATCCCCAGCGAGGGCTTTCTGAATGTCTCTTTAAGATCACCCAATGAATGGCTTAATATCAGGAAATTCTGTCAACAGTCCACATGTTAAGAGAAGAGAGGGACTTCTCCTGTGCTGCACAAAATCTTGCTCCTCTGAGGCCAAGTGCAGGAAGTGGCTCTGAAAGGTTGCTGTCACATTGGGGTGACAAGTGATGTCCATTCCAAGTGACTCGACCTTTAAAGATTTGTAAGTGATGACCACTGACCCCTGTCACCTTGGAAGTGATTTAGTCAAGTTGTACATAGTGACAGATGCTCTCTAGTTCATTAAGCTTTTTGAGCCTTAAATTCCTGAAAACACAATATTAATTTCAAAGTAACACAGCGTTCTTAACTCAAGAGAAAGGTGTGCTATAAAACCCCATGTGCTTTTCCCTCATTATCCTAGGTCACCTTTCACATCAATGCTCACAGTTATTCTTTTTGTGACACACTATTTTCACAGCTATTTTTTTTTCTGCTCTCTGTTATTCATCTCTCCAAGCCATCACCTGGGATCCAGCAGATATTTCACAACTACAAAGCTTTTGCCTCACTAAATTCTCAAGAACAAGCTATCCAAAGACCTCAGAAAAGTTGCAAAGCCTATAGCTACACTGAACCAACAATTATAGCAAAAACAGCTCCAGCATTGAATCTATGTTAAACAAAAATCTGTATTTGATATACTGAACATCTATATAAAAATATGTGATACATTATATACCCTAGAATACAATGATGCCAGTTGGAAAGAATGTGCAATGACCACCTAATCCAACTGCTTGGCTTTGGGCCGCTTTAACCAAAAGTTAAAATATGTTATCAGTGGTATTGTCCAAATGCCTCTTAAACTTTGACAGGCTTGAGATACTGACCGCTCTCTATGAAGCCTGTTCCAGTGTTGAACCACCCTCTTGGTGAAGAAATTCTTCCTAATATCTAGTCTGATATTTTTTTAATAAAAATTAGTTATATTAAAAAGGTAGATAATATTCTCATGGTGATTTTTAATAAAATCTCTAATGTTTTATTACAGCTTTTTAAAGCTTTCTCATCTTTCCTCATTAATTGTAACAAGTTAGCTTAAGAGTGTACATTAGACTTCAATCTTTAATGCATGTTGAAAGCCCCAAAAGCTTGGTGAAACAATAACCTAGCAAAAATGCCTTCATTACCTATCAGTAACATGAATTATAACTCGAAAAAGTACGCTTTTTACTCTATTTTGTATTTTCTGGACATTTAATGCCAGTAACGGTCTGAGGTGAAACACTGGGCTCCAGCCACCTTTGATACAGGTTTTGACACAAATCACCCTTTCTATTTCCTTTCATGATATGGGAAACCTTGTATATTTTGGAACAAACATTTCGGTTCATAAATCAAATGCTAATAACTGAAACATAATTTGATTAGATTGCATTTATTTCACAGTAATTTATGTGAAAATTTGAAACCTACAATAGTCCCTTGAGGCGAGGAGAAGTTTGACCCATTGACCTAACTTAAGAAGGGAAAATGACACATTTGTTAATGCTGAAGGAAGCTCATAAGCAAAAGCTCTCAAACTTGTACCAACACGTTTAACTCACAGCCACTTGAACTGAAAGCAGCCTTTCCACAAAAACAAGTGGCTATTTACCACCACCACCTAGGCAGGTCACCAGCAGTATCTAAGAGTTCAGCATAACTTCACATGGTCACTTTGAAGCCTCTTTTACCTATTCCCTCCTTTCAAGTAATCTTACTTACTCAGACCACAAATTATTTGAAAATTAGTTTCTTTTTGGTTTTAATGCAAAAAACCCCCTTGGGGGGGATAAAACTGCCCATCATGAGTTTTAGACTCAGAGATAAATAAACCCCCTTAACTTTGAGCATGTTTCTTAAAACTTACCTGAGCAGAGAAGTCGATGAGCTTTGGAAGCAACAATTTACTTCCTTCATCACTCTTCAGAAAATCCAGTAAACTTCCTGGTACAACAGAGAAAGATTCGAGTCAGTGCAGCTTATTACCAAAATAAAGGTCTCACTTGTCTCCAGATTTCCTGGACCACCACATTTTTTGCAGTGAAACAAGTTTTGATGTATTTTCAAGTAGACTGCAATCAGCGTAAGGCAGTCTCTTTACATGTTTTATCAGCAGGAACATCCAAGTCAGTGTGTCAAGAATCCAAATTTAACCATTTTCCTGAGTGCAGAAAAATCCCATCAGACCAAACCTTAGGTCAGTGTTGTTGAGTTTGCTAAGTACCCCAGGCTACAGACTATCAGGAAAACCATTGAGGAGAATCACACATATTGATCCTTTGCAATAAAGAATAAGTGGCTCAACACTTGTTCATGAAGTTACGAGCAGAATTTCTTGAAAACAGAACAAACCAAGAAAAAACTACCACCCAAAATAATCTGAGAAGGAAACTTCACTTATTTTGTGTGGTGGTGCTCTCATAAAGGTTGCCCATTTCTAACTGTGCAGCCATCCTTGCAAGAGTACTCATCATTCATTTTATTACACACATATTTATCAATTCAAGTGTCCCATCTGGCAATTTCTAAGATTTGTTTTAGTTGCCTTGCTATGACACCAGACACAAAAGGTAGGCAGGGAGCCCAAAAGAATGGGAGCTATTTGAGGGTTTATGCTTTCCATCTGAAACAATAAAAAATGTTACATTTAAGAAAACTATAAAAATGGTTTATTACACAAATGCAGCAACGAATTAAAATATTAAAGCCCCAGTCCTCCTCTACAATAGGTGCTCCTTTGCTTTGTATCAGAGTACTCAAAAGAAAAATGCTAAAATCTCTCTTTTTTTTTTTTTTTTTTAAATTTCCTCCTTTTTGACAAAAGGGGATTGATTAATGAGAAGCAGAAGAGTTTACTAAAACACCACCCACAGACCTGATGTTGTCCTCACCTTTAGCCATGAATTCTGTTATAATATAAATAGGTTCTTCTTTGGTCACTACAGCATAAAGCCTAACAAGCTTATCATGCTGAAGTGTTTTCATGAGGTTGGCTTCCTCCAGAAAGGCTTGCACAGACATCGTTCCAGGCTTCAGAGTCTTCACAGCCACTTTTGTACTGTTGTGGTAGTAACCTAAAAGGAGGGGAACACAATCAGGGGACTTGAAGTCACTCCGTGCCACACAGTGCCCCGACTAGCAGGAATTTGTAAAGCAGGTGAGGTTGGATTCCAGTAACAGCTGAGGGCCTGAGAGCAAGTGCCAGATGTAGGACAAATATTTACCCTAGCATTCCTTTTCATTTGGCAACTGATACCATGTTGCAGTGAAAAAGGCTCCATTCCCGATTTTTATAAAGGAAATTCTCTTACTTCATGCCAAGTTTTCATTTACAAGTAATTGGTCAAATATTCAAACAGTCAAGAGATATTTTAATGAATGTCCACATAAATTGTCTCAGCATCCAGCTCATGGATTACTTGCCAGATCCTGGAGCATCTTGAAATACCATGCTTGTAACTATTTTATGTGTGCCAGCCTCATGCTTGCAAAACTTTCTATAACTCCCAGTGCTCAAAATGAAGCATGTGCATGAAGGAAAGTGCAATCAAATAGGGATTCTCATCACCAACCAAGATATGTTGCCAGGACTGCAATCCTCCAGTGCTCAGATTAAGATTTAAAATGTGATAAATTCTTATCACATAGCCCATGCCAGGAGAGGGAGAAACTGTGGCTGTTTAATTTTTCTGTTTATCAAACCTTTGAATGTAATATTCTAATTATATAAAAAGCAACTATCAGTAAAGAGAAAAGCAGCGAATTATTCTCTGCTTTTATGTTTTCTAACCATAAATGTTAAAATAGCACTTAAAAAAAAGGAGTAGCAAGCACCAATCCTAAAGTTAATCTTGTGAAGTCATTTAATTTGAAGAGCAAAACAAGAGAGAGAGAGAGAGAGGGAGAGAGAGAGGGATATAAATGCAACTTTTTTCCCCTCATCATACCCATTTCAACCTTGCAGAAATAATTCTTAGAAGAGGTAAAACTTTCACGACTCAATGAAATAGCCTCATTTTCTTACTCGGCAACAATCCAGACAGTATTAACACAATGCATGCGCCTCTAAATTGGAGCTCACAATTTCCTTATACTATTTATCATCATAACATAAGAAATGAGTAGCTAAGCAAGGAACTGATTTCCAGATCTTATGGGACTGCTTTTACCACTGCATCTTTTATCACCTTTTTTTTTTTTTTAAAGAAGGATCATTATCTGAAAAAAGCCACTACATTTAGAACAAAATATGCACCTATGTGATTATTAAATATATATTTTCCAACAGGGTCAGGTCAAAGCATAACACAGATATGCCTCTAATTGATCTAATAACCAGAAATTACAACTACAGGTCAAATCTGCTGGCAAAGCTCAGGTATACAATGTATATCTATCAGAGATATTAGATATATTTCTTTCTGCTTAAGAAGCATTATTTCTACTATTCTACCCCATACTCTGAAGCACTAGCTCTACTCCCAATTTGTTGGATACTCTACTGAACATACTAATTAATATCATTATCTATGTGAAGCGATTCTGATGTTGTAACAGTATTTTGCATCCACCAAAGAGACCCAGCAAACTACAAACAAGCTTATCATGCTGAAGTGTTTTCCTGAGGTTCTGGGTTCTACTTAGAGAACTACAACACCTCACTCATACTGATGTTTTCTGCAGAAAAATGGTCTGATTGTAACGCACGAAGTAAATTAACTGGGAGGTTAAATTAACCACTATAAATGATTGGTCCTGGCCTCTCTTCACTTCTCTTTATTTCACCAGGTAGTGGGAGGGATGGGACCACAGAGGAAAGGTGGTTATTGTCTGTAAAGAATGAGCCCTTAATAGTCCAGCAAAACTGGAACTTGCCACCTCTCTCATCCACCCATCACCAGCAAAACCAGTGTGAGCTTGATTCAGGCTGACCATATAGTACCTGGGGGAGGCAGCATCCTTTTAGTATGTGTCTTCAACCCCTAGTCCTCATGTGAGATGTCCTGAGATGTCATGAGAGCCTCTGTGGTAGTTTCCATAAGGGCTGTCTGCTTTGCAGGAATGCTCTTACTGTACAGGCAAGAAACTGCAGCCTTTGTGCAGGCAGAGGGAAAACTGGTGACCTCTAAGCACTTGAGTGGCAGCAAATTTAATGTTCAGTCTCCATCACAGAAGGATTCCAGAGCTGCGTGGGGAGCTGTGGCTACAGCACTAATCACCCATGCTCTACAGAGAGCTTTGCAGCAGCTCTGAACCCTTTGCTAACATCTGCCTTGGCTGAGATGAACCTGGCTCCAGGTGTAAACCCAGCCAATGCTGTGTCATGGTTATTCCTTGCCAGATGATATGAATACACATATGGTCTGTTTGCTGCCTAAGTGTGAATTCAGAAAAGATAGGCAAGCAGTGAAATTCTTGCTTATGTCTATCACACCTGACATAAAAGTCAGATTATTTGCAACCAATATTCAGCTCACAGATAAACTGTAAAAATCCATTTCTGATACTGATGAGATGTACCAGTGAGCGTTCATTCATTTTAGATACTTTTTACTTTAATAACAGTGTTCTGCAGTATGACTTACACTGATTTTTCTAACAGCTGCATATGAACATACACATTCAAAATATGTGTGACATCATATTCTTCTTGGGGGGTAATCAAATGGGAGAATCTTCTACACCTGAGATGCAAGCCATATGTGTCTCATTAATAAAATACACTATAATGGCTCCATTTGTCTTGTTAACTTCTCTCTTAGCCCTGCTTGAGAATTCTTTTCATGGATTATTAATACCATAGAGCACTACGGTTCACATCGTATCAGTGCACACTAGGAACAAAAATGCATAATACATAGACCTGGCTCTTGCAGTGCTACTCTGCTTCACCACTTCAGTGGAGAAGCTGCTGTGATGCATTCAACTCCATGGTCAAAAAACCTTCTATGCCATGGCAGGAAGCAAGCCTCTCTTTCCAGTTGAGATTTCTGTTAAAAATTAAACGTGATGCAAGCAATAGTACATAAGTCTGAGCAATGTGATGATGTCTGACACAGAGGGCCATGTTCTTCTCTACATGTCAGAAGAAGAATCCTGCAAACTTTGTTTTGGGTATTTTTAAAGCGGTGCTTGTAGTGATAGGACAAGGGATAACAGTTTTAAACCAAAAGAGGGTAGATCCAGACTAGATAAAAGGACAATATGTTACAATGAGGATGGTGAGACACTGGGACAGCTTGCCCAGAGAGGTGGTAGATGCCAAGGTCAGGTTGGATGGGGCTCTGAGCAACCTGATCTAGTTGAAGATGTCCCTGCTCACTCCAGGGGGTTGGATTTTATGGCTTTTAAAGGTCCTTTCCAACCCTAACCATTCTATAATGTTATTAATTTTGGATTTGATTATGATTGATTTGACAGAATAGTATCTTGGACAAGTCAGGTTGCCAAGATTCTTGTGTGGGCTTAATCAGGCCAAGTTGCTATATGAATTTATAACAGACAATAGTGAGGTTGAGCCTACCACTTCTCACCAGATCTCCAGGACTGAAGATGAACAATTTTGTGAACAAGGCTACAAGATGCAGCTCTCTCCTTCCTCTGCTTTCACAGTAATTTCCCTGCAGGGTTATATTGGGAACACTGGTTTGAGCTATGGAGGTATGACACTGTTAAAAGCCAGACAATGCCTCAGGATGTTACGATTGCAGGAGAATCTTTTGGGGAAGAGACTGAGGAGCAGCAGCTTCCTGTTGCACATCAACACATGGCTCCTTCACCAGCTCCAGCCATAACTCAGCTGAAGGGTAGAGGAAAGCAACAGTAGCTCCCTCTCCAGCTCAGCTCCACACCACCCATTAGATATGAAGGCAGAAAGCACAAGCTGCAGCTTTCTAACCTCTTCTGTGGGGTGTAAAATGTGGATGCAACCCTGCCATGCTGGTTTCATCTATCACAGCAGCACAGCCGATGCCTAAAACATACACATAAACCCTAATGGTTGCCATGAACCAGAGAAGTCTTTATAAAATGTATAAAATGAAACATAGCAGTAATGAAGAAAGAAATACAATGCACTTGCAGTGATAGACCAAAACTGGGATTTTGATGGTCCTTTATAGCAAGTTTTCTCTGTCAGAATTGGAGAAGATTCACCTGCTCACTTTTTAAGTGGCAAAGATTCTCTGCACAGGTCACACAGGAGCAAAGCTGAGTGCTTGGGGGCTATAAGGGTCTGCTCTTTGTTCCTAGGGTGTTCCCAGTCCTCCCATACCATAAACTAACTTACTCCAAAATGTGCAAGAGGAAGATGTCAACTTGAAAGCCCAAAGAGTAGTTAGGGCCAAACCAAAAAGACTGTATCAGATACTGCAATATGAAGATATACCGGTGTACAAGTATTATCTCTATCTTCCCATAGATCACAGAGTCAGAGAAGGGTTGACACTGACATCTGGTCCAACCCGCCTGGGCCACTCATGGATGGTTATCCAGGAAAGTGTCCAGTTGTCTTTTTAATACCTCCAAGGATGGAAACTCCACCTCTGTGGTCAACTTGTGCCTGTTCTTGGTCACTAACACGATAAAAAAGCATTTTCTCATGTTCAGAGGGAACCTCCAGTGTTTCAGTGTGTTCATGTTGCCTCTGGTCCTGCCACTGGGCACCACTGAGAACAGCCTGGCTCTGTCCTCTTTGCACCCTCCCTTCAAGTATTTACATACACTGATAAGATCCCTCCACGCCTTCTCTTCTCCAGGCTAAACAGTCCCAACTCTCTTAGCCTTTCCTTATAGGACAGATGCTCCAGCCCCTTCGTCATTTTTGTGGCCCTTCGCTGGACTCTCCCCAGTATCTCCACATCTCTCTTTAATGGGAAGCCCAGTTCCTCTGAATGGGCTGCTGTTCCCTCCAAAACCACAATTCTAAGTACCTTTCATCAAGAAGAAATTTATACATACCTAACAATTCAATCGCAGAGCAATATTTCTTTCTAATACTATGGCCAAAAAATAATTTTGTTCCAGATGGGTAACAACCAGCTCTCTATCCAGGACAGCTAGGTTATTTTTCAGTAACCCTACATAACTCCTGATGCCCTGGACTGACCATTACAACCTGACATAATACATCTTGAATTTCCTTGTCTCTAAAAAGAACCATGCTCCTGATTCGAGAAGCCCTGCACCATGCAAATCAGCTGCTCTTGCTTCAGAAAGGAACCAGAGAAGAGGAAACACAGAGATCGCTTTCACAGTACATTAATTTTTCTCACAGTGCAGCAATTCAGTTGCAAGGGCTAGGCCCAATTGAGGCATTAAAATAATGACACAAACAAGAGGAAACATCTTGAAGCAGAAACACCCTTTTCGAGTTTTTATGCCTTTGTGTGTGCGTGTCTGCAGAAGTAGTCACTTCCCAAAACGATTTACATTTTAAGCAGGTGATCACCTTCTGCCACAAAGTCTTTAATAGTGTTTCAGTGTCAGTTGAACATTTCATGCTCTGGTTTATTGGACAAAAAACACCCTGTGCAATGGCTGATGCTAGTATGTAAACTCACTCATGTATAACATAGCTAGAGGCTTTCTTAAGCCTTTTCTTCTGAAGGCAGATAAAAGGCTGAATTTGGCTATATGATATTATAGAGGTGTGTTGCTTGCATTTTTTTATATGATTTATATCAAAAGATTGCACCTATGACTGAGCTGGAGTGACTGAGACTATAGTTGTGTGTGTTATTTGGCACACAAACAGCATCACTTGATACTTAACTTTTCTAAATGAGAGCATCTCCTCAAAGCAATGCCATTCCTGTTAGCTCCTGTGGGTCATCAGAGACCCCTTTGATTTCCATTTTCTAAAAAGTTTTGGGATATACTTTAAGGTTGCTCAGAAATGCCCTCCCTATAGAATCTTGAATAAAAAACATCATCACCATCATTACAGTCATCATTGTAATAGACCATTCTACTATTATCATAAAAATTCTATTGCTATTAAATAAAATCTCAAAAAAAGAGATTCAGAGAAGGGTTGAGACAATGTTCTGGCCTGAAATAATACCATAAATGCAGACCTGGGGAGAAATGTATAGTAAGCATTAATAAGTGTGTAAATGAGTAGCACACAGAACATGCAATATGGAATCCAAAAGAATACTCCTGAATAGACAGCACTTTGAGAAGATTAAATATTTTTGCAGAATGTGATAAGACAGTGGTGATAGCCCCTTGCCATAGGAAGCCACAGAAGCTGAGAAAATAAGACTGTCCATAAGCAAAACTTATTATGGTTATAATAATTAAAGCTATCATTTTTGCTGGGTATTTATTAACATTTACAACTTGCAAGGCTTATGAGACTTTCACTATTGGGAAGCTGCATGATAGTTTAAGGTACAGAGTGATCAATCTCTAATCTTACCACATAAATCACCTACTTTCTCAGCAGCAATCTGGCAGGCAATAATCTTGGATTGTGTCCCTCCTTTTCACCCAGTATGGCAGCCTAATGCATTATATTGCAGCCTCTTTATCAAGAGACAATGAAAACTCTCTGTATAGTTCACTTAATAGTATGATTTCTGTCTATTTCAGGTTCTTTAAGTCTTTCTGATTTAAAACAAAATTCTGAGGTGCCCTCTGATTTTGAGAATCAGGAGTCACACCCTGCTATAACCTTCTACTTTCTCACAAAACACAAATGAAGAACCCCTATTATATTCCATCCTCTAAATGACAGTGCTTACTCTCTCTCTTGTTTTGTTTTTTTTTTTTTTTCTTTCCATTTAAAAGACACCCAAGGATTTGTCCCATGATATCAGGTATCTTTGCCCTCACAAATCCTCTCTCCTCACAAGAAGGTATATTCTGAGCCTGCCTGTGCTGTTTCACTACTATATTGAAGCAGGTTCATGTTCCCCATGATTCCAAAGAACTTTGAAATGACACTTCTTTCAGCAGATTTAAATACTCTTTCCAAAGGAATAAACTTACCCATCCAGACTTCTCCAAACTGACCAGCTCCAAGTTTCTTCACTAATTTAATTGATTCCCTTGGAATTTCCCACGCATCTTTATCCCATGGTTTTTGAGGCTTGGGAGTAATACAAGGTTTTTCCAGCTTTCTGCATAAGCCATCTGATTGCTCTGTTTTTTAAAGGAAAAGCAAAATACCAAAATCCTTTACTCTTCCGTGCTTCATGAATTGAGACAAACATTACTTAAGTGCAGGTGAGCATTCACCAGAACAAAATAATGTTCAAAAGAATCAGATGCTCTCATGAAAATGTGACCTTTCTGGTGCCTTCACATATCTTTAAGCACCTCTGAACTAAAACTTGGTATTCAGAGACAAATTTAATGAAGAAGAACCACATGCATCTGGTTGCCATCAAATGATTAAGCTATTATAGTACAATTTATACCAAATAAATACAATGCAAGATCTGATTCCTGACAGTATGCTGGTGAAGCTACACACTGAAGTCAGGCTTGGGACCTGTATTCTGTGTCATTAAATTTTCTTGCAGCATGGTTTCAGACACATGTGCATGCAAGCATAAGTAGGTCACCATTATTTTTACTCCAGAAACTGATTAGCTATAACTTTAATACAAATGTCAAATAATTCTCAGGTTTTCCAGCTGAACCAAACAATTACTACATATGTTTAATAGCTCAGAGAAATCTTATGGACAAGTCCTTAGCGTGGCTTTGAAAAAACACTGTGATTTTCTGTCCTACATTTTTCATCTTCTCTGTCTTCTCAGTTACAAGACTGAAAAACACCCATGTTTTGGAGCTATTCACCAGGAGCTGATGCAGAATGAAAAGACACTTTTGTAGCTAAAGCATAGCTAGAAACTTGTCCCTTCCCTCTCCCACTTTTCCCACTTTTTTTTTTAAAGCATTTTTAAAAATATATCTAATAAATGTTTACATTCTATGTGGCTGCAATTTTCTTCCATTGAAGTCAATGGAATTTTACTTTCTTCAAAAAGCCATTAACTACAAATAAATTTATAGGAAAAATTAAAAGTTCCACACTCAACACCAGATACAAGAAGACATACAAATCTATACGTATTTCTGCTAATTATCTCTCAAATACAGAATTAATTTCTTTAAAATGCAGACAATTTGTATTATGGCTTCACATCATCATACTTTGATGAGGTGCTTTATAAAGTTAATCTTTATTTAACAGTGGTATGCCACAGAGCAAGCAGCATTAGGTCAGACCCTGATAACAATGTTACTTGAGTTCCAACAAATTTTACTTTATCTTTGATAACATGCATGCCTGGGTTATTAAAGAAAAAAAAAAGACTAAAGTGTTTGAAACATAAGCTTTATTTTATTTTCCTTAACAGGAAACAATGGCTGTGTTCTATTATGTAATTCACTAATGGATTTAACTTACTTTGATAATGCTTGATCATATCATTGATGTTGGGAAAAGTTATTCTTGGGGAGATATAAAACCCTCCATTGTCTAGACTCCTAATTTTGTAGTGCTTAATAACATCACCATGCTGTGGATCATAGTCTCTTATGGAGAGAGAATAGCTGCCTGTGGATAAAGAAAGAATGATCATTATCAGATAGCAAAAGTCTGCAAGTGTCCATGTCAGTGTCGATCCTAGCAAAATCACCACTTTGTCTGCTTTCCTTTTTACTCCTTTATTTCCTCAAAAAGCATTTTGCAACCAACAGGAGGAAGTTAGCCAACAGCTGGGCCTGAGCTGGTCACCCAAATGCTTACAGTCATACTTTCTTTCTCAATCTTATTCAACAAACTCAGGAGTTCCATAACTCAGGCAGCTTCACATCCAACGCCCACTTCTGCAGAAATTCCCCCAGCTGGAGGAGAACTGGGTGGCAAAGCGAGGCCAGAGCTGACACACTCTTCAGGCAGAAACTGAAATTCAGAGATCAGCATTTTGGAAAAGGAACATGCTGGTTGTCATGGCCCAAACAGCAAAAGGATAGTTTGGAGAAGGCTTCAGGCACATAGGAAGGAGAGCAGAGCTGTTAGTCCTAGGGAGCCTAATCTCAGTGGGGATTTAAAAAGAGGCAGCAGAGCATCTACCCTCAACTACAGGGCTCTTCATTTCTTCTACTCATACAATTCTCCTTGCCCATTTTCAGACCAAGTCACTCCTCCCCTCACCCCCACACGCAGATCCAGTGGCAGAATTGGATGGAAATAAATATTTTGAGCATACTCTGCCTTACTCTCTGCAGCCTATGTTGAATTTAGGAGTCTTCCTCTGAGAACTTCATTCAGGAGTCTTCATTTGAGAGCACAGAAACAACAATATGTGCCCATCACAGAGAGTTACTTAATCAAGAATCTGCAGTGTTAGGACAAGAAGAGCTAATGCTGTAGAGAAGACAGACATTATCTGCTGAAGGGGCTAATGCATCTGCCTCTGGAGAATACCATGCTAGAGAATACCACGTTCCAACAGCCAGGCTGCTGTCAGAATCCAGATGCTGAGGCAGAACCTCATATGCCCTTCTCTAACTCTCAGCTGAGGAGTTTGGAGATTTCACTAAGCTTTTCAGCACAAAGAGCACTGCCTATAGCACAAACCTTCACCAAAAACATGTTTGAAAGAAAATCACACTACAGTGCAGAAGCGTAACCCCTCATATTATTCACTAACCCTACCTTAAATCTTGTAGCAATGGATACAGACCCAGCAATGGAAGACTATAAAATGCAGCATCTACTCTTTATAGGGAAACGTGTCCTTCAATAAAGGTATCAGAAATGTTGGGAAGAGTAATATCTCTCAATTAATTCAATTTCTGCTTCTTGCCAGTGTAATCACACACAGGCATTTTGTTTTACCTCTCTCTCAACTTCAGATGTTAAACTGTAACTCTTCTCTATTTTCCTGTTGATTTTCTCATCCTTCTCATCCTGGCAGAACTGCAGTAAATTCACACAATAGGACACACTGGGACTGCTTCACACTCAATGCCACCTGATGCCAACATTTATGAAAGCAGACCTTACAGTTTTAACTCTACTACCAATTCCAAAGTTACCCACCCCAGAGCCTACCTTTTAAGGTTTCACTTTCTCTGATAAGGAAAGCTCCAGGACTATTTCCAGGAGCCAGGAGTTGTCTTTCAGCATCTTTTCGGGTTATGTCTTTGAAGAACCACCTGAAAAGCATTTCAAAGATTTAGAACTATTTCTCTCCCCCACCTCCAAAGGATATACCAACAGGCTGAGGAAGTAGTTTGCCAGCACTTAGAGCCTGGGAATACTCACTCTTCTGTTTCCAGGGTGTCTACTTTTGCTACGTAGTTGCTGGGAATGAAGCCTTCCTTCCTGGATGTAAGAGATTTTGCTCTCCACCATTCTCCCACCCTGAAAAACAGAAATAACAGGAGTTTTCAAAGAAATGAAAAAGTGTTATTTGGGTTCTATTGTGCAGAGAATTTTGCCCACACTGAAGAGAAAAGAATCACGTTCCTTTAAACTCAAGCCCCCTGAGAAGCCATTGGCTCTGTCAGATCAATGTTTGGTGGCTGTGAACAGCTGCAAAATCCCACCAGCAGCTCCATGTGCAAATATTATGAGTAGGATATAAATAAAATTAGACAGGGAATTAGATGAGTCTGAAGAAAAACTACAGTACAATCAGTATTGCCATACTTACTCCTCAATAACTTTCAATTTTTCTCCTTTTTTGAAGGACAAATCATCTTCATGAATGCCATCATAAGGGTATAAAGCTACCACAATGACTCCATGGTCCTCTGTTTCTACAAAGGTAGAAAGCCAAAGGCATGGTTTCATTATTTCACAGGCTGACATGGGCACAGCACACAGCAGTAAGATTCCTGTGAAAACCTACCTTCCTTGACAAACCTCTGTCCTGGTAAGAGCTGTGCTTCTGGATTTACCTACAATAAAATAAATCCTTAATTAAGCAGTTTTAGATCTTTGTGACAATCTTACATTATAATTGCATGTTATTCAGTTGGTTTGGTATCATCTGATAGGTCCTCAAATTAAAAGAATGTGGTCCCATATATTTTTTTTCCCACCATTTTTCCCACCATTCTTCGAAAGTGATTTACAACATAAAAATATAGTAAGTCCCCACTAGATTTTTAATTGAGCAATTCAGCCCTTGGGAGGATGTGTCACAAGCTGTGGGGAGAAAGTCCACAGCTTTGTGACTTCTACTGAAGAGGCTTTAGGCTGGGCAGTTTAAGAGGATAGTTATTCACGTGTAGCTTTCATGCTAAAGAATGATAAGCACAGTTATATTGCATAGATTCTGCAAGACTAACAAAGTAATTAAAACAAGAAAAAGGGAACCATAGTTTGTGATGTGTGTAGGTTGACTGAAAGCATGCTGAGTCCACCACATCAGGGCGTGAGAGGGGAGCAAATGGTGTCCTGCACATCCACATCTGGATCCCCAGAACAGTGGCAGTCTGGAAATATGGTGTCTTCAAGCACAGGAGAGAGAGTGGAGGAGAAAGGCACCAGAGACTCTAAAAAGTGGCAAACCTACTTGGCACCTGAGGGGATTACCCTTTGCAGCACCTTTCCTTCCCAATGCCAGGCAGCACACAGGGAAATGCCATTAGCCACAGTGCTGCTCTCTTCACCCCCGCACCCTCTGCTCCCCTCCCCTCCTTACCTACAGCCCTGTAGGGGTGTAAGTGCAACCTTGAGTAGTGGCTTTCAGTGAAAAAAAAAAAAGGAAAGTTGAGCTAGAGCTACTAAAGAATTGCCCATGATCACCTCAGCCTTTTTAAACAGAATAACCAACACCTGGATCCCATAGCTATTAAAAACCCAGCACTGATGCTTTTAAAAATGGTTCTGAACTGCTTCAGTTTCCTAAAGTGACCTAGCATTATTCTACAGACATAGCTATATCTAGATCAAATATCACCAAGGATTACTGTTTTCATGCAGAAAACCATGGCAAACATAAAGTAATTAAGAAACAAAGGGCCAATTTTTATTTTCCATTTCTTTGAAGTATTTAACCATCAAGGATGAACTGCACAACACTCTAAGTCCAATTGTGAACTACAGATCAGTTGAATTTCTTCATTCGTGTGCTTTGGATTGATATTTAAGTTATGCCAGTCATGCTTTCATCTTGCTACTGGAATTCTCCCCTGAGACTATCTACTTACTGGCCTTTGCTGTTTATTGGACGTTGGATCCCTCACATAAATAGTTCGTTCAGTTTTACGTACTGGTTGATTCTTCAAATCTAGCCCATCTCCTTGAAGATTCTCTTTCCTTTTTGATTTTATACATCCCATATTTCCTGTTGGAATAAAAAAGGTATTAAACAAAAACATTATGCCATAAACCAAGTTGTTTCCTCTACACTCATTTGGGCTATGAAGCAAAAACATGCTGCCTTTTCATACACAATAGTTCATGGCGAGAACAACTGAAGGGTAGGAACTCATGCTGAAAGTTCTCTTCTGCTGCAAAGGAAAGAATTGGCTTCTGGTGTCAATGCACAGATGAAGTAAATATTTCAAAGTAGTTATTTGTCATTTCAACATTTTCCAGTTCATCATCTTTCCCTCCCGGTCTTTACTTCAAAAGCTCCTTACATCTTTATGATACTTCTGAGAGAAAAGAAAATATAATTACTGTAGTCAAACCTATTTTTGTATGTTTTAGAGATGTAGGAGAAAAATCCAGTCCAAATGACAAGAACTGCAACTGGAGTTAGCAATGTCTGTATCTCCCCACTTCGTTTTGCATCTGCCAGTCTATCAGGGAGCTCAGTTTGGTTCAAATCCTCACCTCACATGAGACTGATGACTCGAGCAGCTCCATCTCCATGGCAGATATGCTGCTGCTGTGACCTTCAGCAATGAATCTCCTGGTTTGAACAGGCCTGTTACAGGAATCTAAAACAGCCAATGTATTTCTTCCTCAGTACTACTTAGAAGGCTAATCCTTAGGATGTGCATCCATGCTAAATCAGATGAGATACAGCTGTTTGCATCTACATGATTGGAACCTGACTGCTAACTCCATGATGTAATTATGCAGTACTTCAGCAAACATATATACATGATCTCTATATTCCTCCCTCAGAGGACAGCAATTATAGTTACTCTTCAAAGAATCCACCACAAATGCTTGTCAAACCTCTGCTTCCTTCCTCTCTCCCTCTGTTCAGGTCAGTGCTCTAATGCTGGGTTCAGAGTCACATTTTCCCTTGCAGGCACACACTCTTACTCCCCTGCTGCCCTAATTAATCTTTTAAGCCCGTTCTTTGAAGAACAATATAATACCTAAAATAAGAGCTCAGTGTGTATACAGACTCAAGTAAACCAGCACTGACTGAAACACAGCTGGAAAAAGCTAAAGCAAATTGTTACACCCTATACTGGATCTCCCTTTTACCTTCATCTCTAGGAGAGAAAACAGTAAACAGTTAAAGTAGGAGAGGTGTCCTACTTGCAGACACAACTGTTTCAGTGGGATGATGACTTACACACCTTATCTCTGTAAGGGGAAAAGTTAGCCAGATTGGTCCGGGTCCACATTAAGGCTTGTACTTTTGTTACAATACTGATAAAATTCATAATCTTATTTTACTACAACAATAAATCAAAGCCACAAGTACTCCCATATGGCAGGTCTCAACTTCCCACATCACCTTCATTTAATCTCCCATCCTGCTGTTGAAGCAGCACCTCTGAACAGCAGATGTACTACTCTATCCCTGGACCGAACCTTTTTTTTTTTCAACATGAGAGGAGGGCATCTCCTCTCCTACCATTTCTGCAAATCAGCTGCCACCTATTGCCAGCAAATCTTGGGATTCCATAAGATTTCAGCAGTGATGCAGAGAACTGTGGCACTGGTTTAGAAGCAGCATGAGAACTCATTGCTCTCTTTTTCTTCTCTCGAGTTTAACAGAAAAGGAATCATACAGAAATTCAATGTGCACTGGCCAGGCCTTACCATCCCAGAGAGACAGATAATTCAGTTTTCCCTCCTTGTGTGTCAGTATTTCTATGTTCCCATACTCCTTTGAAGGCACTGGAGGGACATCCTCATCCAGGATCTCCCCTCAGAAGCATCTTTAATGCTTAATTTTAGTTTGCAAGAACACCTCTCAAGAGATTTTTCCAAATTCTCATCTTTATTTGGGTTACCCACTGATTGTTTTGAAATGCAGACAAGGCTTTTCTTAAAAAAGAAAAATGCATTAATTTCTTTATAATTGCAAATATATGGATGACTCTTGTTCTGTAGCTAAGTGGTTTATAAGCAGTTTCTGTATACCAACAGGCTGGCTGGTGTTTGCATGCTCACCCTGGACAACAGGAAGCTCAGGGTTTAATTACCTGCTGCATTGGCAAGATCAGGTGTTTAGCCACCTAAGTGCTAACCTTTTCGCTCTTGAATAATTCTGCTTGGAGAGAACAAACAGCTAAAGTAGAGGATATAAGGTAATTTGATCCAAATTGTCAGCCAAAAATCCCTTTCCCTATTGCTGTTAGAAACCTGAAGATATCTTTAGACACTGCAGTGTGCCCAGTACTGGTGTAAAGTTAGAGAAAAGCATTTTTACTCAGATTTTTTTTTGCAGCTTAAAGCATGTGAACAGCTGTAACACAAGCCTGCTGTAAGCTTGTGCTGGTAAGCTCAAGGTTAGCATTTGTTCATGGCAGTAATGACAATGGATCAGTAATGCCAATGTGCAGGTGCTCCATAATCTCACTGAAGTCTATTCAAGGTTGTGTGAAATCACACAAATATGGTACATGAGATAACACGTGATGGCACCAAAGAGAAGATCAGAGCTTCATCATCAAGCACTGGGAGTGTTTGGTTTTCTTGGTTGTTTTTTTTTTCTCTATGGAGATGAAAGTCCATAGTCCTCACAGGACTTAGCTAGATCTACATTAGCAAACACCCCCACAATTGGTGCTGAAGCTCATACCAGATTCTAAGGGGGGTCATTGTTCCCCTCACTCCAGTAAAGCCCCAAGGTCTGACCATTCAGTAGACACAAGACCATAGTGAGGGTTTATGTACAGATAATCCCCACACTACTACATCTTCCTAAAGCAGTCCCATTCTTGAACCCTGAGTCTGCTTCACAACATGAACTACAGCCTGGCAAGGGGGGGGCAACTCCTTCAGAAGTGGGATCCTGATCTAACTAAAATGCTACTGAGGACACATCCTGAGACCTTTAGCTTCTTTATAAAACAAGCCTCTTGAACAACAAAAGAATAAACCCCCTTGGACAGGCTGGATCAATGGGCTGGAGTCAATTGTATGAGATTCAACAGAGCCAAGTGCTGGGTCTTGCACTTTCATCACAACAATCCCAGGCAATGCTACAGGCCTGGGGAAGAGTGGCTGGAAACCTGCCTGGCAGAGAAGGACCTGGGGGTGCTGGTCAACACCTGGCTGAATACCAGTCAGCAGTTTGCCCAGGTGGCCAAGAAGGCCAACAGCATCTTGGCCTCTACCAGGAATAGCGTGGCCAGCAGGAGAGGGGAAGTGATGGCGCTCCTGTACTCGGTGATGGTGAGACCGTCCCTCGAGTGCTGTGTTCAGTTCTGGGCCCCTCACTAGAAGAAAGATCTTGAGATGCTGGAGCAAGTTCAGAGAAGTACAATGAAGCCAGTGAAGGGTCTAAAGCACGAGTCTTTTGAGGAGTGGCTGAGGGAACTGGAGCTATTTAGCCCAAAGAAAAGGAAACTGGGAGGACACCTTACCACTCAACATACTAACTGACAGGATGTTGTAGTGAGGTGGGTGTTGGTCTGTTCTCCCAAGTAGTCAGTGATAGAACAAGAAGAAATGGCCCCAGGTTGTGCCAGGGCAGGTTTGGGATTAAATATTAGGAAAAAAAAATACTGAAAGACTTATCAAGCCAGGTTGCGCACAGAAGTGGTGGAGTCACCATCCCTGGTGGTGTTCAGAAAACTTGTAGATGTGGCACTTCAGGACACGGTTGAGTAGATTTGGTGGTGGTGGGTTGATGATTCAACTTGATGACCTTAAAGGTATTTTCCAACTTCATTGAGTCTATGATATTATATATCAATATAGTAAAGCATATGATACATAATGTTGAATTTTCTGACCTTATATCATTTCTAAACAAGTACAGGCAAATGATGGAGTTAAAGCCTAAACAAAGTAAAAAATAATGGGTTTTAATCACTAGAAACTGGATCAATGAGCACATGTTCTTTTGATACTCTATAAAATGAAATATTTTTGAACTCTTCAAAGGCCAACAGACCTTGTGTTTCCATAGATGCTAACCCTCTGTAAGGCTGTGTGTTCTGGGTTCTGTACTGCACTTTTGATATTCCAGTTGTACACTCAGTCGTACACCCAGAGCAAACATTACTGTGTTGGTTTCAAAAGCTTCTGTTCAGTGACTGCTCAGTTCATCTGCAATGCCAGGTGCATTTTTCCAGCACAATGTTTTATATTTTTAGTGAAATCTGATCTGGGTCTTTCCCAGCGTTTTGAAAGTGGTATCAAAGATTCATACAACCAGCAGGCACTGATGCACAACTTTCAATCAACAGACATTAAATAATGGGTTTCAAAATACAAAATGCTACATAATTATCAAAGTTAACTTCACACATGTTCAATCCATACAAAAAAAGAAGCTTTGAAATAACAAATAAGCATGTGGTGTACATCTTTCTTAGTTTATAAAGTAGTCATATGGAAAATCTGAAGGGGAGGAAGTTCATTCAGGCATAAATAAACTATTTCACTAGGCGTAAAAATTTATTTGCATTGCTTTCTGTTGCCATATCACAATGAGCATCAAGGAAGTGTTTTGTGAAGACACAAAGAGAGAGAGAATATGGCAACCAAAAGCAACTCAGAGAGCACAGCATCATTACCAAGGAAACAGTGTTATTGTTCATCAGAGATTAAAATAATTTCGAGATTAGAGGAAATTTTGTCAGTCCCTGCTCAGACATTTCCTGTTCCAGCAGCTTTGCAATACAGGAGATACTACTTTTCATCCATGCTTTTCATTTATAGTTCTGTTCACACATGAAGAAAAACTTCCGTGTAACAGAGCTGTTAGTTGTTCTAAACAGGTATCCAAAAAAGTATGAGCTTCTCTTTTAACAAAGAGCATACTCTATCTCAAGGCAAAAAGATAAAGTACTTGAGTTAACATCTGCAGCATGGTGACAAGGATCTAAGTTCAGGCACCCTTCAAAAAGAAGTATCCATAAGAACATCCACCCCAGAGAGAGGCTCTGCACCAGGCTGTTCCACAAACACCAATTTTCATGTCCACGGAGGCATTTGCCTTGAATTTCCCTTCTGAATCCCTTTTCCCATCTTGCTACTGCAGCACTTAGGTCTTAATTTCAAAACAGATTACAGAGGAGGGGCTAGAGCAACATTTTTCCAGGGTTGAAAACTGCTGTCTGTCCCCGAAACACTGTCACTTTATCTGCCTTGTGCTGTATTAACAGCAGAATAATGTGTCTAAAGCCACAACCCTTCACACAGCATGCAGTCAGGGCTTGGGTGACCATCACCTGTCCACCCACCATCAGCAGCACTTGAAGTTTCATTTCCTCCCAGAGCATTTCCTTTGTGTCACCCACAAACCCAGTCTCATTTTTTGATCTGTTCATGGTCACAACCATTCTCCTCCTTGGGATTCTGATAGGTGTGATGTTTATGATGGACATTAGAAACTAAAAGCCCACCTGACAAGCCTGGGCTTTTCTTCAGTGAAGTTGTATCTCCATGAAAATGATTTTCAAACCCTCACAGATTTATATATACATGTAATATATCCCTTAGTCATAAAAACAAGACAGAGACAGTGCATTAAAAAGTATGAGGGATAAAAGAATAAAATCAAGACCCCCAAATTATTCTGTGCCTTGAGTATTGCTCTGTATTTAAGCTTCTGAATCAAAGAACAGGAAGCAATTTTTTACACCTCTATTTGCAGAAAATCAACTGGGTTTAAACCTGGAGCTTTAAAGCAGCTTAGAGGGCAGAGGGACAAATAATACTATTTTTTAACATCTCCTTCAAAAATAAAAAAGAATATATTTTTCTTCCTCTGTTTTAGCTGTTTCCTAGTTTAATTCTATTTTATGTGAGTGTGGCCTTTAATGCCAGTAGGTTTGTTGCTACTTCATAAGATATAAAGCCAGAAGCAATACAGTGATGCCTTCATCAAATTTCCTGAATAATCGAGAATGTGAGACTTCCCTGCATTACCCTCAAGGTCAAGGCAGGAGTGTCTTGAAAAACAAGCATCTAAAACTGCTGGGAAGGAAGAATTCTAAGCCTATTCTGCCCAAGGACACAGACAGCTGCTTTTTCAGGACCTTCACCCAGCTTTCTACCTCTCCTTAATCAACTGCTCAAGTTTTCCATTCCAAGAAAAAAAAAAAGTAGGAAAAAAAAATCTTAAATTGAGGAATTTATTTATCTTAACCTTTACTGCTGACTTCCACCCTATGTTTATCTTCTTCCATGCTGTCTGTGATACCAGTTACAGACTGAGTTACAGTCTTCTGTAACTCTGTTATTGGGACTATGAAATCTGAAGAGCCTGAGAAACCTGGGTTCATTTCTGACTCACCATCACTTGGTGCAGAACAGCAAAGCAACCTCCAAGGAACACAGCAGAGGTGTTTAATTTGAGGTGGTAGGGCTTAAAAAAGCTTCATCTGTACTGCCCTACACATATTTCTGTAATAGCAGTGAAGATAGGCTGCTAGACCAAAGTAAGAATAAAAGTGACCAAAATAAATTTAGACCCAAGTAAGAATAAAAGTGACCAAAATAAATTATTTGCCATTGTGAGTACCATGAAAGAATTAAGTTGGGGAACAACAAAACAGAAGTGGATTCCCATTCTTTCTTTGTATCAAAAATAATTTTGGTTTTGTTCAACCATGCTAATACACTTGCAAATATTTTTTTTAAATTACATAAATAAAAAACAATATTATATATATACACACATCTAAATTTTACTGTAAATCCTGACTGCCTAGTAACTTTCATCAAACTAGGCACTTGCAAACACAGCAGTCCTGGGGCAGCTTTCATCTTCTGCTTGTTTCACTTCCTACTTTTTTTTTTTTCTTCACTGGAGACCAACTAGGGGAACTTAAGCAGTTTGTTCTTCCCTTGCCTTTCTGCTGAAATGGTTTTGTATGCCTCAGTTACTCCTTGCCTCATGTACTTTATTTTTTTAAAATTAAGTTTAGGTGCAGATTACAGTGACCTCTCAGACTTATTCAATCCCTTACATCATACAGAAGGACATTCATGTACATGGACACACACAGAGGCACAAAGCACCATGTGCTCCCTGCAGTGCATACAAAAAGGAGCATGGATAGCCAAAATCTACCCACTTTTTACCTACCACAGACTTGCCCAGTATAGAATCTTCTTGTTCCTGCAATGTGAGAAGCAGCAGTCCAGCTGACAGCATTTTTTTAAAAAAGGAGGAAAATTGGGGGATTCTTTAGCTGCTTCAACATTTTTCTTTTTTTTTGAAAAGGTGAGACAAAGCTAAAATAATATTCTAACATACACATCTATATGTAGATGGAGGCAAAGAAGAAACAGATAACTCCCACTGTAACCATCAAAATCCAAGCATTACTGTAGTGCAAAAGTATGCTGCAAGCATATTCCTGTGAGATTTCCTCAAACTTATTCTCATTTCAAGAGAAATGAGAAACTCTCGAGTCAAACCCTCAAAATTTCAAAGACCACACTTGCATCAGAGCCAATCTAACAGAGCTATCTAGTTCATCACCCATCATTACAGCACGGGACTAAAAATTAGTTTCTGGGAAAGGCAGACCCATTCTGAGCAGCACAATCTCATTGTACAAACTAAGAACTGAGCTTGCCAAGCTCTGGTTTTAGAGAGGTTAATGGCTGGTGGGGGGGATAACACCATTTATAACAAAATATTATTGTTGAAAGGTTTCAGAACCTCACTCCAATTGAAACTGTCTCATAACTCCCAGTCTTAAACACATTTTGGTGAAAATGGTGGCATTTAGCTCTTTATCCTTTGGGTGATTAGGAAGAAGTTACAACTTTTTCAGCCTCTTTTCTAGGCTTTAAGACCAAGCCCTCTCAGTCTTTTCCACTTCTATTGGTCATCATAGGAGTTCTTATAGAATCATAGAATTGGCTGGGTTGGAAGGGACCTGAGAGATCATCAAGTCCAACCCTTGATCCACTACTGCTGCAGTTACCAGACCATGGCACTGAGTGCCACATCCAGTCTCTTCTTAAATATCTCCAGGGACGGAGAATCCACCACTTCCCGGGGCAGCCCATTCCAATGCTTGATCACCCTCTCAGTAAAGAAATTCTTTCTAATGTCCAACCTAAACCTCCCCCGGCACAACTTGAGACCGTACCCTCTTGTCTTGCTGAGGGTTGCCTGGGAAAAGAGACCAACCCCCCCCTGGCTACACCCTCCTTTCAGGGAGTTGTAGAGAGTGATGAGGTCTCCTCTGAGCCTCCTCTTCTCCAGGCTGAACAGCCCCAGCTCCCTCAGCCTCTCCTCATAGGATCTGTGCTCAAGTCCCTTCACCAGCCGGGTTGCCCTCCTTTGGACCTGCTCCAGGACCTCGATACCCTTCCTGAACTGAGAGGCCCAGAACTGGACACAGTACTCAAACATCTGTTTAAGTTTGAACTCATGCCTCTAAAGGGCAGGAGGCTGGAGTTGGTCAGGTGTTCCAGATGACTTTCAGCAATGCAAGAAATAGTATTTCTGTTTCTTCCATCTATAGAAATAAGTTGCCCGATAAATTCCAGCAATTAACCTCTTGTGATCTGTTAAGACACCCAAGTTTGTTTAATTTTTCACCATGAAAAACTTGTCACAGCAGACTTTCACATCTCCACTGACATGATTTTCCTTCCTGATATTAAATTCCTCCCCAATGCTTTGCCAGACCATTATTTCCACACAATATTCTCAGCTGCTTTTATGTCTCTAATACCTTCCAATTTCTAATATAAAGATTATTTTTTAATTAAAATTTGCATTAGAGAAAGGGAAAAAAGGTGTGCTGCCATCTGACTATCGTGGAAGCCAACAGTGTATTACATCATACAGCAAAAATTCCCCACCAGCTGACATAATAACAGGAAACTTCTGGTGAGATAAAATACCTGGTGTTGCTGTATTGATGTTCTATTGATGTGCTTCAATGAACACACAGGAAAACCTTTTTCTCCTATATGAAGTGATATATATATATATATATATATATAGCGCTTTGGCAAAAATAACTCTATCAGTTCAGGCAAACAGTTTTCTATATTCAAACCATGCTGACACAAAGTCCAACTTTGCCCATCTATACTTTAAGTTTTTTGGGGAGGATAAGTTTATACAGTGCTCAGCAAAACAATACATCACCTTTGTTGGAACTCTTCAATGATAGCATAACGTACAATAAATATCATCATCATTGATAACATAAAAGGTAGCTCTAACATGGGTAGTGGGCTTGACCAAGAAAGAAGCATCTTATGTTTTTGTATAAGACCACCATATTTATTGTCTAGATTTCTGAAAAGCTTGCTTTCATGGGGGAATTTCAGTAGTAGTAAAAAAAATTTAAAAAGAAGAATTAAAAAAATCAAGAAATGCTGAAAAGAACTATGTCATTGGGGTAGTGTAATAATGTTATAATGCTTATAAAAGGATGAAAAAAAATTCTAAAACAAAACATTACACTGAAATGAAGTAGAATATCATTTACACCAAACACTGATGCTTTTTCTTACTTATTCAATTGAAGAAAAATACCAAAACACAAGAAAGTTAATCCAAACAAGACTGAAATTTTGTTAAGATTGCATAATAGACTTTGTATATTATGAAAACGTTCCATATTCATGAAGTTGATATTTTTGGCACTGATTATTAACAGAGTCCTACATTAAGCTAACATCTGTTTTCTGACCTTATAACACTCATTTCATTTTATTACAATAATTTGCCTAGACTGCATCCTCCAGAATTTAATATCAATATCAACAATGAATTAATTCACTTTGCCAGCCCTTAGGTAATGCATCTTCCATTTCCTCAACCTTCTTCCACTGTACTGTATCTTTTGAAGATAGGGGAAAAGGTCGAACAACATCTTAATTTGATATAACAGAATAAATACTTCTATCAAATTCTTCAAAAGGATCATATGAAATGGAAGAGAGAAAACCTGTACTACCACATTAATCAGCTTAAATGAAAGGTTCTGAAGATACTTTAACAGAATTAAATTTTTGATGCAAGGACTACATCTACAGTCCAAGCTGAGTGTATCTGTGACTCACATATGTTTATTTTAGCTTTAAATTGACCACTTTGGCCAAGAACAGCAGCGTGCTAAAGTTTCAGTAGTTGAGTATTTACCTTGAGCTTTATATGTCTATGTCTACCAACAGTGTAAGCATTCTTCTCCCTTCCCTTTTTAAGGACTAATGCAATCACTGTGGCATAGGAAAATCAACACAGAATCATAAAATGGTTTTGCTTGAACACTTCCAGGGACACTTCCAGAGACATCCATAAGCTCTCTGGGCAACCTGTACCAGTGCACTTAGACTAAAGAATTCCTCCCTAATATCTAACCTAAATCTAGCCTCTTCCAGCTTAAAAACATCAACCCTTGTCCTATCACTACCTGCCTTTTTAAAAAGTGCCTATCCCAGCTTTCTTACAGGTCCCCTCCAGGTACTGGATGACTGCTCTAAGGCCTCCCCAGATCCTCCTCTTCTCCAGGCTGAACAACCTCAACTCTCTCAGTCTGTCCTGGAGAAGGTGCTCCAGCCCTCTGATCGTTATGACCTCCACCCCTGTGGCTTTGTGTCCCTTCAAGAGCTCCATATCCTTCCTGTCCTGAGGACTCCAAAGCTGGACACAGTACTCCAGGTGGGGTCTCAGAAGAACAGATGGGGAGAATCACCTCCCTTGAGCTGCTGGCCATGCTTGTTTTGATGCAGCCCAGCATATGGTTGGCTTTCTGGGCTGCAAGTGCACATTGTTCAGCTTTGGTCATTGACCAAAATGAGAAACTACCCATGGAGACAATAGGGTTTTGGGGGCAGGTCCAGCAGGAGCCTAAATGAAGTCCTTGTCATAATAAGAGGTGCTACAGAAGGACAAGCTTCACACAATTTCTTTGGAGAATACAGATCTGAAACCTACTCTTCTTCACTCCCAACTGGACCAGCCAAGCCACACACATACACACAACACACACTTTGCCTCCCAAAATAAGGTGTCATTGGGAGGCACACAACAAAGGTTTCTACCCAAGTCCAAAAGGCCTCATCCATACACAGGTGGTTTTACTTAGGCACAGATTTTAACATTATCCGTCAATGCACTTGAAACCAAAGGCACAGCCACACAAACAAATGACACTGAGTAACAACTGGCTCTGCATAAGCTGCTGTGCAGTACCCAGTGTCTGCATTTAGTACATGACACTGAGAGAGAAGTGAGGGTTGGCTTCTCCCTGTTTCAGTGAGCCACAGAAGACACCATGGGATGAAGCAAGCAGCTTGCTAACTTTTAGTGAGTCTGGGGAAAATGAAGGCGTCTCTTTAGTGTCATCATCTGGCTGCACTCCAAGGAGTTCTTCGACTGAAATTTCTCACTCTGCTTGCTTCAGAAGGCACCTAGGAAGGTATCTCTGCAAGTAGCAGCTGATACTTGAAAACTTCATCTCATTCAATAAGGCAGCCTAGTGCTCAACCTCCACATGCCCGAATGAATGTATCAACAGAACATTTGTTAAAGAGAATCATTAGTAGCCATTGTGACTAAAGGGAGAAGCTTTAGTTATTTATGAATGTGGCCTTCAGCTAGTTAAAGATGTTGCAGATGTCATTTCTTCCTTTGGAATGTGCCTGTAATTCAAACCAAGAGCTATAATGTAAATAGAAATCGAAGATCTTGAAATTATCACAACATGTCACAGAAAACATAATGGAGGACAGCAAATTCACAGCCAAGAAGCCCTGGTGCAGGTTTTGAAAGTGGCCTCATAGAAAGCATACCACTTCTTCTTTGGGTTTTTCTTCAGTTTTCAGAGTGTTTAAAAAAAAAAAAAAAAGAAAGAAAGAAAAAAAAAGGTTGGGGGTATGGAAGGGGGAGAAAATAATGTGTCCATTTGGTTCTCAAAAATTCAAGCATGTGTACTCTATGGAATAAACCTAATTATTACAAACTTCACCTGATTTTATATATTCTACAATCTGTTTTAAAGATGGATTAAGATAGTTGTGGTTAAATTAGGACAGAGTGACTCGTATATCAATGGATCTTAACCCTATACCATGCTGGTCATTTCATTTTCTAACCCATAGTATTTTGCACCATGCTGCATCTATTGTCCTGCTTCATTAGGCAGAAGGCTTCTTCAGCTGCTGGCATCTCCACATTTAATTGCTGACATGTACTCATGACCAAACTTGACACTTAAACATAGCATTCTTGATATAATAGCATCATATAAACCCCTTGGGCACCTGTCTAAAGCACCGAATTTCACAAAAGCAGAACAGATCTTTTTTTCACCGTTTTCACATAGCAGCATTTAATTCAGCTGAAAAAGCCAAAAAACAATAGCAACAAAAAACCAAAACAACAACAACAAAAAAACAGCAAACCCCAAAACCCAGTTACTTCTCCAGTAGATTGTTTTGTGTTTCATTTACTGTACAGTACTACATACACACAGAGGAACCCCTCAGAAACAAAGACCATAGTGCTGGGGTATGCAGTGTGGATTTAAGAATGGACTCCAAGCACAGATTAAAAACTGGGGTTAAATCATTCATGCTGATGTGTCTTACTCAAGAGTTCAGTTCCTCCTGGAAGTTTGCAAGCCTTGGACAAGTTTTCTTAAGTTGCAAGAGGAAGTTGCAAGAGTTCTCAAGAAAGGTCAGAAAATGTCGAATTTGGTGCCAGTAAATTACACTTGAATAAATTATGCTTTGTGCTATTTAATCTTCACAGGGAAACTAGAAGGACATGCAGCACAAACTGCCAAGTATTCACACGAGAAACCACTTTTTCTTGTTCTCACTGATTTAAGTAGCACAAACCTCCCTTAAGTTAAGGGCTGTACGATTTTACTCCAGGTTCTGACACTTCGCAAAGGTCTATTTAGAACTCATTTCTTTATCTTAATTTTAAAGTCTCTGCTAATTTTATTCCTTTGAGGGCATTAATCTAAACCAGGAGTGTTCCAGTTGATTTCTTTGTCAGTTTAGTAAACTGTCCTAAGCAACTGTTGCAATATAGGATACATGCAAGGGCACCAAAGGATACTGAATCATAGAGTTACAAAATGGTTTGAGTTGGAAGCAACCTTAAAAGATAATCTAGTTCCAACCCCCCTGGCCATGGGCAGGGACACCTCACACTAGACCAGGCTGGTCCAAGCCCCATCCATGGCCTTGAGCACTTCCAGGGATGGAGCATCCACAGCTTCCCCTGGTCAACCTGTGTCTCATCACCCTCACATGAAAGAAATTCTTCTTAATATCTAATCTAAATCTACCCTCTTTCAGTTTAAAACTGCTCCCCCTTGTCCTATTGCTACATGCTCTTGAAAAAGTCCCTCCCCAGCTTTCTTATAAGCCCCCCTGAACCAGTAGTTTGCTGCAAATATGATAAATAGAACTAAGGGAGCTGTGTGATGAACAATTTTTGGAGGGCTTTTTTAATTAAATCCTTCAGATTAGGGGGCTTTGCACAGATACGAGCACACTCTGCATAAGCCTAAGAAAAATATCCTAAAGGACTGCAAACTGCCATGGATTCAGGTCTGAAAGCCTGACCTGTGAACTCAGAATCATACTTCAAGTCTTGGGAAATGACATGCCTGTAACTGGGGTGTTGGTAAGCGTATACAAGAAAAAACACCACTGGATGAACACGGTGTAAGAATTCACATCCAAGTTTCTGAGCATTATTTTCACATTTGCTGCATACATGAGCATGAATAAGAAGTTTCTCCAAAAATAACCAAAGTGAAAAATATTTGATAAAAGAGGAGTGTGAATGGGAAACTGGAAAGTCTCCTTTGAGGAAGGGTTGTGAATCACTGGTGTGACACTTCTCTTGACTGTTCCTGCTTCGGATGTTTTAGGGAAGGACTGAAGCCCTTGGATTTTAAGCACATCTGTGTCTTTCCAGATGATCTTTCTCAAGGGCAAGAATGAACAAATTGTTCCCCAAATCACCAGAACAGAAGCTGTGCAAAAACAGCAATTTGATTAAAGTTCTTTTACATATGAGAGAAGATATTGTACACTAAATAAAATTTCTGTATAGAGGACTGACTTTAAGAAGCCTGTTGCATTTGTTCAACATGTTAATTTGTTTCATTTTCAAAACCTGATTAATCCTTTGACTGTCACCACTATATAATTTATCTTGACATTTCTTGATTGCTTTCTCTAAAAACAATGAGCAGTGCTGTATTCATAACATATTATTACTGGATTGCACAGCAGTTAGTACTTTGCTGTTTCTATTTCTGCTTGATTGTCAAGAGCCTTGAGACTGACAGAAGATTAAGTCCTAGCAATCACAACCATAGCCACTTCCACTGAGCCAGGCTCCCATCCTGTGAGTTACTGCACACAGCCTGTAGGAGACCTGCAGACTTTGAGAGACTGAGGCCAGAGTTCCTAAACAAACTCCAGGACACAGATGTTAAAGAGCAGGAGAGCTGCAGGATAATTTTGGCAGATTTAGACTGGGAGAATTATTCTCACATTCATACTGCAAGAATTTTATATAACTCATATTATGACCATTACTGACTGCTCATTAAAGTTTAGAGCCCTTGTAACTTCAGGTATTGAATATGTAGCTCATAGGCAGGCCACACGAGTATACTGTACCTAACAAAACCATCTTAGACTGTGAGTAAACCCCATTTTTTATATGTGACTTTAGCACTCATGGCCCATGCTGCAACTTTTCCAAGCAAGATCTTCAAATAAATCAGTGTTCACAACAGTTACTCGAGTTTGTTTCAGAGGAATTGCAATGAGTCCACAATGAACTTACATTTGCATGAAATGTTGTGAAAAGAAGATGCTTTAAAAAACAGCAAGACTGCTTTGTTGCTGGGCACACATGGAAAGTTTCTGGGACAATATAAAGCATATGAGAAAAGGTATAGGAAAGGAGGCTGAGATCCTGAGAAGTCAGAATTAGGGTTGATGCTGAGAAGTAAATGAAGAGGGAAGACTGCAGGAACAGAGATAAACAGAGAAAAAAATTAAATAGGAATGCAAAGGATGATAACTAATGGGGTAGAGACAATTCCAGTTCTTAGGAAAGCACACGTATGACAAGATACAGAACATACAAGAGGCAGAACATGCAATAAACATGATATGGTCACATCACTAAAACTGTATTCTGTGCTCAAAGGAGAAATTACTTTTTCATGTCATACTATACTAAGCATCCTGATATTTTTGCATTTATTGCAGGAGCAAGAAAAAAGACTTTTCACCCACATAAGTCTACCAGAAGACTGCCATAGTACATAGTGAAATACATTACAAAAGAGGATACTGTTCTGATCTCTTATTTGAGCAAGTTATTCAAATGCTAAGTTTTGCATTTTCTGACGCTTAAATCCAATGCCCTCAGACTTGATTAAATACTCCATTGAGAGCAAAACCATCTCACTTGAAGTACCTTTCTCCCACTTATTCACTCCAGCAGCCAAATTTCTTTTCTGCTGGTGCCCACTTTGCTGAAGTTGGTTCTTCAAAACTTCCACTGGCTTCTCAAAGCTAAATTTCTTAAGTTTCACTTTCTGTGGGGACAGGGATCAAAGGGCATGTCGACACCAAAGAGCACAGCACGGAAATCCTGGAGCAAGCACTGTTGCCTTAATACCACACCCCCACTGTACCAAGCCTTGGCTTCTTCATCACAGTCAAAACACACGCCTGTAAGTCCATGCTCTGCTTCACTAAACCAGGTGGGTTTCCAAGTAGGGTCAATGCTGGCTCAAAAACCTTTTACATGTTCCACTGCACACCACAGAAAATGCCCCTGTGGACAACAGAAATAAAGTTGACCAGAGAAGGTTGAAGACCTTCTGTACACTAGCACAGAGTAATTTCAAGACAGAATAGACCATTTAGGAAGTATGTTGTCCAGGAAATCTGTTGGAAAGTACCTGTACCCATTCACAACCAAAGATGCATACCTAAAAAAGTTATACATAACATTCAAGTACTTCTTTATTGTCATATTCGACCAGCCTCCAACTGATATCAATTCCATCTTAAAATAACTTCAGGGAGTTCAGCAGAAGTACCCTGACAATAGATCAAGTCCTGAAAAACCCCTCACATTATGCACCTGAATGAACAAACCACAAAATAAAAATTCATTGGAAGTCATGGTAAAGTGAAGACAATCTGCAAAGGAAAACCACATTTTACATCAAGTATAGCACAAAATTTTACCTTGTCTTTAGTGCTAAGCAGATGAAGTATTTCTCATTTTAATAGCAAGCAAAACCATAACCCACTTCAGTATCAAAACAACAACAACAACGAATTTTCAGCCAGGAAGGACAAACATGAAGCGTGAAAGAAACCAAAGCCTTTTATTAAGTCACTTAAAAAAAAACCCATTATATTTTCTGGGAAGGAGGAACATCAACAGATCTCTTAACAAATGAATTTGCCTGTTAATGCATATACACCCCAGAAGTAAAACTGCAGAATGGCAGACAGAGGGGTAGCAGACAACATACACTGACCAGCTTCAAGATAGAAACTAACATGCTTCAAGTTAGATTGGGTTCACCATTTTACATTTCACATGGTTAACAGTGATAGGAGATATTAAAGAGAGATTATACCTACACATAAAACACACTGTAGATCGAAGCATCTTGCTGGCCGTCTATAGAAATCCAGAGAAGCTCTTTCAGGGGGATAGGCTTCTTAAAATACTGTGAAGACCATGTCAGTACTGCCAGGCTAGAATTCCACTGGACTTTACACCTCTTCAAGAGGCTTGGGCTACATATTTCTGTGTTCATATTTCCTGATAAGGTAGCACAAGTAGATTACTAATTATGATTAGATTATGAAAAGTGCTGAGGCTTATTATTCTGGAAGGGGGGGGAAGAAACGTTGCTGCAGAGACATCTTTATCAAAAGAAATAAGTATCTTATACCACTGACAGTCCTGAAGAAGCTGGAGGGAAGTGAACAACAGAATGATGTTTAGAAGACAGAGACGGTGTACAAATTAGGCACTATGTAATCCATGAAGAAATGGTTATGGACTCATGAGTCGGTGCCAGATGGTTTATACCCTAAAACCAACTGCATGAAATTCAATAAGGCCAAGTGTTGGCTTCTGAATTTTGGTCACAACAACCCTAGACAGCACTACAGGGTTGGAGAGGAATGGCTGCTAAGAGATTTGGCAGATATGGCTGCCAAGCCCCTCTCCATCATCTTTCAGAAGTCCTGGCTAACCGTGGATGTCCCATTGGATTGGAGACTGGCAAATGTGACACCCATCTTCAAGAAAGGCCAGAAAGAGGATCCTATTAACTACAGACCTGCCAGTCTCACCTCAGTGCCAGGGAAGGTCATAGATGAGATAATCTCAAGAGCCATTACAGATCAGTTAAAGGTCAACCAAATAATCATGCCCAGTCAGCATGGGTTCATAGAAGGCAGATCCTGCTTGACAAACCTGTTCTTGTTCCATGACAAGGTGACCTGCTTAGTGGATGAGGGAAAGGCTGTTGATGTAGTCTGCCTGGACTTCACTAAAGCCTTTGATAATATCCCCCATAACATCCTTGTGAAAAAGCTGGCTGCCCATGGCTTGGATGGTCATATACTCTGCTGGATTAAACACTGGCTGGATGGCCAGGCCCAAAGAGTTGTGGTCAATGGAGTTAAATCCAGTTGGCAGCCAGTCATGAGCGGTGTCCCCCAGGGCTCAGTGCTGGGGCCACTCCCATTTAATATCTTTATTAATGATCTTGATGAGGGGATTGAAGGCACCCTCAATAAGTTGGCAGGTGACACCAAGTTGGGAGGGAGTGGCAATCTGCTGGGTGGTGGAAAGGTTTTACAGAGGGACCTGGACAGACTGGATCATTGGGCTAAAACCAACTCTATGAAATTCAGTAAGGCCAAGTGTTGGCTCCTAAATTTTGGTCACAACAACCCCAGACAGCACTACAGGGCTGGAGAGGAGTGGCTGGAAAGCTGCCTGTCAGAGAAGGACCTTGGTGTATTGACTGACAGTGGGCTGAATATAAGCCAGAAATGTGGCCAAGAAGGCCCATGGCATTTTGGCTTGTATCAGAAATGGTGTGACCAGCAGGAATAGGAAAGTCATCCTGCCTCTGTGCTTGGCACTGGTGAGGCCCCACCTCAAGTACTGTGTTCAGTTTTGGGCACCCCAATACAAAAAGGACATTGATGTATTGGAGCAAGTCCAAAGAAGAGCAACAAAGCTTGTGAAGGGTTTGGAAAACATCCCTTATGAGGAGCACCTGAAGGTGATGGGGCTGCTTAGTCTGGGGACATAGAGGCTGAGGGGAGACCTTATCACTCTTTACAAATTCCTGAAAGGAGGTTGCAGTGAGAGTGGGGTTGGTCTCTTGTCACTGGTGCCAGATCATAGGACAAGGGAAAATGGCTTTGAGTTGCATCAGGGGAGATTTGGGTTGGATATGAGGAGAAGCTTCTTTACATAAAGGGTTGTTAAGCACTGGAACAGGCTTCCCTAGGAGGTGGTTTGTTCTCCATCCCTGAATGTGTTTAAAAATCAGCTGCCATGACTGGGGACATCATTTAGTGGTGGGTCATCAGGAATAGGGTAATAGGGTTAGGATGAGGCTGGACTCGATGATCTTTAAGGTCTTTTCCAGCCTAGCAATTCTATGATTCTATGATGCTGGGGGAATAAACGAACAATGTAAGGAAAAAAAAGGAAACAGCAATTGGAAGGGAGTACGGCCACAGCAGGGTAACGACTGAAACATGGCTTTTCCCAGTAAAATGGAGAGATGAAACCACAAACAGCACATTATTACTAATGTAGACTTTTGAAGCAGCGTGGCTTTAAGCCTTTTTCAGATGCACTGGTAAGCATCACGGCAGAGGGACAAGAACTGCTTCCAAGGAAATTTAGTGGGAAATCTTCAGAAGAGGCAAGGTCTTCTGGTCAGGCCCAGTGGGAGTTCTGCTGTCCACACTAGCCTGGCAGAAACCATCAATCTGGCCATCTACATCCCAAGAGAAATGGGCTTAGCATGCACCCCAGTATGGCCTGATGCTTCTCCACTGGTGCCAGGACAGCTGCTGCAATCTCTCTCACAGCCAGTGACAGAGCAAAGACCTCACAAGACAGAAAAAGGAAGACAAAGTGCCACACCAGCAATACAGCAGGAGAGTTGCTTAAAAGGCAAGTTTTCCTCCACCCCTCACAGGCTGCAATGCTTTACATGGCATTTACAGCCTTTACATAGCTTAGCAGATCTTTTGCAATAGGAGGTCTGCAGTTACAAGAAATGTACTTTGAATCCCATTTATTTGCATGCTCTGCTATGCCATAATGGCACATTCAAATGACTCTTGCAATGTATTTTGAACAAGTTGAACTGAGAACATCCAACAGAAGATTTCCTCTTTCTCCTGCCCATCCCCTTCCTGTGTGTTTACCAAAAAATTTCACTTCCTCAGTGGCACTGACACCAGCTCTGATGATCACTAAAGTGTGTTCTCCAGCTCTTGCCTGCTCACACCTAAATCACAGCTACCCTAGGTGATCCAGCACTTACTGAATGAAGGGTTTTAGAAATCCCATCAAGACACATGGGAAGGCTGGGGTTTCCCTGGAGAAAACCCTTCTCTGTCCACTGAATGTAATGACTGTAATCCTCATGATGCTGGCAAGGGACATTTTAGCAATTTCAACGAATGTAGAAGGTGCACTGCTACCCAAACCTTTTCCTACTCAGTTGATATTCCCAGGAAATTTTCTCTTTGTCTGAACAGAGTAAAACTTAGTCATAGGTCAGACTTACCAATTTATAAATGTTATCATCATGTAGGAAGTTACTCAAATATACTCTTTATTTTTTAGTATTAATTTGCTTCTAAGACCCTAGTACAGTCATACACGGAAAGAAAAACCTGCTTAGTATCCAAACGTAGTTTCACACTAACTCCTGTAATACCATACTGTTTCAGTTTATGTTATTTATGTTATGTTATTTATTTCAGTTCAATTTACCTTATTCAAGAAAAATCTTGAATAAGATTTCATTTTAAAATTGATCAAACAGGTTTGAATGCACCTGTCTACAAAAACTAATGATGTAAACATGAAAAGCAAAACAATGTATTATAGATGCCACATCAGAAAACCCACTTAACAGACTATGTTTCTGTTGACGAACTTCCTGAAACAACCTACAAAGGAGTAGTTAAGAACACATCCCAGAGGGAGTCTATGCCCTCCAAACTTCTATCATGTCCGGGCTCATGTCCAAGCTTTCAGCAGCCCTCTTACACAGAAATGCAGAAAAGGACATTGCAGAAGAGTGGCTGCATCCTGTGCATCAGCCCCTGTGGTGAGCTATCACGTTTTCCCGTTTAAGAAAGCACAATTTGCTATAAGGGGCACTTTCAAGAAACAGCTTGGTCAGAAGTATGTGTACAGCAAAAAGCTGGCCTTTGCAAATTTGAGTAGCAAGTTCTCCAACGTTTCAACCACAATTAAGACAGGAAGAAGTAGCCTCATGCTACACGCAGCAGAGACCATAGAGGAAGGAGGACGCATTGTTCAGACTGTTTATCGTTTGAGTCCTTTGAACTGAAGAAGTGAGATAGTATGCTCTGCAAACACAAGAACCAATTGTAAATACTTAAGATGCCAGCAGTTTGAAAAAGATAGACAGTGCTGACCTAAGGGATGCCAAATACAGGCCTGAATGCTTCCAATCTCCCTTTTTCTGACAGAGAAATAAGATCTACAAATTGCTCCCCTTCACTTTCCTTCGTCTCCTTCTCGCCCTCTCAAAGTGCTACTGTCAAAATACAGTCTCTCTTCTGACATTTGTTTGACAAAAATAACCAATCTATTTACCTCTCTGAGTAGTATTTGTTTTGTGCCCTAAAGAACAAGTATTTCATAAATATCTGGAGGAAATGCTTCCAAGACAAGAGGAATTCTGCCTTTGCATTTTGTCCCATGAATCCACATTTTCAGGAAAGATGCTGAATATGACCGTGAATGATTCAGCCTCGGAAATTACAGCATTTAATGACAATGTCAACAGGAAATGTATTTGAATTGGGCAAAAATAAATATGAAGGCACAGACCTTTCCATCCTTCCCTTAAGTACAATTAAGTTTAAACTAGGAACAGTCACACTAAGGACAGTTACTCAGAATTAGCCTTTTATCAGGAGAAGCTGAGTTCTTTGAGAAGGTACCATTACTGTCAGTTGTCTTCTTGCATGCTTCACTAAAGACTCTTTTTCACACAAATATAATGTTTTATCTACACAGTTTCCTGTGGCACAGCTCAGCAAGACTGGAAGCCTTTCTCTCGAGCACTTCTACACTCAGATGGAAGAGGGGACACAAATAAATGGGAGAAATAGGAAGTAGAAATATGATCAGCAGGAGAAAAATCCTAATGCTCAGCTAGGAAACTTGTTCTTCCACAGAATGGAGCTCTTCATCTTAGAGATAGAAATCCTATAGGGGAAAAATAACCATGCTACTTAACACTGGCATATGGCTTGGTGTAATTATTTACACACCCAGCTCCATACCTTCAGAAGGAAATATCACCTCCTGCACAAAAAGCTCATACAAACTTCAGGATCCCTGGATGCCAGATTCTTCCCCCCTCCTTCCCATTAGCATGCGAGAGCTTGCCATCCTTGAGGGATGCTGCAGAAATACACCGGTGTATACCTGTGTACCTCTGTACACCTCATCTGCTTGTTTTCTGCTTTCATTCACTTTTGCAAAGGGCTCCCTGAACCTCAAGAGCTAGCTCTACAATTGCCTGAACACAAGAAATAAAGTCACTCAGAATATGCACATATGAAAAGGAAGAAAGACTTTGGTCCTTCCCCAAAACTCTTCCCTTTGAGGAAAAGAAAAATTGGTTCACAATTAACACATTTCCATCCAAAAACCTCTGAGAGGCCCATTAAGAGGCCAGATAACAGGTGAAGTAGAGAGAGGAAAACCTTTCCTTTTTGTGACAAAAAAGGAATGACATCTGAGATTAAATACTGCGGTTCTTAAATTTTCCTCAGTAGCTACAGAGAGGTCAAATGCTGCTCTTTGATGTGCAGCACAAGGGCCAGATGCAGCACCTGTGGTCTTGTTAGCCACCCCACTGGAGATCAGCTACTAAGTTAAGCCAAGAGAACTTTAGACATTTTTCACAGCCCATTTTGGGTATTACTTCCTGCAACATCTGATATTCTGTGGCACCATTTCTCTTACAATAGCCAACAAGGCCACAGAGGGGTAGCTCACTTCAGTTACACAGATACAGGAAGGGGGGATATACTATGAAAGAGTTACTTGTATGTTCATAAATTCATGCAAGAAAGGATTTCACATTTATGGAAACTTCTTGAAAGGGTAACACTGAAAACCAGAACATTAAACATCTTAAAGGCAATGGCGTTTACCTTCGTAGGTGAAAGTTTCACAATTCATTGCATTGTCAGAAAAAACTGTTGCACAACTCAACTGGTCAAAGAACTTACAAGAAAAGACTTAAGCCTTACCTTGTTCCCTGTACATCTATATAGTAAAGAGAACTTTATTTACTCAGTAAAAAATGCAGGAGAAAAATAGAATAACTTCAAGGCAGTCAGCTACGGTACAAAGATGATAGATAGTTCCACACTATTGTGGCTAAAAAATATAAATAACTCCCAACAGATTAAAATTAAACAATTAAAATTAAACAATTAAAACAGATCTTTATGTTATGAAATCAGGAATTCTTCTTAACTAGTTTGTGGCTCACAAAGCTGAAATGGAGAAAGAAAAAAGCTGTAAATCTCAAAGGAGATCCATAGAATGAGACATCTGCTGATCTTGGGAGTTCATTAATTTTAATCCTTGCCCAAGATTTCATAATGTTGCTATTAACAGCAACCAACCAATTTCTAGCTTGTTGCTACTTTTTCAGGGAAAACTACTTAATTTTTTTCTTATCCATAATTTCCATGCTGTTTATGGTACCTGTTATAATGTCACAAAGTCCCAAAACATAAAATATAAGTAACCCCTACTCTGCATTCAATACTGCATTGGTAACAATTCACACAAACAAAACTTAGACTATCCCTTCAGTAAAACTGAGCTATATTTTCCCAACATGGCTTTGTAATTTCCCAACCAAAAAAATTAGATACATTTTAATAACACTTTAGTGATAATGCAATTAGAGCAGACTGATCAATTGGGCACTCATACTTTACAGGTAATTAAACTAACATTAAGATATCTAAATTACAAAGGTCTTCCAGGCACTTTACAGGATCAACACGAGCTAAAAAATATAACTTCCAGTTTGTATTACACTGTGCTAAAATATATTAAGATTGGTCAGATAGACGAAAGGCAATAGATGGGACATTGATACGGGGTTTCAGGTGAAACAACAGAGCAATAACTCAACATTTGTGAGTTGTATCCACAATAGTATGATCTGGCTAAACAAGTTCTGAGTGTTAATCTCTCTGGTCTTTAGTGCCAACAGAGGCCATCGAAGCAGGGGGATGAGTTCTTGCAAACCCATTCACTGCAAACACAGAAAAGATGCAATTTCAACAGAAACCCTAACTGCTTCATTGAAGGTACAGCATCAGCTAGGGAGATCTAGCCTGACTTTCAGATCCTAAATTAAAACTGGAAGGAGAAAACCCTTCAAGACTTTCCCTGTGGCATACAGTACTATTGCAGCAGTAGTCAGTAAGAAACACCACGCACCAAACATCACAATATCATTTTCTCATCCTTTTTTTTTAAGCTAAAGCACATTTGAACATACAGTTAAGAGGAAGCAGCTTCAACTTGGCACTCCAGGAACTACTCTCCTATAAGAAATCAGTGCGAGAAGGAATACCCAGAGGCCAGATTGCCTCTCCTAAATCAAGGCTATTGCCTTGGCTTGAAACGCCCACTGCAGACTTTGATCAGCTAATTTTACACACTTTCCAACCTGAAACAGCCAGAAGGCACCCGAGCCATCAAGACCACAGCAGAAGCCCAGCAAAGCGGTAAATCATTCTTTTAAGAATGATTTTGTATTTTAAATGCCGAATTTCCCTCAAGACCCCATCCAGTCCTACCGGGAAGGTCAGGCGGGCACCAGCACCTCCTCCGGGAGGCAGAAGCGGGAGCAAGCCGCCCTGCAAACCACCTTGTACCCTCCGTGCCGTCCCGGAGAGGGGAGAGGGCAAGGAGGCAGCCGGGCCGGGCACCCCCCGCCCCGCCCCTCCCCGCCCCGCCCCGCTCCGCTCCGCCCGGTGAACTCCCGGTGGGAGAATCCGGAGAATCGCCGGAGCTGCCGCTTTCACCCCCCCGCCCCGTCTCGTCCTTGGGATGAATTCAGGCACTTACTTCGCCGTGTGCGAAAGTTGAGCGGCAGGCAGTGAACTCCACGGTGACCGGCGGGGAGCCGAGAGGGGTGTCCCGGGGGCGGCGGAGCCGGTGCGGGCGGAGGGGATGGATGGGGTCGCGGCGCCGGTGCTGCCCCGCCGGGCGTGAGAGGAGGGCAGGCGGCGGAGGAGGCTGGCAGGGCCGGCAAGCGGTTGGCTCGCAGCCTCTCGCTTTACTTCCTGGTGCCGGCTTCGATTTGCATGCGGAGAGAGCGGGGAGAGAAATGAGAGCGAGGGGAAGGAGCTGGCACCGGAGCGGAGCTGGCACTGGAGGGGAGCGGAGGAGCCGAGGCCGCCGGCAGCGGTGGGAAGGCGAAGCTCCGCCGGCTGAAGTGCGGAGGGGAGGCAGCCAGGGGGGCGAGGTGGGGAAGGAGCTGAGGGAAAGAGGGTGTGAGGAAAAAAGGGGGGTGATGGCTGTGCTGGAAGCTGAGGAGGTCGAGGAGGGGGAGTGCCCCTGCGTGCGGGTGGGCTCGCCTGCGGGAAAAGTTGTGGCCAAATAAAGCGGCCTTAGTCCCAGAGCCAAAACAGAAGTGGGCTGGCTTGTTCCACCAACAGGCTAAAAGAAAACCGTATGAACTTCTCCAAAGCTCAACTGTGGTAACTTCTAAGGTCCAGCAGAAGCTGGGTTAGAAAAAAAGAAAGAATAAGTACGTTTGGGTTTCTTCTTGTTGTTTGTTTGGGTTTGTTTTTTTTTCCATCAGAATGATTTATTAGCCTGTTGAAAAGTGAAATAAAATATCATAGGTCAGCAAAACAGGAAATATGAATGTGTGGACATAACACGCAGAGGATGCAGCTGAAAAGCTCTACAAGAGCTGGAGTCAACGTGTTGCATGTGTGCTTGCCAGGCCACCTGGATCTCAGGTCATAGAGATTTCAAAGGCAGAATTGCAAAAGAAAGGCATTTAAGCTTTCTATATAAAGTGTTGAAGCAAGTTCGGAGAACTAAGTGGTGCTAGCTACAAGATGCTCAAAGGTATCTGTGCACCCTTTCTTGAAGTTCACCAATAGGGTTTAACTGTGAGCAGACTGAGGAGCTGGCAAGGACTTCTAGCAGGGCATCTAAATAGCCAAAAATGGCTCACTGCAGCTCACACCCCGTGGGGTTAGGAGAAGAAACTGAATCATATCCAGAACAGAAATCTCTTACATTAGGGCTTGCAGATATTTGGCACTGAAGCAAAGGCTGGTCACACATTGTCTTCTGCCATAGGCACCATCCATCACTTCACTGTGGCACCTGCTGCACTCCTGACTCAAGTCCCTGACTCCAGTGTGCAGCTCACTATCTTGAGCCAGCTGAAGAGGTTCTACAGAAGCAGTCAGGGTGTAGTCTGTCATATTTCTACATGAGTCTCAGATGTCCCTGGGCACCTCTAGAACTCTGAAAAGTGGAGAACAATAGTTGCTCATCTATCGCGAATTATATCAGTGATAAAAATAATGCCATGTGGACATTCATACTTAGGCCAGCAGGTAAAAATTTCGTGGGTTGAGACTGGAATTCCTTCAAGTTCTATTAAAAAGCTTGCAGCTGTTTTCTCCCATCCCCTACCTTATTTAAAAGTGTTTTAAAAGGGAAAAAAAACCCCACAAAAAACAGCCTAACAAACTGCAACCAACTTCTTTCCCTATGAAAAGTTTATACAAAAAAAAAAAAAAAAAAAAAAATCTGATTTGATTTACTTTGTCTTGGGTTGGGGATTTTTTTTCTGGCTGGAAATTTTGATTTCAAAACTTGATGTAAAATGCCCTGTTTCTGTTTGGAAATGCTATCACAAAGGCTTAAGATGATGTACTTTTAGTGCCTCATGTTTCCATTTTTCTCTGTAGGGAAGTACCTTGATCTTGTATCTCTGTTCTTAGAGGGAGAAATGGTGCACAGAGCCCACATTGGTCTTGGCCTCCCTCCTTTCCACCCTTTTTCTTCTTTTCATTATCAAGCATTCTTCTGGGTTTAAAATTCACCTTCTTTTATCAAAACATTACTGTAAATAAAACAAAATTTAGTTTTAGAAATGCATAATGGGGTCTAGCTGTCTAATGAAAGACAATCTTACTACAATGTTAATAATTCAGAAAAAATTTAAAAAATGCTGAATTGCCTTCAATAGGTTGCTGTGCAATATGAAATTGAGGAGGTGTATCACAAACTCATCAGTTCTGCCCCAAAAGAACTAATATGAAGAAGGGTTGGAGTAAACACACTGTGCTTTATAAGAAGAAAAAACACAGGTTGTTTGTACATTTGAAATAAGTGATGGATTTGTGCATCTTCATTCCACTGATAAGAGGAATATGTACAAAATCTACCAGGAAAGCATATGCAGGAAAGGAACTCTCCTTCATTATATATTTACCGAGAGAAAAAAAAAAAAACCAACCTGGTTCCAGCATTCCTAAGTCTGTAGATCTGCTGTTAGTCACATGTTTTAAAATATCAAGAAGTTGGGGGATGGTGTAAAATGGGGCAAGAAAGAAACTTGAAGCCTGTCACTGAAGTGGAAGTCCTTGTACGAAGGACTTTGAGCCACGTTAGCCAGCTTGTTTTTGTGCTCAGCAATTGATTTTCCTCTTTGGGCAGATATGAATCCCAGACTATGCCTTTTCTGCTGAATTAAACAAGGCTGTGCTCCAGTACTGAGGCCAGCTGGTGCTGTCAGAGTCCATGTCTGTGCTGGTGGCATCCAAACCACAGGGACTACACCAAAATGGTGGCTTAATAGTCATAGAATTGTGCAATCAAAGTATGGATTGTGTTGGAAGGGACCTTAAAGATCATATATTTCCTACCCCCCTGCATGGGCAGGGACACCTCTCACCAGACCAGGTTGCTCAAAGCCCCATCCAACCTGGCCTTGAGCATTTCCAGGGATGTGGCATCCACAGCTTCCCTGGGCAACCCCTTCCAGTGTCTCATTGAGTCCCTGCCCCAGTTTAACTTCCAGACCACAGCTCTGGAAATTTTTTAAGAGTGGTTAGTGGGATCAGTCCAGCAATTTGTCAGTAGACTGAGGAATGTCCAGGAAAGTTTTCTTGGGCACCATTGATGAATGGCCTATACATAGTCCTATGGAGTCCAGTCCAGTCCAGCTGGGCACCTGTGTAGGAAGCTGCTGATCATTTTTTGGATTGCACCCAGGAGTACGAAGTGGCAGAAACTGTAGGGGACAGTGGTTCTGGGCAATAAATAAAACTTTATCATGAACAATGAAAACAGGTAGCAGGCTTCACTCCTTTTTTTTATATATTCCTTAATCTCATGGTTGCTGAGTACTTTCTTGCTGAGTATGCTTGAAACCAAAGATGGAGCAGTGATAGAAGAACACTGTTAGTCATGCAAATTTATGTGGCACAGCCAGAGTAGTAATTTGAGAGAGATCCCAAGGGTCCCTGGATTAATTCAATTAAAAAAAAAAAAACGAACAAAAAAGCAAAAAACCTAGGAAAAATATCACTTTGTTCAAGAATAGGCTTACAAGGTTTTAAATTCTTTATAGAACAGAGAAAGTGAGAGCAAAAGTACATGTAAAACTAAAACATTGAGACATTTGGCCTTTTTGAATGAGCTGGAGCTGTGGAAACTCATTGTCAATTTGTTGACTCAGTAAAACATCTTTTCTCTAGAAATTCCAGCATTTAACATGGTCACCACTTGCACTGGTTTTCTGTATTTTATTTCTTCCTCAAGGGATTATTATTAAGTAGTTAAAGTCCAAATTGTTAGCCTGATTTGTAATAATGTAGCAATTTGTAAACAAGCAGTGAAGAATGGATTATAAAAAATGAGATCCAAGTCACATGCTCAGTCTTCACACAGTGTTGTTGGAGGAAAAAATCCCCAGCCAAGCCCCAGAAAATAAAAGCAGACTGTTGTGGCATTCACTGGGCATCACGTCCTTCCTTATTGTAACCTATGATTCTAGAGAAACCTATATTGACTTAGGTAAGAAGAGTATTTATGAATTTTATTCTAAGAAATGGGCTTTTCATGTGACCCAGGCTTTTTGGTTTTGCTTGTTTGCCCAAAGAAAAATTATATATTGGGGCAGAATCTGGTTGGAGGGGCGTGACTAGTGGAGTCCCTCAGGGGTCGGTACTGGGACCGGTGTTGTTCAATATATTCATCAACGACTTGGATGAGGATATAGAATGTACCCTCAGCAAGTTTGCTGATGACACTAAGCTGGGAGGAGTGGCTGACACACCAGAAGGCTGTGCTGCCATTCAGAGAGACTTAGACAGGCTGGAGAGTTGGGCAGGGAGGAACAAGATGAAATTCAACAAGGGGAAGTGTAGAGTTTTGCATTTGGGGAAGAACAACACGATGTCCCAGTATAGGTTGGGGGCTGACCTGCTGGAGAGCAGTGTAGGTGAAAGAGACCTGGGGGTCCTGGTAGACAAGAGGATGACCATGAGCCAGCAGTGTGCCCTTGTGGCCAAGAAGGCCAATGGCATCCTGGGGTGCATTAGAAAGGGTGTGGTTAGTAGGTCAAGAGAGGTTCTCCTCCCCCTCTATTCTGCATTGGTGAGGCCGCACCTGGAGTATTGTGTCCAGTTCTGGGCCCCTCAGTTCAAGAAGGACAGGGAAGTGCTTGAAAGAGTCCAGCACAGAGCTACTAAGATGATTAAGGGAGTGGAGCATCTCCCTTATGAGGAAAGGCTGAGGGAGCTGGGTCTCTTTAGTTTGGAGAAAAGGAGACTGAGGGGTGACCTCATCAATGTTTTCAAATATGTAAGGGGTGAGTGTCAGGGAGATGGAGTTAGGCTTTTCTCTATGGTGACCAGTGATAGGACAAGGGGTAATGGGTGTAAGTTGGAGCATAGGAGGTTCAAGTTGAATATCAGAAAGAATTTTTTTACTGTAAGGGTGACAGAGCCCTGGAATAGGCTGCCCAGGGGGGTTGTGGAGTCTCCTTCACTGGAGACATTCAAAACCCGCCTGGACACGTTCCTAGGCGATGTACTCTAGGGGGCCCTGCTCTGGCAGGGGGGGTTGGACTAGATGATCTTTCGAGGTCCCTTCCAACCCCTAGGATTCTATGATTCTATGATTCTATGATTCTATGATATAGGACATAGATGATACTTTCAACTATGAAGCAACAAGTTAGTGCACTCTTATGTGTGGGTATTCTTCAGTTCCTGTTCTTGTTTCAAGCTTGGAGCCTGGAAAAATAAGTTTTGGGACATTAATGAGAAATTAAAAAAAAACCCACCTTTACTTTCAATTGTAGTTCCATTGCAGTTATTTGAAATGTATCACACAATAATTCAGGATCTTGACTGATTTTATGACTAACATTTAAAAATTATTTAAAAATGCGATGGGGAATAATGCACAGATCCCCTCAGCCATCATCTGACCTGTCATTTGGACTAATACTACGCATGCTTAGTAGGTTAAATTAGGAAAAGCTGGCATCTTTCCTGTAGACAGTGGTCTGCCTAATGCACGGCCGTTTAAATTTTATTACATTGACATTTTCCGGCCATAAATCCTAAATTCACTCTTTTATTTCATTTTGCAAATCCTAATTCCCATGAATGAGCCATAATAGTACAGCACATAGCAAAAATACTTGCCTTGAGGCAATTCTGAAAGCTAATAAAAGATGCTTCTTCTGTGCCTTTGGTGATTTTTAATATTTTAAATATTGGTATTACCTGGTATTACCCTTTTTAATATACAAGAATCTTTCCTGTTTCAATTGCAGTTATTTAATGGCTGAAATCTATAAAAATTGCTGGTTAGCAAGTAAAAAGGTGTCCAACAGTGGAAGCCAATTTGAGAACCAGTTGCCACAAGCTAGGTTGTATTGGTGTCACAGCACTGATGCTTGTCCCAATGGAGGCAGAAAATGGCCTGCATCTGCTTTACTGAATATACCAATTGCCTTTCTGTAGCAATGGCAGCTCAAATAAATGGTTGGCTTGGTTCTCATGAATACCTTCTTACTCTCAGAGCCAAGAACAGCAGAACTGATGGGTCATGGCCCATTCAGGTAGGCAACAACAAGGGTGAGCTGGCAAACAGGTTGTACCAGGAGCCCTTCGCCTTCAAAAATTCGTGGTCATTTGCACAATTGCTCTGAAGAAGTTGCCCCCACTCTTAAAGTCTGTGTTTAATTTAGGTTTAGTTTAGTTCTGTGGTCACTAATTTTTAATTACCTGGAAGAAGGGATCTGAGCAAATTCAGGAGCAGGTGTATCATCAGATGGAAGTCCAGCCTGCCTCTTGCCACATGAATTGTTAGTTCAGAAGCAACCTGGCGTTTCTGGAGCCAGCTTCCAGAGTGGGCTGGTGTTGAATTGTAGCTTTCCCTTCCCTAGATCAGCCAGTAGCTACAGAAAATTTCCTCACAGAGATTCACCTGGCCATCATTAACATCCCCACTGTGCAAAAGATATGCAGCACTCAAGCTGCCCTTGGACAGCTGCAGTAGCAGTAGGCAGGCAGTCCTGTTCCTGGTCACAGTGATACAGCAGCATGAGGCATCCCTGCATCAAGTGCAGCTTTCATTTTCTTCTGAGACAGTGCAGAGCATCAGGCAATGGAAGTGAGCATTGAGTTAATGAAGTCAGAGCTGGTTGAATTGGTGGAAACATTTGGTGCCCATTAAAGTTATCAGCTCCCTCCCTTTGTTGCACAAGGTTTGTAGCTCTTATCTGGGATAAGATAGCACTGCAGTGCTGCTGAGCATCAAGACAAAGGTTGCCTTGGCTGTATGAAACCTGTGAGCACCTAAGTTTTGCTGGTGCATTACCTGTCAGCCTGGGCTTGGGAAGGTGACAATTACATCTGTCAGGAGGTGACACCTGCCACACATGAAGTTCTCAGCCTGCACCCTCTGCTGACATGGGGGATGTGTGGAAAGGCTGTGCTGCTTGTAACAGCAGCTTGGTAGGGTGATTTCTTTATTCCCTCTCTCCTCAGCTGGCGGTTTTCCATTCCAAGAGGAGCCATCATGGATCACTGCAGATACTTTACTGCTGTCTGCTCAGGCTGGTCTGTCTGGCAAGGCGTATAACACTCACATTTTTCATATCTCCTGCCCACCTGATGCTGTGCAGTTATGCCAAGTACAAACCTGCTGCTGAGCCCATTTGGAGTGATGGAGTTGCTGAATCACCCTAACACTGGATGAGCCTGCTGCATTTAGCAGCAATCTAGCTGTTGCTAGAACCTCCTCCATTACCACCTCAGGTAGGGCTTCAGAATGTCAGTGCCACATGTCTAAAAGGATGCTGGAGGGCTGCATTACCTGGAGTACTGTGTCTAGTTCTGGAGCCCCTATTACAAGACAGGCATGGATGTGCTGGAGCATGTCCAGAGAAGGGCCACGAAGATGATCAGAGGGATGGAGCACTTCTATGAAGACAGACTGAGAGAGTCGGGGTTAAGCAGTCTGGAGAGGAGAAGGCTCTGAGGAGACCTTATTGTAGCCTTTCAGTATCTGAAGGGGGCTACAAGAAAGCTGATGATAGACTTTTCAGGATAAAAAGTAGTGATAGGACTAGGGCGGATGGTTTCAAACTAGAGGGTAGATTTAGGTTAGATATTAGAAAGAGTTTCTTCATCATGAAGGTGGTGAAACACTGGAACTGGTTGCCCAGAGAGGTGGTGGAAGCCCCATCCCTGGAAGTTTTTAAAGCCAGGCTGGATGGGGCTCTGAGCAACCTGATCTAGTGGGAGGTGTCTCTGCCCATGGCAGGGGGGTTGGAACTAGATGATCCTAAAGGTCCCTTCCAACCCTGAAAATTCTATGATCTGATGATTCTATGATACTAAACTGCCCTCTGAACCAGGCTCCTCATTGCATGCTGCATTCTTCACAAAAACCCAGAGAGCTAAAAGAGCAAATGGTGGTGGGCTGGGAGTATAACCTGTGGAAATAGAGCCAGTCCCTCCACCAGCTGCAGCTCACTCGTTTCCTGTGAAAACTGGGAGGGTCACATTGTCAGGGACAACCTGACTAATTGTTTTCTGCTGAGTGGTTGACAGCTGTTTGCTGTAACTTGAAATCATGCATGTGTCAGAGATGAACAGTAAATCGGCTTTCCTGTTCCCAGTTGCTGTTTCCCCCTGAAGCCCTTTGTATCCCATTCTTGGAGCCTGGCCCTACTGGCTGTAAAATCCCAGCTGTGCTGTCCCATCCGTTGCAGCTCTTCAGCTCTTTGCCCCAGGCTTTGAAATGTTTGGAATTTCAACCCTTAGCATTTCTGTTGCCATCCAGCCCTGCTGTGAAAGCTCCCAGATAAGGCTCTCAGATGGAAACAAACGAAAAGTAGGAAGTGTTTGAATAACAGAGGCAAAAAGGAAATAAAAACTTGAATAGAACTGGACACAGCAACCATTCCCAGACACACTTGAAGTGAAGGTGTGAAAGATGAGTGCTGCCCAAATTCTTGTCAAGGATCAGGTTGTAGCAAGAATCTCATGCAGTGTCTCCTGCAGGCAACACTTGCTCTACTAGGAGTTGTTCTTTAGCAGCTTGAGAGAGCCTTGAATTGTTTCTGGAGGTGGAGGTGTTTAGGATAGGATATGAGGGTGTCAGAAAGGCTAAGTCTGAGGTAGCAGGAACTTCTGAGTGAGTAGGAGTTACTGATGTTCACTATGGCCAACACCAGCCTTCTCTGAGTCTATACAAGCATTTGTGATCTCAACAGCAGCTATGTTTGTCCCCTAGCTCCTCCTTTTGGATGTCCCAGGATACTTTATTCATTCCAGGACAGACTTTGTTCTTTCTCATCATCACAACCATTTCTTTCCTGCATTTACACATTTGCTGCCACAGAACTGCTCACCCTCCTGGCTGCCATACACAACCTGTACTTAGTGTTTTGTTTTCTGCTGCCATCAGGAGAATTGGCAGAATAAAAGTAATCCTTGTTTTTTCCTTTCTTAGGTCATTAACTCTTCCAGAGGTTATTTGAATGTCTACACTGTCAGCTTCTGCTCAGCCATTGGCAGCTTCCATGTGGATGTACTTTGGACAGGTTGCTCCAAAACCATGAAGGGATATGGACTGAAGTCAGTGAGAGGTGGCAAACCTATGTTATGGTAAGACTTTGGGGAAAGGAGACCTCCTAAGATGAGTGGAAGTGTATACATCTCTGAAGTATGCATGGCATGATGTTTGAGACTGAAAATACATGAACTTGCAACAAGATGGAGGCACTGAAGGTAGATTTATCCATTGTGAAACCTCTTCTTTACAGACAAGCCTATCTCTTGATAATGTGGCAAGTGGTGTTTTCAAAGGGAGGGGACTGCTGAGAAAGCAATAAGAGAGCAATACTGGGGAATACTGGGCTCACAGACCTGGCAGGCATGCAATTCAACCTGACACAAAGTATGCTGGTGCAGGGGTCAGAAGTGGAGTTACAGGGGTACCACATGGCATGGCACCAGCCTGGGACAAACCTCTGGCACAGATTTAGGAGCATGAAAGAGTTAGGCACTTACATTCCTCATATACAAGTTAGTTAGCTAGTCAAGCATTCTGGACCAGAATGAATGCCTAAAACGTGCTAGGAGAACCCAGGAAAAGAGGAAAAAACCCAGACCTTCTTGGAACATTTGGGACTGATGGTACTTTTGGCTACTAAGAGTGTTCAGTTTCTCCTTTGCTGTCTTGTCCACATGGGTAGGTTTTAGTGCTCAAATTTGTCCTTTACTTTAAAGGGAGTACTTTAGGTACAATAAAGGGAAACCCTAGATCCCTTGCCATAGAGTCCCTTTTCTTCTATGTATGTGAATGTCCCCCTCAGGACATTATCCACGACTGTAATGACAGCAAACCTGTCAGCAACATCTCACCTGTCTGTTCCTTTCCACTGTTCTCCCTAACCACCTTGCAGAGGTATCTTTTCAGAGACATGTCTTTTGCTTTTATCTGTCCAAGTCCCTTTGATGTTCCCACCTGAAGCATCTGTGGGAATTGGTGAACTTGTATTTTGATATGTAATGCCCGCAAACATCTGCAGTGTGGTGCAGAGTAAGGGGTGGTTTCGGGGGAATATCAACTCTATTTATGGTTTGCACAGATTTATGGCTTGACTTCAGTCAGCTTCTGACAGTGCTGTATTGGCAGACTGGGTGTGTGAGAGCTGAGGCCAAGGCAAGGGTTAAGTAAAAGGTCTGCTGAAGAGATCTGATGCAAGGCAGGAATCTGGGATAAGATCTGTGGCAAAGCCTGACTGGTGATCATCCACTGAAGACGGCCAATACATGCTAAAATTACAAGCTTGCAGATGGCATCCAAGGATCATTATCTTTGAACAGAATGAGCAGAGCAGAGGCAAGAGGGCATTGGGGTGGAATCTTGGGATAGTTCTAGCAGTGAGAGAGCCACTGAATTTATACTATGGCAGAGCCAGCTTAAAATTCATTTGTAACAACGTAATCCAACAAAACTTTTCTCTGTGTGCATCAGGGCAGTGCTTTATGTTAGGTGGACACTGGGATTTTCATCCAATACTATTGGAAATGAGGTTTAATATTGTATTGGACCACAGCCTTAGAGACAAGGGTGGTACTATAAATACAACTCAGATGTCAAAAGCAATTTAAAACTGAGCTGGGAGCGGGGGTAGGGGGTGGGATATGCTAATCTTGTAGATCACATGCATGTTAAGAGATGTCTGATTAACTAAGTTAGTTTTCATCCATATGAAGTAAAATGGCAAGAATATGGACATCTTTTTCTGTGGTCTGTAATGTATCACAAAAAAACCCAAACAAAACACTCCACACATGTGCACACATTGCTGTCACTGAGTCAGCCCTCTTCCTTGTAAAATGTAAATTTAAGTGAGCTGGTATGCTGAATTAAGTCATGTTTGCTCACAAAAAGAAGCACTGAAGTGCACTGTGTAGTCTCCCAATGCATACAGCACGAGGCATGCAAATTGCCTGATGATAAGTGTGGCTAATCTGTTATTTGTGTGTATATATCAGCATTTCGTCAGGTACAGCTGTGAGAGTGTTTGTCAAATGTGCAAGCTCAGAGGTAAACAGAATGAACCCAGCCTTTAATGTTCTTTACTAAAATATACGTGGTAGACGCTAGTCTAGTTCTAATCTACTGCCTAAATTACTGTAGAGACAGTTTTCCCAATATTACAATTTTTGCTCAATAAAGCTGGTGAAAGAAGACAGAAAAAACATATTATTTTGGATCTAAATATCTCTGAAATGCTGATAAATTAAGAAGACTCTATGTACTTTCTAAGACACCTCCCAAGAAGAGCACCAAAGATGGAGCTACAGGAAGGGTGTATGACATCTGTACTGTCCAGAAGGTCGTAAGGGGCTCTGAACATCTTGGATAACATGGCCAAAAAAAGCTCAACTGGATTCTGTCTCTTTCAAGCTCTTAAATGGCTTCCAATGAGACACGGCTCACCGTATCTGACTCTGCTCCTTTTCCTATTTCTGTGGCTTCTGATTTACTCTACAGTTTTGTATTTAAACTTAAGACATAGTACATAGAGCTATGAAGATTTTAGCTCTTTCTGAAAATTTTCTAATGCTTTTTTACTCATAACGTTATTGTTTCAGTATAGATCACAGTTGTGGATAAGAGCTCACATTTATTTAGATGATTGTGCAGCTTGATTAGTCATTAACATATTTTTAAAGTGGAAGAAACCCCCATACACACTTCATCATTTGCAGGTATAGTTGAAAACGTAAAATATCCACTTCATCAGGTAATACACTAAACAAGAAAAAAACAGCAGAAAATCCCTAAAAAACATATACCAGGTGAGATTTGTAGATAATTATGCAAATGTTTTCTCTAAAAAGGTAAATGTGTCTTTTTTTTTTTTTTTTTAGAGTGAATAATACGCACACATCCTAAAACACAGTAGCTGTTGATCCATTGCCTGGTGATGCTACTCAAAACGTTGCCCTGCTTTGCCATCACCCCTGCATGAATGTAGAGCACCGTCAGGGACTGCCATTACCAATGCTCCAAAGTAGTTGTCTGCCCTGATGTGTCAAATCAATGTCTGCCAGCTATAGTGATGGGGTCACTGAGCAACAGCCAGTTGGTCTGTCAAGCTCATGATCAGAGGAATGGTTCACAGCAGTCCCAGAGCAGAAGAAGAAATTTCTCTTAGTGACAGCTACAGTCCTGACAACCATTTTGAGCAAAAATTCCAAGTGACTTTTGTCACTAAGCTAGAGGGTAGCTTCCACGAGATGAGGGTGGTTCAGAGCAAATGGGAACAGGGCTGCACAGCAAGATTATGGCCACACCTGCTGCAATAAAGAAAATCAAGGAATCACAGCCTGGACATCACTATCTGCCACCCCCACATCTCTGTCTCAGAGGTGTCTTAGACATCCATGTTTGTGGGCAAATAAGCTAACACAAACATCATCACTGCTCACTTTTCTTGGTAACTATCTTATGTGAATAACCTCCCATTTCATACTCTCCATAATTCATGCACACTACTGCAAAATTAATTAGATTTTTAGTAAGACATTTTTGGAAGAAATCCATGTCAACAGTAACCTTTAAAATGAATCAGTGGAACAACAGCTCTCTCAGATAAAAGCTTTTTAGCTGAATTTTTGAGATGTGCTATTAACACAGCTACTACAGGGCACAGCTGGATCTGTGCTTTCCTCATGCTATTTTTTTGCCTTCCTAGCTTCCATCTTTTCTTTTTCATAGTGTCCTAATTGGTCTGGGCTTTGCTTTTTGGAGGTTTCCTTCACCGTTCTCTTTTGCCTCCTACCTTTTTCCTATCCTATTACCTTTTACCTCTTCCTCATTAGGGATCAATTTGCAAATTGGAGAAGGTTCAGCAGAGGGTTACAAAGATGATTAGAGAGCTGGATTGCATGAACCATGAGGAGAAGCTGAGACCTGTGTTCATCATGGAGAAAGGGTGACTTGGTGGATGTCTGATTATAATCTTCAGATACTTGAAGGTTTGCTATAGAGATGAAGGTACCAGATTCTTGGAAGTGCAGAGTGAAATGACAAGAGGCGACAGACAAAGTTACAGCAATAAAAATTCCAACGGGATCTAACAGAAAATACTCTCATCATGAGAGTGGTTAAACCTGCAACAAGTAGCTAGAGAGCCTGTAGAATCTCCACCCTTGGGGATACTCAGAACTACCAGACAAGGCCCCTGACAACCAGACCTAGCTTTGAAGCTAGTGCTGATTTGAGTGGGAAATTGGACTCCAACCTAATTATTCTGTGATTCCATTTTCTGTCTGACAATCTCAGTTTTCTTTAACCCTCCCCACACAAACCTCCTGCCCTACCTGGCCAGCTGTTGGCAGCACTGACCTCAAAGTGAGACCATGCTTTTGATGCATGTGCACGCTTTCTACTCTCCAGTTTTTTATCATGGTCTCCCATTACCAGTTGTCTTTGGGCTGGAAGAATTTACTTTAACTCTCAGCTGCTCTGCAGGCAGCAGCTGGAAGAAATCTCTTGAGCAATAAGAAAACTGCTGAAAGTGTTAAGTCCAGCTTGTTGCTTACCAGGTTGAGGCCACCCATCTGGATTGCATCCAGATGCTGTATCCAGTGTTTGAGTAGGACAACACTGTCTGACACTGCATGCTGCTATTTCACTGCTTGATATTTGAAAGACAGATAGAAGTATGGTACTTAATATCCAGGTTGGCATAGTGACAAGAATAACAAAATCCTGATGAAAAAATATAAAACCACAACAAATATATTGACACATTTATTCTCATCCAAGTATATCACTGAGACAAAATGTATGAAAAAACAAGTCTCCTAGTTCATTGTATGGGTTTAACCTTGACTGATAGGGCAAAATTTTGGTGCTCCCTTGAAGACTGAATGGCATTTAAAAATCAAGAATAAAGTAGCAAACATCTGATAACTGCATGGTAGTACCTGTAGTCAGTGGTATTTTGTTTCTTAAAAGGTGAGTTATGAATAGCAGTTTTGGCAAGAGTCTGTTTTAGACTCTCAGCAGTGGTATTAATCTGCTATTATGGCACACAGGACAAAGTTAAGTCTACTTGCTAATTGTAAGCACACAGAAAAACCTAACAAGCTGATGCTTCCTGTAAGAATTAGCCCAGAACAGAAACTGCCTAGAATTACAAAAATATTAAATTCTAGTTGTTGACCAGACAGATCCCTTGAGCATGGCAGATAAAGCCTTCAAAGACTGAGTAGTCCATTTCCTTTTGACCTTGAGTCTTCCCCCACATCTATGCAGTGGAGCATAGAAATGAAGATAAGCAGGAACAATCGTGGGCTGCTCCTTTAAAAAGAGAAACATCAAAAATCTCTGTGAAGAAGTCCCATGAGACTCCCACTGCTCAAAGAAACTGTCAGGTTGAATGAGACAACCAGAGGAAGAAGGGACACAGTGGTGTAGGGGGACATCACTGAGCAGCAACACTTTCTTGGCACGTGCCAGGAGGGAGCTGTGAAAGACCTCCCAAGACTTTGTGGATCCTTGGACAGGGACTATGTGGATTTGATGCGGTCTGGGAGGATGTCAGAGCCCCTGGCCATGGGGCAAATTTGAGCCTGGTGCCCAGGACCACTTTCCTGTGTGTCATGCTTGTAAAGGGGAGTATGTCTGCCTCACTTTACCATGGCAAGACTTGAAGGCAAAGAAAGGTAGAAGCAGATGTTTGCAAGGCATGACAGTATCTGTAGGGCAGTCTGATGGTTATCTTTCAGCTGGCTGTTGTGGAACTGGAATGCTGTGCTGGGTGTTCTACCCAGCTTTGGTTCCAAGGTGGTCAGGAAGCACATGCACAGGAGAGGCACAGTGTGCACCTTCCTCTACCAGCAGCTGCCTACAGCCTTCTGAGGCTGAGCACATCAGCCAGGACTCCTGCACAGAACAGTCGGGTTGCATCTGCCAGAGCAGCTCGGGGCAGAGGAGCCCAAAGGCCACGGCTGCTGGGAGGCAACACCACATCACCTCCCAAAATGCTGCCCCTCTGCAGCCCCAGGCTTCCTCACCAGACTGTCCAACCCCAGCAGATTGGGGTGAAGCCCAGACTTGAAAGACTTCCCTTGCTTCCTTATCACTCTCCTGCATTGCCTGGACACAGTGATGTGAAGCCTGAGGATGGTTTGTGCTGGATTTAAGGAAGGGGACAGTAGTGACTCCACCAGTTCTCTGACCATGATGCATTTTGACCATGCTGAAGTAGGCTGAATATGGACAGCTGGTGGAGAATCACCCACTCTCTCATGCAAAAACCAGCATGCCACTTCTGAACATGCTGCTGCATAAGCATTGTGGGTATGACCCTCCTTGACACTGAAACAGGCTTCCCAAAAGTAAACACAATGATAAATGTGAAAACCAAACAGCAGCGTAATGCAAGTTCTCTTTCCCTTCCCAGCTTCATTACTTATTTTCTGTGGCAATTAAAAAAAGCAATTTTTCAATTAACTACTCAGAAAATACTGACTATTTTTGTGAGCTGGCTCAACTGTGTCTGTCATCAAAGGTAAAGGAAACAACCTAAAGTGGTGTATTAAGCTCGTTCTGATATACGAAGAGAAGTAACTGGTTATGGTGGTTACACAAGGCTAGGTGATAAGAATGTAGCAGAAAATTGATGCCACAATCACCACCAACAAACACTGAAAGCAGGTTAGTAGGTAAACTAAAAAGTGTTCCCAGCTATTACAGAAATAAAAATACCATCTGGAACAAAGCAGCACTTTCTTTCCTGGGGTGCTTTTCATAGCATGTTTCACTAAGCCAACTAAATCAAAGGTTTTAGAAAACAATTGTTTGAGAACAATTAAGAGAGGAAGATAAGGTTCAAGTAATATTTGAAGAAAGGCAGGGAAAACCAAGTTATTCAGGAAGGCTATCACAATTAAAAGGGAAAAAAAAAAAGGCTACTAGTGTCTAACAGCCTCAACAGAGGCTGCAGAGCCTGAAGCTGGATGAAAGAAGAGCTCAGGGGTTAGGAAGGCCATGAAGAAACTCTTAATAACCTTTACCTTTTGGTTAAGGTCAGAAAGTAGTGTTTCAAGTGGTTCCTGGAACTAAGAGGTTAAAGCTTTTTCACCCACACCAGCATTCGCTGCTGTAATAGGACTTTGAGGTTTGGAGCTGAGGCTTTTTGAGGATAAATAAACACACATACATGTCAATCCAGAGACAGTCCCTGCTTCAGAGACTTCCCAGTCTAGACTTCAGCATGAATCCTGATTTGAAAAGCAGATAGGGTATGGAAGATGTTTTGCTGACAAAAACTGTTGAGAAATAGATGGCACTGGAAGAGGACAGGAAGAACTGGTGATTGAAAAGTGGGGAAAAAAAATAAAAAAAAAAAGGTTGCCAATGTAAAGAACAAAATGTCTGCTGCTAATAAACTCATGACCAGATCAGGAAAAGACTCAAACAATGAGGAAATGGGAGAAGTGTTTCTGGGAGGTGTATAAGAGAACTACAGGGAACTTCTTGCTCTGGAGAAAATATAGATGTAAATAGCCTCACCTTTATTGTTCTGCCTCCCAAGGCTGGGTGTGTATGGGAGAAAGAACAGTGCTAGAATTAAACAGTACATCTCTGCAGTTAGACACTGACTTTTCCTCATTTCACTGTCAGATCATGAAGTTAAGACTGTTATTTACTGCCAGGTTTGGTTTCTGGTAATTAGTGGGGTTTATAGAAGACAACACCACAACTGAAGACCACTCTGCTATGTAGTGAAACACTGAAAGGCACTTCCTGACACTCAGTAAAGGGCATTAAAAAAAAAAAAAAAAGGTATAAAAAGTGGCAATAAAAAAAAAAAAAAAGAAATATAATCCTCTGTACCTCAGTAACACATGACCACTGAAGTTTCATCAGCTGCTTCTGGGTGTTACAGTAGAGTAACTGAAAAGGGTATTGAAAGAAAGTAGTATTGAAAAGGGATTCTGAGTATGGAATTTCAGGAGTTTCCAGTTATTTCATGTGAAGTCATGCCTCTGAAATTCTGTCATGAGCTGTTACTGAAAGTTAGGCTTTATTCATTTGTTATCTCTCCACTAATTCCCTTTTACTTTGTCTGTCATCATAAAGCATTTTTAAAAAGCTTTTTAAAAAAGCTCTTTTTAATTTTTAGTGATTATATATGTATACACACAAAAAAACCCTGTCTCTCATGCTCTAAGATTTCTGCCTAGATGTTTATCAGCTTCATATCAGATATTTTTTCCAAGGCCTTTGGGTAAGATCAGATTGACTTTTGATAGATCTAATGTTCAAAGCTCTGTTTGTACTTGCAGATACAGTAGAAAGAGGAAATCTCTATCTTTTAACCAGTTCTTCCACTTTTCCTTCTTTCTCGGTTACCTTTAAATATGCCAGCTTTGTGTCCAGAATTATTACGTTCTGATGCACAGTTTTGTTTTTCTGGGAGCAGAATTTGTCTTCAGTTATGTTACTCTTACTGGCATTTTGGTCAGCTGTATTGCTTTGTCAGCAACAAAAACAAAAAAGAAGCTAAATACCTTAAAAAGTCTTCTACTAACATGCAAAAGCTAAGAAAAACAAAGGTTGAGAGGAGATTATTCTATAAGATGGTGTGAGAAAAAACTTCTGACACAGGACCCCCCCTTCCTTCCAGGTCTTTTCCAGGAAAGCTCCAGTGAAGACTCACGGCTATGCTTTCCCTCTGATGCTAGCAACTCCTGAAACTCCTCTAGGACTCAAAAGGCTGAGGAAAACAACACCAGTGTCTCTAACCTCCCATAGGAGGCTTTGCCTTGGAATTCTCTGCTGCTGGCCAGGAGGAGACCACAGTCTGTCTGTCTGTCTGTCTCAGCACCAAGGCGGGCAGTCACTCCAACAGATGTGTGACTTTTCTCTCCTGGTGCGGGAAAGGATCCATGCATAGAGGAGTGCCTGGACATGACTTTACTGCCACTTTCTTTGCTACTTCACTATTTATGTTGTAGGGAAAAAAAAAAAAAAAAAGAAGTCAAAGAAACTGCACAACAGTTACAGGATGTCCTGTTGCATTTATCTAGTTATGCAGGCGAATGACTCACCCAAAATATTTGATGATCGGAAACTATTATGTTTTTCTTTCTTTCTCACATTTCTTCCTGAAAATATCAAGCATCCAAACTCTCAAACGTAGTTAAAGGGAGTGTCTTAAAGCTATGAGAATTCAAGGAAAGAATAAGGAAACCAATTCTGTCTTTGAAAGCTTACCGTAATCCAGAAAAAAATCATGTTATGAAAACGTGCTGGCCCATCTCTGGAAGCTGTGTTACCAGAAAGCAAATGGTATCATCCAATAATCACTGGAAAAAAACTGCCCAGAGAATGTTCTTGGACATAGATTGTATACTAAGTTTATTATCCTGGTCTTTTTTTTTTTTTTTCCTGATAAAGACACGTTCATAAATGGGTAGTCATGTTAGCCACAATACACACCAGCCTTAACAACCTCAAACTGCTCCTAATTCTTGTTTTATGGAACCCAGTGCAAGGTTCCTCACCTTTTGAGTGTCCAGGCTGTAGGCTGCTGGCACATGGCCTGTGCACAGCTCCAGGGATGCTCAGTGTCTGCTTTCTCCCTTTGTCACATCTCCTCTGGGCCAGCCTGGGAATGGGGAGAAAATCTGCACCCCAGTCCCTACCCCAAGAGAGATACAGAATAAATGGAGATGAATTATAAAGCCTGGTTGTGCATCTACCCATCCACAAGAGTCCAACACAGACCAGGAAAGGAAATAAAAATTATCCTCACTTCATGCAGAAAAAATGGAGGAATTGTTATGGTGACTTTTTCAAAGCTATGCAGGAAATCTGTGATAGTGGAGCCTCTTGCCAGTGTAATAGACTGAGCACTTGACATTTAAAGAAGAAGAGCCTACAAGGCCTTTACTAAAGGTACAGAGAACAAGCTGTGTGTAAATTCTGAGAGTATCCAACATGCTTTTCTGTAGGCTGACTACCAGCCCATAACTTTAAAACTGTAAATGTGGAAAAAAAAAAATCATGAACACGGCTGATTGGGGATGAGAACAAAGGCTGTCCTAGGATATTTCACTAGGAACCAATTTTTTTTTTTGTGGTCATGTCTAAGAAGCTGCCAAGAATGGCATGTTAACTCAAGAGGAGTGAATAAAGGGTCAGAAGGACTATCAGATGATTTTATTTACCTTTAGAATTTAAGACTGTCTTGCTTCATATTTTCTCAGCAACCACAAACTAGAAATATGCATGTGATTTTTTTTTTTTAATTAAGTCAAGATTATCATGTGGTTCCTTGATTATCATCGGTTGAAGTATTAAGAAAACATCAGATCCCATGACATTCATGAGATTGTGAGAGTTGCTAGGACTGGCTCTAAGCACACAGAGTTATCTCTAAATGCTAAGCCTGTTTTTGGTACTAAGTGGCCAGCTATTTCTGGATAAATTTTCTACCTCTGTCTTTTGGTTGCAAGAAGGGATTTTTCAGTGCTATGCAATAGAGATGCAGATAGGAAACAGCAGGTCCTGTTCTAGGAACATGGCAGAAAAAGTGGTGGGAGGCAGAAGAAGAACAATTTAATCAGCTTGACAGCTTGGCCAGACATAGAGCTCTGTTTTGACTTTCAATTCTGAGCTTTGGACCCCAGCACCATTTCCACAGAAGATACTGTTTTAGAAAAGTCCACTGGGTTATGCAAAGCGAAGCATAACTAAAGGCAGTCTAAGAATATCATACTTAAAACTCACAATGTCTGCGTCTTAAAAAGTCCTTTTATGGGCCTTTTCCAAAATAATAGCTCCCTCAGGCTCAAATGCCTCATACCCAAGCAAAGATTTTGTTTAATTCATAAAGAAGTTGATTTGTCTGCTAGATTGTTTTCCATGGATCAGCCTGTTCGCAAACACAAAGCATACCGGCATCCAGCTGGGTGTTACTGCTGCCAATTCCAAGACAATAAATGGTTCAGTACAGAGCATAATCCAAAACTTTTATTCCACAGAGCAATAAAAGCAGTAGAGATTGCCTACTGACACATTGCCAGAGTAAATATTACCTACTGTATAAGTTTCCATTCAGAACTTTCAGCAGGTCAAAAGACAGCCACAGATATAATCAAGCTTTTACGCTGCATTAAAAGAGTTTTAATGAATGATTGAAAAACATTTTAATTAATTTTTCAAACATATTACTCATTGCATTTCAATGAGCTACAATCTCCCTACACAGCAGTGTACAACGGGTTGAGCTGCTCTCCTGAAGATAGGAGATTTTGGGGGGATGAAGCCTTCAGGGAAGAGTTAAATCGTTTTTGTGGCATTCTTAGCACGTCAGAACAGGTGTGTCCAGAAGATAAAAAAACAAGGGGAAGTGTCTGAGTTCAGCACATCTGTGACATGGCCCCCGGCAGCCGACAAGCCAGAAGCAGGGCTTTAAGCTCACCATTATTACTTGGTTGTTGTTTGCTTTATTAATACACCCAAATACCACAGAAAGGAGGATGTGTTGGTTGTAAGCAGTAAGTGGACCATTGGTGGATTAGGTTGGGGAGTTGTCTCCTAGTGTTGGTGGATACCCTTGCTACAAATAGGCCTCCTAGAAATCAAATAAATGTGTTAGAAACAGGAGCATTTGCATTGCTTTTTTTGTTGGGTTTTGGTTTTTGTTTGTTTGTTTTGTTTTGTTTTGTTGTTTGATTGTTGGGTTTTGTTTGATTGTTGGGTTTTTCTTCCGCATAAAAATAAACCCAGTTCATGTTCTTCCCTTGTGTTGTTTAACAAAAAGTCATTTTGGCTCATTCTGCACCTTCAGTAAATCCATGTTACCAGTTCACAGCTTTGTCTTGCAGATGGAGTGAGATGTCCTGTGTGCAAATACACCCAGGCAGCTATCAACAGATTTCTGTCCTGAGCTCCAGTATGGCCATTTCATCTCTCCCCATGGTGGTAGTTACAAGGAGACTGTATTTGCTATTTGGGCAATCTGAGCTAGTGCACAGATAGAAAATCCTCTGTCAGCCATGAGAAAAACCCAGGCTTTCGACTGGGCCTCGAAGGTGAAGGAACCTGGCTGATGCCAAAGCCAAAGTGTGAAGTGAGTTTCAGACCTAATGACTTGCCATGATGAATATCTGCCAGCAGCTCCTTTACTTTAATACTGTAAGAAAACCAGCTGAGATGCTTTGTCTGGAAATAGGAAGGCGGAAAAAATCTGGGTAGGTAACAAGATGAATAAGCTTTAACTTCTGAATGCATAGTCTGATGAGGAGGACAGCAGCTTGCCTAATAGAATACCATTGACTGTACCACAGTCCAAGGGCTCTAGGTATCTCCCAACCATTACAAAGGCAGATTTTTATTATCTCTGAGAAAACAATAGTCCACATCCAGGAGATGGACCATAAAATGCATATGGAGCCTTCTAATAAAGTTTTAAAAGAAATTAATTTGGTCACTTCCATTGGATAATCCAGTCTCTTTTCCATGGTTCAATGCTTGCAAGTCCCTGTGGCCCATCATCCAAGGTTTCAGCTGGTGTGGATTTTTATTTTTTTCTTTCTTTGTTTTGTTTTTCCTTTGAGATGTTTCCTTAGAGCTTCCTCTGATTTTTTCAGGAAAATATATTTCTCGTTTAATAACAGACCTTAAGCTGTTGTTGCACTCAGCAGTGCCACAGCACTGAATCCTCCCCTTTCTTTTATTGACTTGCTCTGGTACTTTGCTTCTTTTTAGGTCAGAATCAGATACATTTTTAGGGGAGTTTTTAAAGTCAAGGCTTTTTTTTGGCCTTTGCAGGCCATATTGCTTAGTGGGAGAAAACCACTGAAGACAAGAGAGGAATGAGCCATGGAAGAGCCAGAGGGTAGGAGGGAGGAAAGGGCTTTGGGGCATCAAGAGTTAAAACTGGGAGGTTGTAATCTATTTATGGAAAAGAGCTAAGAGCTTTGTGTATGTGGTAAGCAGTCCCAGCTCTTGGAGCCATCAAGGTGGCAGAATCAAACTCAGAATACTAATTACTGTAACTGAAGAATGAGTACACTTATTATCTGATATAAAGCAATTTTAGAAACACCCACAGTTTTAAAATAATAGTAATAACAGTAATTGAAAACATGAACTGACAAGTCACTAACAACCCATTTTATCACAGCAGTGGGGAAGAGCCTCATAACTTTCCAAAGCACCCTTCCGTCAATCCTTGACAAATATACACACCCTGACATGGTCTAAAGAGCTGCTGCAAAGACATTAAAATATGTCCCAAACACCCAAATCCTGGTGTTTCTGCTAGGTCTTTGTGTTACTGGGGTGAGGTGGAACTCAAAAAAACTTATCATAGCTGGTTTCAAACAGCCATATCATTTTGTCTAAACGGGTTTGTCCCTTGGTGTAAATAAAATTAATTTTCCTGAGCTACCCATTTTCACTTGGAGCCAGACAGGGGTCTCAGACTTCTCTTATTTGGGCTCATATGGGATAAGAATAAAACTTAGGGACACCAGAGGCTGAAAGACTGGCCCTATTTGTCACACAGAGTGAGTCAAAGTTGGTTGCACAGGGGCTTGCTACTTGAGCCAGAAGTGTCCCTCTCCCCAGGGAGCTGCAGCTCCTCTGTGCCTGCTTGTTTCCTGAGTCAATGCAGATGAGAGGAGGCAGCAGGACATGAGTTTGCTCTCTTATTTCTTCAGCCTGAATTGGAAGGGAAAAAGACGAAAGGTTTTGCAAGCAAGGAACTTAGTCAAATAAATAAATAAATAAATAAATTAAAAGAAGATTTCTTTTTTTTCTGGCCATTCTTGTCTTTATTTCATGGAATTCAGTTCTTTGAAGTAGTAGCGTAAGGCAACTGAGAAACAGCTACATAAAATTTCCCCTTTCCTATTCCACACTGGCATTCAGCAGCTTTGGGGTACTGTGTCCTGTGGCTGCCCATGGAGAGTGACAAACAGAGGAAGGGAGTAGAGGAAGAGGGAATGTATGTGCATTCCTTGTACTTTCTGACTGATTTGGGCATTTTAATATGATGTAATCTAAAGGATGATCCAGGCTCTAATTAGCCCCAGAGCTAATGAGCTGCCAGAGCAGTGTAAGTGTAATATTTTCTTCCTACAGCCCTTCTGTGTATCCTGCCCCAAGAGCAGTTGCATTGCATCCAGATGCCATTTCATTTGTGTAACCTTAGAAGATGAGATCAATCTGGACCTTCATCCTGATTTTCAGTTATGCATAGGGTGCTGGGGAATAGGGAGGCTGTAATCTATTTATGAAAAAAGAGCTAAGAGCTTCATGTATGTGGTAACCAGCCTCAGCTTTTGGAGCCATTGAAGTGACAGAATCAAACTTTGTCAGCATTTTCCCATGAGCTTGCAAGCAGGGCTGTGATTTGTGAGTTTCCAACTGGGGAGAGCCCCAGCCTGCTTACTGCCGTGTACAGTGCAGCTAAGCTTTGCTCTCTCTCCTTCCATCTTTCCGGATGTCTGCCATCTGGCAGACCCAGCTCACATTTACAGTATTCTCCAAAGGGGGTGACGGATTGACTTGCCACCAGCCTCACAAACCCACACATTGTAGGGGCTGGCTCTGTGCCTGAATTCTCCCAGAGCAGTCTGCCCATCCCGTTCATCTCAGCCCAGATGCATTACCAGCTTGGTGTACAATAATAATTCATTCTTCTTTCAAAACAACCTTGCCCTACTTGCTGCCACTTCATTAATTTCTTAGACTGGCTTGCATCATTTCTTTCCTGAGTTACACCCAGCAGCTCCACTTCTGCATCGCAGCTTCAGAGCTGCCCTGGTCTGAGCACCTCTGGGCATGGGGAGGTCAGCATCTGTGGGCTCTTGGTGCCTCTCCAGGCTGAGAAGAATGGGAAAGAGGTGGAGGTGGTATGTGAGATAACCTACCTAGATAACTGTGGTGTTTACCTGATACTGAAAGCATCTGATACTTTAGGAAAACCCACGGTAGATATATAATTAACAGAATAATATTTATTATTAAATTAATCTCCCAGCCAACGTCTGTAAGGGTGCAGCTCTCACATGAGGTAACATGCAGTTTTAGTATACAGAAAATGCCATGGAAGGGAAAGAATGATAATTTTTGGAGAGGCAGCCAGTATCTGGGTGTTCTCTGTCCTGTGCTGTGCCAGTGATACTCACAGCTTGGTGGAGGAGCAGCCCTGTGTCCCCCCCACATTCACAGGGACCCTGCCTGCAGCTGGTGCTTTCACAGTCCCAGCTGGGACTGCTCATCTGAGTAAGATACTACTGGTAGTTTGCCAGCCAGCCTGAACTCACTCTGCTCAAACTGAAATTATTTTTAAGTGAAATTTTACAGACATGCAAAGTAGAAGCATTCAGTTGCTTTCTGTAAAGACAGACAGACAGACATATGAATAAGGAGAAGAATGACAGATGGCTAGCAGTGATTAATTAATTTTTTAGCTCCAGTTGGCCCTCCAGTTCTCCCAGCTAGAAAGCATCTGGATGCTGAGGAGGAGCTCAGTCTCTGCGTAAGGCATCCATTATCTCTAGGTATCTCTAGACTGGTGGTCAATTTGGATCAAGAACACATTTTAAAAACTAATTTTGTGGTTGCCCTCCTTACCATCGCTCACATTGCATGTGTAGTCTTGGAGCATGCAAGTTGCATTCCTGCCAGGGGAAACATACCCAGAAGATCACTTTGGCCACTAATGTGCACCCAGCCCACAGGACTGGATTAGAGCTGTTCTGTGATAAAAACCCAGCCACGGGTGCTGCCTGGGGCCTCTGTTCTGGCTGCTTTCTTCTGTAGCTCCCTTCTTAGGGTGCTGCATCGCCCAAGTAGACCCAGTTGAAGTAACTTTTCCTGTATGGCTGGACACTGGTTTGGGGATTGGAATCTGATAGGAAGGCAACA